>NC_090932.1:453307697-453939877 GCF_040938575.1 Ambystoma mexicanum
CGGTGCTCAGGGGCCATTTGATAGAACAGGCAACACAACGAGGGAGAGCTAGGAGACTCGTGAGAGAGCAACTAGACGGGGGAAAGTACGCAGACTTGAAGAGGCGCACAAGAATAAGCCCTACCGGCGCTCATTAAGGGACCTGAGAGTGGCGAAAAAGGCCCTGGAAGCGCATCTTATGGGAAAGGCGGCATACAGCATGATGCGCACTAAACAATTTTTTTTACACTAAAGGAAACAAAGCGAACAAACTATTGGCAGCTAAACTAGGCAAACAAATGAAACAAAACAGAATTGACCATCTGCGAGATAAATCAGGCAAAGACACATTCTGAGGAGAGTAAATGCCGCATTATAGAAGATTTTTTCAGGGAACACACAGCCTCACATAAGGGGGATCCGCAAGCGGTCAAAGAATTTATATCCAAGGCGGATCTCCCACAACTGCCCCAATCCTCTTTAGAACTCTTAGATGCCCCAATATTGTCGGAAAAAGTTGAACTCGCCATCAAAACACTCCCTATGGGCAAGGCTCCGGGTCCGGACGGATTCACAAATAAATACTATAAAACTTTTGCGAAGGAACTCATACCACATCTTACAAAACTATTCAACATCCTATGGGAAACGGGATTGGTCACCCAATCTATGGCTGAAACTACCACAATTCTAATTCTAAAACCCGGAACAGACCCAGCAGATTGTGCTTCCTACCGACCCATAGCCTTGCTCGATATGGACGCCAAACTGTTTAGCAAAATCATAGCACAGCGATTAGGAGATCTATTATCTACATTAATAGACAGGGATCATTCGGGATTTATTTTGGGAATATCGGCCCATGACAACATCCGGAGAGCAATAGACCTAATAGCCCTAGCCACCTCTATACCTGGCCCCCTTTCATTGCTGTCTCTAGATGCCCAGCGGGGTTTTGATAGTATGTCTTGGGATTACCTGCGTCTAGTTCTGGAGGGGTTTGGTTTCAGCCCACACTTTTCTAAATTGGTCCTGGCCAACTTTCAGATTCCCGCTACTCGAATGTGGGTCAACGCCCAATGGACACCGCAGATAAGACTGGGTAAAATCACCAGGCAGGGATGTCCCCTATCACCTCTGGTTTTCGCTTTAGCTATGGAACCTTTAGCCCAACACATTCGCCTGCACCCTGAAATTCAAGGGTTCGAGGTGGGAGCCCAAACCCACAAAGTGGCGTTATATACAGATGATGTGCTGTGTTTTTTAAGAGAGGCTCAGACTTCGGTCCCTCCGCTCATGAGATTGTTGGGAAGGTTTGCGCGGATAGCAGGCTTCACAATTAATAAGGCAAAGTCAAAAGGCCTAAACCTTTCTGAAACGTCAGAGGTGCTAAAGGTCCTACAGGACACCTATTCTTTTAGGTGGGTAAATTCCAAAATAAAGTACCTGGACGTGCACCTAACCCCAACATACGCGGGATTAGTAAGAGCCAATATCCCTTCTTTGTTAAAAGAGGCAAAGGATTCTCTGGTAAAATGGGCCCCTCAGGAGATTTCTTGGCTAGGACGAGTAACAGCCATTAAGATAACCCTACTACCCCGAATGCTTTACACATTTCAGGTGCTCCCAATTCACATTCCGGAGCGAGACTTACATAACCTGCAGAAGGAAATAGGCAGATTTATCTGGCAGTGCAAAACATACAGAATCCAGCGCCGGATCCTCACCAGAAGCAGACAACTGGGAGGCCTAGGACTCGCATCCTGAGCTGGGCAATCCAAGTTGATCCCCCCCAAATGGCAAGATATTGAACAGATGTCTGCCGGGGCGCCCATTTCTCACCCCCCCTTTCTACCACGGGAGGCACGGGGTTCCCGGGGACCCCTTCTCCCAACTACGCGCTCCACGCTCCGATGCTGGGACAGGCAGATAACTCTAAGAGGATTAACCCTGGGACTGGGCCCCCTGACCCCGATCACGCAGAACCCAATTTTCACCCCAGGGCTCCAATCTAAATCTTACCATAACTGGTCGGGAGCGGGGACCCTGAGACTACAGGAGCTATATGTTGATAATGACCCCACTGACGTTTATCCAATGTAAAGAAAAATGTAGCCTCCCGGGGACGGAGAGATTTAGATACATACAACTTAGACACTGGATCACCAACCCGAATGTGAAGAAAGCGGCTTCTAGGCAGCCCATGGGTCTAGAAACGACGGCCGCGGTAGGGCAGCGAACACACAAGGTGGCAACCTGCTACCGCCTCCTAGAACATGTCCCAGAAGAAGAAACATTGTCTTATATGACTGCATGGGAAAGGGATATAGGGAGAGAGAGCCCCAGAATCATCGCAGAGAATATGGGACAGGGCACACAGGTCCTCTAGATGCACAACTACCAGAGAGCGTGCACTTAACATTTGTTATAGATGGTACTTTACGCTACAGAGGCTGCATGCAATAAACATAGATTACCCAGATGATTGTTGGCATGGATGTGGGGCTAAGGGGGATTTGGGTCACATGTGGTGGCATTGCCCGATCATCCAATCCTTCTGGCTAGAGATCAGGTAAAAATTAAGGATATCTGCGGCATTCTCCTCCCCTTAGATCCACTAATAATGGTACTGGGTGACACCCCAGAGGACGGATCATACCCTCAATCTGGTCCCAGAGCGCAGCTAATCACTCAACTGTTAATGGCGACACGTCTCACGCGCGCCCGATTCCAGAAAGAGCGAGAAGGACCCCACATTGCGCACTGGTGGGTTAAAGTCTGGGACATTTTGGGAGTAGAGAAATTAACAGCTACTATGGAAAACCGACGGAACAAATTTCAGAATATCTGGGGTCCATTTCTAGAATACGTTGAAGAAAAAGAACATATGTTCTTCCAACCGAGACTGATTAAATTCCTTCTTCAACCCTGAACACTTTGGGAATAAAGGGAGGATCCATTGATTGGAGAGCAAGGACAAAAATCCCGAGGGACATTGAAGACAATACTTGAAACCAGGGAAATATGAAGTAGGGGTTCATCTGAACTGAATCTAAATGAATTTAACGGTGACTATGAGAAAAGTGGTACTGTAAAAAGTTTTTTTTTCTCTCTTCTTTTTCTTTCTTCTCCCTTACGATTAAGTGCACTATGGAATGCAAGCGGCTGTATTATACCCCAAAAGGATATTCACGAACCAGTTTTAATACCAAGAATTGGAAATATGTTAAAATGAAATGTTAATGCATTGTGACAAATTAATTGAAGTTGAATGAACAGTGACAAATGCCGAAGTTTATGAAACCTTATGAGTGGCTGGAGGGGATTCAAGGGACAGGCGCCAAGGGGGCGGCTGATCGATGTATTGTTTTAATCAATCAATTTTGCCACTGACTTGTTTATTGATGAATTCAATGTTTTAATGTTTCAATAAAAAGATTTTGATTAAAAAAAATAATAACACTGTATGATGGGGAATCATATCCCAGCATTTCATGACCGTCACTCCTTCATATAAGCACTAACCTGCCATCGTACATGAACAGTGGCTTTACCGCTGCAGCACCTCTGCTCAGTTAAATCGTGTACTCTCTCCCCTGGGTTCATTCTCTTGGTGTGATTCACAGCGCAATCTGCACTGCATTAATCTCACTGGGTCACCTGGCATTATGTGGCTAGTTATTCTAATTCGAAGATGGCAGGTTGTGGAAGCATTAGGCATCTCACGAGGCATCTCAAGCTTCTTGATCAATCCATGAACAGTTTAGGAGGAAGGGACTTCTCGCAAGTTCAGCATCCCATCCTCGTTGCCACTTGTATCCGGGATTAATGAATGATGGACAGTAGGCAATGATAACTCAGGAGTCCGTAGTCGGAAACAGGCAAGTAGCTTATTCATGTCAGAGGGTGATAGCTAAGAACACAGGGGAGAGCCATGGTGCAGACCTCCTTCAACAAGCTGCTCCCCATCCTCCAGTGACAACCGTCATTTCTGCAACCATGAGCGCACCCAGGTTCCAAACTGCACCAGCATTCTCTGGCTTGCATTGTCTAGGTAATGCAAGCCTATATTACATTACAGAAGGTGGCTCAAGTGGACCTATTGTTTTCTTATATTGAACATTGAGCGACTAAAATCAATATAAATACTACAGTGAAATCTTGGGGCAGGGAACCCTGAGAGTCGAAGGAACTTAAGAACGCTGTCTTGGGGAAGGGAACCTCAAGACTTGGTGGAACATTGTTGAGACAAGCAGCTATTGGAACGTATTGAATTGGGGATCGGGAGCCCAAGAAGAACGTAAGCATAGAGCATCAGTGACTTTACTTTTGAACATTATTTTATTGGTTAAGAAGAACCCCACACCATGTTTATTTCTAGGTGTGAGGGCAAGCATAGGTTTTGACACAGGCAGACTTTTGATTTGGACTTGGAGACACAGAAGTCCCTTAGTTTTCTTTAGGAAGGAGAAATCTCTACCTTAGTTATAGGACAAGTAAAATTCTATTGTTTGTGTCACCGCTCTTAAGAAGATGATTTTCTCACATCCCACTATCAGTCATTTATGAGGCTGACGCCAGCTCCCTCAATAAAACCTATCTAACAATCCAGGCATGGATGGCCCCAATCATCTCTGCTTAAATGACAACAAAACAAAACTCCTGCTCCTAGGCTCTCAAGCCATGCTAAAGAAGCTCCAAACACAATACGCTTCGTTTAGTGTAGACAGCATACTCAATCCAGTTTCTTTTTCAGTGAAAACCCTGCGCCTCCACCTGGATGCCACCATTTCACTAACAAGACAGGTCAACTCCATTGCATCATCGGCCGCATACACAAATAAGCTAATCAATCCGGCAAGACAATTCCTCACCCCATCCAACTGTCTCACCATTGTGCAAGCTACAATCGGATCTAGGGCTTGATTACTGCAATGTCCTTTACGCAGGCATCTCCAAGAAGAACATCAGGATGTTGCAGACGATCCAAAGCAATGCCCTCTGATCTGGCCTCAACATACCAAAAAGAGAACACATCTCTTTGTCAAGAAGAGGGGTACACTGGCTCCCCATCTGGGAAAGGATCATTTTCAAAACAACTCTCTCCATTGCACACAAGTGCCTGTCTCACTCAGCTCCCATCTACCTGTCACAAAGAATCTCCAGAGCAAGTTCCTCCAGACCGTTGAGGTCATCCTACGCACAACGTCTCGCCAAACCGAAATACAAACTTATCACAGGAGGAGGGCAAGCTTCCCACAGTGGCGGCTAACTGGAGCACTCTCACACCTGCACTAAGAGCAGAGAACTTTTACTGGGCCTTCCATAAAGCACTGAAAACCTGGCTGTCTGCCCAACACTGAAACCTGTGTTGCTTGCCTGAAAACACTGACTGGCCTCAGAACTTCCCTGTATGTATATATGCACTGTATGTAAGCTTTTTTTTCTCCCCTATGTCCCCACAATAAGTGTAACTGGTGGCAACAGTACATTGATGCCCCAGGGCTTAGGTAAAACAAATAGGGCTTAGGCGCTTTACAAATTTAAATAAAATAAAAATAGAATAAAATGAACCCCTACTGTCTAAATTCAATCGGTCTCAAAGTGGTGTCTTAAAGACAAAATACCTCCTCATGGACTCCCTCAGGGACATTGCTAGTTGTTACCTACTTCCCTGGTTAGTGCCTTCCAGACACTCAAACCCCCCTCGCTCTGTTCCATCTCATGCCCTGGTATTTCTCTCTGCATGTCCCATTTCTTTTTTTCAACTGTTTTATAGTGAATATACATCAACATTCGCAATACACAAAGTTTTCTTGCAATACCGTTAAGACATACATGTGAGAGCTTCCTTAGCTTGTGGGACTACCCCCCTCGGGCCAGTCAGATTGTTTAATTGATGAGTCACTGTGCCCTGTGGGGCTCCTGCTAAATCACAGTTCAGGTTAGCCAGCGAGTTCCGGGTGGGCGGCGAGTCAGACCCAGGAATTTCTCAGCTTAATCCATAAAGGGGGCCCAAGTGTTTCTAAAGGCCAAGATGTTTCCAAGGTGCAATGCAGTGATTTCTCCAAAACCACAATGTCCCAGCACTTTGTCCACCACATAGGTATTGAGGGGCCCTCTGGGTGTTTCCACAACCGTGCTATGGAGATCTTGGTGGGCAATTGGACACGCTATTTGGCCAGTCAGTGGGAAGCACCACCCTCTGTGTCTCCCAGTAATACTATGCCTGGATCCCAGGGAATCGCCAGCCCTGCAATCTGCTTTACTTTATTTTTTTATTCTTTATTTACAGTTTATGTACAAAAGAAATACACTTCCAAAAACATTCTCAAAAAAGTTACAGAAATAATGTGTATTAATGCAAGAAACAGCAAATATATATAAAGCATGAACCAAACAAAACCAAAAAATAATACAATTAAGATGGTTAAGTCAATAAAAATCATTACATTTTCCCTAGATCTTGTCAAAAGAGGTCAGCTTGTTTTTCCGCAAATAGATCACCCTTTCAACCTTAGCAAGTTTGAACATCTCAATCCAATCGTCTATTAAAAGAGCTGTTTTAGTTTTCCAACCTCGAAGAACCAGGCGCTTGGCCACTATAGCACTCCTGAACAGCCATTTCTTTTGAGCAGCGCTCAGTTCATTTAACTCAATGTCAACTCCTAATATCAATGTTTTGAAATCTAAATCAAGACTCACATCCAACATTTTTATACATGCTTCACATACTTCTGCCCAGAATCTGGAAACTTGCCCACAACTCCACAACATGTGTTCCAATGTGCCAACATCTTGCGCACAGCACCAACATTAATCTGTATTAGACATGCCTCTTTTTTTCAATCTTTCGGGACACCAATAAACTCGATTTAATATTTTAACTTGCCAAGCTCTCTCCCCCAAGTTCACAGAACATAAAAGTACATTTTTGCACATATTGTGCCAAATCTCTGGCGAGATTTCAAAATCAATCCTCCTGCTCCATTCTTCACGCAATTTATCATTACTGTGCTGGTTAGCCATTATCATTTTATATATTTTGCTAGCCAGTCCACTCCCTCCTACTTTAGGTTTAGCTAAAAGAATGTCTACATCCAGAGTATTAGACCAATCAACATTACCAATTGATTTTTTTTTAAACATCTGTAGGGATTTTCTGAAAACCCCAAAATGTTCCATCTTTCGCACACCTCATTCACTGACAAACATCTTTTCCAAGGTCACCAATCCACTTTATTCCACATAAAAGCCATTCCGGCCAGAACAGTATTCTAGAATTGTCTTTAATTTTTGGGTTAACCAGATAGAAGCCCGCTGACACTTAAAAGCATCTGTCCCCAACTGTTCCAACAAATCAACCCAAGCGGAACGTAAAAAGTCTGTAACCATAGACTTACAACCACGTTCTTTTGATGTTGTAGTTAACAGGGCTTCTGGGTAAAGAGGACCAAAGGCACTGGATTCTGTAATTGCCCAAGGGTCAGGAACCTCACTCAGGAAAGGAATAACAAATTGAGCTGAAAAGGCCAAGTGATACGCTTTGAAATTTGGAACCCCCAATCCGGCTTGATGAACAGGAAGCTCCAATTTCCAAATTTTAAGCCTAGGTGGCTTCCTGTCCCAAATAAATCCTTGCATCATGCGCTCCAATTCCTTCCAGTACTGATGATTGATTTTCAAGTGTAACATGCTTGTTATATAGTTGACCTTGGGCGCCAAATTTATGTTGATCTGCTTTATATGATCCAATACCGCCCTCCAGATGCTACTCGCCTTTGGACACATCCATAGCAAATGAAACAAGGAGCCCGTTTCTGTACAACCTCTCCAGCACACCGGGGAGATTGCCAGATTGTTTTTGTTTAGCAGTTCAGGAGTCATGTAGTATCTGTAGCATACCTTATATCCCCAGTCTCTGTTGGTGATACATTTGGTGCTTTTTTGTAGTCTCGACAATATTCTTTCCCAGTCTTCAATTTCTAGTGAGAGTCCCAGATCTTTTTCCAAGGTGAGTATGCATTTTTCCTTCCATTTAGGGTCTGTTTTATCTAATAATCGATATAACGTAGAGATTGTTATTTACTGGGAGGATATGCTGTAATGGTTCGCTCCAGCTTAGTGAGATCCCTCCCTCCTTTCTCCTTGATCTCCCCATGCGATATCCAGTGTTTTAAATGTGAGTAGTGGAAACGTTCAGCTTCTGAGATCTCAAATTTTTCTTTACACTTTACAAATGTGATTGGCCTCCCATTTTCCAAGAAGTCTCCTATGTTCCTCAGCCCTCCCACCCTCCAGTTGGTAAAACTAATTGGAGGGACCCCGGGGGTGAAGTGCGGGTTATCCCAGATTGGTGTGAGAGGGCCAAGGGTGACTATGCAACCCCATTTGCAGGCTGCCACCCTCCAGTTTGTTACTGTGTTTTTTGTGACTAAGAGGGGACCAGGGTTTGCAGAGCATCATGTGGGTGGTTTATGTGGGAGAACGGATAGTGGAACCGAGCACCAGGCTTCCTCGATTTGCTTCCAGCAGCGCTGGACTGTTTCGCTTTCCCAGGCAAACGCGTGTGAGAGCTGAGCTGATCTTCGATATCTGGCAATATCCAGAACCCCCAGCCCACCCAGGGCTCTATTACGGAGCATGATGTGCCTGGCTATACGCAGATTTTTCCCTCCCCATATAAATTTAAGTATGCCTTTCTGCAGTTTCGCTAGGTCTCCCCCCAGGATGTGCACCAGGAGCACTGCACAGTGATAGATCACCCGTGGGACAATGTTCATTTTGACTGCTGCGACCCTCACCAGCAATGAGATTTCCTATTTTTGCCAGTTCACTGGGTCCTTTTGGATTTCCTTAAACAGCGGGGGGAAATTGCTTTGGTATAATTTGTCTAATTTCCTGGGTATTTGGACCCCTAGGTACCCTATTGAGGGTTCTGCCCACAGGATGGGGAGCGTGGAAGCGAGCGATGCTCTCTGTCCATGTGAAATGTTAATAGCTAGTGCTGCTGATTTGGCAAAGTTCACCCTGAATCCTGCAACCCCACCCACCCCCTTAAGGTCACTATTTCTTCACATAGGGGCCCCATGGACATGCCCAATTGCATAATTGTGAGGAGGACATCTGCGTACATGGCCGTTTTATACTCCTGCTTCACCACCATCAGACCCCGTATGTTTGTATTCTGTCGGATTTTAAGGGGGAACGGCTCCATTGATAGGGCGAATATTAATGGGGAGAGTGGGCAACCCTGACGCGTCCCTCTGGAGATGTATATTTTGTCTGATCTAGCTCCGTTGATTAAGCATGTGGATGGGTTCTTGTAATTGGACATTAGAGAGGTCACAAAATTCGGGCCAAAGTGGGTCATCGTCTTCCTGATATATTCCCAGTCTACCGGGTCGAATGCTTTATGGGCGTCCAATGAGATAACTGCCATCTTCTCCCCTTTTCTGTAGGCCGATTCAATTAGTTCTATTGTACGTCTCATGTTATCGTGGGTACATTGACCGGGATGAAGCCAGTTTGATCTGGGACTATTGGTTTTGTAAGTACTGTCTTTAGCCTAGGGACCAGGATCTTGGAATATATTTTCCCATCATTATTCATTAGTGTGATTGGCCTATAGGAGGAGCATAGCTCCGGGTCTTTGCCTGGTTTGAGGGACAGTATTGTCAAGGATTCCGCCATGAATGGAGTGATAGTGTTTGTGTTAAGAAATGATTTGAACAGATCTGTTTGATGCGGGGCCAATATATGCAAATATGTCTTATAAAATTTGGCTGTCAATCAATCGAGACCCGGGGTTTGAGTTCTTCAGAGTTTTGATCGCCTCAGCAGTTTCCTCTACTGATATTGGGAGTTCAAAGGAATCTAGTTGGACCCTAGGGGGAGCTTTGTCAACTGAATGTAAGTAGTGTTCCTGTCTTTCAGATCCAATAGAGGGCCAGCCATAATTTCCCTATGGTGTTCTATCATCATTTCCATTTTTTCCCTTTTCGCAAATCGCATACTGCCATCATAACCCCTAAGTTTTAAGATGTTATTTCTATTATGTACCGTCTTGAGTTTGTAGGCGAGGATGCGATTAGCTTTATTCCAGTTTACATAATATTGCTTTGTGTATGCCAGGGCCCTAGCGATCTATCCGCCCAGTGCATTGCTAAGGCCGTCTTGGCTTTTTTGAGGTCCCGCTCGATTTTCCTGGACGGTAACCTTTATAGGCTATGTCCAATTCCACCACTGCCCTTTCCAGTTTCTCCCCCCGTAGTCGTGAGATCCTCCTCTGTTCCCCCACTGCACTGATTAAGGTACCCCATATCACCGGTTTCATAGCATCCCAGATCAGAGCCCTTGGGGAGTCCTTCGTTGTGTTCTCCCTAAAGTAGAGGGTGAGGGTGTTGCCTACTTCTTTCCAGGTCATTTCATCTAGCAGGGTGGAGTCATGTAGTTTCCAATATTTGGGAGGTGTGGGGGGCTGGAGAGCCCTGAATTTGCAAATCTGCTGTGACGGAGCATGGTCTGATAAAATTCTGGGGTGAATGTGTACCTTGTTCAGGCACGGGAACAGGACCCCATGCATTAAGAGTAGATCTAATTTTGAGAAGCCTTTGTGCGCACTTGAGTAGAACGTAAAATCTGACAGCCTTATTCGCCAGTCGCCACACATCCACTGATTCTGCCTCCCTCAGAAACCTGGCTAGCCCCAGGGCCCTGGAGAAATCCGCCCTGGTAGGGCGAAGAGTTTTATCTATTTGCAAGTCTGGAACAAATTGAAGTCTCCCCCTCCCCCCGATCAGGAGGTATTCTTCAGTGAACGGAAGAATCACAGGGATCAGGTCCTGCAGGAATGTTTCCTCTGTATTTGGGCAGTAGATGGACGCTATGGTGAGTGGTTGTTCCAAAAGGAGCCATTTTATCAAAATAAATCTACCCCTTGGATCCCTTTTTACTGTTACGTGGGTCAAAAGAACATTTTCATTGAGCAGCACAGCTACCCCACCCCTTTTTTCTCCCCATAAATGGCAAAATATGATTTCTTAAATCTTTTAAATTTGATTCGGTGTTCGTCTGTCTGTAGCAGGTGTGTCTCCTGTAAGCACATTATTTTGCCTGATAACTGTGCTAGCCTCCGCTCTACTGATCTCCGTTTGCCCGGGAAGATAAGCCCCTGAACATTCCATGTGATCATGCGAATTTCACTCTCATTATCGGACCCCATGATTCCGAACGAAATACATGCTAATCATTGTGAATGTGTGATCCCCATCCGCCAGATGAGCACTAGGATACTCTGATCATGAATGTCTATATCGATTGCAGATGTTGATGTTGTTACCTTTCGTCTCCTGAGACCTCCTGAGTGAGATCACTCTCCCACGCTCCACCCTGCCCTCCCTGTAACTGCCATGGCGGGCAGGTGCCCTTGACCAACGCGGTAATTGTCTCCAACCCCCCACCGACAAACTGTAGGCCCAACAGGGCCCTCTACCATTGTAATGGCTAACTCCCAACATGTTAAATTAAACTTCCAGCTCCCTCAGGAGCACAATGTCCTCTAAATTTTAACTTAGCCTCCGTTCTCGGAACCCCTGACCCCTGTATGAGATGGATCGACAGGAGTGGCTGGAGTCAACGGTCGACATGTTCCGGATTTGATCACCCGGCCCAAGGCAAAAAAGAGAACCCTTCTTGGTAATGTTCGCTCACATCTCGTCCAATGGACCCTAGTCCAGGGACCCGTTGTTTTTCCATTGAGGGCCCCTCAGTCTGCGTCTCCGGTTGACTCTTGTCCACATAGACGTTGTTGGTTTCTCTGTTGGTTCCTGCAAGGCGGATTCCTTCTCCGAACCTCCACTTCCTTCCCCAGAGCCCAGTAATTTTTCTGCTTCCTTATTTGTTTCTGGGAGCCTTCCCATGTGAAGTTTATAGAAGTTAGAAAACCCCAGCAGTATGGGATTTTCCTGGCTCTTAACCATTCTGTGAGGTGTTTCAGCACCTTTCTCTTCAGCAGGGTAATGTTTGTCAGGTCTTGATAGACCAGGATAGTTGCACCTCTGAATTGGATGGGTTTACTGTTTCTGGATTCCCTCATGTCATCCTACACCTTAAAGAAGTGAATCCTTGCTAGAACGCCTGGGGGGGGGGGGATGGAGAACTTTTGTCATGATCTGGTGCGGTGTACTCGGTCGATTTCTAGTGGGGCATCATTTGGTAGGGTAATTATGAACCTGAATAAGTCTTTAGTATAGTTTTCCAGTTCTGTGTCACTGATTGACATGGGAATGCCCCGAAGACGGATATTATTTCTCCTCGAGCGATTCTCTGCATCTTCTTGTTTAGCTTCCAGCGCTTCATATCTCTCCTCTAGTGCTGCGATTCTGGCTAACCAGTCTTCCAGTTCGAAAACTTGATCACAGAGGTTGTTTTCAGTGTCTGTTGGTCTGCTTTCCACTGCAAATACACACTTGTCCAAGGTGGCTATCTTGCTCGTGACTTCTTCAGGCCCTTTTTGGAATTCCCTCGTCATGGCAGCAAGCAGGTCTTGCATGTCTGATTTCGTCACAGATTGTGCGGATAGAGGGCTGGCCGCTGCTCCCTGGGGATCAGTGGGTTGAGGTTGCTCCACCTGGTCTCCGCTTTTTTTGCTTTCTCAGAACCTGGGTGGCTCAGCAGTGTAGAGATATCAGTCTGTTTTGTGTTTTTCCCATTTTTCTCCATGATGGCCTCTCGTTTTCTTACTGTACGCGTTCTTGAACCGGAGTCCTTATAAGTATTGCGTCCCACGGGAGAATCAGAACAAGGCTGGGCTAATAGTTTGGCCACTGCACTTACCTGGCGTCCCCAGGCGTAATCAGGGTAGGAGATTCTACAGTTCAAGTCAGGGGGGTCCTGGATTCCCGTGGGCCAGATATTGCAGCCTTATATATTTATTGTCGACTCAGAGCTCGGCCCCTCTGTTGTGTTGCCATCTGATCGAGATGCTTACTGCCCCACTCTTCCTGCTGGTAAAGTATTGGATACTCCTTACCGCCTGGTGCTCCAGATATTACTGGGGACGGCCATTTCCCACTATATTGTTGTGTTTTAGGGGAATCGCGATTCCGAACCTTCACTGGCCCCTCTGTTGGGATGGAGGTCTTTGGGTTGGGAGCTTCTGCTCTCGGCGTCCAGAAAGCTGCCTTTGTCAGGTGAGAAATCGCCCCCCCCCCGCCCTGCATTGCTCTGTGTCATTGAGCTCTCAAACGTCTCCGGCTTAAGTCAGTGGAGTCCACTTAATGATGGGAGGAGGGCGAACCCCAAGGAGAAGGGTAGTGACCCGTCGAGTTACTGGCGGTCCTCTTATGGTAGGGGCCGATATTGCTCCTATTTTTAGAGGGTGGCCCTGCCGCTGATTGGGGCTTCTGTAGAACCCTCTTGTGAGGATTGCTTTGCACTTTAGGGAATACAGTGCCCATTTGATGCTAGAGTTCGGGTCAAGTATTGCTGAACCTTTCCTGTTCCTTTTCCGTTACACCAGCTGTCTACAAGAGGAGGGTGGCCCCGGCACACTGGCCTCTGTTCAGGCCCCGTTCAGGCCTTTTGGTTGCTTGGAGGTGGCATACCCTGGCCGCTCGCGCCTTGGGCAAAGGACTCCTTTGTGGGCTCGGGAGGAGCCTTGCTGTAACAAGCGGGAGACTCACCTTACTAGTGTACCTCCCCGGAGCAAGCCGCCAATTCGCTTATGATCGGGGACCGCAGCTTCTCTTCAACGGCTTAAACCCTCAGCAGGAGCGGGTGGGCGTTGCGCCAGCCCTCAGGATCATTCGGTCTTCCGTGCGTCCTGAACCAGTGTTCTCCTGTGCTTTGCCATTCCGTTCCCACGGATACAGCCCTGTGCAACACCAATGCTTTGGCTTGAGTCTTCTTTCCGGCACAGGATCTCTGCCGTGTCGCAGCCCCCATAGGTCTCACAGGACTCCAGTCAGTCCCCACCAGGACCGTATTGTTCACTCCTCCGCAGCGTGCGCCTTCGGGGTAACAGCTATAATAGCTACATTGAGGACCAGATTTTCAGTGCAATTGTTGGAACAAAACTCTCCTTTAAGCGCCTCCACTCTCTGATACAGAGGAGCGCCGGAGCACCAGGACGATATGCTGTGGCCGCCATTTTGCCCGATTCCGGTCCACTGGCTCCTGCGGCCGTCGCTCGCTGTGGGTGATCGGAATGGTCCCCAGCAATGCTTTGAAGCCCTTACATAGAGCGTCCCTTCCTTACTCCATTGCCAATGTTTCAGACTCTGTGTGTGGAATTTTAGCCTGCTTAAATATTCTTGGTTGCTGGATCGAGGCAGGAGCTTCAATGGAGCCATGCTTCCAGCAACCGTGCCAAGCCACGCCCCCCTGTATGCCCTATTTCTATTCCGTTCTCCTCCTACTTTCTACTGATCAACTCCACCCACCTTCTCTTCTGTCTCTGATACATTCTACTCTGTCCCTCACGCATCTCACACTCACCTACCTCCATCCTCTGATCTTAATTCTTCCTACTCTCCTTTCGTCACGCTTGTACTACTACTTTAAAAAAAAATTATTGTACACATAGTTTATTAAACTTTTTTGCACATTACAAAAGTAAACTAAATGAAACAACTTTACAATATAAAATAAACTACAATAAATTACAAATTAATTCATCAGTACTCTCGCCCTCCACACTACCACTATTCTTCTCCCCACACCACTACTACACCCTACCTTATCTTCACTAATCCTCCTTTCACACCTTCATTCACTCCCTACTCTTTCACTACCCCTCTCACACCTTTGACACACAATTACAATACAGTACCACTTTCTCTCACAAACCAATACTTCATCTTCTCTGCAAATCACTCCTCCCCAACTCCTTTACACCGCCCTTTTTCCTTTTGGTCTCTTGGTTTGCCGCCTCCTCCTCTGAAAACACCCAAACTACCCACAACTTTCTATTTCCTGTCCCTCCTTATGTCCTCCCTCTTCCGCCTGTCCGATTCTCCTATTGTGGCTCCCCAGGCAATCTAACCTGCTTTTTCCCGGCCCAAAGGTGTTACAACCAATGTAAATTCATTAAAGTGGTTCTTAACCCCACCTATTACTTTCTTGCAAGTCAGCCATGTGTAAGCTATGCCGGCTCACTTTGACAACAGTTGCAGTTTGTGTCTGCCGGGGAACAGAAGAGGCCATCTCAATGTCTCTGCCATGAGTATTCAATGCCTTTAGTTTGGTTTGGAGAGTATGTGGGTGAAAGTGCTGGATAGCCTGCAGATTGAATGTCTCTTTCTCGGTTTGCATGTGAGTAGAACCAAATGCTTTTGGACCACTCTGAAGGCTTGCGTAGGTGAGCTTGATAAGTGCGCATAGTCTGCCCGTTTGCTGGCATCTGGGCTCGCGGATGCCTTTCTCCATCCACAGCCTATCTGGTTCTTTACCACTGTGCATCCTGGTAGTTGTAGTCCTCTACAAGAAACAGAAAGACTTGCCAGCTTCATATGAGGCAGCTATGTGGCGATCAACAGTGGTACTGTCCTCAACCATAGAGGCACTATTTGGGGTAGGAATGGCTCTGGCGTTCACGCCATCCACTTCTGACAGGGTCAGACTACTGGCTCTGTCACAGTAGGCAAGTTGTCCGCTGCTTCGGGGGAATCACACTTCACAGACGAAAGGTATAATGAGCAAAAGCACAACTGGCACAGGCAATGCTTAAAGCAATGCTGCTAGACGCAAAGCCTTTGCAGCCCATGGCATCCAGCTTCTTGCTGGCCCTGTCGGGTGGATTGGAGCAGAAGCACAGGGTCTTTTGCCAATGTTATGGCCTGCACTGCCAAGCACTCTAGCGAAGGGCGAGTTGAAAATGACGATACTCCGGCACCCGAAGACCGAGCCGTATGGCACAGTGGCCATGAACAAAGCCAGAACCAAGTCTGCAGGCATGCTGTTGTGGTTTGGTTCCTCTAACAGATTAAAGCAGGGTGGGTCATGTGGCAATGAGCCATTGCTGAGGCCGAAGGCACCATGCCTTGGCAAAGACATCAAGCATCTGCTGTCAGAAAGCCCCCCACTACCTCAGAGTCGAGGACTGTGGGGAATCGTCCCTAAGGTGTAGGTAGCAATTCCTCCAAGGTATACCTGGAGCACGGTGGCTCAGCTTTCTGGAAGACAAAGAAGCGTGATGTCTGGAAGAGTCATTGGGAGATTGGGACCTTCCTAGGTTGTTTCTTCTCTTCGTTCTTGGCTGGAGAACGTACCATTTAAAAAAAAAACTTTTTTTAATTCATTTAGCGTGGCAGCAAAACACAGGCGAACAGCGCCAGGCAAATACAGTACGCATGCAAATGTACACAATATGGGCATACAGAGGTTGCTTCACATATGAACATAACCAATTAGACATTTTTATAACATGGACGGGATGTCAGGGAACTATGATAGGGGTGAGGACCCGAGCTGATGGGGGGAGGCAGCTGGCGAGATGTTACCGGTGTCGTATCCAGGTCGGACATGTAAGATCGGAATCTGAGCCAGATATTTCTAGGCATGGGCTGTAGGTGAGACCATGCTTCCTCAGAGTCCAAGGCCCACGTAACCGCTCTTAGCCACTGGGCATGTGTGGGAGGTGAGGGGCGAAGCCAGCACAGTAGGATGGAACATACCGTGAGAAGCATGCAGAGGCCAGCTATTTTTTGGGAATTCCGGGAAAGTCCTGGGAGGTCGTGGAAGAGGCATACCACCAGGGAGGGACTGATGGGGTGGTAGAGCATGGCAGACACCGTCGAGCAAACTGCCACCCAGAACTGTGAGAGGCGCGGACAGGACCAAATCATGTGAATGTAATCGGCAGCATCCTGGCCACATCTAGGGCAGCTAGAGGGGTGGTCGCTGGACATGCGGTGCAATCTGATCGGGGTGTAGTGGAAGGTATGTAGTACTATAAACTGAATCAGTTTGAAGCGGGAGTTGAAAGACACCCGGTGTATGCATTCACACAAGTGTGCCCATCGCTCATCCGACATTTCAACCCCAAGGTCCACCTCCCACGTACGCTTCAGTTTAGTAAATTCTGGAATAGATCTGGACTGCAGCATAGTGTATAGCCTGGATATTTTACCTCTGGTGGGTGAGGGGGCGGTGAGTTCCTCAATAGCAGGGTCATCGGGTGGTAATGCTGGGAACATCTGGTAATTACGTTTAAGGGTCCTGTGAAGAGATGAATATTGGAGCCAAACACACTGGCCACTCATTAAGGGCAACGGGAGGTGAGGCCACTCAACAAATATACCCTGATCAAACACATCACGTAGCAACTCATATCCCGCTTCAGCCCAGCGTCGAACCATGGTTGGTGGTACCCATGGGACCCCCGCAAGAAAGTTCCAGAGAGGAAGATTGCCATGGAAAGCGTAAGCAGTGCCGGTCAGCCTCCATGTTTTCGCCAATGCCAGGGATGTGCAGGCGACCGGGCACTGAGAGTCCAGCGTTAGGGGGATGGGTTGTATCACCAGGGAGCGAATGTCGCAGTCACAGACCGCAAGTTTCTCGAGTCTGACATGTGGGTGGGGGGGTCCGTTGTGTTAAACCAGTAGGATGTGTATTGGATTTGGGATACCATCCAGTATTTGAGGAAATCAGGGGCGCCAAAGCCCCCGTAAATCATGGGGGTAGACACGGTATCCTGTTTAAGGCGGACCGTCCCCGAGTGCCAAAGAAAGGAATTGACTGTGCGGGTCAGTTCACAGAAGAAGCCTCCCCCGGGCCACAAGGGAATATTGGTGAACCTGTAAAGTAGCTGGGGTAACACCACCATTTTCAGTAGACCTATTCTACCTGCGAGGGATATCGGGAGTTTATCCCAGACTAGGACTTTAGACGACAGGTGTGTAAGATACTTCTGGTAGTTCTCCTTGAAAGTCAGCGCTTAATGGCACGTCACCTCTATCCCTAGGTAGGTAATCGTAGACTGAGCCCATGTGAACCCCTGGGTGTCAGGAGGGGGGAGAGTGCACTCCGTAAGTGGAAGAGCGTGGATTTCGAGCAATTCACCTTGAGGCCCGAGATTCGGCCAACATAGATAACGTCCTCCAGTATTGGGGATCAGTTGATGGAGGGAGAGCGTATAAACAACAGTGCGTCATCAGCATATAGGGACACTATGTCCGCCTGGCCCGCAGTGCGGAGACCTCTATGTGCGTGGAATTGGCGGAGCATATCGGCGAAAGGCTCTATTGCTATAGCAAAGATCAGAGGAGAGAAGGGCATCCCTGTCTTGTCCCCCTGGCGATCTCAAAGAGAAGGGAGCAACGGTCGCCGGTGCGGACCCTATCCACAGGATCAGAGTAAAGCACCTGACCCAGGAGAGAAAGGAGGGTCCAAATTGACAGCTCTCGAGGACCCGCCACAAATACCTCCATGAAACCGAATCGAACGCTTTTGCATGTCAAGCGTGGCAGCCACCGTGTCTCAGGGTTTATTCTATTAATTATGTTAAAGAGACGCCTAAGGTTCAGGGAGGTAGAGCGACCTGGGATGAAGCCCGCCTGATCTGGGTGGATGATGGACAGTAAAAAGGGAGCCAACCGGAGCGGCAGTGCCTTGGCATATATTTTGACATCGCAATTTATTAGTGAGAGCGGGCGGTATGAACCGCATTGCGAGGGGGATTTACCAGATTTAAGTAATACTGTAATTGTGGCCTCGCGGAGTGAAGGGGGAAACACACCGGCCTCCACCGATTCCTCCCAGAGGGCCAGCAGATGAGGGAGTAATAATGATTTATAACGCTTATAAAATTCGACTGGGATACCATCCGAGCAAGGGGCTCTCCCCAAGGATAAGGAGTCTATCGCATCAGAGAGCTCCTCGAGCGTAAGCGGGGAGTAAAGGGAACCCGCGGTCTCCGGGGAAAGAGTCGACAACGGAAGGGTTTCAAGAAAAGAATCGATCTCCTCGACTGACACCTCATCTGAGTTGGAATATAGGGCTTCATAAAATGTGAAAAATTCCGTATTGATGTCCTGTGAGGTGACAGCCAAGGAGCCGTCGGGCCTCTCAATCCCAAGTATATGCAGGGATCCCGTCTCGTGACGGATCAATCTCGCCAGGAATCGGCCAGGGTGCTCACCCTCGCCGTATCTCCTCGCCATGCCAGGGTTATCTAAAAAATTTTGTTCGCGTTCCGCAAGGGATCGGAACGTATCCAGCTCCACCCCGATATCCGCCAGGGTGCCGGGGGTGGAGTGCAGTGAGCATTTAGCCTCCAGGATCGATAATTTAGATTCACTCACGGCGAGATCTCCCCGGATGGACTTAAGGACACCATTCTCCTTTGACAGCGCTATCCCTCTGATATATGACTTAAAGGACTCCCATAGAGTGGCCTGTGATGTTACCGAGCCCGTGTTCGTCTCGAGGAACTCCTCAATAGACAACTCGAGCTCGGAGCAAAACTCCGGGTCTAGAAGGGAGAGGGGTTTCAACCTCCAACATCGAGTACGGCCAGGATCCGGGCCCCAACCTATGGTGACGGTTACAGGAGAGTGGTCAGACAGGGTTCTGGGAAGGATCGTTAGCTGTATGACATTCTTAACCAATTTGTTGGAGATCACCCATCTATCAATACGGGAATAGGAATCGTGGACTGAGGAGTAGAAAGAGTAAACACGAGAATCCGGGTAGAAGAGCCTCCATGCATCAACCATGGCGAGACGGGGTAGGGATGATAATGCGGCATAGGCTGCCCTGGAAAGCTGACGGGGCCTGGACCCAGATCTATCGAGAGCTACATCGAAAATTGTGTTGAAATCACCCCCCCAGAGGATGGGGACAAGGGGGAAGCCATCGAGGAGGGACGTGACATGTACATAGAAATCAGGGTCGTCTACATTAGGGCCATAAATGTTCAGCAGGACTACTTCCTTGTTTTGAAGCATGGCATGGAGCAGTACATATCTGCCTTGAGGGTCTATTTGTGAAGAAATAAGGGTGAACTCGAGACTCTTATGGATGAGGGTCATGACCCCCGCGGCTTTGGGTAGAGAAATCAGTGAAAAATCTATGGGGACCCCAAGTTTTGGCAAACCGCATACACTGTTCCGTGCGGGCATGTGTCTCTTGTAAAAAGAGAATCTTGGACCCATGACGCTCGTCCTGCAACTGGAGCTGCCTCATCTTTTTATAATTGCCCAACCCCCGTACATTCCAGCTCATGAAGGTCAGGTCACTCTCTATCACAGATGCAGTGGCGTTTGTATTAGGAAAAATGTCAATAGCCAACGGGCTAGTTTAGCAGCCCTGTGGTACCAGTTCATGAGTATTGCCACACGGTCCGCCTTCGCTGCCAACGCCAGGTTTTTTGTAACATAACCCCAAACATGACCCACCCCCACCCAGACCCCCCCCCAAACAGAGGGATGACAATCCCAAAACCCCTCAACCATAACCAAACCAGCGGCATCAACCCCTGGGGGCCTGTAGGCCGGACTGGCCGCGTCACCCCGGGCCGCGGCAGATCCGAGTAAGACAAAAGGTGCCCACAGTAGGAATTTTGCATGTAACTTGGACAGAGTTTTTACACATGTTGATGTGGCACATATTTGTAGAATAAGAAATCAAGCAGATTACAAAATAAAGGGTCAGTGTGACCCCAATGCAAGAGGGCGGCCGGGCCTGGCCCCTCCCCAACGGGACGAACATTAGATAGAAGGATTACTGTAGAACCGTGATCAGATGTTCGTCCATAAACTTGGAGGCCTCCTCCGGAATCGTGAAGCACACCACCTGGTTGGCGTGTACTATGCGAAGTTTGGCGGGATAGAGCATGGCGTATTTGATTGAATGGTCTCGCAGCCGGTGCTTCACCACTTGGAAAGTCTTGCGTTCACGTTGGACGGCCATTGAAAAGTCTGGGTAAAGATGAATCCTTGCGCCGCCCAGTAGTAGCTCACCCTTGAGTCTCGCGGCCCTAAGGAGGGCATCACGGTCACGGAAGTTCAGCACATGGGCTATGATGGGCCGGGGTGGAGCACCAGGCTTGGGTTTAGTCGTCAGGGCTCTGTGTGCCCACTCTATAGCGAAGTGCGGGGAAAGCTTGGGTGAATCGAGGATCGACATTAATGCATGCTCAACAAAATCCTCCATTGGTTCATGAACCTCGTTCTCGGGAACACCGATAATGGGGAGGTTGTTACGCCTTGATCGGGATTCCAAGTCCTCGTTCTTCTTTTCCACATCGAGGACTCGGTTAGAAAGGGCAACGACCTCAGAACGCAGGGCACCCAGTGCATCCTCTGCGGAGCCCACCCGTGTCTCGACCTCCGACACTCGGCTATCCGTCCTCTCAATGTGGGCCTTAATAGAGGATATGGTGCCGTTCATGTCATCTAATTTTGAGTGAAGTGCGGTGAAGCCCTCGCGGATAAAGTCCATCATATTTTGGGATTCCGGGGCTGCGACAGATGATGCGGCAGGGGTCTGCTCTGTGGTCTCCTCTGGCGATCTAACCGGTGTCTTCGCAAACATGTTGATGGAGCTCTGTTTCTTCGTGGCCCCCTTAGTCATCTTGACGATGTTGGAGATCGAGTGGAGCGAGGGGGATTCCAGCAGTCCCAGAAGAGAGGTTGGGAGAGCTCGGACCATGCACCCCATAAGACAATATGCGAGTTATGGTGTGAAGCAGGCAGTCGTACAGGGGGACCAGTGGCTTTGGATCCGTGTATATGATTGTAACGCTCACCTGATTCCCACGGAGGCGCTGGTCTTGGCAGGAAGGTGTCTGTGACCCGAAAAGTGATGTGCAGGACTCGATTTGCTTCTGGGGCCGAACCTCTTCGCACTGTGTGTCAAACTCGAAGAGTGAGATTTTTGCAGGTGAAAGAATATGGGGGTTAGTGATCTGGGTTGTTGAATGTCCCTCTCTCTCTCTCGCTCTCTTCTTAGCTTCTCCGTAGAGCCCCCAGGTCAACGTGCTCACCTTAGATAGGTGAATGCTGGACTCTCCATCTGCATCTGGTGCTGGGTGCCGTTGCCAGTTCCTTCACTGGTGAAACATAGGCCTCTTGACATCAGAGGATCGCTACCGTCAACTGCACGAGCGGTGAGTTTCTGGACACCTTTTTCGTCCTTTTAGTCTTTAGGTGCGTGGGCAAGTTAATATAGAACAGGACTCTGTATAATGCTTTTTCCTATTTGTCTTGCAGGGCTCTTGAGATAGGAGATGGTGTGAAGAGAGCCGAAGTTGGAGCCAGAGCCTTGGAATGAAGCGCTTGGAAATGCGTAAGTAAATGCAAGCGCTCTAACTGTCTCTTTTCCCTTGCAGCTGTGTGTTCGTGCTGAAGAGATGCTGGAAAACACCGGAGTATTTGCAGGCGTTCTACTGTGGCGAGCGCGATGGACGTGAGTAAATACCTGTCTAATGTCTCTTCGTTTGTCTTTCAGATGCTGGGTTGCAGCGTTGAAGAAATCCGGAATTCGCGGAGTGCCGGTAAGTAATAACAATGCTTTTGTCTTCACAGGCGGAGGTGCAGCATGAAGAAATGTTCGCTGCCGATGGATCAGGTGAGGAAAGCGCTGCGTGTAAAGGTTGCAGTGCTAACCTGTTGTTTCTTGTCTTTGCAGGTGCTGCTGAATACTGGATACAGGAGTGGTAAGTATTGTTCTTGCAGGTTCAGGATCGGAAGGAAGAAAGGCTGGAACATACTCGGTGAGCTTTCTGCTGCAGATGCAGAATAACGCGAAGCACGTTTGTTCAATCGGGTGTGGTTTAAATAGCCTTGGAGTGATGAGGCGTCTTCCTCCACGGCCCCGCCTAGGTAAGAAAAGAGTTCCAGTTCCAGAAGAGTTCCCGTGTTGTATCCAGGGGGTGGAGCTTGCCCCACCCAGGTAAGAAAATAGTTCCTGTTCACAGAGGATTCCTATGTGGCTGGTAAGTAAGCAGCATGGTCTGCTGCAGGTAAGTCCACCCAAGCATCTTCATACATATTATGAGCCCGGCGCTTCCAGTGCCGGGACCGATGGCTTTGATGAGCCTGGTGCCACCGGCGCCAGGACAAGGTCCAAAAGGTCCCATTGGGGACCAGCTGGTGCCTAAAATAATGGTTAGGGGCCTGCTTCCAAGGACGTTGGGCTGTTCCTGACTCCTTGGAAGCAGTGATCATGACAGCACCCCCCCTCAAGGCCCCTCCCAAGCATGTCTTCTCCAGGGGTTTTGGCTTGTCGGGGTGATTCAAATGGAATTTCTTGACCAGACGAGGTGCGTGGACATGCTCTGAGGGTTCCCAAGACCTTTCCTGGGGGCCGTATCCTTTCCAATCAACCAGGTAATATAATTTAGGTTTGGAGATTTTGGAGTCTAGGATGTTCTTTACTTCGAACTCAAGTTCTCCATCTACTAAAACAGGTTCCGGGAGTTCGGTCAATCGGGTTCCTGGTTGCACTGGTTTTAGTAAGGAGACATGGAATACTGGATGTATTTTCATATGCGAAGGCAATTCCAATTTAACAGCCACCGGATTAATTATGGTAGAGATAAGATAGGGTCCAAGGTATCTCGGGATGAAAGTGGGGGGTCTTTTAGAGGTAGGTACTTAGTGGATAACCAGACCTGATCTCCCACTGCGTAGTGAGGGGCCTCCTTACGGTGCTGATCGGCTCCTTTCTTAAATTGAGCTTTAGCTCTTTGCAGATGGGCAGTGGCTTCCTTAAAAGCACGAGTGATCTCCGAGTGCAAGTGATCCACAGCAGGTGTTTCGAATTCTTGGGGAGGATCCAGGTTAGAGGTTCTAGGATGGTGTCCGTATAATAGGAAGAAGGGAATCTTCCCGGTTCCAGAATGAGTTGAATTGTTATAGGCGTATTCAGCGATCCAAAGAATGTCCTTCCAAGGGTTTTCAGTTTGTTGGAGCATGCAACGTAGATATTGCTCTAGAGTTTGATTTGTCCTCTCGGTTTGTCCATCAGTTTGGGGATGGTGACTGGTAGAAAGTCTCACATCAATTTGGGCTAAACGACAGCAACTTAACCAAAAGTGGGAGATGAATTGACTTCCCCTATCGGAGACCAAAACCGAGGGGAAACCGTGTAACCGAACAATGTTTTCTAAGAATTCTCGGGCTAATACTGAAGCTGAAGGTAGGCCCTTCAGGGGAATGAAGTGAGCCATCTTGGAGAATAGATCCACGACTACTAAAATGGTATTATACCCTGAGCATGGAGGCAAGTCCGTGATGAAATCCATGGACGGGGTATGCCATGGACAGGGAGGGATGTCTAGTGGGTGTAAGAGACCGGCTGGTTTCTCCTTCTGACTCTTATTCTGGGCACACACACCGCAGGAGATTACAAAGTCTCTAATGTCCTTCTTCCATGATGGCCACCAGAAATGTCTTTTGACCTTTTCCATGGTTTTGGTTATGCCAGGGTGACCCTCCATTAGTGAATCGTGATAACAGGAGATTACCTGTTTTTGTATTTTCTCACTGGGCAAGTACAATCGTCCTCGGAAATATGGTAGGTCTCGATCCACTGAGAATTCTTTTCCTTTTAATTGCCAGTCCTGTAAGTCGACCAGAGTTAAAAGTGATTTGACTGTAGTCTTAATGTCTTCAAAGGATTGAGCGCTGACCAAGCCCAAAATCCTTTGTTCTGGGATTATGGGTATTGGTTCTGGATTGGTCAAATGTTCATCTATTCCCATCCGGGAGAGGGCATCTGCTTTTCCATTTTTACTGCCTGGTCGATAAGTAATTATAAAGTCAAACTCAGCCAAAAACAGAGCACAGCGAAGCTGCCTGGAAGACTGAGCTTTGGTTGTCTTCAGATACTGTAAGTTGCGGTGATCAGTCATTACGGTGACTGTGTGTCTGGCTCCCAAAAGATAATGCTGCCAGGCTTTAAAGGCCGATCTGATAGCTAAAAGTTCCTTGTCTGTAATTGAATAGTTGATCTCGGGAGCCGAGAATTTGCGGGACCAAAAGGCTACAGGATGTAATTGGTGTGTGACCGGATCCCTTTGTGATAAAACTGCCCCCATAGCAAGACTAGAAGCATCTGTTTCTACGATGTAGGGGAGTTCTGGGCGAGGATGTTTTAGAACAGGTGCAGAAATGAATTTAGTCTTTAAGTCCTGAAAAGCTTGTTCTGCCTCGGTAGACCACTCAAAACGTTTGTTTTTCTTTAACAGAGCGGTGATGGGCTGGACTATTCGAGAGAATTCAGGGATGAATCTGCGGTAAAAGTTAGTGAAGCCTAACATGCTTTGGACTCCTTTTACAGAGGTTGGTGAAGGCCACTTGATGATTGCATCGACTTTCTTTGAATCCATATGGACTCTGTTAGGTGACAATATGAATCCCAGGAACTCAACTTCAGTTACGTTGAAAACGCATTTTTTGAGCTTAGCAAAAAGGTTATGTTGACGTAATCTCTCGAGGACCTCTCTAACGTGTTTCCGATGTTCTTCTTCAGATGAGGAATAGACGAGGATGTCATCAATGTAGACAACAACACACACATCAATGAGTTCTCTAAGGACATCATTCATAAAATACTGGAAGGCTGCAGGAGGGTTGCAAAGTCCAAAGGGCATAACTTGATCTTCAAACAGCCCATACTTGGTGCGGAAGGCCGTCTTCCATTCATCGCCCTCTTTTATTCGTACCAAATGGTAGGCTCCTCTGAGATCCAACTTTGTATATATACACATTCGTCTTTGACTTGGTCCAGGAGTTCAGGGATCAAAGGTAACGGGTATCCGTTTTTAACGGTGATTTGATTCAGGGCGCGGTAATCTATACAAGTCCTAAGGTATCCTTCCTTTTTCGGAACGAAGAACAAAGCCGAGGAAGCTGGAGATTTTGAAGGACGGATAAACCCGTTAGCTAGGTACTGGTCCAGATATTGTCTGAGGTGAAGATTCTCTGGCTCGGTGAGGGCATAAATCCTACTGCAAGGAGGAGTTGTTCCGGGTATCAGATCTATTTGACAGTCGTAAGACCTATGAGGAGGCAGGGTGTTAGCTTGGTCCTTCCGAAAGACGTCTTGGAATTCCTGGTATTCGGGAGGTAATTTGGGAACCTCAGAAGAGATTGCCGCCAGTGAAACATCAGGCCGAGGATAACAAGTGGTAAAACATCCTGGAAACTGAACCGTCTTTGCTCGCCAATCGATCTGAGGATTGTGCTTCTCTAACCAAGGGATTCCCAGAATGATCTGGAACTGAGGGGCCTTGATCACATCGAACACTATTTTCTCCCGGTGTCCATCTTGGCTCACTAACGTCACTTCTTGGGTGGCGTGCGTTACTGGTCCGGTGGCTATCTCCATGCCATCCACTGTAGTAATGACGTCTTTTACTGCCTTAGGGACAAGAGGTAGATTCATCCTTGATACCAGTTCACGGTCCACATAATTACCGATTGCTCCGCTGTCGATGTAAGCTTCAATTGCATGCAAACGATCCGGACGTTCAGGACTAATGAGGACCATAGGCACCACGAAATACGAGGTCACGGGACAGATTTTAACGCTCGGCAAGAGGACCTCTACACTTGTCGGGCTAGGTCGTTTCCCTGCTCAGAATTTGTGGTACAGGTATCTGCGGCTCCTACAGCCTTCTTAGCTGGTTTCACTGGACAGTCTCGAAGAAAGTGCCCCGAGTTTCCGCAATAGAGGCATAATTGCAGCTGTCTTCTTCTTTCCCGCTCCTTTTGGGTTAAAGGTCCTTTCATGCCCCCTATTTGCATGGGTTCCACAGTGTCAGCTCCCCTAGTAGAGGTCTGCGGTTTAGAAAACATTTGGGTATCAAATTTGGAACGATCAGCCTTCCTGTTCTGTAATCTGTGGTCCAATTGGACAACTAAGTCAATATAGTCTGAGCATTCTTGTGGAGGATTCACGACTTGAGCTAACACATCCTTGAGCTCTCCACGCAGGCCTCTGTAGAAGAGCGTTATTCTCTTATCCTCAGGCCATTGAGTTTCCACTATAAGTCTGTTGAATGAGGCTATATAAGTCAAGAGGTCTTGATAACCCTGTCGTAACGAAAGAAGTTCATTGTCCAAGGCCTGCCCTTGTGCATGTCTTGCGAACAGTTTCTCCATGCTGGACTGGAAGGCCTGGAAATCATGCAGAACCGGATCATCCTGAGTGATTAAAGGGATCGACCAATCTGCGGCGCTGTCACTGAGATAAGAAAGCACGAAAGCCACCTTGGTCTGATCTGTTGGGAAGGCAGCTGGTCGACATAAGAAGTGTAGGCGGCACTGGTTAATGAACACTGCAAATTTCTTTGGGTCACCAGAAAAGCGTTCGGGCGGAGCCAAGGGCACATTGCCGGGTAGATTGATTTGCACTGGATTTAAGGATGATGCAGAAGGATAACTTCCTCCTGGAGCGGGCAAAGGTGTCTGTCCTGCCTGCGTTTGTAGCAATTGCCTAGCGAGGTCCTCAGTTCGCTCCTTGGAAATTATCAGCTCTCTTCTTAGAGAGTTTGTTTCCCGATGAGCTGCATGTACTTCTGCTCTTAGTTCCCCAAGCAACTGGGCTAATTGATCAGTGTCTGAGGTTTCCATTGCGCCTGGGTAGGAGTTTTGCGGTGGGCTTTGCGTTCTGTAACGCTCACCTGATTCCCACGGAGGCACTGGTCTTGGCAGGAAGGTGTCTGTGACCCGAAAAGTGATGTGCAGGACTCGATTTGCTTCTGGGGCCGAACCTCTTCGCACTGTGTGTCGAACTCGAAGAGTGAGAATTCTGCAGGTGAAAGAATATGGGGGTTAGTGATCTGGGTTGTTGAATGTCCCTCTCTCGCTCTCTTCTTAGCTTCTCCGTAGAGCCCCCAGGTCAACATGCTCACCTTAGAAAGGTGAATGCTGGACTCCCCATCTGCGTCTGGTGCAGGGTGCCGTTGCCAGTTCCTTCACTGGTGAAACATAGGCCTCTTGACATCAGAGGATCGCTACCATCGTTAACTGCACGAGCGGTGAGTTTCTGGACACCTTTTTAGTCCTTTTAGTCTTTAGGTGCGTGGGCACGTTAATATAGAACAGGACTCTGTATAATGCTTTTTCCTATTTGTCTTGCAGGGCTCTTGCGATAGGAGATGGTGTGAAGAGAGCCGAAGTTGGAGCCAGAGCCTTGGAATGTAGCGCTTGGAAATGCGTAAGTAAATGCAAGCGCTCTAACTGTCTCTTTTCCCTTGCAGCTGTGAGTTCGTGCTGAAGAGATGCTGGAAAACGCCGGAGTATTTGCAGGCGTTCTACTGTGGCGAGCGCGATGGACGTGAGTAAATACCTGTCTAATGTCTCTTCGTTTGTCTTTCAGATGCTGGGTTGCAGCGTTGAAGAAATCCAGAATTCGCGGAGTGCCGGTAAGTAATAACAATGCTTTTGTCTTCACAGGCGGAGGTGCAGCGTGAAGAAATGTTCGCTGCCGATGGATCAGGTGAGGAAAGCGCTGCGTGTAAAGGTTGCAGTGCTAACCTGTTGTTTCTTGTCTTTGCAGGTGCTGCTGAATACTGGATACAGGAGTGGTAAGTATTGTTCTTGCAGGTTCAGGATCGGAAGGAAGAAAGGCTGGAACAGACTCGGTGAGCATTCTGCTGCAGATGCAGAATAACACGAAGCACGTTTGTTCAATCGGGTGTGGTTTAAATAGCCTTGGAGTGATGAGGCGTCTTCCTCCACGGCCCCGCCTAGGTAAGAAAAGAGTACCAGTTCCAGAAGAGTTCCCGTGTTGTATCCAGGGAGTGGAGCTTGCCCCACCCAGGTAAGAAAGTAGTTCCTGTTCACAGAGGATTCCTATGTGGCTGGTAATTAAGCAGCATGGTTTGCTGCAGGTAAGTCCACCCAAGCATCTTCATACATATTATGAGCCCGGCGCTTCCAGTGCCGGGACCAATGGCTTTTATGAGCCTGGTGCCACCGGCGCCAGGACAAGGTCCAAAAGGTCCCAGTGGGGACCGGCTGGTGCCTAAGATAACGGTTAGGGGCCTGCTTCCAAGGACGTTGGGCTGTTCCTGACTCCTTGGAAGCAGTGATCATGACAATGATTTTGCAGTTGCCGGTACAGGCTGTGGGGACTCAGCTAGCCCCGGGAGATGTGGAGGGCAGCGTCCGAGGACCCCGAGTGTAGGTGACCTCGGGGCTGGGGTGATGGTGCCCAATAGCTACTGTGAGAGTAGGGGGTCCAAATTAGATTGACCAAGTGCGTCTGTAGGAGGGGTGGGGAAGAGCACCTCCCAGCGCAATGCTCCGCCGGCAGGGCAGACAGGCCGCAGCCTCACGAACAATGATGCAGGTCAAGGCAGGCACCAGGTAGTCCGCGAGACCTGTGTGGAATAGTGGCCAAGAGACCACTGTGACCTGCTCCAGAGACAGGGGTCCCCCAAGAATGTAGATGTGGGTGGCCAGCGAGGCCCAGGGCACCCCCAGTGGAACAAACAGGTGAGGGTAGGTCTACGAAGCAGAGGGGCACACTAATGAATTCTGTAAAGAGGAAGTTCGAGCGTGCAAGCTCGTAATGGAGTCAGTGTCCGTAGTGTGCCTCAGAGACACGGAGCCAAGCAGGGGGGGAGTGAAGCAGCACCCCCCCTCCACATACCTTCTTCACGTCGGAGTCTTGCTATGTGGGTCGGTGGGGGAGCGCGGCACCCGGTGTCCGAGGGCGCACCGCAGCTCTACCCCGCCTCCGAGTCTCCTTGTGGGGGGGGGGGCACGCCTGGCTCAAGTTCAGGAGGGGCCAGGCCACGGCAGCGCTGAGGGTGTCCTCTGATGCAGCGCCGGGTCGCGTAGCGGCGGCGGCACCCCCACAGCGGCGGGGGACGGCCCCGGAGCAAGCGCAGGGCAGCGGCTCCAGAGGGCCTGTCTCCAAGGGGTGGGTCCCGGCAGAAGCAGATGAAGGGGGCCGGGGCCCCGGAGCGCCCCACTGGTCCTCCACGGAGCAGACAGCAGGCTTCGGTACGACGGGAGGCTCGGCAAGTTTCCCTCAGCCGGGTCGAATATTGGCGCGAAGCCGCACCACCGGAGGGGGAAGGGCGAGGAGACGTCCGGATCTCGGGGTTCCCAGCTCCGATTTTGTCCGGGATCAGGTCAGATGGTGCCAAGTCACCACAGAATCAATATTGTGCCCTCCAGGGCTGGGTGCCAAAGCAGGAAGGTGCCATAAAAAGGATCGTGGGATCTGCCTGGCTCGGAGCGTAACGTTCAGGCGGCCATCTTGTTCGGCGCACAACAGCGCCCCCACCATTTTTTTATTTTACCACTGCCTCCCTCTGTTCAGAATCTGGGGACTTGAAAGGCGTACACTGTCCAGGATGTACATAAAGAATTTAGCGGCATGCTCCCGAGGGCCTTGGAGTGGAAGGAACCATAATCCTCCTTGTTGTGGTCCTCCCCAAGGCAGTACAAAGAGACCCTGTGGGGATCAGACACAGATATTTGCCTTCTGCAATGGGGGCAGCAACTTGAAGCCAAAGGGCCATGGGGGTTAGGCATGTGGCAGCAATCTACACAAATCTAGGTGGGGTTCAAGAAGCATACTGAGTGCACAGAAAAAATGAAGTTAATGGGGCAATGCGACTCCAGATGTAATGGTCTTGATTTCACGTCCAACATATGGCACACCACTGTGCCATCTGTGCCCCCTTGATGGCCCAAAAAATGTCTAAAGCCAACAGGCGCTGAAGATAGAATATCAAAGGTGAGGAATCTGTGGGCGGAAGGAATCCATTAGAATGGGAAGTTGCCTTGTCCTCAACTCCGACGATAACATATCATTAGTTAATGAACAAAATCCCTTTCCCAGCTCACAATGTACAAACAATGAAGCCTACCTTAAGGCATTACACGGCTAAATGAGACAGCTAGGTACAGACACCGCAGAAGGGGCCAGGAGAACTACTTGTGGAGTATTACAACACTATTGTAATGTTACAGTAAATGGGGCTCAACGCTTTTAGCAATGGTGCCAATTTTCTTTCCGCCCTTGTCCAGGGGAGGCTTGGAGAAGAGGCAGACTGCAGGGTGGGGTCCAGGGCTTCCTGGAGAGGGGTGCATGAAAAGGAATGTGTGGTGTCCTGGAGCAGGCTTGTACTTTTTAGTGAGCTACTTGTCAACCACAGGTGTGGAGGGGTATGCCACATCTCATGCCAAGGGTCTTCATCAAAAATATCCATAAACTGATAAATGATATACTGTTGTGAACATGTATGGTTTTAATATTGTGTATAATTGTATTCAAATGATTATGTTTTTAACATACATATTGTTGATAACATGATTTGTGTTAATAAATCATGTTTAGCGCTTTTATAACATTTGTAGAAGTAAAGCCGAGATGATGATGATATTCATAAACAATCCGTTTTTGATCGTTCCCGAAACCCAAAGCAGTCACCACTTTCAATAACCTTCCTATCTGGCCGTTAGGATGCCCATACAGAAACAGCTGGAACATCTCAAGGTCAGGAGATGTTTCAAGGCCACTGGCATCATGAACATCCGTGGCTAAAAAAGAAAAGTTTAATTGCCAGGTTGCTCTAACTCTGGTAAAGGTACTTGGCCCGCTCCCTAAATGGGTTCAAGCCCATAAGAGGCAGGATGCCATTCCTCATCAAAGATCAATTGCGTGGACCAGAAGAACTGGGACCTAGACTGTGGGACAAAGGTGCAGCTTGCCAATCACCATTGGTGCCAAAACCTCAGTATCAACACTAGTGATGAAAACTGGAACCAGAGGAGAAGGGATAGAAAGCGTATGACTAACCCATTGATGTCTACCAGCTTGCACGGGCGCAGTGGACTTCCACACAGACGTCAAAGCCATGCCTGTCGAAGATTTAGAAAAGATAGCCAACATCTGATTTTTAAATACTTCCCACTCCTCTTTAGAAGCATGTTTCAAAGGAAAAGAAGCCTTATGTTGGGAGTCTGAAGAGTCCTCCCTCTCATCCCTCTTAAACCTATGCCATCTACTTTTCTTCTTGTGGGTGGACGCCGAGGGGTGGTGCGATTAGCTGCAGAAGTGCAATTGCCTTTTCCTATGCCTCATCCTGCTTCTCTGGAGTCTCCACCTGAAAAACTTTGGATGAAACAAGACTGGTGACTGACAGAAGATGGCCAGTAGCCCATTTCCACATAGCCTTGGTGTTCAATGATTGACAGAATTCACCCTGCTCCATACTATGGTCCACCCCAGAGGCACCACACAGATATTGAGCGCACCAATGATGGATATCTTGGAGTTTCAGTCCTGGGAACGCTTAAACCGCAAAGGCTTAGGCCAGGCATAATGAGCAGAAAAATTTGAGAATTGTTCCCAAATAGACGCACTTCTGAGCATGCTGAAAAATTGAACAGAGCTAATTGGTCTTAGTGTGCTCCATTTATACAGAGACAATCTCATGTCCTTAGTCAAGGAAGCTTAATGTTGGAGATGGTTGCAGTAGGGGTAAACTACGACCCTTGGTGAAGGTTTCTGAGACCAGCTTATGCTGGAGATTATCTATCTAGAGGAGGAATTTATGGAAGGTTGCTGTCCAATAGAAAGCAATACTATGTCAAAGGTGCTTAGGGCAGTGTAGCGAAACAGTGCTATTTCGTCAGTGAGAGATCCTATCCCCACTCTAGGTTCATCTGCTCAATGCTTCAGAATTCTGTGTCTCCCCCTGGAGACAACCTAATAAAATCAACACAAGGAGTTTCAAAACACTGTTCAGAAGAAAGTTCAAACCTATTATTGAAAAGTCCTGTATCTGCCAGGCTACACATCTAGTAACAAAAGATAACAGGTTGACCATCTCAAAAGTTTAAAGCTATACTTTGTAACACTACATCGATTATGCATGGACTTAAACAGGATTTTTATTTAGGCTACTTACAGTCTGGGCCCTTCACTGCCATCTCTAGCTCCTCCCAATGCTCCTTTTGTTATGGCACTTTGACATGTTGTGGTATGTTCCTTTCTAGCCTCACAGCTCCTTGAGCATCCCTCACCTCGGTACCTCTCTGGTTGTGATCTTTCTTACCCTGCCCATCAGACAGACTTGTTTCAGTTTCTTGATCATTGAAATCTCGCCTAGACTTGTAGTTTTGTGGGAATTTGATCAGGTCCAAAAGGTCATTCCAGGACTTTGGGTAGCTTATTCACAGCAGGTCCATACTGGATATTCTTTTTCAGAACTCACGACAGGTCCCCACTTGACTTTCTCAGTGTTCACAAATGATCCTTCCTGGAGCTCAGTTTTCTCAATGTTCATGATAGATTCCACATGGACCTCAGCTTTCTTAATGTTCACAACAAGTCCCTCATGGACTTTGGCTTTCTGAACATACAGCAATGCCCTCTCGTAAGCCTGGGCTGCAACCTTAAGGTTGCTGGTGGAGGTTGTAGCTTCAGGACCACAATTTTACAAGGTGAAGTTAAAACAGCTTCCACTTCCCAGGCAGTTGGGTTTAGCCAGGCTCATTTACCAACATGTCCCTCAAAGTAGGTTAAAATTGGCTGTTCCGGCCAGGTGGCCTCTTCGTGAGCCCACATGGCAACCTCCATATTGGTTCTCACTAGTTTAGAACAGTCCCTAGGCTCTTCCTCTCACGTTCTGTGGAAGTGATCTAGGCTATGATTCAGTCCTACTGTACAATGAGTATGGTTGATCATCTGACCCTTTGTCCCCAACCCCTATAGTGATTTATCATACGTACGTAAGGCTGTGTCTGGTCCTCTAGTTTATCTCTGGAACCTGGAAGAAGTAGGTCTGCTGACTGGCTGAAGGAATTCTTTCGCATTTTGTGCAATTTTGACTCACATTTGGGCATACTGGCTCAGTGTAGTAGTTTGGGCTTATCCTGGTGTGAATTATTAGCTTCTTGAGTCAAGTCTGGGGTTCCTGCAGTCTCCTGCTCCCTCCCTTCGCCTGCTGGGTCAAGCCATGCTGGAATGATTTTGTGGGCCATTTGCTGTTGCTTCCTACCGTTTACTGCCAGTCTTCTGCCTTGGTGAAAGAAGTTGCAGCCACCACCTAGGAAGGCGCTGGGATACAAACTGCTTGCCCCGTCTCCCTCTTAGGACATCCTCTGGTGCCCCCAGCTGTTATCCACATGCTGGGATAATTTTCTGCTGAGCTGCTTATCTTGTACAAAAGCCTCCGGAATCCATCTTCAAAGGTTCCTTCGTCTACCCAGAGTCTTCCTCACCAGATTCTTCACTCTTAGCATTAAGGTTGTCATCGTGGGAAAGCAGCTTGAGCTTCCTTTCCGTCATGGGTAGTGGGGGAAATTTGTTGGCCAAGGATTCAAGCCCTTGGGAACTGGATCCTGTAAACCACACCATAGAAAAAAGCCTGTAGTACCCAGGTTCTTTCCTCATGCTGGAGTAATTTGTTCAGGAACTGCCACTTTACGTACTTAACTCTCGGTTCTGTGGTGGACGATTATTCAAGATACTCACCCTCAGGGATCCCTCTGGTCTGACCATACTCCAATTAACTTACATAAGGTGGAGGGGAGGTCTGCTTTGCTGCAACTTCTCCTGGGGCTTCTAGTTCTTCAACCTACTTCTGGAGCACTTGATTGGGGTCTCCTCTGGTCCTCCGTAAGGTTGTTCGCTGGGGGAATCCACACCTGTGGGGTAAAACAGATTAACTTCCATTTTCCCCAGTGGCTTTGTTCCTTTGGCTTCGATGGTACTTTCTACCTATCCCAGAACTGTCCTAAAGGGACTTCGGAGGAACTTAACTGCCCCTGTAAATTTTGTATCGACGCACAAGGGGATTAAGCTAAAGAACTGGATTTTATTTAAATATCAGGAATTGTGTATGTATTTTTAAGTTCTGTTCTTCTTTCCTGCGTGACAAGGCCACTACCTTGACTTTAAAGAGGGTAAGAACCTGTGTGAGCAGGTGGTTCGAGAGGCTAGGGAGGGCTCCAGAGCAAGCCCTAAAGCAGAGGGCAATCAAGAGGGCCCCAATCCCGGTTCCCCTTTATGCCAGAATGTTTCTGTGCAGACCACTTATCTTAAGCCATGCCCCGATTACCAGATGCTCACCATTTTTCTATTTTTTGTAGAAAACCTACAGAAGAACCGTGAACCTGCAGAGATCTGATAGTGAGAGCTGATCTAGTGCCTTGCCCCCTTCAAAGGAAGCATGACTCTCAATCACCATTGATCAGAAGCAAGACACTGCAGAGAATGAGAAGCCCAAATGGAGGCAGAGAATCCGCAGCAACCCTATGGTCCAAACTCGTGCTTCTAATTAGACACCCGAGACGAACAGGGACATTCAAAATGAATTCTGAACCTCCCCACCTCCATACTTGCTTGCAGGGGTTACAACTCAAAGCTCCACTATACGAAGTTGATTTGTCTTCCCGGGCTGCCATGGCAGTTATGTGACAGCTATTATGTGCTGTCTTTGCATAGTTAGCATAGTTGTAGGTCATGAGTGTGGCTAGAATTTTGAATGGTAGAATGTTAGGGGGAACTCTAGATCATAATGCTAAGTTCAGTTGATGTATGAATAAGGATACCTGAAGACGCATGACTGTTGGCTGGTCCATATTTAATAATAAAGAAATAAGGCCACAACAACAGCCATGCAGAGAAAAGTGGGTAATTATAACATTTTCTAGTTCTGTCACCTACGGGGAGGGAAAGACCGGACAGGATTGGCATGGGACAGTTGACAATCCAAGGAGGGGGAGGAGGATAAATGGAATCAGCAGGAAGTAGGAAGTGTGGATTATTCAGATGTGGTCAGTGGTGGAAGACTAACAAGAGACGGGAGGAAGGAGTGGCAGACTGTAGAGACGATTATTGAAGACAGTGAGGTATTTGATAACGAGTGAAAATGATAATGCTGGGCGATTGTGCGTGTTTGTGTGGCAAGTGTGGTTTGAAAGTTAAGTGCTGGGAGCGATTGTGAAGTGGATGGTACCGAGAGAAAGGAGGGTGTTTGGGTAAGTGGGCGGGAGGGGTGGTATGAGTAGTGTGGTAAGGGATCAGTAGAGTAGTGAAAGGAAGAGTCACTTCAAACAGTGAAAGCCAAATCTGAACGCGAGTAAACATCGAAGTCAAAGGAAAATGGTGGGAGGAGTGAAGTGGACAAAACGATACAGTATGATAGGAAGAGGTGAGTGAGCGCATTAGATGGGAAACTGGAAGCTAAGATTGCATTTGTAAGGCCCAATCCCCAAATTCCTAATATAGCCCACAACCACTGAATTTGGAGGGAAATTGGAGGATAAAAGAGGAAAGGGGACCAACCAGTCGGGGTTGTGCGAATGACAGTAAGGGGGGAGAAGGCGGATAAAGAGACTATGTAGGTAAAGGGCGCTGCAGCAGAGACGTGGAGAAGACTTAGAAAGAGCGTGTATAAGGTAGGGTATTTTTGGGTGAGAGAAGAACAAGTTCCTTACCAACTGTAACGTTCTTTCGACTGGATGTTCCTCCCACATATTCCTCATCTTGTGATAATTTGTTCACCAGCTTTGCTGCTTCGGGAAAAAAATTTCGGGAGTGGGCGCTGTGCTCGAGGTTGTGGCGTCGAATGTCCCTCGACAGGCTCCGTACCGTGTCGACGTCACTGATGGTATAAGTAGCTCGAGCCGCGCTCGTTGGCTTCAGTTCTGTTTTTTCGAGGAAATACTAGTGGAACATCCAGGCATATGCTGTGACTGATAGGCCCATCGTGAGAGGAAATTGTAAGAGAACATAAACTGTACTGCGGGGTAGGTTGGGAGGGTTGATGAGGAATACGTGGGAGGAACATCCAGTCGAAAGAACGTTACAGTTGGTAAGTAACTTGTTCTTCGAATGGATTGTGTCCTCCCACGTATTCCTCATCTTGTGATAGACTCCCATAGCAGTAACCATTTTGGAGGTGGGAGTACTAGTTCTTGTTTTCATGTAGAGTGAAGTACCGCTCTGGCAAATAGCCCCTCATTGGAGGAGGAGGCATCTAAGCAGTAATGCTTGATAAAAGTATGCATTGATGCCCATGTTGCAGCCGAGCAAATATCTTTTGCAGCGACTCCCCTCTTCAAAGCCGCAGAAGTAGCCATTCCCCTTCTGGAGTGAGCTCGTAGCCCATCTGGTGGGTCTTTTCTTGCTAATCTGTAGCATTCCAGTATAGCTAGGATAATCCAGCGGGACATGGTTTGTTTTGTCACCGCTAACCCCAATTTACGACCTGTGTAGCCCACAAAGAGTTGGTCGTCTTGACGTCATTTTGTCATTCTTGCAATGTAAAATCTGAGGTCCCTCTTGGGGTCCAGCTTATGTCATCTCTCCTCTTCTTTTCCCAAATGAGGAGGAGGAGGATAGAATGTTGGTAAAACAATTTTCTGCGACAAATGGAAGTCAGAAACTACTTTCGGTAAGAAAGATGGTTTAACTTTCAGAACTACTTTGTCCTTGTAAAATGTGGTGTATGGAGGTTTACATGAGAGAGCCTGTAGTTCACTAACTCTGCGGGCTGATGTTAATGCCACAAGAAGAACAGTCTTTAGTGTTAAAAGCCTCAATGGACAGGAGTGCAGAGGCTCAGATGGTATGCATGTTAGGAATTTAAGAACTAAATTTAAATCCCAAGTTGGAACATGAAATGGTATTGCTGGATATACATTTGTAAGTCCTTTTAGGAACTGTATTATTAATGGTATTTTAAAGTAAGAAACCTCTTCCGAGGAGCGCTTAAAAATGGACAGCGCAGCAAGCTATCCTTTGATTGTTCCGATCTGGAGCCCCAGATTGGCTAGATGTAATAGGAAGGAAAGCACCATTGGTGTGCTACATTGAAAAGGGTCCACATCCCTATCTTTGCACCAGTTACTGAACTTATTCCAACAACACCGGTACAAGGAGTTTGTTGCTTGCTTCCTGGCCGAAAGCAAAATCTCCATTACGTCATCCGGAAGATCCCAATCCTTGTATCTCAACCTCTCAGAAACCATGCATGAAGGTCGAGTGTGTTGACCTCTGGATGGAGAACCCAACCTTCATCTTGCGAGAGAAGATCCTCTCTTTGTGGAAGACGTACTAGAGGGCAGATGGACATGTCTAGAAGGTCTGGGTACCACGTTCTCCTGGCCCAGTCCAGGGCAATTAGGATCATGGTTTTCCTGAACTTTCTCAACCTCCTGATTACTTGAGGAATCACGGGGACTGGAGGAAACGCGTACAGAAGGGGAAAATCCCAATCCACTATGAACGCGTCCCCTAGAGCTCCTCTCTGGGGAAATTCCCTTGAGCAATACTGATCGCACTTCCAGTTTATTGTGGTTGCGAACAGATCCACTTGAGGGGTTCCCCAAAGGTCAAAGATCTCCAGAAGGACTTCCTGAGCTAACTCCCACTCGTAGGAGACTGTGCGCTGCCTGCTCAGAGCGTCTGCCGCCGTGTTTTGCTCTTCGGCTAGGTGAACTGCCGACAGAGAGATTCCTTCTTGTATTGCCCAGAACCAGAGCTGCATTTCCTCTCTGCACAGAGGAAGTGATCCTACGCCCCCTCTTTTGTTGAGGTAGTACATGGCCACTGTGTTGTCCGTCATTATCAGGACATTCTCTCTCTTTACGGAGGGCAGGAAGGCCTTCAGCGCTAGTCTGATTGCCCTCAGCTCCAATAGGTTGATGTGTAGTTTGGACTCCGATGGAGACCAACGTCCGCCGATTGTCAGATCGTTGGTGTGAGCTCCCCACCCCGTGAGTGAGGTCGTCCGTCACTTCTGTTATCTCCAGCCATGGTTGCCAAAAAGATTCTCCCTTGAGGATGTTGTCGTTGCAGGCCCACCATGATAGATCCTGAGCAACTGCGCTCGGGACTTGCAGAAGATCTGACATATTCCCCGAGAATTGGGACCACTGAGTTCTGAGGGCCCATTGGAGGGATTTCATTCTCAGTCTGGCCTCTGGTACCAGAAAAATGCAGGATGCTATGAGGCCAAGCAACCTCAGGAAATCGAAGGCTGGCAGATGCTGGGCTTTCTGGAATTTTGTTACCATCTACTGGATGTGGAGAGCTCTCACCTCGGGTGGTGAGGCTTTGCCCGAGGAAGTGTCCAAGACTGCTCCGATAAACTGGAGTTGTTGGGATGGTATCATGTGGGACTTCTTGAAATTGAGGGAGAAGCCCAGGTTGTGGAGGAAGTGGCAGGTGGTCGACAGGTGTTCCAGAGCTTGTGCTGGAGAACGTGCTCTGATTAGCCAGTCGTCCAGGTAGGGGTAGACGTGAATCCCTCCCCTCTCCTGAGACTCGCTGCCACTACCGCCATCAGTTTGGTGAAAACCCTCAGAGCGGAGGTCAGCCCGAATGGCAGAACTCGAAACTGATAGTGAGAACCGCCAACTGCAAAGCTCAGTTATTTTCTGTGCTTGGGATGGATTAGCACATGAAAATAAGCATCCTGAAGGTCCAATGATACTAACCAGTCTTTGAGTTGGACAGCCTGAAGGATCTGAGAAAGGGTTACCATCTTGAACTTGTCTTTCCTGAGGAATTTGTTTAGTTTTCTCAAGTCCAAGATGGGTCTCAATCCTCCGTCCTTTTTAGGGATGAGAAAATAGGAGGAGTACCAGCCCTTGTTCTTCTCCGCTGCAAGTACATGTTCTATTGCACCTTTCTCTAGCAGGGTTATAATTTCCTGCCAAAGGAGCGGATCTGGCATTTTGGTAGAGCTGGCTCCTGGTGGATGATCGTAAGGTCTTTTTAGGAAGGGAACGCAGTAACCTTGAGCAACTGTTTCTAGTGCCTAAGCATCTGAAGTAATGCCCTGCCATTCTTTCAGATGCTGAGAGATTCTGCCTCCCACTGGTGTTTTGTATGATAAGACCTCAGAGAGATTTGGAGGCGCTACAGGAGCGGCCGAGGGCATAGATGCCGTTCCTGAAGACGGCTTTGTAGTCTTTGCTCGTCCACCACAACTGACATTCCTCTTGCCCCTTTGAAAAGCCTGTCCTCTTCCTCTACCAACAGAGGAGTAGTATCGAAAAGGACGACCCCTCCAGGAAAATGAGCCCGTATAGGGTTTCTGAGGCTGTCTCATGGAGGCACTAAGAGATTTAGCTGCCGCTTTCGAGGTCTGTAGTTTTTCTAGGCTCTCATCAGCCTTACTACCAAACAGCCTCAAGCCATCAAAGGGCATGTTGAGAAGTCTGGTCTGCACATCTGGTGCAAACCCTGACTTTATCAACCACGCAAATTTGCATAGCACTGTGCTTGATGCCATGGATGTGCTAATACTATCAGCAGTATCCAGGCGAGACTGGAGGCATTCCCCCATTGCCTCCTTCCCATCATTGACTATATTCAGGAAGCCTTCCCTTTCCTCGCCTTCAGGAATATGTTCAGCCGCCGCCGAAATGCATTCCCACAGGGTATGTGTGAACCTGGCCAGGGTACAGGTGACGTTGGTCGATTTCAAGGCCATGCTACCCGAAGTAAAAACTTTACGAGCCCAGGCATCAACCTTTTTATCCTCCCTGTCCGGAGGTATGGTTGGGTATGCTGTCTTCCTGGAAGTAGTAGCGGCCTGAATAACCAGACTTTCTGGTGTAGGGCGTCTACTCAGGTATTCTGGATCAGAAGTAGAAGTTCTGTTCTTCTTTGGCGATTGCTGTCTACTGTAGCAATGCTATCAGGTTTTTCCCAGTTCTTTTCAACTGTTCTTTGGAGCGCCCTATGGAAAGGGAGAACAGGGTCTTTCCAAGGTTCCCGGACTATAATGTCCGTCCTATCATCTTGCTCAAACGTAGGGGAGGCTCTTCCCAAACCAATATATTCGATCACCCTACTCATCAAATTGCTATACCCCGAGTCTGCATGTTCTGCAGGATTAGGTGCAGCAAACTCCAATTCGGGTGACGTGTCCACACCACTAGCAGAATGCAGTCTCGGATAGGTCTCTCATTTTTGTCTCAGGGTTTATCAGTTCCTCTAGAACTTGTCTAGTGCCATATTTTACTCCAAAAGGAGTGACATCAGCTGAGCCAGATTCTTCAAAAATTGAAGACATGGACCTAAAAAAGTCTGATTTCGGTAAAGGTATAAACCTTCTCTCTTCCTCTTGATTTTTTGTCAAAGGAATCAGTGTGTTCTTCGAGGGGGTCGAAGGAACCTTCGACGCACTCGACGAAGCCTTCGACAAAGGCGTCAAGGATAATATAGGCTTTGTCGTCGAAACTGTCGGCGCCGATGAAGTTGCGCTCGACTTCGACAACTTTTGTTTCTTATGAGGGATCGGAGAAACACTTGATCCTCGAGGATCTCTCGACAATTTGTCGACTCGAGATTTATGGGTACTACTAGGCTTTACTGTCGTAGTTCCCGACTTCCTTGTGTCGTCCAGTGGAGCAATCGGGGTCTGGCTTTTCTGAGGTTTCTTTGAGGGGGTCGAGGCCACGTTCTCAGAGTCCTGCATCATTTTTCTTCTAAAGCTCTCCCATTTTGAAGGGGAATCCAATCTAGTGGGACATCAAACCAATTCCGTCGATGAATCGGATGACGACGATGGAGGTCTATGTCTCCTTTTGAGCTTTTTAGAAGACGACGAAGAAGATTGTCTCGACCTGCTACGAGACCGGGATCTCTCCGAATGTTTATGACGTTCCGATTCCTTTGAATCGGATGATTTCTTATGTTTTTTAGACAAGGCTTTGGAACAGCCCTTTGACGTCTCCCGCCCCACTGCTAACTTACTTTTCCTCTCACGGAGGGCCTTCTCTGTCATTGACTGACAGGAGCCATAGCCGCCGGTTCGATGGTCTGAGCCCAGACACCAAAGAAAGATATGGGGAGGATCTGTGATAGAAATCTTCAACCCGCAGTCGATACACTTCTTAAACCCAGTTTTGGGAGACGAAGCGGTCGATGAAGAAAACTTTTTCTTGACAGAAAATCTCAGAGCGTGCCGTTCACGAGAGCGAAGCAATCGGAAAAACAGAACTGAAGCCAACGGGCGCGGTTCGAGCTACTTATACCATCAGTGACGTCGACACAGTACAGAGCCCGTCAAGGGACATTCGAAGCCACATCCTCGAGCACAGCGCCCTCTGCCGAAATTATTTTCCAAAGCAGCAAAGCTGGCGAACAAATTATCACAAGATGAGGAATACATGCGAGGACACAATCCATTCGAAAGCGGTACTTGGGTGTGAGTGCATGTTTGGTGAGTAAAGAGTTACTGCGATAAAAAGGTACTAGGAGTGAGTGTATGTGAGAATTAGTGTATCAGGTGAGAGAGTGAAAGGAGGGTAAAGTGCAGAGTAGTGGAGAGGGGAGAGCAACAGAGGGGAGAGTAGCAGAGGGCAGGGTAAGAGAACAAGGAAGTGTGGTAGGAGACAAAAGAACATCAGTGGAAGCGAGAGAGGCAGAGAGCGGGACAGAGGGAGGAGAGTGGGAGGAACAGAAGGAAGGCGAAACCAGAAAGAAAGGAGAATCATCAGGGTGAGGAATATAAGGGTTTGAGAGGAAAGGATGATTGGAGCCTGGGAAAATAGAAGGCACCTATTCCAACTGTAAAGACTATTGTTCTAATGGAACCCTGGTAGGAACCACCTAGCAATTCACAGTGGGAGACAGCTAGATAGTACGAGTAACCAATCTCTAGTGACTACCTTGGGACGAAATGGGCTAGGGAGGAAAAAAATCATGGGAGACGAGAGATCTAAATGCAATTTGCTACCTCCAAGGTAATCTTTACATTGTTCGGCACACCTGGTAGCCAGGAAATGAAAATTCAGTCGCAAATCACCTGTCCTTGCTGAATTACATTAGCTTCCTTTGGAAGCAAGGATACGTTTTAAACTGGCCTGTTAGCAGTTGTTCTAGATAAACCTTTACATTTAGCATATCAATTGAAAAAAGTTGGTGGATTTCACTCTGAGGAATAAACAAGATATTTGTCTTGGAATCCCAAACGTCTCTAAAGCAAAGCCATCTAACCTAGCATTCATAGTTGTCCAACAACTCTGTAATTCTTTGGCACTTGATATTATGTTAGCCTCCTTTCTGATTTTTCATAAAAAAATTCAAAACCTTTTGTTTTTGAGTTTTTACAGCGGTTTTGTTTGCTGACTTCTGGATTTAGATCCAATTCGTTTGTGCTGCGTTCCGATGCCCTTTGGAAGTTTTTGCACATGATAAAATCTTGAAAATACATTTCAAAATATAAAATTGTATAACAATTACTCAATGACGCCATATATTGTGAGAAATCAGAGGCTATTCTCACTCCTAAACCCCTTGGATCCTCTGCGCAGCTGGCCAGGGAAAGGCCATCACTTTTGTATTGTATTGTTTATTTATAAAGCGCCTATACACAGGCAAGTGTTTCAAAGAGCTCAAGGAGGGTCGGAGCACGGGGAAAAAATAGCAGTCGCTCAGAGCCCTTGAATTTCTGAAGCGATAACTGTCTGCACAAGCAGATTAAATGGATATAGTACATTTAACAGTTAGGATACAACAAATAGGCCCGACAGCGATTCCGAGTTTTTTTCAAGTGCACATTAAGAGGTAAAACAAGGAAGGACAGAAACATCTACAGGCAGAGCTGTAGTGCAAGTGCAGGAAGAATAAGGGAGGGGCAGGGGACCAAGTGCACCCAGTCAGTAGAGACTGGGGAAGTGCGGAGAGAGAAACTCTCAGAAGTTATTTCAAGTGCAGTGAGTGGGTGGGGTGCAGGGCCCTGAGGCAAGTGCAATAGGAATGGCAGGAGTGCCTGGGACCTGTGAGACTCTGGGGTAACCCAGGCGGTCAGTCAGTGAGCTGTATGGAAGGAGGGAGAAAGGGAAGAGCAGAGAGCTAGGTTAGCAGGGTGAGAGAGAATGAAGAGGAGGAGAGGAAGGTCTTGAGGAGATTACAGAATTTAGAATATCAGGCTCAAGACAGAGGATGGTAGGGAGGCTGTTCCAGTGGGAGGTGCCTGCTGAGGAAAGGGATCTCCCTCCAAATCTCTGCTTGGAGAACCTGCTCACTCACAGAAGGTTGGAGTTGATGAGCGGAGGGCTCGGGAGGGACAGTATTTAGGAAGGCAACATTGAAGGTAAGTAGGTCCCAGGCCCCAGAAAGCCTTTTGGATAGTAGAGTCTCTTGAATTTGATCCTTTTAGCCACAGGGAGCCAGTGGAGTGATTTCAGTGCCGGAGAGATGCAGTACCTGGGCTTAAGGCCATGGATAAGTCTGACGGTTCTGTTCTGCATGAGTTGCAGAGGGCGCAGAGCAGAAGCAGGGAGGTTGAGGAAGAGGCTGTTGCAGTAGTCCAGCCTAGAGAGAACCAGGGCTCTGGAGACAGTGAGCCGCTGGGGGAAAGTGAAAAAAGGTAGAGTGCCTTTGAGGAGGTGTAGTTGATAGTTTTTGAGATGTCAGAAACGTGTGAGAAGAAGGAGAGAGTGGAGTCGAAGATGATCCCAAGGCTTTTGGCCGCGCAGGTTGGGGTGGACGGAGGGCCAAGGGAGGCTGGCCAGAGTGAGAGGGGGAAAGCGGGAACAGGGGTCCCAATGCAAACAATCTCAGTTTTAGTGGCATTGAGACACAGGTCGTTTGCAGTACACCAAGCCTGAATAGCGGACAGTCCGGTTTCAGTGAGGAGGAGGAAGTGACCGAGGGTAACCTGAAGGAGAGTTGTGTGTCATCTGCGTAACACTGGAAACTAGAGGTGAAAGTAGCAATCACACATGCCAAGGTGGCCATGTAGACGTTGAAAACCCAGAGGGATAGGTTAGAATCCTGGGGAACGCCACAGGTTGAGAGGATGATAGTCGAGAGAAAGGCACCAAGTTCGACCTGGGATGGGCGGTTTGAGAGAAAAGAGGTTAACCAGGCCAGAGCCTGATCATTGATACCCAGGGTGTCACGAAGCCGTGAAATCAGGATGTTGTGATTAACTGTGTCAAAGGCGGAAGAGATCAAGGAGAATGAGGACTGAGTGAGTGTTAGTGTCAAGATTTAAAAGCAGGTCTTCACGGGTGTTCAGAAGAGCAGTTTGTTCCTCTGGATGCTCTAAACCCAGACCGATTATCATGGACACAACTGTTTGCTTCTGTGAGGCGGTATAGCTGAGAAATAGCCAGCTTCTCCAGGAGTTTGTCCAGGAAAGGAGTGATCGAGATTGGGTGGAAGTTTGAAGGAATGTAGGGGTCGGCAGAAGGTTTCTTGAGCAGAGCGTGCACAAAGGAGTGCTTGAGAGCAGTTGGGAAAATTCCAGTGGAAAAGGAGAGATTGCAAAGGTCGGCCAAGGCTGGTACGACGGAGTCAATGTTGTCCCTGATGGCTTTTGAATGACAGAGGAGGAGGCTGCTGTAGGATTGGCCAGTTCCTTGCAGACTTTGAAAAGTTTAGCCGTGTTGTTTGATGCCGCAGAGATGCAGGCTTGTATAAAGACTCTTTTCTTGGAACAGATGCAGAGTCTATATTGCCTTTGAAGGAGGCTGCAGGCCAGTTTTGTCAGATGGTCCACTAGAAGAATTCCATTTCCGCTCAGTCGTACCAAGAGTTGCACTTTTTGGAAGGCTTCAGTCGGACCCTCATGACAGGGGCAAGGATATCAAGAGGGTTGGAGATGGAGAGATTAAGGATAGTGAGGGCTTTGTCAGTGTGGGAGTCAGCCACAGGAGTGGGAGGAGGAGAGTAATTGGGGGTAAAGGCAGCCACTGTCACTTTTTTCATGGGTCTGGTGACCTTGAAGTTGAGTGGTTATGCCAGGTGTGTTGATGCCAAAGGAGAGGAGCGCTTCAGGAAAGTTGATAGAAGAGTGTGGTTGGTCCAAGAGAGAGAGGGGTAGTGAGAGGGATAGAGAGTGGGAGGTCAGATGAGATGAGAGGATCCAATGTGTGGCCGGCAGAATGAGTGGAGTCAGAGGGTAGAATCGAGAGAGAGAGTCACATAGGTTGCGGAAAGGTCCTGAGGAGTCAGGAGAGTCCAAATGGATGTTGAGGTCACCTAGCAGGAGGAGTTGAGAGGAGGAGAGTAGGGATGAGGCTAGGTCTGCCCATTCGGAAAGGAAGAGAGATAGCGGTCCAGGAGGCCGATAGACAGTGGCAATTAGGAGAGAATAATTAGCAGAGATTCAGAGCCTTCAGACTAGGCAATCGTAGGAAGAGTAGGCCTGAGTAGGAATACTGAAGAGTAGGAGAGACAGGAATCCATTCAGGGAAGATCAGCGCTACTTCTCCACCTGCCTTCTTTAGCCTGGGCGCAGAAAGGATTTTGTAGCCTTTGTGGAGGAGTGTCAAAGCTTGTGACAGAGCTATCTTTGAACCATATCTCAGTGATGGTGAGCACATCAAGATCCGCGAGTTCGAGGAGGTTGCAGATATCGGTTTAATGTTTTAAAGCGGAGCGCGTGTTAAGGGTGGCAATGTGGAGCAGTTTGCTATCCTTAAAGGTCTTCCGCGGGAGGGCGCATGGGACAGTGGTCCCCCCCCAGGGGTGGTAAGAGGGCCGGAAGGATGGAGGAGTCAAGGCTGAAAAGGGAGCCGGGATAGTAAGGCAAGGCTTAGGCGCCTGTGCAGAGGAAGGCCTAGTGGGTAAGGGGGACTGTGCAGAGGAGGATGCAGGCACAGTGGGCAAGTGAGCCTGCCCAGAAGGGGAGGCAAGATGAGCAAGGCGAGGGAGGAGCCTGTCTAAGAGAAGAAGGTTGGGTTGAGGACACTGAACCATGATGGTTCCTTTGAAATAGACATTTATGACGACTCTGGAGATGTTGAAGAGATTGAGGAGGACCTCCCAGCAAGTGCCACTATTAATGGGAGAAGAGGCGATAGGAGAGATAAAGCTGACCATGTAGCGTGTCCATAGATCAGGTAAGTTAACGAAGAGGATGTCAGTGACAATCTCTCTGGCGGAAGGCTTGACATAGGTGTCTGCAATAGGAAGGCCTGGGTTGGAGACCAGAGTGTCCTCCTTAAGTTTCTTCCGGACAGATTTAGTGATAGGAGAAGGATAGGTGATAGTGAAGCAGTTGGAGAGGATAGGAGAGATAGATAGCAACATGGTAGGTAGAAGTGCGGGGAAGACACTTGCTGGGTTGAAGCACTGATGCACTTGGGAGGTGGTGGTGTCATGATGCCTACCCCCGGGGACCCAAACCAAGTCCAGCAACCCCCGGAAGCAGGCATCAAGTGATTCCAAGCAAGCCCTACAACCCCTGCTAGGGGCTATTTGGGTGCAGTCCTGGCGTCTATGGCGCCAGGCTCATATGGAGAGTCAGTCCTGGTGCCATAGGCGCCAGGCTCATAGATTAAAACCTACCTGATGCAGACCATGCTGCAAACTTACCTGATGCAGACCATGCTGCAAGAGCTCCAAGCCAAAAAGAGGCTTGGAAGGGACTACTTTACCTAGGGACTATTTTTTACTCGGGTGGGGCTGGGAGGAATACTTACCTGGGACTACTTTGGAGGCTATTTAAACCACGCCCGAAGATTATTCTGCATCCAGCACCGGAACGCTCACCGTGCCTGCAAGTCTGCATGCAGTCTTCTGCCAGTCTTCTGCCACGCCACCTCGAGTCTGGAGCTCCTAGAAAAAGGGAGAAAGAAGGAGAAAAGGTTAGAACAAGAGCAATACCTTTGATCCTTACCTGAATTCCCGATCCACCGCGCCTTCGAGCTGGAAGAAAGAAGTTATTTTATGCGCGTCGCCTCGCCTGCTGCAGCGCCGCGCTGAACTCACCGGCCTTCGCAGCATCTTCACATTCCACCGCAACCTTCTGCATGTTCCCGCCGCACTCAGGCACCTAAGGGGAAGACAAGAACAGCAAGGTGAGCCAAGGCAATAAACAGTGGCAATATTAGTTACCCCCCATAGACTTACCTGATTTTACCACCGGGGGTACTATTCCTCTTCACGGGTCGGCGCAGCTTCCACTGCATCCTCGCCGAACCCCGGCCCCTAAGGGTAAACAAAAGGACAGCAAGGTGAAACAAAGGGACAAACAAGGGGAAACCACCTCACCACAACAGACTTACCTGATTTTACCACCGGAGGCATTATTCCCTGAGACTTCATACTTTCTCTCAGCGCCTGAATAAGGGAGAAAGCAACAGGTTACATACTGACATTATTTTATCGAACTGTGTTGGATAATACAAATCCTTACCTGAATATTACCGGTTGCCACGAGGAACTCTTCGCTAGGGTCAAGCTGCAACCTGCAAGGAATCGGACAAGAGTAAAAGTCAGACATTTGAACTCTTACGAACTACATACTTACGGCGTCTTGCCGAAAATCGCAGAGTCAATATTGTTCTGGAACTCACTAATTCCTTCGAGCCAGTGAAGCAACTGGTTATCTACGCGCCCCTGCGCTCAAAGCAGGATGGAGAGCTCATCTTTCCAAACCATCAGGTGAGATTATAAGAGGGGACATCAAAGGTGATCAGTGGGGAGAACAGCGGGAGTGGGGGGGGGGTTAACGCTTAACTCCATGGGTGGTTAATTCCCTTTCTCCATTTGCAGAAGAATATTCCTACGGGCCAAGCAAACAAAGCTAGGTGGGCCAGTCCAGTCAGTCATCTCGGCACTACGCGTCACACTGGTGAAGACCGCAGCTGTCCAGTTCAGATCGACGCCCCTGTGGGAGCCAGGTGAGCGTAACAGGTGGGGAGACCGAGGGTCTTGAGCCTTGTGGGAACAAAGACAGCCGCAAAGCACAGCTAAAAATCAATATCTTGCAGGGCAGGTGAATGCAGCAACACTAGACAAGCTAAATTTGATTTTAAAACAGCACAGTTGAATGCAGCAACACTAGACAGGCTAAATTTGATTTTAAAAACAGCACAGTTGAATGCAGCAACACTAGACAAGCTAAATTTGATTTTAAAACAGCACAGTTGAATGCAGCAACACTAGACAGGCTAAATTTGATTTTAAAACAGCGCAGTTGAATGCAGCACACTAGACAGGTTTAATTAGATTTTTTTGGATCCCGAACCTGGGGGCGAGGGAGGATCACCTGGGTGGAGGGTCCTTGGGGACTGGGAGTGGGGAGACCTTGGGCGAGACATGGTATGCCCCTTTCCCTAATGACAACCAACCCAACCCTTCCCAACCTTCATGGGTTGTTATAAGGCAGTTCCCCTCATTTCTCCACATATGACATTTGACAACACTGGGACAAAGAAAAGGCATCTAAGAGCAATGCAGACTACACACTTTTACTACTTTGGTACTGGGACGAAGAAGATGCATTCTAAGAGCTGTGAGGGTCAGGCAAGTCCCGTTGATTGTGGTCAGGCAGGGCTAATTGGACTTCCACACCTGCAGCCTGTCAAGTGGCTGCAAGTGTATAAAAGGAGACCAGCCCAGCATTAAAGAGAACAACTGGGGTAGCCATGAGAGCCCCTGGGCGAGCAACAGGAGAAGCTGCCGGAAGGCCGGTGTAAGCAGCAGGGAAGGTTATTTGGAAAACATGCAGAGACTCTGAGGTCTGCAGAGAGAGAGGCTCTACGGAAGCATGGCGCAGGAACTGGGTCTCCATGCAACAAACCAAACATCGTGAAGGGAGCCGTGTGGAGAGGCTGTCCCTTTTCCTTGTGTTCAGGATGCTCGTTCTCCTGTGTCAGGAGTTTGCCACAGGAGTGCCTGAGGGGCAGGAGTTGGAGCCCCGACATCACACGCAGAATGCTGTACAATCCAAGCTGCTGGAAAAGTGTCACACTCACCTGTGTCTCTGGAGGAGTGATGGACGAGCCTCCCTTGAACCTGAGTCTTCACTTCCCCTGTTTCACCCGGAGGAATAACTGTCAAATACAAGGTGTACACACTCAGATCTGAATTCATCCGATTCCCCTGGGCCCTTCCCTTCTCTTTACTGTGTGCTGGGATGTCCCCCTATTGGCTTACCTTGATCTTTAGTAGGGTGTGCACTCCATCCTGCATATGCAGGGGCGCGATTCACTCATGTGATTGATGCCAATGTCTGTAGGCTGAGTTCAGATGCCAAACGCTGTTTTATGCCTTCACAGCGAGGCAGAGAGTTCAAGGCGCCAGTTTCTTCACTGGCTAGAAAGTCCTTCCCACAAGTGAACGTTGCGCGGGGAATGTTGTGTGTCCAAAATTGTCCGTATTGTCTTTGTTTGCGGGTATTTTTGTGGGTGAGTAGCGCTGCGTGTAGAAGCTAGCTGCTGGTAGGTTTGCGCAGCGCCTTCAATTCGAGCACGCCTGGTAATGTCTCTCCCTTGCAGGAGAAATTATGTGGTATTAGCGCCTCGAGTCCGGGTTCAGCGCTACTGGAGACTTGGTGGTTAGGTAAGTTTGCACAGAGGCTTTTGGTAAGTATGTACCGCGTAGAGAGAGCGCAGTGAAAAAAGTGTCTGTGTTTTTGGAGCGGGTGCAATGAATAATGTTTCTTCTTTCTTACAGGGGTTTGTGCGGTCATGCAACTAACCTGGATTCCAGTGTCGTGGGAAGAGTTGGTGAGTATGCGCAGCGTTACTCATGTGCGCTTGTTAACACTGTTCTTCTTTGTTCTTACAGGTGCAGGTGTAGAAGTCCCCTCTGGAGATAGCTGCGGCGCGGAGTAAAAACCAGGTAAGCTGAAGTAGGATGATCGGGAGCAGGTATGCAGAAGCAGGATGATCCGGACCAGGTAAGCAGATGCTGGCTGATCCAGAGCACGGCAAGTGTGTTGCTGATACAGCTCAAAGTAAGCAACACGAAGCACTGGAAGAATCTTGGTTATGGCTTATACAGCCAGCCACACCCAAACACTAGAGAGCTCATGAGTTATCATGCACTTCCTGTTTGGCAACAGGAAGTGGTAACCAGGAAGTTACTACAAACACTAGGAAGGAATGAAAGGAGGGATTTGTTATGGGTTTTTGTGTGCCTATGCCAGGCCTGCCAAGCCTCCACTCAGCTTGCCCCAACTACCTGCCTGATACCCATGACAGAAAGTTGTGAATGTGACCGGTGAGTTTCTAATAAGTAAGAAACCCGGTGCACAAGTGTTTGAACTCTTTCATTCTAAAGGAATACTTTGTATCGGAGTGGTTGAGTGTTGAAGGTAAACACATTTTCGAAAGTCCCTGATTGCTGGGCTCTACAACTAAGGCAAAGTGAAGCATTATTAGGGGTTGAATTGAAAGTGTCTTATTAATACAACTCACCTTTATTGAATAACGAACTAAACGAAAACACTACCAATAAGCAGAACTTCTATATTTTGAGTTCACAAATTAAACTTTAAACCCACTGTACCTTAAACTTTAACGTGAAAACCAACCGTGTGCTGAATCCTGAAAATTAATGAAACTTTGAAATCATTGGAACTTTAACATTGAAGCTAAATGAAACTTTGAATCCAAGTAACACCACTTTATGCTGCATTCTAAAATCAATGGAACTTTAACCTTGAACCAAAGAAAGGCATATTGAATACTAAATTGTCTGAAAACTACATTCCATGAAAACCAACAATATAAAGAGGGCACAAGTGTGACAAAGGACCTTAAAAAAAAGAAAAGATCAAGGATATTTTGTGATACTGAAACTGAGTCTTGGGGAAGGAAACCCTGAGATCTGAAGTATTTACTACTTGAGGACAGAGTCTAAATGTGCTTTGTATTACTTGGAACTTGGGGAAGTGAACCCCGAGTATTGGTTAAAACTGTACAACCTTGAACTTCAGAAAGGTTTTTGTTGGAACAATTTTATACTTGGGGCAGGGAGCTGAGAGGAAGCTGTGAGCTGGAAGAAGCTCCGAATGTTAAGTTGGACATTGTTTCATTTGGTTGCTGACATCCCTAAACATTGTATAGATTAGTTGTGAGGGCAAGTATAGGTTTTGGATGTAGACAGATTCTTAAGTCGAACTCTTTGACTCAGACTTTCCCTAGTTTCGTTTAGGTAGGGAAGCACCTCTTTGCATAGATCAAGTTAGGCCTTTTTCCATCCTGACATTTAAGTTAATAAAATTATTTTTTGTTTTGTATCTGTTGTCTGTGTCTTGCTTCGTGATGCCTTCACAATAGAGACAGTTTCCCTGATAGAGTACTTCCTGGAGCTCTGCTAAATTTAGAATGTATGCTATGTTAACATTTCTCTTTTTATTTGTATTTTACATTGTCATTCATTTTTGCATGATCACTAGATTTTAATTTATTGCTGGTTACAGAATTGCTAAATCCATTTTTGTGCCCCAAGGCGACAAGGCATTTTAGATAAACAATAATGAGCACACGTTGTGTTATGTATTAAAAGCAATACAAATATTTGTCCAAAACACTTTGGAATTTCAAATGTTTACAGACACTACTTAACTAAAAGAGCACAGTTTCCCATCTATTCACTTATTTTGATGAATCTAAATCTATGTCCAAGATAGGAAACATAAGTCCAAGATGTCTTTGGTGGCGTTCGAGTAAACTTGGGGCTCCAAGAACATCTCAGTATAATGATGGTACCTAGTAGAATTTGAGAATGAAATAGAACAGCAAAATTCTGCTATTTAAATAATAGCAACCCCGTCAAAAGAGCTTCAGAAGGAGGCACTGCTCTTAACGTCTCCAGTGAAAACTCCAATTTTGTTTTATTTGTTTATTTTGCAATTCTCCATTAGCATTAAACTTTTCTGCACAGTATTAAATGCATTAAAAAACAATTAATTGGCAATGATAAAAACAGGAACATTCAGACAATAATATAAAACATATAAACCATAAAAGGTTATTAAACATTACATTTTAGAGTGGGATCATTCTTGGATACAACTGATTAAAATTGACCATTTCCTTGCAGGATTCTCATCACAGCATTGAGCACCTTAATTCTGTTCCAGAGCTTACCTCTATTGTGTGGGGTAGCGTACATACATAACGCATCACCTTTAGCTTTATCTGATTCAATCTAATTCACTGCATAAATCTACACATTAAATGCAGCTTGTGCCAGAGAACATGTTGTCATATTGAAAATAAAGCTCTGTAGATAAAATTAAATTCCACTCGGGCCCAATCTACCCATTTCCCCATGATATTTTACATATATATTGCACAAAACCTGACAACCAATTAGAAGATGTTTCATAGATTCCAATTGGGTTCTACACAGCCAACACTCTTTTCCTTGCCAAGCTGCATACCAGCTCCTATTCTCATCAAAGTGGGTAAGAGGTTAAATCGGAGTTTCAGTCCAAAATGTCTCAGCCTAGGATTATCCTATAATATCAAATATGGGAATGTGTAGAAACATGGGAATTTCTGGTTGATGTAACACTGGAAAGTACTTTTCCGCTGGATGTATTCAACATTTGCAATACAATCCCATTTGGCAGCTTTTTTTGGAGCTTATTCTTAAATAAAGCCGCATGCTCCGAGTAGTCCATGAGTACACCGCTCTTTCTGTGGAATGTCTCTATTGAAAGCTTCCACTTCTTCATTTGTTCGCACGCAGCAGGCTGCTTAACCCACAAGATATTATACCAGCTATATTGACCATCTTCATTGTTTCTAAGTATATTATATAGCAACATACTTCACCTGATGTTTCATGTATTTTCCAGGGAAATGAGACATATTTCCAGACAAATAGCCTCAATTGGAGCACATTGTCGAAAGTCCCATAGCACAGTGCTATATACATCCTTATAAGCTCTTGAGCCATTTTATTGCTTTTCCCTTGAGGATCTCCAGCGCATATATGATACTAGGTACAATGCTAGTGTAGTATACCTGTAGATGAACCAGCACCAAAAGCAGTGAGTTTTCTTACCATACCGAAATGTCGAAGAGTTGTATTCTTAACAAATTCCCCATTCGCAGTTCAGCGTGATAAGCACACACTTATAAACATAGGCCCCAACTTTCCCTATTGGGTCGCCATTTAATTTCCACACAAAACTACTGGGCTTTCTTCTACGACCTATGAGCTCAATCTTTTCTTTATTTACCTCCAGCCCATTCCTTTCTGAATAGGAGTATAATGCAGTTAGAGACTTTGCAGCCCGACAGGAGTCCTGTCGAGCAATATGGCGCAACCGGCATACATTAGCCAGCTTATCTGCCTATTCCCTATCTTCAGCGGAAAAAGACTGGCAAGAGTCTAACATAGTCCCCAGGTCAGCCACACAATAGTTAAATAGTGCTGGCATGAGGACACAGTCTTGCTTTAGGCCGTTTTGTGTCTCTATATATTCAGTTATTTTACCCTTCGGACTTAATCTTACTGCTTTGGATGTTTCCATATAAAAGAGATTAGTGACAAAAGATCTTCAATTCTACAATCTTTTAGTTTTAGAGTCTGACCCCATTAACACTGTCTAAAGCTTTTGAGAAATCGACATAGGCAACATATAACTTTTGATGTTTATAGGCCAGCGTCTGCGAATTAGATAATTCAAGGCCCACATGTTTTGGTGTGTCCCCATTTTTTTACGGAAACCCGATAGTTGCAAAGATAGCAACATCAGCTGCTCTTCACAAGATTTTATTCTATTCAATGCAAGGAAACCGAATAGTTTAACCCGGGCATATAGCAACCTGTAATTGGTAGTTATGTCCCAGTTACCCTTCTTATGGGCTGGTATTAACATTGACTTTTTCCAGGATGAAAGTATACAGCCATTTGGTTGTGCTTGCAAGTGTGTTTATGCTTAGTATTCGAATCACTGAGTACGGACCAATTGCCTGTTCCACAGATTGCCCCTGTCCTGCATCATACAGAACTGCTGTGTAGTGACTTGTAGCCTATCCCACACACTGCATCTGCCTCTTCAGTTCTACCATTTTAACTGCTGTGTACTTGATCTTGCCTGTATTTTGTACTGCCTCAACTTTGTGATGCTGGAAATGCATCGGAGAGACAGGGCCTCTGTATCCTTGTCCTTTACTGCTTTTTATCGTGTGTTCTTTCCACCCAGGAGTTCATGTGGGACTCCTGGCGGTGCAGCTCTCTCTTTTGGTTTTGGTGAATGGTCCCATGGGATACCCTTATGGCTCCCATGGGTGGGGGTACAACCCTGTGCCCCTAGTGTATGTTTTTGGGCACCTGTGTGTGGCCCACAGAGCAGGGTACGGATCGGTGGCAGCTCCGTGCTGAAATGACTAGTGCCCCGAGTGTACTCCATTTTGGTATGCCCTGTCATTGAAATCGGTAGATTCCTGATGGACAAAATGGCCCTGTGGCCGCTTGCCTTCCATCACCTGTTACCTTGATCTTCCCGAAGTCCCAGGAAGCCCTGACTCTGTCTCTTCCCCCTGACTGGCTGTTGAGTGGAAGTTCCATATATGGTAGTGTGGGGAAGTGCCGACCAGACTGGATGGAGCCTTCTCAACAACCGTATGTTGTGGGTACACCTGTGGGTGGGACCTGGGTGAATGGAGTGTGTGACAAATATGCACTTCTTGTTGTGGATGTCTGGTATCTAGTGTTCGACACAATGACTGAGACAGCCCTGCCCGAAACTGTTATGAATACAGTGTGTAGTGTTGAATGGCGTGGTACTTGTCCGAATCCACATTCTGTGTTATGCTTGTCTGGATGGAGAAGAATGGCCTGACTGCACCGTGCGCCTGATTGGCTGACAGACTGCTGAATGCCATTCGTAGTGATTGGATGCTCGAGTGTGACCCAGCGGAATGAATGGGAGATCAACAGTATATCTGGGGACCTCTCACTGCTAGGAATCGTGTTCAGAACTGAAGTCCAAACTACGAAGAGTAACTGGAGTGAAACTGACGCGTGACCTGGAAGCCCTGATGGATGAGAAGAATTGCTGTTGCTCTCCTTCATCAATCTGAAATCTGAGGTGGCTCTAAGGACTGACCCAGAGAAGACCTGGTAAGGCGCCCTCTTCCAGAGCTACAAGGGACCATTGTGCACCAGCTGATCTTTGCCACAGCTCCCTGGTAGATAGACCTTCGACAGGCTGCCGACCCGAGACGGAGACTGCCGCAGAATCCCAAGGAGAAGTGCCCGGACAGTTGTCCGCCACAGTCGACGACCGCCATCGCCGACCCGGAGCTGCCGTGCTCCCGTTTGCCTAAGAAACGTTTGATCCAAGGACACTCTCGTCCGCATCATCGCCCGCTTTATCCCGCTGGAGAAGGCCAGACCGTCGACACGCCGAGGAGTATCCACCGGTGGGTTTCCCGCCACCCAAAGATCACAGAGACGCCGACGACTCAACGCCATTGCTGGGCCACAGTTCTTCAAACTCTTTGCGGTCCAGAACTATCGACATCGAGGTGCCCGCACGCCTCTTCCTTGCAGGACGTTTACGCTTCCCCGTCAACGAGCACTGTAGGAACAAAGCTGCCACTTCACCATCGTAGCTCACCCTGTTCTCCGTCGGACGTTCGACGACCCGTGACTCCTGCCTTAAAGGGAGGACACTCAAGAAGGGCCGTCGATTCCCCGACGAGGAACGCTACAACGCCAGGTACTTTGGGGTTGCAGAACTATTGGGAAATCGTTGGTGAACAATATATGGACTGGGCTTGTGATATCTCTTTACTCTACAGGTTGCCCAGGTGGGGGGAGATCTCCACACAGAACTGTGTCTCGGTAGGGGCCAGTATTCTGCCAATTGCCTTAACCAACTGCTTTCCTCTTACCTCTATTGCTGGTTTCCTTTACGACTTAATTTGTGTGCCATCTAAACGTAAAGTTGATGCACTTTAAAGACATCTAATAGTAACTGTGGTACCACGTAGAATTGTATATTTGCCATTATAGATAACCGAGTACAAAGTGCGTTATCGTGATATTGTATATAACCTTGAATATTAATTATATACAGACTTTGCTTTAACCGATACAGTGTGCAGACATTCCTATCTGGGTGCTTGGGGACTACACTGTACTTAAGAACCAGCTTGCATCACCTCTTGAGAAGCTAGGCCTTGATTGCTCGACCACGTACCAATATTGAGAATCTCGGCAGGTGTCCTCGGTGCCTCTCCTCTACCAGATACAGAGCGGAAGTAAAGAAACCCCCGTGACCTCTCCAGCATCTTCACACTGGCGGCAGCGGTGGGATGCTTATGGTTTTAAGAATCAGTGTAGAACCGTGCCACTTACGAAGGATATCTGCACTTTGTTAAATTAAGGTTTGGTTGTGTACAAGATAACTGCATTGCAAGCAATGGAATATATTGCGAATGGTAAATTGACTCAGATGAGCTTAGAGGCTTTTCCAGAGTGCTTGTGAAGTAAGGGATCTAGACTTTGTGGATAAGTCTAGGGCTGAGCGGATAGCTGCCCTGGTGGACTACCAGACTGATTGTGAAACTCTTGAAGGGGGGATGCAACCAATGAGGACTCTACCCCGGGGGTTGTCACCGAATCTATTTCTGGGAATGCCGCCATTCCTGCTGCCTCTGTTCCGAACCCCAGCAGTTCCTTAGAACTTGAGTTATTGAGGATGCAATTGGCCTTTGAATATCGCAAGTTGGAAATGGATGCTGGCACAGCACGTGGAACTCAAGAATAGGGATCTTGAACTCAATGACCAGGACACTGAATGTCAGAGAATCCAGTTAGAGAAAGCTTAAGTGGATACTTCAGCAAAACCAGTTGAGAGTGCTAGGTTCCCAGCAACCAAGTTTATGAAAGATTTGGTTGGTGTATATGCGGAGGGTTCTGATATCCTCCAATGGATTGAAGCGTTTGAGATGGTTTGTGCAATTCATGATGTTGATAAAAGAGATTGGGCTAAGTGTTTGTTAAGTAGAGTGCCTCAGACTGGTTATGACTGTATTCTGAAACTGAGTGTGGAAGAAAGGGGTCAGTATGAGTGCATGAAGTCTGCTTTAATTGCCAAGTTTGGCAAGACGCCTACCCAATACCTTAAAAGGTTCAGGGATTTTAAGAAACGAGAGAATGTGTCTTGGATTGACTGTGTGAGTGCTGCGCACATGAACATGATGGGGTGGATTGATGGCTACAAAGTGAAAACGTTTGTTGAATTGTCCCACCTTTTGTTTTTTGGAGCATTTTTCGGAAGCCTATTCACCAGAGCGCGTCAGTATGTTGCTGACCAGAACATTTTGGACCCCTTTAAGCTGGCTAGGTTGGCTGACAAGTGGGTCTCCCACCGGGTGTCCCCTAGGGACTCCAGTGGGAAGGACAAGGACAAAGAAAAGGGGACCTCTCAGAAGGCTGAAGAGTCCCCAAAGCAATCACAGTCGGGTAAACCAAAACCTTCCTCTCTGAAGGCCCAAAAACCTAGTGGGGATACGTCTGTTGTGGGTGGGAGTAAGAGTAGTGGTCTGCCTGCTGCAAAGCAGGGTCCCAGTGGTTCCAGTACCATACCCCGCACTCCCGGCACCTGTTGGGATTGTGGGGCTCTGGATCACCGAAGGGGTGACCCCAAGTGTAAGGGTAAGGTACTTGGAGTACAGGCTGTCAGCCTGACCTACACCTACTGTGTACCTGAGGTGGAGGCCACTGCCCTCCCCTCCTCTACAGGGATCACCTTTGGTGCTCCTGTAGAGATTTCCTTAGTGTCCCTTGGGGCCTGGGACCAGTATGCAGAAGTATTGGCGACTATCTCGCAGAACACTCGTAGCCGGGCATGGTGGCGCACGCCTGTAATCCCAGCATGAGTGCGGGAGGCTGAGGTTGTGGATGGGGGTTTGCGGCTGCTGTTCGCATCCACTGGTAATCTGTGCTAGAGCTATTCTGAGTATATTCTATAACCCCAATTAGTGAGGCCTGTGCTCTGTTCCTGTGAACCCCAAGAGAAGGGGGCTTGCTTCTGTGTCTGGTGGGATCTACAAAGTACACAAGCAGTGAGCTTTGCCTCACAGACATAACAGCCAACAAAAAAAAAACAAACAAAAAAATGAACACTCGTAGGTTTTTGAGAAGGGTCCTCTTAAATGGCCTGCCTTCTACTGGTTTGAGGGACACTGGGGCAAGCATGACAGTGGTGGACAGGACCCTGCTCAAACCAGAGGACTATATAGGTGCTCCTCTGAGAACCACCAGGTTAGCTGGTGGGCCTCCCAAATGATCACCTGTAGCCTTAGTCAACATTTCGATTGGATACAAGACAGCGAAGCTTCCGGTCCTGGTTCAGGACAACTTGCCTGCGAACAATTTGTTAGGTAATGATTTGGTCGTGTTGGGGAGGATCACGGATGGCCTACCCACGATTGCTGTGGCGGTCACCCGATCGCAGGTCACACAGGGTCCGGCTGTGAGCCCGGTACCCTCGCCGACGGGGAAACCCAAGGCGCGAAGGAAACAGACGAGTAAGAAGGCCACCTCTGTGGAGGGAGCGCCTGCTCTTCCTGCTGTTCCAACAGCACCCATTGGGATCCATTCTGGGGACGGGCTGGGTCCAGTGGCGAACCCTGTCTCAACTCCTGTGGGAGAAGAGCCAGAAGACATTCCTGTGGGAGAGGTACTCAACCCGGAGGACCACCCCAACCTTCAATGCTTGTTAGCTGAAGGGGGACCCTCCAGGGTGGTCTTCTGTAAGGGTCAGGGAGAGTGCCACTCTCTCGAGGGTCTGAGGAAACAGGCATTGTCCCAGGCACAAGGAGGAGTGCCTCGGACATTTCGGATTTATTGGGAGGGTGACCTCCTTGTTAGTGAGCCCACTAAGCCTGAACCTGGTGCCCTCAAGAGGTTGGTCGAACCCCAGGTTTACAGGTCCTTCCTGCTGCAGTTGGCGCATGAGGTGCCCTTAGCAGGTCATCTTGGGACCAAGAAGACTAAGCAGAGGCTCTCTGCTCATTTCTGCTGGGCTCGGATGGGAATAGAAGTTGAGTCCCACTGCAGGACCTACCCACCTTGTCAGTTGTCTGGCAAGACTGGAGGCAGCGTCATTGCCCCACTGCAGCTATTGCCAGTGGTTGGCACACTGTTTGAGAGGGTGGGCATCGACATTGTCGGTCCCCTTGACCCTCCCATGTCAGGTGGACAACGGTTCATCTCGGTTTTGGTCGATCATGCCACCAGGTACCCCGAGGCTATACCCCTTCGGACTGTTACTGCCAAGGTGGTTGCCCGGGCTCTCCTGGGCATATTCACCCGTGTGGATTCCGTAAGGAGGTTGTCTCTGACAGAGGATCCAACTTCATGTCCAGTTACATGAAAACCACGTGGAAAGAGTGCGCAGTAACCTATAAGTTCTCCACCTCTTACCACCCCCAAGACCAACGGTCTGGTTGAGAGATTTAGCAACGATCAAGCAACGAAGTCCACCTATAACTCAAACCATATCTTAAGAAAAAACTTGGAGGCACCTCCTTCTACCAGCTGGCCGCAAAAACCTGGAACAACATCCCAAAAGAAATAAGAAACACTGAAGATCACCTAAAATTTAGGAAATCACTAAAAACCTGGCTCTTCAACACCTCAGACTCAAACTGAAAACAAAAAGAGAAAAAGGATGACTAAACTGAAAAGGACACAGACAGTCCCAGAAATGACAAGGAAGCTCCCACGGCACCTGGCTGGGTCACACCGGATAGACTGGAACACAGGCGACACGCACGGAGACAGAGTCAACTACCCCATCCAATCCCACCTAACATCTCCACCCGCCCCTTAGTTACCACCAGATACCACAGTGTTGTGGAATTGTCGAGATATTGGTAATTCACCACACTGCCTGACTTCTGGGCATCGACAGGTGCACTGGCCACAGGAGTATGAAGGGAGGACAGGGGGGGGGGGATATGAGCGAGCTCGATAGAAGTGGGGGCCAGAGAAGTAAGGAACCTCGAAATGTAAGATGGACCCAGATCAGGACAGAGCCGAATCAAGGGAAACTACGGACGCCTAGCGCTTCAATTCAGGATAGAGATGCCAACTAACCAACTCCACTAACAATTTCCCCCCTGCATACACCTCTTAAACTCCAAACCAAACACAACCAAACCTACAGCACAACAAACCGCACAAACTTCACTACATTGCAACAACAAAACAAAAAGGCACAGACTCGCACAACAGTACATGACTACTACTGGCCACAAACACCCCAGGCCCAGCCAACGGACCCCACCGGGCTGAGGCCGCCAACAGCACATCACTGCTCTCTTGCACTTTTCCCGTTTCCTCCCACTAACTCAACTTCCCCTCCTTTTTCAGAGTTGCCAGAGCGCCAGGGGACCACTCCGGTGGTGATAATGCACGGTACAAATGTCCTTTAACATTAACATTAACATTTAATCAAACGCTCAAGGGCATGCTAAGCGCTTTGGAAGAGCCCCTAAGGAAGAAGTGGGATCTTCTCCTGCCATGCCTGCTGTTTGCTTAGAGAGAGGAACCTCAAGACGGTGTTGGTTTCAGCCCCTTTGAGTTACTCTTTGGACATCCCGTGAGGGGGCCCCTTGCCTTGATCCGAGAATGTTTGGAGGCCACTCCTCCCGGTCCCACCAAGCAAGTGGGGGACTATGTGTTAGGCCTCAGACGGAGGATGACGCAGATGATGGGTCAGGCAACAGCAAATCTCAAGGCCAGCCAGGAATTGAATAAGTACTGGCATGACCTTAAAGCATCGCAAGTGGATTGGACTCCGGGACAGGAGGTCCTTGTGATGGAGCCTACCAAGCCTTGGGCTTTGGCAGATAAATGGACTGGACCCTTTAGGATAATCTCCAAGATGGGCGAGGTCAATTATCTGGTTGACATGGGAGCCTCTGGGGTAGTCCCTCAGGTATTCCACGTTAACAGGCTCAAGCCTTTCCAAAGTCTGTCTCTTGCTAGCTTCAGAGCAGGAAGAGGAGGAGGAGAGGGAGCCCCTTATTGATTTGCTGCATAGCAACCCTCTGGATGGCTCTGTGGAGGGAGTGCATCTCTCTCCCGATCTGATGACAGAGCAGCAGAGGGCCTGCAGGGCTTTGCTCCAGCAGTATGCCTCTCTGTTTTCACTGACACCAGGCCTTACACCATGGTGTAGGCACGAGATTGACACTGGTGACAGTGTGCCTGTCAAAAACAGGTGCTACCGTATGTCAGATACAGTTAAGAACCACATCCAGGCTGAGGTCGCCAAGATGTTGGATCTGGGTGTTATTGAACCCACAACCAGTCCCTGGTCCAGTCCAGTGGCCCTTGTCCCCAAGGCAAGTTCCCAGGCCGATACCAAGGATTGGAGGTTCTATGTGGACTACCGAGGAGTCAATGCCGTCACCAAAACTGACGTGCACACATTGCCCCGGGCTGATGAGCTCGTGGACACCACAGGTGCTGCCAAATTTGTGAGCACCTTTGACCTTACCTCTGGCTATTGGCAAATATCTCTGACGGACCATGCCAAGGAAAAGACAGGCATGCTCAACACCAGAGGGACTCTACCAATTTAGGGTCATGCCTTTTGGGTTGAAGAATGCCCCTGCCACCTTCCAGAGATTGGTCAATCATGCACTCAGCGGGATGGAGGCCTTTTGTGTGGCCTATTTTGAGGACATTGCCGTCTACAGTTCCACCTGGGAAGAGCATTTGACACATCTGGATAAGGTGTTGCAGGCCTTGAAAAGGGCTAACCTTACTATCAAAGCCACCAAGTGCCAGATAGCTCAGCAGAAAGTCACGTATCTTGGTCATGAGGTAGGAGGGGGTCAAATCCAACCTCTCCCCAGTAAAATACAGGATGTACATGACTGGGAGACTCCCACTACTCAAACCCAGGTAAGAGCCTTTTTGGGCCTCACTGGGTATTATCGCAATTTCAGGGCAGACTATGGAACCATAGCTGCACCACTGACAGCTCTGACTTCACCCAAACAACCACGGAAGGTTAATTGGACTGAAGACTGTCAGAGGGCCTTTGATGGCTTGAAAGAAAGTCTGTGTAGGGCACCCGTGTTGTGTGCGCCTGATTGCAGAAGTCCTTTATCGTTCAAACTGATGCCTGCGACACCGGAATTTGAGCTGTCTTTTCACAGTTAGATGACAAAGGAAGAGAACATCCGATCATATTCATCAGTAGACAACTTAAGGGTAGGGAATTTAGGTGGGCTACTGTTGAAAAGGAATGTTTTAGTATAGTTTGGAGCCTTAGGCGTTTTAGGCCCTACCTTACCGGGTCTACCTTCAAGGTGAAGTTTCTTATGCAGATGAAGGGTGAGAACCCAAAACTGCTCAGGTGGTCCATTAGCCTGCAAGGGCTAGACTTCACCATAGAGCATAGACCAGGGAAGAGTCACGATAATGCACATGGCCTTTCCAGAAGGTGTGTTGACCGTCTGGATGAGGGTGTCTATCCCGTGGGAGATTAGGCACCCTAACCTCAGTCTGGGGGGTTGGGTGACTGTGATGCTGGAAATGCATCGGAGGGACAGGGCCTCCGTATCCTTGTCCTTTACTGCTTTTTATCATGTGTTCTGTCGTGTTTTCCACGCAGGAGTTCATGTGGGACTCCTGGCGGTGCAGCTCTCTTTTGGTTTTGGTGAACGGACCCATGGGATACCCTTATGGCACCCATGGGTGGGGGTACAACCCTGTGCCCCTAGTGTATGTTTTTGGGCACCTGTGTGTGTGGCCCACAGAGCAGGGTACGGGCTGGTGGCAGCTCCGTGCTGAAATGACTAGTGCCCTGAGCATACTCCATTTTGGGATGCCCAGGCCCTGTCATTGGAATCGGTAGATTCCTGATGGAGACAAAATGGTCCCCGTGGCCTCTTGCCTTCCATCACCTGTTACCTTGATCTTCCCGAAGTCCCGGGAAGCCCTGACTCTGTCCCTTCCCCCTGACTGACTGTTGGGTGGAAGTTCCATATATGGTAGTGTGGGAATTGCCGGCTAGACTGGTTGGAGCCTTCCCAACGACCGTATGTTGTGGGTACACCTGTGGGTGGGACCTGGGTGAATGGAGTGTGTGACGAATATGCACTTTTTATTTTCCAATAAATTTATATTAAGAGTTTCAAATGTAACAAACACATGAAGAAACACAAAGACCCTCTTTTCCCCCAACCTTTTACCCCCCCCCCCTCCTCACCCCTCCCACCTCCCCCGGATCCAGAGTGCGAGGGGAAGCCCATCTTCAATAATGAAAAAAGACGAAAATGTATAATTGTTGGCTCCGGTTGGACAGGCAAGACAACAAACCTTTATGACAGGTGGTTTGCAAATGAGTTAAAGCGCTGGCCCTTCAAGGCATTACAGGTCCGATTTGTCCTGAGGGCGAATTATTCCGAGTAGTTCCATAGCCTTGAGACACCAGGCCCGGCGGGCTCCTGCCTTTAGATATGACAGTAAGTTAGACCAGTCTGACACAAACTGCATGTGGAGCCCCTGAATCGTATAAGAAAGCCATTCCAAAGCCAGCAGCGACCACAGCTTCGCCACCCATTCGTATTCCTGTGGAGGGTCTTTCGATTTCCACTTCCGGGCAAGTTTCAGGCCCGCTCTAGTAGATAGAGAAGAGAGCATACCATAAGTTCCTTTCTTCTATTAGCCCCGAGTTCTAAGTCCAGCACCTGGGTGATGGCCTGCTGAACGAGCGACCAAAAGGGATCCATTTTTGGGTACTCCCACCACATATGAGCCCAGGAGCCTGTTGCCCCACATTCCCTCCAGCAGAACTCGGATACATCAGGGGACATTTTATTTAGTCCAAGTGGGGTCAGGTGCCACCTCAACATCAGTTTCACTCAGATCTCCCAAAGCTGAAGAGATCTTGTAAGCTTTGGGATCTGCGACCAAATCTGAACCCACTCCTGCTCCTCTAGGTCCCCCCTTACATTCCGCGCCCATTTGAGCATGTATGTCCTGGACATCAGGGGTTTGTCCCGCTTTATGATTTTGTATATGGATGACACCACCCCTTTATCGCCCGTGTCAGTGTCTAGATACTTTTCAAACTGAGTGAGGGGTCTTGTACCCGCTTCAGTGATCGATGGATGAGAGATCCAGTGCCTAATCTGGAGATACGAATACCTCTGCAACTCCCCCAAACCAAAGTCCTTCTTGCACTGCTCAAAATGTTTCACCTCCCCATCCGCCAACATATCCCGGATCATGCGGCAACCCCCCTGAAACCAGGTGTCAAATGACGGGTCTCCTGCGACCGCTGGAGTAAATTACGGATTGCCGTGTATGGGCGTATACGGGGAGGGGAATGTAGTGAAATGCGCCCTTTTAATAGCTTTGTCCCAGGCGTCCCCTATGGTGGATGTGATATCGCTGCAGTACATTCTGGGCGTTCTGTCCTGCCTGGGCATCCACAGAACCCCTTCCAAGTCCCCTCCCACCACCACCCTATCCATGGACCTCCACACCTTCCCTCCATCATCCCTCTGCCAGTCTCTTATAACCAAGAGCTGAGCTGCTAGGTAGTATGCCCTAAAGTCCGGTTCCCCAACACCCCCACGGGACGCCCGAGCCTTTATAATGAACTCTGCCACCGTCGGCCGCCCTTGCTTCCAAATGAAGCAGCTTGTTATCTTTTGCAGGGCTCTAAAGAAGGACGTCGGGATACGCACTGGGAGGGCCGAGAAATGGTACAGCAGGAGAGGGAGGATTGCCATCTTCAGGGCGTTGATTCTGCCCAACCACGAGATCCCTAGGGGGCCCCAATCTACCAGTTTCGATTTCACCTTCTGAAGGAGCGGAGGGTAATTTGCGGTGTACAAGTCGCAGAGGGTCCTGGTCAGATGAATGCCAAGGTACTTTATCGAGTTGTCCACCCATCTAAAGCTATACGCTTTCTTAAATTTTTATTTTTGTTCAGAGACAGGTACAACAAGACCAAACTGGCCAGCGGCTAGCGAATCACAGCATGATATAACAACATGGATGAACATTTACAGTATACACTACACATTTGCACATTGTTTGACAGTACTAGAGTGGTGACGATGGATTGTCCTCTTCATCAGATGTGTTACATAGATAGAGTCTGAACAGCGACCATATGTCTTTAGGGCGGCATCTCGACGGCAATGTAATAATAAATTGTTCTTCAAATTCATTGACCATCGACAGGTCTTTCAAGAAGTCCAGTCGCCTGGGAGGATCTATGGACTACCAACATTTCAGTATATTTCGTTTTGCAACCACACATGCTAAATTGAACAATCGTCTAGTGGTAGTTGCAGACTTACCAATATACCCAAAAAGGTATTTCCGTGGGGAAGGTGTAGCAGGTATTGCCCTAATGTCTTCCAGAATCTCCGCCACCTCCCCCCAGAATTTAGTTATCGGCGGTTAGCCCCAATACATGTGATAGGGGTCTGCGTCAGGGGTGTCACATTTAGGCATTTTCCCGTGTGGCCCTGCACAAACTTAGCTAACTTGGCTGGGGTGTAGTGCAACTGGTTTAGAACTTTAAACTGAATGAGACATAGCCCTGAGTTCATGGATACACATTTAGTCAACTGGCAATATCTCAACCATGTGGTTTCACACAGCTCCACACCCAGATCTTGTTCCCAGGTCTCTTTAATGTTATTACATGTCTTGGAATGGATCTGAACAAGGCTGTATAGTGCAGACAGACTTTTCCTGTGTCCCCCTGGTTCCATCATGGCTGCAATACATTCGTGTGTGGGTGGCTCTTCTGGGAAGGAGGGCCATTTGGCGGCAAAGGCAGATTTCATCCTGTGAAACTGAAATCGCTTAAAGTGATCTCCACCCACTGCCCCGACAAAATCGTCTAATGCACAGTATCTCCCTTCCGGGAACATGTCTCGCATTCTGAATTGCTTCTGTGGGTCCCACGTAACTGGAGTACCTTATCAAATGTGAGGCTTATGCCAGGGAAGTTCCACAATGGCACCTCCGGGTCATACGGGGTTGTAATGGCAAGTCTCATATATCCTGGTCCATGCACGCGCTGTGGCGCTTACAGGATCATATTTGCACGTGTCATTCCGATGAAGGTCAAACATATCGCGCTTTGAAACACTTGTGTATAGGCGCGTTAAAAATGCCATATCATATATCATAACCGCTCGCAGGTCTGAGGGGGAAGCCGCAAATCTTTCCAGGGTAATATGCGGTGCCGTATCCTCTGCGTCAAACCAGTGTCTTGCGAAGTGTGCCTGTGATGTTAGGTAATAAAGTTCAAAGTCTGGTGCTGCAATCCCACCTTTTGCAAAGGGTTCTGTCATTTTGGACCACTTCAACCTGGGCGTTTTGCCTCCCCATACAAATGTAGTGGCAAGCGTGTTGAGTTTGGTGAAGAATGTTCTGCCCGGCCAAATCGGTATGTTCCAAAAAAGGTATAGGAGTTTGGGTAGCACTATCATCTTAAGCAACAATATTCACCCATATAGGGATAGAGGGAGCTTGTTCCAGACTTGTAGTTTAACTGTTAGGGATTGTAGGAGTTCACCATGATTTTCTGCGAGCAATGTACTCCCGTCTCTGGATACCCTGATCCCCAAGTAGCGGATGTGTGTTGGTGACCATTTGAATCCCTGTGTGTCTGACATATCTCTAGTTTTAGGTGTAAGCGGAAACAGTTCTGACGTAGAAACATTAACCCTGTACCCAGAGTATTCAGAGGACCTATTAACCTCAGCCATAATTGGCGCTATATTTACCTCCGGGTTCCTAATATATAGTAGGGTGTCGTCTGCATATAAGGAAATGATTTGTGGTCTCCCTGTCATACGAAGACCTCTACATGCATGGTTTTGTCAGACGTATTCAGCTATGGGTTCTATTGTAAGTGCGAAAGGGATTGGGGAGAAGGGGCAGCCCTGTCTGGTACCTCTACCCAGGCGAAACAGGGATGACATGGTTTGATTTGTTAGTACCTTCGCTCCCGGGCAAGTATACAGTAACCTGACACAGCTAACAAAGTATCTTCCCAACCCAAATCTCTCAAGGACCTGAAACAGATAGACCCATGAGACAGAGTCAAAAGCTTTCTCGGCATCAAGGGACGCTGCCACCGCATCCGCCGCTGGGTCCATCTGTGTCATCACTCCAAAGAGTCTGCGCAGATTAAGGGCAGTGGACCTTGTTGGTATAAAGCCAGCCTGGTGTAACGCTCACCTGATTCTCGCAGAGGCGCCGGTCTTGACTGGGCGACTACCGTATCTTCAAAGGTGATGTGTAGCACCCGGTTGGCTCTTTGGGCTGGACCTCTGTGCACTGTATGCCTGACGTGTAGAGTAAGATGTCTGCAGATAGAAAATATGGGGTTAATGAACTGGGGTTATTGGGGTGTCCCTATCTCTTTCCTCTTCTCCTCTCCTGTAGACCCCAAAGGTTAACGCTCTCACCTTAGGTAAGTGAATGCCGAGCTCTCCATCTGCCTCGGGGCAGGGTGCTGTAGCCAGTTTCTTCACTGGATAGGTAGCGCAGGCCTCTTGACTTCAGAGGACTGCTGTCCGTCGTTTACTGCACGAACGGTAAGTTTCGAGTCATTCAAATGTCTTTTTAAAGTCTTTAGTAATGATGTCTCTTGTTTTGCAGGGTTCCGGCGATGGCGGATGACGGGCTGAAGTGAGTTGAAGATGGAGCCCGTGTGATGAATAGAAGCGCCTGGAAGCACGTGAGTAAGCGCTTGTTGCCTGCTTCACGATGCGCTCTAACTGTCTTTTTATTTTGCAGGTACGAGTTCGGAGCGGCTGCAGGGTGCCGGAATACCCACTGGATTAGAGGTGGAAAGGAGTAATGGCACGTGAGTATTAAAGTTCCACAATGTCTTTAAAACGCACCTTGTTTTGTCTTTCAGATGCGGATGCAGCGCCGAAGGCCTCCGGAGCGTGCGAAGAGTTGGTAAGCTTTTGTCTTTCAGATGCCGGAATGCAGTATGAAGACCTCCGGAGCGCACGAAGAGTAGGTAAGCCTTTGCCTTTCCGATGCCGGAATGCTAACCTGTTCTTTCTTGTCTTTATAGGTGTTGCTGAAGACTGGATTCAGGATGGTAAGCCTTTGCCTTTCAGATGCCGGAATGCTAACCTGTTCTTTCTTGTCTTTATAGGTGTTGCTGAAGACTGGATTCAGGATGGTAAGCCTTTTTCCTTAGGCCCAGGACTGGATGCAGAAGACACGATGAGCGTCCTGCTGCAGAGGGTGCAGAATAACGCAAAGCAAGATTCATCCACCGGGTGTGGTTTAAATAGCCTCCTGTAGTGCTTAGGTGTCTCCTTCCACAGCCACGCCTAAGTAAGAAAAGAGTTCCTGGTAAGAAAAGAGTTCCTGCCTTCCAGAAGAGTTCCAGTGTTCTAAATCTAGGGAGTGGCTCCAGCCCCACCCAACAGGAAAAGTAGTTCCAAACAGAAGAGGATCAGAGGCTCAACTGGCAGGCAAGTAAGCAGCATGGTCTGCTGCAGGTAAGTCCACCCAAGCATTATGAGCCTGGCGCTTCCAGCGCTGGGACTGGGCATATTTATGAGCCTGGTGCCACTGGCGCCAGGACTGGGTCCAAAAGGTCCCAATTGGGACTGGTTGGCACTCGGAACCTGGGTTATGGATCTGCTTCCTAGGGAGTTGGGAAAACCCTGACCTTTTGGAAGCAGAGATCATGACACCTGGTCGGGGTGCACCAATATAGGCATATAGGGCAGGAGCCTGGTAGCTAGGACCTTTGCGAAAATCTTTGCATCGGTATTAATGAGTGAGAGGGGTCTATATGACCCCATGTCCTGAGGGGGTCTACGGGGTTTAAGAAGGACCGTTTTCACTGCCTCTCGCATAGTGCCTGGAAGTATGCCGCACTCCATCGCCTCTTCCCATACTTTCAGTAAGACAGGGGCTAGCATGTCATGGAATTCTTTGTATAATTCAGCACCTAGACCGTCGGGGCCGGGGGCTTTCCCTGATGTTAATGCTTTCATTGCCTCTGTAATTTCCTCGAGTGATATGTGGGTGTCTAATATCATGCGTGTCTCCGGAGTCAGGGTTGGGAGATCAATCACGTCCAGATACTCCACTATTTCTTCTTTAGTTTTGGTGTCCCTATGGGAATATAGTGATTTATAGAATGCAGCAAACATATCATTAATTTCTTGGACCCCATTGACTATGTCACCGCTAGGTGTCTGGATTGTCGCTATAGGGGGATGGCCGTGTTCGGCCTTAAGCATCCGGGCTAGGAATCTCCCTGCTTTATTGCTTTCCCCGTATCTACGAGCTCAGACCGGGGCAGCCATGTATTGTACCTCCCTTGCAGCAAGTTTATTAAATTCTGCCAATGTAGTGTGAATGTCCAGAAGGGCATCTTTACTATGTGTACAGGTGTATTCGAACTCCAGGAGCTCAAGTTTGGCCTCCACTGTGTCCAACTCTTGCCTAACTGCCTTCAGTAGACCCGTAGTTTTGGCCATAATTGCGCCACGTACCCATACTTTAAATGTTTCCCACAGTGTAGCGCACCGGTCTACCGACCCCTCATTTAGTTGAAAAAATTCCTCCATTTCAGTGTGCAGTGATTCACAAACGTTAGGGTCTCTAAGTAGAACAGGGGGCAATTTCCAGCGTCTGGCCTTCGGGGCAGCTTCACCGACACACAAAGTAATTGACACAGGTGAGTGATCTGAGAGGGTACGGGGGTACATTTCGCAGTGCTGGACCATATTCTTGAGTGTTGAGCTGATAAGCCAGTAATCAATTCGAGATTCAGAGTCATGTACTGATGAATAGAAAGTGAAGCGCTGTCCTTGGGAATGTAGTTCTCGCCAGATGTCTACCATGGTCATCTGTTGCATTATTTGTTGTATAGCTAACGCGGTTTTGGTCAAGGTTCTATGAGAAGTTGTAGACTTGTCGAGAGTCGTGTCAAGTATCGTATTAAAATACCCTCCCCAAATCACTGCAGCATCCTCAGCTTCGACCAACATATTATATATAGCATTGTCGAATTCAGGGTCTTCTATGTTGGGGCCGTACGTGTTAACTATAACCATCTTCCGTCCCGCCAACTCGCCCCAGATTACAACATATCTCCCTTGTGTGTCAGTTTTAGCGTCCTGGATACGGAAGCCCAGATTCGGAGGTACTAGGGTTAGAACCCCTCTTGATTGGGAGGAATATTCCGTATAATATCGCAATGTGCCCCATCTAGGGAGAAAATTGGAACAGACCTGCTGTATTCTGTGAGTTTCTTGCACTAACACGATCTGGGGGTTATGTCTGGTTATGTATGCTGCGATTTTCATGGCTTTAATTGGGTTGTTTAGGCCCCGGATATTCCATGAAAGACGTTTAACAGTTACCCCCCTGTCACACAGTACCATAGTGTTCTTTTACTATCAATGTGTGAAGTGATTCGCTTACGTCAACAACCTTAACAGTTGAACCCGATGCAACCCGTCTCTGCATTTTAGAACTCTTGCCAACCGTGGCAAAACTTTGTACCCTACCCCCACCCCCAACCCCACCCGCACCATCAACCCCAACCCGATGATGTAACCCTTTCCCCATAACCTGTGGAACTTTCCTGAGGGTCGCTAGTTGCAGTCGCAGGGCCTCCATCAGTAGAGGCTCACAATCCCACCCTTTTCAAACAATATCAATTGGAGCCGTTGCTCTCGGGAGAGACGTCTTAAGTATTTCTCCGTAACTCCATTTTAGTCGGCTGAGTCCAGGACCTCGTCTCCCGGTCGTGGTGGCCTGTTCCGATCTCGTGGATGTTCTTTGGGAGGAATGGGGATGGACGTCTCAATGTACGCTATGGCCTCCGCAGGGGTCTCAAAGAAATGGGACCTGCCTCCATGCTGAATCCGTAGTTTCGCCGCGAAGATGAGGGCGTATGGGACATGATGCAATCTCAGAAGCTTTTTGGCTTGTTCATAGGATCTGCGTTGCATTTGCACGCTGGTCGAAAAATCCGGATAGATGTGGACTTTATTTCCTTCATATTGCAGGGAGCCTTTTTCCCTTGAAAGTTTTAGGATCGCGTCCCTGTCCCTATAGTTCAGGAGGCGCACAATAATCGTGCGCAGTGGCGCCCCAGGCTTGGGAGTCGGCGCTAGGGTGCGATGAATCCTCTCAACAAGAAAGTGGTTTAGAAAAGGATTCCGTGCCCAGAAGAGTTTTCTAAAGGACCTCGACTTGTCGCTCCATCGGACCCTTACAGAAGGATTCCGGAATGCCGACAATGAGGATATTATTTCTTCTAGATCGAGATTCCAGGTAGTCACATTTTGCTCGAATCTTACGCAGTTCCCCTTTCAGCTGTGCTATGTCTCGACCATGTTATGTTAGCATATCTTCATTTGTGCTGATTCTGTTCTCAGCATCTGTGACGCGAGTGTTCTCCTTGTCCACTCTAGCCCTAAGGGAGCTGATAGTTGAGACAATATCGTCCAGCTTGACGTTCACTGCCAGGAAGCCGTTCTGTACCATGTCATTAGGCGGTCTTCTCTGTCGTCATGTTCAATTACAGCAGGATTGTCATCCCCCGCGGTTATGGCGGCCGGCGTCCCCTGAGGTTGGGAGCCGGCATAGGAGTCCATTGGGCCAGTTTCTTTTCCCGCCCGTGCTTTTTTTATCGTTGCTGCCCATGGGTCACCCGTGCAGAGCAAGGGTCGATGACGTGGGTCAGGCCGATCGTCCACACAGGATTAGTATAGCCTGTATAGAACAATGTTAACACCTATATTGTGCAACCTGTTGGGTACCAGTGCACCGAATCTTATGTCACGCATATGATGTTGCCACAAGGGTCCTCGGTTGTTCTGCGGGGAGGAAATGCTCCGCGGTGTATATCATATTCTTATCAGTGGTAGCTGCAGGCGAGGGCCGCATACATTGTAAGAGCGGTTAGCCAGAGTATTAAACTGGATTGGGGCCGAGCTCACGCCGCTGCATATGCTGGTTCGGGTATTGTACAGATAGTGGTGGCAGTGGTCTTGTGCTGGTCACGCTTGGCAGTATGTTTCGGATTCCTAAAGGTGGTAGCTTCAGGCTAGGAGCAGGTAGTTTGAGCATTTAAATGAATTGAGGCTGAGCTCGGGTCGAAGCACACACAGGTTCAGGTCCTTTGCAGCAAGTGGTGACAGCGTTCCTGTCTTTTTGATGTCACAAGTCTTCGTATTAGAGTTTCACTGCCATCACCGGCAGCCAGTCCCCACACAGGCACCCAGCGGTCTGCTGACTGTATGCCACGCCACCTCCCACGCCCGTGCAGTGCACCCCGGTTTTTGTGGCGCTGGACGCCCAGCTCTCTGGCGCGACCAGAACTCAATCGGGCCAGTTGCGTAGGGGGCCCCCCTGCTACGGATCTCAAACGTCCTCCGGCAGCGTGGGCTGTGTTGAGGGGTCAATGGAGTCCCGTGTGGGCCCACTCAGTGGCGACAAGCAGTGGGGCGGGCCCTCTGGAGAACCCACGCCGAAACTTGCAGGTATAGTACACTTCACGGATGTATTGTGACCTCCCAAGTTAGCCCGGTCTCTGAGTGGTAGCCAGTATAGAAAGGATTTTATAAAACTTTACTTCGTGACACAGCCATTGTCTCTGGGTCCGCACGCTTTTACATCTCTCACCTGCTTTCGCAACGTCGGACGAGAGCTCGTTCGGCGGCAGGCCCGAGGCCTGAGTCGGCTGGGGCCCTGCGTGAAAGATGGTGTGCCGACCCAGTCATTATCCGGGAGGTGGGCAGGAGCCACAGACCATCTCGCGTCCACCCTGGGTCCTGATGTCTGCACACACGGTCCGCCCTCAGGCCCTTGCTGTCGGGCTGCACCGCGGTGATCGGCGCTTCTCCCCCTCGCGGCCTTGTGCTGATGACGGCGCCTCGGTCTGGTGTAGGATTCTCCTGGAACCCTGGGGCGGCACGCGGTTCACTGGAGAAGCCGTTAGTCCGAAGGGAGCCGCGAACTCCCCCGCACCTCTGCAGTTACGAGCAGGATTTGCACACAATGTGCAGCAGGAGTACAGGAAACAGACGGTGTAGTAGTTTCTTCCCTCCGCAGCTCCAAAAAGGATTTATTAATATATAGGATGTTCGTGGGATCGGAGCGCTCCGATCAGGCGGCCATCTTAGTTGCGCGCAACAGCGCCCCCTGGCTATAAGCTTTCTTAAGGTCTTGGACCGCACTGGGCGACAAGGTGAGAGAGAGAGCCTCAGATTTATGGGTATTGAATTTTAGACATGCGACCTGGCCGAACCTATCCAGTTCTCTCGTCACTGCTAACAGGGAGGTAATCGGGCGGGTCAGTGTGAAAATCATGTCATCAGCAAAGGCTGCAATCTTATGGCTCTGTCCTCCAAACGGGACTCCCTCTATGTCTACAGGCGATCCTACCGTTTGCAAAACGGTTCCAGGTGGAGAGCATAGAGGAGCGGAGACAACGGGCAGCCCTGCTTAGTCCCCTTTTCTATACATACCGGCGGTGAAATTTGGCCATTTATTGCTAAGCGTATCACTGGATTACAGTAATTTGCCTTTACCCGCTCCAGGAAGCCCGGGCCGAATCCGGTAAAATGTTACCCATAGCCTCGAACAGGAAACCCCCACTCCACACGATCAAAAGCCTTCTCGGCATCAATCGCCAAAAGAAGGGCTGGTACATTCTTTTTCTGAGCTTTTTCCACTAAATGAGCCAATCGCCTGACATTATCTGAAGTTTGCCTGCCCTTTATAAAGCCCGCCTGGTCCCAGTGAATTAGTTTGGGGAGGATCGCTTTGAGACGATTGGCCAGAATCTTGGTGTGGATTTTAGCGTCAACGTTCATCAGCGCGATGGGGCGGTAGGATGCGCAGTCAGTCGGATCTTTGCCCTTTTTGTGGATAATAATGACCTTGGCTTCATTTATAGAATCGGGGAGATGCCCAGTGGAGCCAATAGAATTGAACAATTTATTAAGGATGGGGATTAGGACCTCTATGTCTTTTGTAAAATTCAGACCATCAGGTCCCGGGGCTTTATTGGAGGGCATGTTGTTAATCACTTTGCGAACTTCGTCCATGGTGATCTCAACCTCCAGCGCATCCCTATCGTCCCGCGAGATCTGACGGCAGCCCGCCAAGCGGAGGTATGTCTCCTGCTCCGCGCCTGATGGATCATCCAACCTGTAGAGGGCCTTGCAGAATTTACCGAATTCCCCCTCTATATCTGAATTCCTAGTAAGAAGGATTCCTCCCTGCCCTTTTATTTCTAGGATAGTTTTATCTCCCGATTCCTTCCGTAGCTTTCTGGCTAGTAAACGGTCGGCCTTGTTGCCCTTAATATAAAACTTTTGACGCAACTTGAGGAGGGTGCGTTCGGCAGCACTAGTCTGCATTAGGTTAAGCTGACCCCTCACTGCTCTAAATTCTCTTCTAAAGGCTGCCGACGGCTTATTCCCCATACAAGACATCACTTCTTTAAGTCTGAGTTCAAGTTGTTGCTCCTCTAGTCTCAGCTCCCGTTCCCTTCTGACTTTTATGGCTATAATCCTGCCCCTAATCGTAGCTTTGAGGGCGTCCCACCAAATTTGGGGGTTGTGTCCTCCCATTTATTATGGCTGGTATACTCTGCTACCTGCTCCTCCACCTCCACCTCCTTAACCAGGATAGAATCCCTAAACAGCGAGACTGGATACCTCCATTTCCATATACCTGTGGGGCCTTTCGGAGTAGAGAGCGTAAAGGTGAGTGGGGCATGATCTCAGAGGGCAACCGCCCCTATCTTGAACGCCAGAGCTCTTCCTATCAATGGTTTTGATATCCAGACAGTCCATCCTCGAATGCGACCTGTGCACATGCGAGTAGAAGGTGAAACCCACTGCATCCCCATAGAATTCCCGCCAGACATCGACCAGGGCCAAATCACGCATTTTTTGTACCAGGTCTCCCGATGGTCCCACCTGTGCTTCCCAGGGGATGGAGCTCCTGTCTTTAGAAGGGTCCCATGCTAAATTAAAGTCGCCCAGCAAGAGAATATTAGCCCTGGCAAATTTCCCAAGGCGGGCGAGTATATTTTGTATGAAGGCATCCTGAGCTAGGTTGAGAGCATATAGGGTCGCTATCGTGAAAGTGTCCACCTTTCCCTTGAGAATCAGCGCTAAATATCTTCCTTGGTTGTCCTTTTGCATGGCGCAGATGGTGAGGTCAAGCCCATCCTTCAGGGCAATTAATATCCTTCCCTTCTTGTGTGGTTGTGTGGCCTGGAATAATCGAGAATATCCCCGAAATGTAATCCTATGGGTGTCCCTAGTGTGCACATGGGTCTCCTGAAGAGGCAGTATGTGGGGTTGTTCGCGTCTAAGGAACCTCTCCACCTTCATCCTCTTAACCTGGGAATTGAGGCCATTCACATTTAGTGAAAGGTACTTCAAAAAGTCAGTACTAGCCATATCGCAAGTTTGTCGAGATCTTGCTGCCCTGCTCGGGGCCTCAGAGTTCACCACCGTTTACCACATGAAACAGCTCTTCCCCCATAGGGCGCAAGACGGGCTCCCACACCCGACCCCTGGATCCACCCTCTTCCCTCCCCCTCCCAAACCAGGCGAGTGCGACTGGCACCAAGAACCCCCCCACCCCCCGTGACCATTCCACGAGAGCCAGACTCAATAACAAACCGGGAACTTACTGTGCGGGATAACCCAATCCCATTCCAAGGGCCCCCTCCTCCTTCCCTGCTGCCCAAAACACCTCAATTATGCTACTCGCCAACTGTTACAGAAAAGCTTAAACTGACGCCCTCCCCGTAATCAAATTTGGTGGCCGCATAGCTTTTCAGGGGCCTATGTGCCCGTGGGGACACCCGCCTCACTCGAAGGACCCTTCGCTGTACCAATGTTAGTGTCCCTCCTGGGGTCCAGGCCTGTGTTTTTTTTCTTTCCTCTCTTGGGTTTAGTGGTGGACCATTCCCAAGGTCTGCGCCCAGCAGGCTGTGCCTCCGGCGGCTCCGAGGGGGGCAGCGATCGCTCCTCCAGACCAAGCAAGGCCAGACCCTGTTCACAGGTCGTAATTTTAAGGTGGGATCCTTGCCAGGTGAAGGACAGACCAAACGGGTGGGCCCATCTGTACCGAATTTGCTGCGAGCATAGAAAGGAGAGGACTCGGCCCATCCGTCTCCTTTTAACTAACGTAATCCGCGCAGGTCTTGGTACAGAGCAATTTCATGACCATTGTGGGTGATGCGCGTGGCCCTTCTCGCCTTTTCGAAGATCTTCTCCTTTAGTGCATAATTATGGAACGCCACTAGCACAACACGTGGACGAGAACCCGGCTCCGGATTGCGTGGGCCCACCTGATGGACTCTGTCAAATTGCATGTCTGTGTCTAAGCCAGAGTCTAGCAGGTCGCCAAAGATCTCCTTCAATGTTGGGGGATAGCTCCTGGTCTGTGATGTTCTCTGGTAGGGATTTAAACCAATATTCGCCCTCCTAGACCTGTTCTCAGCTGTCGCCAGAGTTTCTAGGAGATTGTCCACTTTCCTCGCGTCCTCGGTCAGCTCTTGGATGGCGCGCTCATTAATGTCCACGCTCTCTTCGACTTTATTAATGTCTCTTTTTATTTCCCTAGGGCCTTCTGCCAGGTCCTCTCGGAGCTTGTCCATCTGTAGCTGGCCCGCCGTTGCGATCTTCTCCACCAGGTCTGGCATAAATTGCGATAGCATAGCCTGAGAGATCGGTCTGTCTCGGTCCTAGTGGGAGACCAGAGACACATTTTCCTCTGTGGTTTTGGCTGTTTCCTGGGCGGATGTCATCTCCGGACTTTTAGCCAGAATTTTGTGAGGGGGCCCTCTGTTGGTTTCCTGGGGCGGGTTCTCTTTCCCCTTATGTCTGGACATCCCAATTCCAGCCAGAGATATCTAACAGAAGACTAGGACACATGGGTCCTATCCCAGGGACCAGCGGGGCCACCCAGGCCTTAGGCTTGGTCAATGCTACTGGACTCTGATCCTCCTCCGGTGCTTCTCCAAGGGGGGGATGCCACCGCAGAGCAGGCCCGGAAGCGCAGAGCAGCGCGGACCTCGGCTCCAGCTGGGGCCGGATCCTGTGGATGCTCCCGGTACCCAAGTCCAATGCCCCAGCCGGAGCCCAGTGCAATCCTCCGGGGGACCACGTATCCTTTGTTCTCCTCTTGACACCCCCAGCCTCCTGGGGTCGGCACCGCTGTCTGGGGCCACTCAAGCCTCTGCCAGAGCTAATGCAGGTAAATCTGCGGCCCGGCACTACCGGTCGCTCCCTTAACCAAGGCACTTCCAGAGTGGGGCGGGGGGGTTCTCCCACCCGCCATGACCACCCCTGTGCGGTGTTCTCAGATGTTCCAGGGGCCAGGGGAGGGGGGGGTCGCTCTCCTCCTCGCCCGCCGCGGGCAGTGCTCAAAATGGCGCACCTCCCCCCGAGCCCCAGGCCGCCCCCATACCTCCTCTGTCGAGTCCACCTCCGTTATCAGCCGGGATCCGAGCGGGGGCCGTCCACCCCTGCCTCCATCGGGGCGTCGAAGGGGCCGTCAGCTATTCGTCGGACCCGCCGCAGGAGCCCGTCCACCTTGCCTCGGGCTCCGGCGGGTCTCTCCACCTCAACCGGCCGTCGGGCGAGGACTTGACCGCCACCGCTGGAGCGCCGCCCACAGCGTGTCGCTGTCCTGTCACCGGGGCGGCTCTCTCGGGATGAGTGTTGTTTCGCCGCTGCTATGAGCCCCCGATGTCAACCTAGAACGCCGGGGAGAGCCGTAAGGGGGGCAGGCAGGAGAATTGCCGTTGAGAGGTCGGGAGCTCGGGGCGCGGTCCGCCTCCCTACGCGGCTAATAGTCTAACCCGGGCATCTAGAAACCTGTAATTGGTAGTTATGTCCCAGTTACCCTTCTTATGGACTGGTATTAACATTGACTTTTTCCAGGATGATGGTATACAGCCATTTGGTTGTGCTTGCAAGTGTGTTTATGCTTAGTATTCGAATCACTGAGAACTGACCAATTGCCTGTTCCACAGATTGACTCTGTCCTGCATCGTACAGAACTGCTGTGTAGTGACTTGTAGCCTATCACACGCACTGCATCTGCCTCTTCAGTTCTACCATTTGAACTGCTGTGTACTTGATCTTGCCCGTATTTTGTACTGCCTCAACTTTGTGATGCTGGAAATGCATCGGAGGGACAGGGCTTCCGTATCCTTGTCCTTTACTGCTTTTATTGTGAGTTCTGTCGTGTTTTCCACGCAGGAGTTCATGTGGGACTCCTGGCGGTGCAGCTCTCTCTTTTGGTTTTGGTGAACGGACCCATGGGATACCCTTATGGCATCCATGGGTGGGGGTACAACCCTGTGCCCCTAGTGTATGTTTTTGGGAACATGTGTGTGTGGCCCACAGAGCTGGGTACGGGCCGGTGACAGCTCTGTGCTGAAATGACTATTGCCCTAAGTATACTCCATTTTGGGATGCCCAGGCTCTGTCATTGGAATCGGTAGATTCCTGATGGACAAAATGGCCCTGTGGCCTCTTGCCTTCCATCACCTGTTACCTTGATCTTCTGGATGTCCCGGGAAGCCCTGGCTCTGTCTCTTCCCCCTGACTGGCTGTTGGGTGGAAGTTCCATATATGGTAGTTTGGGGAAGTGCTGACCAGACTGGCTGGAGCCTTCCCAACGACCGTATGTTGTGGGTACACTGTGGGTGGGACCTGGGTGAATGGAGTGTGTGACGAATATGCACTTATTGTTGTGGATGTCTGGTATCCAGTGTTCGACACAATGACTGAGACAGCCCTGCCCGAAACTGGTATGAATGCAGTGTGTAGTGTTGAATGGCGTGGTACTTGTCCGAATCCACATTCTGTGTTATGAGTGTCTAGATGGAGAAGAATGACCTGAATGCACTGTGCGCCTGATTGGCTGACAGACCCATCGAATGACCTTTGTAGTGATTGGATGCTCGAGTGTGACCCAGCGGAATGAATGGGAGATCAACAGTGTATATATATGGGGACCTCTCACTGCTGGGAATCGTGTTCAGAGCTGAAGTCCAAACTACGAAGAGTTACTGGAGTGAAACTGAGGCTTGACCTGGAAGCACTGCTGGACGAGAAGAATTGCTGTTGCTCTCCTTCATCAATCTGAAAGCTGCGGCGTCTCCAAGGACTGACCCAGAGAGGACCTGGTAAGGCGCCCTCTTCCCGAGCTACGAGGGACCATCGTGCACTAGCTGATCTTTGCCAAAGCTCCCTCGTAGACAGACCTTCGATAGGCTGCCGACCCGAGACGGGGACTGCTGCGGAATCCCTAGGAGAAGCACCCGGAATGACCGGAGCCGCCGTGCTGGCGTTTGCATAAGAAACTTTTGATCCAATGACACTTGTCCGCATCGTCGCCTGCTGTATCCCGCTGGAGACCAGACCATCGACGCGCTGCGGAGTATCCACCGGTGGGTTTCCGGCCACCCAAAGACCACAGAGAGACGCCGACTCAACGCCCTTGCTGGGCCACAGTTCTTCAAAATCTTTGCGGTCCAGAACGATCGACATCGAGGTGCCCCGCACACCTCTTTCTTGCAGGACATTTATGCTTCCCCGTCAACGAGCACTGCTAGGAATGAAGCTGCCACTTCACCGTCGTAGCTCACCCTGTTCTCGGTCGGACATTCAACGACCTGTGACTCCTGCCTTAAAGGGAGGACACTCAAGAAGGGCTGTCGATTCCCCGACGAGGAACGCTACAAAGTTTTAATTATAATTAATGATATAAAGACTGTGTTTTAACCGATAGTGTGCGGACATTCCTGTGTGGGTACTTGGGGACTACACTGTATTTAAGAACCAGCTCGCATCACCTCTTGGGAAGCTAGGCCTTGATTGCTCGACCACGTACCAATATTGAGAATCTCGGCTGCGGTCCTCTGTGCCTCGCCTCTACCAGATAGACAGTGGAAGTACAGACCCCCCCACCCCCTCCAGCGTCTTCACAAACTTCCACTTTGGAAATATGCATTTGGAAGGGTACAATGACGAGTGCAGTTACAGCAGGTGGAGCACGGGGGACTTTGCTCCAGTAATCATTTATCAATTATCCTGGTGATAAGTGCATGCTGTGATTCTTCTGTGGAAAGTTCTGGGACGATTAGCAAGACAAAGCATAGAAGGACTAACAGTTGGCAGTTATTGGATGAGCGTTGGTGCACAGCCATACTTATTATCCTCGAATCCAGGTGTAGCCTCCATATCTGTCCATCATATGCGGAAACCCACTTACTGTGGAACTGGTGCCTTTGCCCACTGTACAGGTCTCTCAATGCTAGGTATAGCCTCCATCTTTGTCTATTGTATGGTGAAACCTAGTGTATTATGAGACCTGGGCCTCTGCCCCACCATACAGGATTCTTAACCCTAAGCATTTAGCCAAACTGCGAAGGTCAGCTGCGAGACATATAACCCACTAACCAAAAAGCTCAAAAACTCTGCATACCTAACTCCTACAAAAACCTACACAACCACCTCTCACACAGCAAGCAGCACACACTTCACCACACTGCAACAACAAACTACACATAAGCCGCACCAACAGCACACGAGGCCTGACATCGATCCGATACTCGCACCAAAGATCAGCCCACGGTGTATGACGAACTGAAGCCGCCAACAGGACACCACTTTTCTCACTCTCCTACTCTCCTACTCCCTCTTCACCTTACTAACCCACCTCGCCTTCTCGTTTACAGATCCACCTGAGTTCCTGGGGACCAATTCCATTGGTGACGGTGCACGATACAAATACCTTTAACATTTAACTACACTGTCCGTAAGCCGCCTGCAGCAGTGGCTATTAGTACCCGACGTATAGATTATGTGCCCACTAATTGGCAACAGAGCTTTGGTAAACTGGTACATACCCGCAAAAATATATTCCGCAGCTCCTCACTTAAGGAAGTTGCTAAGCCATAAAGTAATGCCAAAATGGGAAGGGTTTAAGGTAGCCGACCCTCCACTTAAGCCGGCCCCTATATCTGGGAATGGAATTCATGCTGGAAATAATTGTGATAGTACGAACCACTTGTGTAAAATTACATCCTTTCTGTGTACAAGATATAGCAATGATTGTGGCCACTACGTCATTGAATATGGATAAGGTTGTTACGTCATCCCCAAGGCCAGACAGAGTTGGGTTTCCACCCACACCATAATACCCATTTGCTTATCTATAGGTGGCCACGAGATTCCAATTCCATCTGACAATCTGGCTGAGCCTTCAAACACTGATCCGCTAAATACAGCTGGCCCCAGGTTGTAGAGGAGCTCTCTCTCTCTGTTGACAGACAGGGAAATATGGTATTTAGGGCCTATACCTATTCCGCTCACTCCTGTTCAACATCATAACATCCAGGAGCATTGTCCATTGAGGCCACTAAGATGCCCTTATAATAGCAGGTACATTAGAAATGGGTGATACTGGACACACTTATTTAGGACAACATAAAATATAAAAGGTATGCTTACATTGCGCACAACATAATTAACACAGAATATAGATTTCTGATGTAGAATATACGTCAACAAAAGACCGTCATTGTATTACAGATGGCTACAGACCTCAACACCCCTATGAGAATGCAGACGTGCTGGAAGCACAGAAAATGTTCTCTGTGCAACTCAAGAAAGGGAGTGTCTGGGTAGAGGCCGAGGTACAGTGATATAGCAGAATTAATTACAGAATATGTGGTTTGCAACGGTGTGACTCAAAGTGAAACTGGAATACAGTCAGAAAAAGATAAGATAGGGAAATGGGCCAACGAAAAACCAGACAGCTTATTTATTTCTTGAACACAGTGTGCTAAGTCTGAAGATGTGTGTGATTTCTAGAACTTGTTCTGTCCACTTTTAAGGTTGCAGCATATGTCAGATGATTCAGAAAATGTGGAAAAAAGAAAGTCAGCTAATTAGGCATAGGAAGTCATGTGTCTCAGGAAGTGTTTATGTCCAATGGAAATCAAGTGATGTTTGATCTTTCAGTATAATAGCCATTCAAAGCCTATTGAAATATAAGGTTCATATTAGCATAAAGTGATTGCGTAAACTATTGCCATTGTATAAAACCATGATGTATTCAGTACAAAGTTTGAAACATTTCATTTTTCAGCTGTAAGAAGCAGTGATTAAACAAATGTACACCCAGCCAGCTGCCCATATGACTCTTCCTTGCACAAAAAGTGTATGTATTTCCAGGGAGGCGTGACTGCAGAGAATTATTGCTAAGAATGAATTTGTTTACATTTGGCGACCGATGATAGGGACCAAAGACGGCAAGAACCAATGTTCCCCTGCCATGCCGCACTGAAGGACACAGGCAAAGAGACAGATGGGTAAGGATAAACTGCAGTTGACCATGTTTCAGAGCAGCTCCCTGTGCCCGGAAGAGTGGAAAGGAAGCAAGCCTCATAATTATTATGGTAATGTGTACGTTGTGCAAGGAACAGAGATATGGGAAGATTGCATTGTATATCATTTATAACTAACAGGATTTGGGTGAAGAGAAAGAAGGAAGCCTCAGTTTAGAGTTTCAAGGGAATTCAATGGTATGCACTAAAGAGACTCCAAATAGGGGTGTTAATGATTCCTGAGGCAAAGCCAATAAGAAGAGGGCATATCAAACACCAAATTGGAGTAATGTTGAGATGGAATATGTTTTGTTAAAAGAGATAACAGAACAAGACGGCTGTGGAATATTGTGCACATTTTTGGGTAGTGGGGGTTTATTTGAGTCAATTTGAAATATGTAAATATTCTTGAAGTGGTTGCTGTGTTTTGTCATGTACCAGTGACGGCTGGTCTTTATTATGTGTGTTTTTGTGATGCATCATTCATTGTCAGTTGGATTCAAAGGAAATAATAGCCATGTTAAGCAGAGAGGCAAAAATAAAAACAAATGTGCTATGCTCTTCTCCTGTGTGTGCGGTAGAAACCGACAGCCTGCTTTAAATGAAGCTTGCTCATGAGCTGCATTTGTAGAAATAACAGAATCACATTCTTTTGGGCAATTGAAGGCAGCTTTAGTAACACAAAGTCTAAACATGGCTTTGCATGAAAGAGAAACAGAGCATGTTTTTGATAGCGCCGAGTAAAAAAGAAAAATTCTTTTTTTCAAGGCTGTTTTATTTAGGCCTAAAGAATGTGCATATCTTATAATGTATTTAAGCTAAAAATAAAAGAGGTTGATGGGAAATACAGTGGTTTTTGTTTTTATGCGAAGAGTACAGTTAAAGTACGACATAAGTTCGGCCTCGTCAAGCAGAGATAACATTTGATTGCTTTTCTGCGCAGACTTCAAACAAGTGGCTTGTGGCCCAGAACTACAGCCTTCAGTAGGTGGGCTCAGAAAAAGAGCAGGTGCCAAGGTAGCTTAGTTGGTTAAGGTACTGGTTGCTCAGTTTACCACAGTTTACCACATTGATTATTGCAGTAGTATGTATTTAGAGTGCAAAAGAGTTTGGTTGGGAAATTTGTGTTAGAAATAACAGTAAGGTTGGGATAAAAGACAGATGAATATTTGTGAAGCAGCTTGGAGAAATGATATGAAGAGTTTGGATTTATAAAAAGATGGACTGGGATGTTTTGCAAGTATTTTTTAAATAATATGTTTTTTGTGATTTAACGATTAGCAGGAATATTTGAAAAGTTATGCTCACACACAAACGTGCCACTTTCGATTGAAAAGAAAATGACTTTTTAAAAGGTGTGATCCGAGGCATAAAAAATGTGTATGTATGATTAGAATGAAGAATGTATAGGGCTAGAGATGATATATATGTGGGCATGCATATAATGTGTAGATTGTGAATAACAGGTTTTTAAGATTTGTAATGTTTAGTTTTTTAGAATGAAATAATATGTTGTATATAGTAGCAAAGTGATTTTGCACTGATATTGTCAATAGGGTAAATATTAGAATGATTGTGGTGAAATATTTTGAAAAAAATGTATGTTGAATAAAAAGCTTTAAGTGAAGCATAGGCTTGGTCCCACTCACAATGAAAAAGTATTTGTATGAGATATCGGAAGTAATAGTGTTTTTTGAGTGGAGGATGTTCGTTTTAGTTTGATTTAACAACACCTGTTCAAGAAATTCAAAATTGGATAGGTTTTGAAGAAAAAATATAATAATTTGACATTGTGTTATAGGTTATGTTGAAGTGATGTGCTTGTGGAGCATTTGATTGGAATATACAGGATTGTGGGGTGCGAAAGCCATTGTTTTTAATTTGGCGAGAGTCTATATTTTCTGAATATTTTTTGTTTTGGCCAAAAGGTTATGTATGATTAACCATAGTTGGAGCACATTTTTCACACCAGAATGTGTCCCTATTCATTACCCATATATGGATTAGATTTGTCCCATTAGGTCACTTTTTTAAAAATTACATAAACCACTTACCATTTTAAGGTTTTATTAGTTACATTGGATTTTTTGGAGCTATGCCAGATACTTTTTTTAGGACCTGATCATAGACATTATATTCGCACATACCAGATGCACCCCTGGCTTTAAATCCCATTCAAGCATTGTAGGTATCTTTATTAGTAACAGAACGAGCATCTTTAAAAGGCTGTAAGGTCGCCTAGGGTAATCAGAAGAGAGAAAGGCATCTTGAGTAATGGAATGAAACCATTTTATAAGTTTAGGCACATTGTTGAAAAGTAATTTGGAAAAGGGAAAGGTGTCTTGCCCAATGGTTTTGCACCATATAGTGAATGAGCACAAGTAGGTGCCTCACACCCTTGTGTTAAGTAACATAAGACATTATTGCAACAACTGGAAGGGATCTTTGATGTGGCAGTACACTATCAAAAGGAACAGCAGATGCACACAGTTTATTTTTAGAGAATTTGTAACAATAATAAAGCAAGGATGTATGTCAGAAGAGGGAAATGGGAAAATAATTGAGGAAGAAGAGGGAGAGAAATGGTGGTAAGAAAGGAAATAGGCAAGGGATAGCAAAAGTGAGATAGAGATTGCAATGAAGGCGCAGGAGGGTTCTACAAATAACCAGTCAGTGAGGACATTGGTAACTAAGGACAGAAAGAGGGGGGACAGCATCCCTCCACTGCATAGCACAGAATCATTGAAATAATATGCCCAAGATCCTACATGGTGCTAGGCATGTGCCGAGAATAAAAATACAATTATAAATGCAAATTACACAACAGAGAAAATTAATGCAATACGTTTACCAGATTAGGCATGGCAAATGTGTGTATGAATACAGCAGGAATTAATAGGATTATAAGCACTTTTTTGCAGTCGAGCCATGAAATATGCATACACTGACAAATATTTGTATTCAAAATGGGGGAAGTAATAGTAATGAGAGGGAGCAGTCGCACTAGCACAGAGACTGAAGTTATAAGTTACCAGGGGATACCATGCACTATTTTAGGGATTAATAATGTAAATACACAAGTTGTCACATTAGAATTGTAAGGCCAGGACACAAAGGAGTGTGAAATTAGGCCAAAGAAGTATTTCTTTTATGAAGCACAACCTGATTAGTATGGCTTTTAAGAATAAAGGGTAGATTGTTAAGATTATGATATAGTTTTTATCTAGATAAAGCATACCCATGGATGAGGAAGAAGAACCAATGAGTGCAATTAAGCTGGGAGATGCAAACATGAGGGAATACAACTGAAGAGCAGTGACGACTCTTGGTAAAGAACACAGATAGATGGATCAGTAGTACTTATGATTGGTTTATCAGAAGGAGTGAAGAGGAAGGGAGACACACACACACACACACCCACACCCCCGCAAGTTTAGCGCCAACTTAATTAACAGCAACCCCATGTCTTGCTAAAACAATAATATAAGAGAATATAGAGTGTATATTATTTTTGTAGTATATCTGGAGCACTTTAAAACATGATAGGGGAGGGATTATAATACATAAAGGACACACAGTAACATACAACTGTGAGGGCCAAGAATGAGGGGTTATGAGGAAAAGTATTATGAGAGAACTCCTGTCAGTGCACAGAGCAATGTATGAGATATATATATATATATATATATATATATTTGTGGACGAAAAAAAGCTGAGGAACAGAAACCACCCACGCTCGAACAGAGCAAGGATCAGGAACTCGGATCAAATATAAGAAACAAGTTTATTAAATTCAATAAAAGTCAGCAAACACACAACAAACAGCGGCAGGACACCGAGACGGAATCCTGAACAACGCATTTCGCGCTTCCCAATAATTTGGAAAAATGAAATGAATCCAAAGTGGGGGACAATGCCAGAAAGAATAATACTGGGGATCAAGACCACAGTCTAGCCACAGGTAGTCGCCAAAATAGCAAAGAACCACTAAGTCAAATTTTAGACTGTCACATTCGACCAATGAGCTGATCGCATTAATTGAACTAGAGAAGCAATGGCACAGCGCCGATATATATATATATATATATATATCGTATTTTGATGCTTGTATCTGCTTAGATTCACATGCTGTGCATAGGCCGACATCTAGTGGAAGTTGCAGAGTATTACAGTTTGTTTTTCGAAACCCGAAAATGGGCGTCGACACAGGGCGTGCCAGTAATACTATCCCTAGTGTGACGTCCACTGTACCCATGATCCCTCACGCTTCTAGGACCTTCAGATTGTGTTTTTTCTTTTTGACATGAGGTAGCATGAGGAGTAGCGTGAGTACAGATAATCCGAGCAGATAAATAGAAGATAAGACTACAAGCATCCATGCGCCTTCTCTCAGAGGGGAGGAAGGGCGGCTCGCATGTGAATCTAAGCAGATACAAGCATCAGAAATACGATTACGGTGAGTAATGTATATCTTCTGAGGCTTGTGAAATCTGCTTAGATCACATGCTGTGCATAGATTAGCGAGCAGTGTTAGAATAAGGAGGTGGGATATGAGGAGGCTCATGAGCAAATAAATGTCTTAGAACCGCTTGTCCCACTTGGGTATCTGTCTTGGAATGGGTGTCAATTCAGTAGTGCTGAGTAAAAGTGTGAATAGAGCTCCAAGTAGCTGCTTTGCAAAAGGTATCTTCGGGTACATTTGCAATGAAAACCAGAGAGGCCCCGATGCCTCTTGTAGAGTAGGCTCTTGGCGTTAAAGGCAGAGTCTTCTCAGAAAGGGAGTGTAACAGCTGGATACAGTTAACAATCCACTTAGAGATGGCACCTTTAGAGACGCGATCCCCCTCTCTGCCTGTAGCTATGGAGACAAACAGCTTGTCTGTTCTCCTTAGCAGTCTGGTCTTGTTTACATAGTAGAGGACCTCCCTACGCACATCTAGGGTGTGTAGTTTCACCTCAGCCGAGCTTTGTGGGTTTTGGAAGAAAGCCGCAAGCTTGATGGACTGGTTCACGTGGAATTTGGAAATAAACTTAGGTGAGAACCTAGGGTGTGTACGCAAAACCAGTTTATCCTTGTGGACTGTAAAGATCCTGCACTGACAGAGCCTGAATTTCACTAACCCTTCTTATGGATGTAATAGCTACTAAGAAGGCCGTTTTATAAGTCAGGTGTCTGAGACTGCTTTTATGCATGGGTTCGAATGGGGGGCCCATGAGTTTAGCTAGCACCACATTAAGGTCCCACCCTGGTGGTGGGTTTGAAATAGGAGGGTGAAGTCTCTTTACTCCTTCCATGAAGGCTTTAACCACTGGAACTTTCCACCACAACACCTTGTTATGGGAGGTGGTGTATGCTGACAGAGCTGCCAGGTGCACCTTCAGTGAGTTAGAAACCAGACCTGCATCCAGCAGGTGGAGCATGTATGTAACAATAGTTGAAGGAGTGCAATCAACTGGGTTGATTTGTCTATTCTGGCACCATATAACAAATCTCTTCCACTTGTCAAAGTAGCAGTGTCTCGTGTTAGGCTTCCTAGATTCTTTTAGGATGTCCATACATCTCTGAGGTAAACTGAGATGTCCAAACTCTATGACCTCAGGAGCTATGCTGCTAATTCATTGAGTTGGGTAGAGGATGTATTGTTTGACCTTGATGCTGGGACAGTAGGTTGTACCAGCCCGGGAGTCTGATGGGTTCGCACATCGCTAGTATGCGGGAACCACGGTTGTCTCGCCCACATTGGAGCAACTAGGATGAGCGTCATCGATTCCCTGATCATCTTGTTCACCACCTTCCTGATGAGAGGAGTTGGTGGAAAAGCGTATGCAAACATTCCTGACCAGTTCATCCACAGGGCGTTCCCCTGGGAACCTGGTTGGGGGAATATGGACGCGAATCTTGGGCATTGTCTGTTTTGGCTTGTGGCAAATAGGTCTATGGTGGGAGAACCCCACTGAGAGAAGAGATTTTCTACAATTTCTCTGTGTAGACACCATTCGTGCTCCTCTGGTAGGGGATCTCTGCTTAGTGCATCTGCTAGGAATTGAGATCCCCTGGAACATGTTGCGATGACAGGAAGATGTTCCGTCTGAGTGCCCATATCCAAATTCTCTGGGCAAATTTGGACAGATTTGGCGAAAGAGTCCCTCCTTGTTTGTTCAGGTAGAACATGGCTGTAGTGCTGTCCGTCCGGATTTGCACTGACAGATTCAGTAGGTAGGGCTCGAAGGCTTGAAGCGCTTTGAATACTGCCAGAAGCTCTAGCAGATTGATGTGATTCTTGGCTACTGATTGAGACCAGAGGCCCTGAGTCGTGTGGTGGAGATGGTGAGCTCCCCACCCTGTTAGGCATGCATCGGTTGTGACTACCGCCTGTATCTCGGGGTCCTAAAAGGGTTTCCCGTTGGACAGATTTTCTCTTGTCCACCAGTGAAGGCTTTGTACAGGTGTTGGCGAAACGACCACTAGATCATCCCACTGACCACTTGCCTGAGACCACTGTTCGCCAACAATTCTTGCATGGGGCGCATGCGCAGGCGCGCGTGGGGGACCAGGTAAATACATGACGCTATCATGCCTAGCAAACGCATTGCTTTGCGTACCGTTATCTGGCGACCGGCCCGATATTGAGGAATTTGCAGTAGTGTATTGCGAATTCTTTCCTCTGATGGAAAGGTCAACCCCTCTTGTGTGTCTAGGATAGCTCCTAGGAAATGTTTGGAGGTGCTTGGCACCAGACTTGACTTTTTCTCGTTTATTGAGAAAACCAATTCTAAGAGGAGGTCGATTGTTCTTTGAATGTTTGTTCTGCAAATCGCTGGGGTTTCCCCCGTGATGAGCCAGTCGTCCAGGTAAGGGTACACTGGGATTGCCTCCCTGCATAGGTGTGCTGCCGCCACCGCCAGTACCTTGGTGAATACCCTTGGAGCCGAGGCTATACCGAAGGGCAGTACCTTGAACTGATAGTGCCGACTGTCCACCTTGAAGCGCAAGTCCTTTCTGTGCGCTGGGAACATGGAAATATGAAAATAGGCATCTTTCATGTCCAATGTTGCCATGTAGTCCCCCCTTTTTTTAGGAGGGGGATTACCTCTTGAAGAGTTGTCATGCAAAACTTTTGGGGCTTGACATATTTGTTTGCAGGCCGTAAGTCTAATACTGGGCGCATTGTTAAATCTTTCTTTGGCACAAGGAAGTAAGTTGAATAAATACTCTTGTTTACCTGGTGTCCCGGGACGAGTTCGATCGCGTCCTTTGCTAGAAGATTGACAATCTCCTCGAGGAGGATTCTTTGATGGTCCAAAGAATGTGTTCTTTGTCTTTGTCGTGGAGGGTGGTTTCGGGGACGCTCTAACAGTTCTATGCAGTATCCTGCGGACACTGTGGACAGCACCCATCTGTCTGATGTGATCCCTTCCCAAGCTTGGGTGAAGTTGGAAATGCGTCCTCCTACTGGGGATGCGTGAGAAGGGACCCTGAGCGGAGCGTCACTGTTTTGGGGAGGCGTGCGCCGCCTCTACTGGGGCTGCCTCTACCTTTACCCCCATCCTCTCTTATTCCCCCTGCTATAACCTTGGGTAGACTGTTGGTTATTGTTCCACTGCGTACCCCGGCCCTGGGAATAGTTTGACCCTCTTTGGGAATTTTGGCTGCGTGTGCTGCGAAAATTGCCATTACCCCTTTGATTTGAGGGTTTGGTGGTCCTCGATCGCCTTATCGACAATAGATCTGGCTCCACCGGTTTGTCTAACAATGATGCTTGGGTTTCGGCCTTGAATCCAGACTGCCGTAACCAAGCATGTCTCTTGATAACAGTACCCTCTGCTATCAATCTACCAGCATTATCGGCGGCATCAAAGGTTGCCTTTAAAATGCAACCGGATACGGCTCTTCCTTCCGCTGAGACTCGTGCCAATTGGCTCTTTAGGGGCTCTGGGGCGGAATCTATGAGTGCTGCGACTTCCTCCCATTGGTGGCAGTTATAACTCGCCAGCAGGGTGGTGGAGTTGGCGATTCTTGCTTGGTAGGCGGAAGTGGAGGCAACCTTTCTGCCGAACCCATACATTTTCTTGCTCTCCTTGTCGGGAGGAGCTTCTGATGATAAGGGTGTTCGTGCCCTCTTGCGGGTGGTTGTAATGACTAGGGAGTCCGGTTTCAGATGCCCTTTTATATACAGTGGGTCTGAATGGGCTGCCCTGAACAGTTTCTCAATCCTGGGGTTGCCTGCCCTGGTGAGGTTGGGGTTTACCAGTGAAGGGTCTATTCTTCTCTGGATCGACCTAAGGATAGGGATGGCCTGCGCAACAGGTCTCCTTTCTCCCACCAACTCTTCGGCAAAATCTCTTTCCTCTTGAGCACCCTGGGTGTCAATGTGGAAGTGGTTTGCTGCTCGAGATAGGACTTCATTTAGGAGGGGCTGGTTGTTGATAGGGGAGTCGGTAACCGGTGGTTCTTTATCTACCGGGGAATCTACCCTGTATATTTCTGGGTCGTCCTCTTCCTCCTCTTGTTCCTCATCGTCCCCATAGTATCCTGTCCCAGTCTGTTCTTCCAACATGCCCAAATCTGTATCCTCACAAAGGGAAGGATCTTCTTCTTGAGAATAAGGGTGAATGTGGAAGGGATCTGAAGACCGTGTTATTTCGAACCAGGACTTTATACTTGGGGGGATTGGATCTTTGGAGCCTGAGGGTGCTGACCCGTCGGGGTTATAAGTGAGGAAATGTTCGGGATTTTTAGCATAGAAATCTGCCAATGATGACATTCTTGACATGACTATGTCTTCACTAGACCACTCTCTTGAACTGGGAATGGCTCTGCCTGGGGGGAGTTTCCCTGTCTCATCTATAATAGAGGTGTGAGACCTGTCTTGTCTGTTTGAGTGGAATGTTTCTGTGGTGTGGAAGTAGGCTGAGACTGCTTCCTCTGTTGTTTTCCCCCCTGCCCGTGGCTGGAAGAGTGTTTTCCTTGCTTCTTTGGGCCTTCTGAGCTTTTCGACGCCTGGCGTCGAGCTTCGGTAGTGGTGGTACTATCCTTCGACCGTGTAGGTTGGGATACGGGAATGGGCGATACTTGCGCTGCTGACGCCGACTCCTGGAGTGCAGTCTGGGATAAAGGTCGGTTTCGTCTTCCGACGATCGAACCTCGGTTACCTTGGGGAGCAAGGCACTCTTGGCAATAGTGGATGATTGCCTGGAGTCATGCGGCGATCTAGAGGATGCCGGTTCGGACCGTTCCCTATGTGCCTCTTTCCGAGAGCTCGACGTGCGCATCGAGTCTCGGTGGGACTTCATGTGTTTGGAAGTGCTGTGGGTTGCGCTTACGTCGCCGGGGGTCTTCCCCATAGCCGCCCTGCCGGACGACCTTCCGAGGTCAGGGACCTGCGCCTGGCTGTCTTTTGACGCCGTGTTGCCCTTGCCGTCCGAAAGTACGGCGTCGCTGCCGTCGCTGAAGGGACCCTCCGCGGCCATGGCCTCTTGACACCTGGCGTGGTGGGCCCAATGCTTGGTGGAACGGTCTTTTAGTGTTTTAGGTTTGAACCTACTACACGCTCTGCAATTTGCCTCGGGGTGATCCCTTGGCAAGCAGAGATTGCACATGGCGTGTCTGTCAACCCAAGGATACTTGCGGTTGCACTTTGGGCAAAATTGGAAAGGGGTAACCTCCATACGCACCTTGAGGCAGCGGGCTGGTAAGTGTAGGAATATATATAAGAAAGTATATAAGATTGTAGAATATGTCCACCCCCCACTCTCCCTACTTGTAGGGCCGAGGCCAGAGGCCTTCCTAGGCCCACTCTGTCGTGAAGTTCTCGATGGTCGCTTTCTTCTCCGGTTCGGCGTCGAGTGTCGAATTTCGGTGACTCGAAGTTAGGGTGGAGAAAAAGGGGAAATATAACAATATTTTTCAAAGTATGGCTAATGCCAGGGAACTCCCCTGAATGCTTCCGACCAGTATGGCGGAAAAAAACAATCTGAGGGTCCTAGACGCGTGAGGGATCATGGGTACAGTGGACGTCACACTAGGGATAGTATTACTGGCACGCCCTGTGTCGACGCCCATTTTCGAGTTTCGAAAAACTAATACTCTGCAACTTCCACTAAATGTCAGCCTATGCACAGCATGTGATCTAAGCAGAATCCACAAGCCTCAGAAATATATATATATATATATAATGTGTGTATGTGTTTATTTAAAAATGTTGATTCATCATCATCATCTTTATAGTTTATTTGGATAAAAGAATCCATAAACCAAATTTTACAAACAGCAATACACAAATTTCACAACAATGATTATACCAGTTAAAGCCATATAATAACATTTCTACATAATGTGTGTTAAAAAAGATTAGAACATGCATTTTCGATTCTATTTCATCTTTCAAACTGTTTCTTCCGCCAATACCAAGCTTTTCTTATAAATTCTAGGCAGCCCCTAGCCACTGGGATAGTTTCAGCACGCAGCCAAAATATCAGCGCAGGTATAACTTGGGTAGAACCTGTGTTTTTGAGCAAAGGTACAATAGTCCTCTTCCTAATGTCTTGGTAAACAGGGCAAAACATTACAAAATGTAAAAGATCTTCCTCTGGCCAGTTACACCCCGGGCAAACTATGGCCATATTTAGTGAAGAAGGTAGCGAAGACCTTTGGATGTAAGAAGGTGGAGTAACCCTTGTATGATTATGTTAATGTAAAACACTGTAAATCGTTTGATATATGTTTTGTTTTAATAAAGGAACAAAGGAATAGTAAGATAAGAAAATGAAGGGATAGGCAAACATTGTATGCATATATGCCACACTTGAATGCACTTAAACAGGACCTGTGCTTATTTCCAGCGTCAAGTGCAGGCATAAGGGCAAAAATAAGTGTTACTTGTATCTCACCAGAATAAACATAGCAAAGAAAGGAGAGACCACCGTCCTGCACCATCGGAAGAAAAATTACGAAAAGTAAAGACACCGAAAATTTGCATCAAGGAAGCCAAAAGCAGGCCTGCCACTGCACCATGTTCATAAAAAAAGAATAAAGCAAAGTGCACCATTGTTTCTACTTTTTAAAAAAATAGCTTGGCCATGGATATCAAAAGATGACACGGGGATAATCATGTTAAGGAAATACACAAGCGACAAGGCCAGCGCCCTCCGTGCAGAAGAAGTAAGAAAGGCCTATTTTAGGGAAGTACAGTTCTTTGTTAGCTTACCATGACTTTTGCCTCTGTCTGGTTTCTTCAGGAAGTAAAAGGACTGTTTATTCATGGATGCACCAAGAAGAAAGAAGAAGAGCGGATGAAGAAGAAGATAGTCCCTTTTGTGTTGTTGTTGGATTGGCATGTTGTCTGTTTTTTATAATTTTTTATTATAAGAAGGGGACAATTTAACCCCAGTAATGTAAAGCATGACGCAACCATTTATAAATAACCTCTATCAAGAATAGAGAACTGTTTCCTTTTTCAATTAAAAGGAGTGTGGCAATGACATTTGAGTTCAGAATGGCATTAAAAGGATACAATGAGGTGTGAGCCTACGAAAAGGGTGGGGCCGGTGAGGGTAAAACATCATATGTGTGCGCTTTTTGGTCCTACGTTATGGGAACACCCAGGTATAAGCATAAATAAACATAGGTGACACTAAGGTATGCACAAGAGGGAGGAGAAGTAGCCATTCAATTAAATTAAAGAAGACATTTAGTAGCAAGTATTTTAGGAGGTAGCAGTAATATTTTAGAGAAATAGAGAAATATGAGCATTGAAGTAGTAGTGTTTAGGTTTTAGGAGGAAGTGATGATAATTAAATGCACTTATTTTTCTAGAAACTCACCCAGTTTTTTTTTTAAATATGTTTATTTTAAACCAAGGCAGGGTGATCAAGAAAATGATAAATGAAGCATGTAACTCAACACCCTCATTCCCCTCTATATCCCCCCAACCACCCTCCACGACCCTTGATATGGGCATGCTTCCCGCAAGTTTGTGTTTTACTGTGTCTGCTTCGATGGTGCTTCCCCTTTCAGAGGGTGCCGTGGTCTCCCAAGACTCACCGGACACTAGTGGGCTTCTAGGTCAATGCGGGGAATCTCTGGTCATATTCCAGCATGGGGCTCCAGATGTTCTGAAAGCAGTGGAGAGATCCGGCCTTTGCCGCTGTCACTTTCTCTGCAATCAAAATGTCCCATATGTTCTGCCCATCATTGAATCATCGAGGGGCCGTCCGGGGCTTTCCAGAAGCGGGCGGTCACTATTTTCCCCGCCAGGAGGCATTGAGTTAGTAGTTTGGCTTTGTTTCCGGAACGTGGGTAGATCCCTGGGATCGAAGCCCCCAAGAGGACGGGCCCAGGCTCAAGGGGGAGCGGGATCTCAATGGCCACTAGGCATAGTTTCCAAAACTGTTGGATCTTTGGGCATGCCCACCACATGTGAAAAACAGAGTCCGGTCGGCCACATCCTCTCCAGCAAAGGTGGTCGAAGGAGTGATTCATGTGATGGAGCCTGAGGGGGGAGTAGTACCAGCGCAGTAGGACTTTATGCGCGCATTCTCTGTTGGTGACAAGCGGATGCTGCATGAGTTCGTGTCCAAATGTCGACCCAGGCTTGGTCTTCCATCGGGTGTCCCAAGTCCACTTCCTACTGGGCCATAGCCCTGGTCCTTGTGGCCAGAAAGTCCCCCAGAAATTGTCTATATAGAGTGGATATCCTTCCCCGGGTTGGGAGGTCCTTGAGGGTTAGTTCGAGGGCGGTGAGGGGGCACGTAGCTACATGAAGCATTTGTGGATGAGAGCACCAGTGGCGTAGCTGAAAGTATGCAAACCTGTCTCTCTCCTGGAGTTGGAACCGCTCCTTACATTGTTCAAAAGTGTGGGGGAGGTCTCTCTCATATAGTTGGTCCAAAGTTTCGAGGCCTCCCGCTATCCAGTTCTGGAAATTTCGGGGATGCATCCCGGGTGAAAAGGTTGGGTTATGGAAGATTGGAGATAGGGGGGGTCAGTTCCTTCGGGATTCCCTTGCGCCTCAGCGCCCAGTCCCAGGAGGTCAGCTTGTGTTTAGTCGCCAGCAGGAGACCCTCCCTGTGTTCTCCAAGAGAGGGGGTGGGATAAGCGGAACAAATCGGAGGGGGGGGGCCTTGATTGCTCAAGTTCCACCCATCTAGGGCAGTCGGAGGTTATTTGCCATGCGCGGATGTGTGCTAGTTGCGCTGCCACCCTGTAGGCCTGCAGGTCGGTGACCCCCAGTCCCACCAGTCCCACCAGTCTTGCGTCCCCTAGTAATGTCCTTTGGGGGTTTCTGGTTTTTTAACCCCTCCAGATAAACCGGAGCATCTTCCTCTGTAAATCAGGGAGGATGGGAGTTGGGATTGCCACCGAAAGGGACGAGCAGGGGTAGAGAAATCTTGGTAGAAAGTTCATTTTACAAGCTGTTATGCGTCCCATCAGAGAAATTTCCTGGGTTGTCCAGCGTTTCAAGTCACCTTCCAGTTCCCTGAAGAGCCAGGTAAAGTTAACCTGAAATGTATCCCTCGGGTTTGCAGGGATCTGAATCCCTAGGTAGGGAATGGACTTCCTCTTCCATACGATTGGACACATCGGGACCAGAGCCTCCTGGGAGAGACCTATGCTCAGAGCCACAGATTTGTTGAAGTTAATGGCGAAGCCAGTGACCTCACCGTAGCTGGTTATTTCGGACAGGGCATGCTGTAATGAGGAGCGGGCTTCCGAGATCGTAAGCAACACATCTGCGTATAGGGCAATTTTATGCTGGGACAGAGTGTGGCTATTCTGTCTGATCCTTGGATGAACGGTTCCATGATGAGAGCGAATAGCAATGGGGTTAAGGGGCAGCCTTGTCTGGTCCCTCAGGTCAGGGAGATCGGGACGGAGAATGAGCCATTGATTCTGAGGAGTGTTGTTGGTGCTTTATAGTTAGCCAGGACGGACCATTGCCTGGAACGCTGGGCCAAACCCAAAGGCCTCCAGGGTAAGATGCACGAAGGACCAGTCCACCCTGTCAAATGCCTTGGTGGCATCAAGAGCCATCAACACCAGCCCCTGGGAGTTTGGGGTGGCTAAGTCAGCTACGTTCAGGGCTCTGCGCATGTTGTCGCCTGCACATCTGTTTAGGATAAAGCCTGTCTGGCTGGAGTGAATTATGTCAGGTAGAATGCGCGTCAGGCGGTTGGCCAGGATCTTGGAGTATAGGTTGGCGTCAATATTCAGGAGGGCTATCGGCCTATAGGAGGCCGGGTCTCTCGGTCTTTCCTTGGTTTGGGTAGGAGGATAGTGGTAGATTCTTGCATTGAGAGGGTCACCGTCCCTGTCTCCCTAAAGGAATTGAAGAGTGCCACCAAGGGGGGGGGGACCAGCTGGGTTTTCAAAATTTTGTAGAACCTTGTGGAAAAACCATCGGGGCCCGGGGCCCAGGATTTAAGGGACTGAATAACTTCCTCGACCTCCTCACCTGTGAGCCGGGCCTCCAATCTCTCTCTGGTTGAGTTGGGCAGTTGGGGGAGGGCTGCCTCCTGTAGGTACTCTCTTTGTTTATTCTGGTTCGGCGAGGGTGCCTTCATTGGGTCAGGTGGTCCACCGCCAACTGTTTGGCGCTGCGTTTTGCTTTAGCTAATTTAGCTACCAGCAGCTTGTTTGCCTTATTTTTCTTGACATAGTAGAATTGTTTGGCTTTGACCATGAATTGTGCTGTGTGTTCGGCAAGTGGGCCTCCAGCTTTTTCCTGGCGATGCGGATGGCTCGCTGCGTCCTGGGGGACCAGCATTTTTTCTTGTGAGTCTCTTCTGCTGCTTTAAGTTCCTCTTCCAGGGTTAGGGGGGCCTGGCGCCTGTTGCGATGAAACGCCACTCCTTGTGCAATTAGTTCTCCCCTGATTACCGCTTCTAGGACGTCCCAAGTGTTTGTGGGGGGAGGTATCTTCTACCAGGTTTTCTCTGAAGAAATTTTTGATCGCTCTTGTGGTCTTTTCCCTTTGCGGCATTTCATTAAGAATCGGATCACACCGAGTCCATCTGGGAGGAGAATTGGGCTATGGTACGTGTGCTCGGATTTCCATGGTTACTGGGGCGTGGTCTGACAGTATCCGAGGGTTACCTCCTCAGTGTAGGTGAGCAGCTGGGCAGACGTCAGGAGGATGTTAATCCTTGAGAAGGTTCGGTGGACATAGGAATAGAAAGAATAGTGAGATTTATCTAACGTAGGGTCCGGAACTCTGCTAAAGTCTCCCCCAATTATAAATTGGCCTTCTATAAAGTGGGATAAGGAGGCGCCCAGTGAGTCGTAGAAAGCCGATTGCCCGGTGTTGGGGCCGTATATTGAAGCGAAGGTGTATAGGTCTCCCGACAATAGGCATTTGACTGCCACGAATTGGCCTTCTGGGCAAGACTTAGTATCCAGGATCTGGGGGGTTCAGGCCTTTCCTGAAAAGGATTGCTGTGCCTTCTTCTTGGAGCTCCCTGAGGCAAAAAGCTGAAGCGGGAAAAATCTGGAACAGAGCCATCCCCAATCCTCCGGTAGCAATGTATCAGAGCCACGGCTGCATCCTCATCTTGGAGCTTTTTTAAGATCGACCTCCGTTTGGTGGGAGAGTTCAATCCGTTGACATTCAGGGTGAAGAATTTCAGGGTTTGATGCTCCTGAACTTGGTCCACCCCTGTTGCAATGTTCGGGGGGGTGGGCTTGGAAGGGTGTGGGTTAACCGACATCTCAGGGGTATGTTAGCCATGGGTCACCCTGATCTTGGGCGATTAACATACGCCCCCAACGCGGGGGGTGTAACTTTAACTGGTGGGGTGCCAACTTTGTAGGTGTAGCCATCCCCCTGGCCATCGGGGCCAATCGTATAGGTACGAGTAGAACGGAATTCCAAGGACTCATAGATGGCATGTGCTTTGGAAATGGGCATAGGCCGTGGGCAGGGCCCGTTGCGTTGGTTGTGATTGTTCGTGGCTAGGTCAGAGTTGGTAAGGTTCCTCTGCAGCTGTCCTAAGAAGTCGGCCCGAGCATGGGGCGAGGTTCCACAGATTATGGTCTGCGCTCTGTTATTTTCTTCTGCTGTTTCGCGGGACCTTTGACCATGAGGATCGCCTTGACTTTGGAAGAGCAGCAATTTCCAGGCCTGTAGAGTCCTCCGATCTTGGTGAAGTAGCCTTGTTGGGCGCGAAAGGTCGCATGATTTTGTTGGCATCTTCGAGGTGGCTAATTCTGCGTAGAGTGCCATTGTATGAAAATTGGAGGGCAGTCGGGAATAGCCATCTGTACCGGATCTGTCGCTCCTGCAGAAAGAGCGTCAAGGGTCGGAGGGATTTCCTCTTCTGAAGAGTGAGTAGGGAGAGATCTTGATAGATCTTAGATCTAGAGAGGTGACCCCTGAAGGAAAGCTTGTCTCGTGAACGCTGATTGCTGAGATTGCTTCCTTTGTAGTGAAGAAATATACTCTTGTTATGACATCCGGAGGGAGGTCCGAGTCCACCCCTCGACGTGGGCGCAATCTATGGGTACGATCAAGAGGATTTGTGGTTTGTCCAAGTGTGGGAGCAGAGATTGGAAAAAGTCCCCCACATATTCCGCCAGGTCTTTGTCTAGAACAGAGGATGGGATCCCAATAATTCAGGGGTTGTTTCGCAAAGCTCTGTTTTCCAGATCCTCTTGTTTGAACTTGAGGATTTCGCACTTGTCCTGTAGTGTTCTTATAGAGCATTGGACTTCCCCCCCAGTGTGGTCGCATGATCTTGGGAGCAGTCGTCGATCTCACCCAACCTTTGGTCCATTTCATTCCCCTTTGGTCAGTATGTTCTAGCTTGGTGGTAAGCTCTGTCATGCAGGATCTGAATTCAGACTTAATATCGGCCATGAAAGCCTGTATGTCCTCTTTGGTGGCCAGGGCGTCTGTCCTCTTGGGCTTTTTGTGGGGTGAGCTTGAGGGGGTCGAGTTTTTTCCCCCTTTCCGTCATCATTAACATGGAGGCGGTATCCGAGTTCTTGCCCGCTTTCGATTGCTTCGCCATAGCTCTAGATACAGAGTATGGCAAGTAGTCTCGGGGTCCCTCCGGCGCATAGGTGGGGGTCGCTAATAGGTACGCTCTGTCCGTGGAGGATATTGAAGTAGGAGTCTCAGATCTTTAGTTGGTTTTCGCGGGGATAGGTGTTTCCGTAGATTGCAGCCACCTACCATTGTAGAGGCGTGAGGTTGTCCGACTGTGGCAGCGGGGAGGAGCAAAGTGGGCCGGGGCACCCCAGAAGGAAGAGCAGCGAAAAGAAAAAGGGGGGGGGGGGGGTAGAGTACCACTAATGTCTCTCAGCTCCCAGTCGGGGTCTCAAGCAGGGCAAGCCGAGGGATGGTTCGTGTTGGAGGTTGTGGACTCCTTGGTGGTAGAGTGGGGCCACTCTGAAGACTGTGCCTTGATCTCGCCCAGGTGTGGAGCCAAAGGGCCTGGGGAGGCCGCAGATACTATTTGGCTGTTGGAGGTGGTGGATCCCTAGGGCCAGCTGGTGGCTACCCTTGATCTGGAGCTGGTGTGCTGAAGCCGGGATGGTGCTTGGGGAGGGCCCCTCTTGTGGTGTGGGCACCTCCGGTTGGGTTTGTGCTGGCTGCTCAGGGGTCTGGTCCCCTATGCAGCGGTTAGGCTGGGTGGGCTCGTAGCAGGAGAGCCGCTGATCAGGCCCAAATTGGGCGGGTCGGTGGGCCCTAATGCAGGAGGCCCTGCGGCGCCAGCATTCACCTCCTGCCAGCGCCGGGTTGAGATCCAGGGGTCCCTTGGTGCCCAGGGGGTCTCCTTCCCCGTCGGGAGTCAAAGGACTCTCCCCCGAGAGGGCTGCATTGTGCCTGGGGAGCCAGAGTTAGCGGCCACAGATGGGGGTTTGCAGGCAGTGGGGTACGGCTACCGGCATGGCTTAAGCACGTGCGCCGTGTCGTGCCAGAGAAGCCCAGGGATGGCGGGTTTACGCTGGGTTCTGTGTGCAGCGGCAGGTGGGGGCCTCCAGGCGGCGGTTACAACTGGGTTGAGGCGGCATTCGATCACACAGGAGAACGTAGCTCGGACACTCCGAGTCGAGGGGCTCCTCTCCAAGGCTCTGCCCCGCTGGGTCGTGGGTTTCATGAGCTCCGCCCGCCTTTATGAGAGGAGGGGGCAGAGGGGCTGCTGAGTTTGTGGCTCGAATTAGGGTTTCCCCAGTCACTTTTAGCCTCCCCTTTCGTTCCTCTATGTGCAGCAGGGTTTCCGACAGCCGTAAACGGGGTTTGCCATTTTTTATCACGGTGGAACTGCACCGAATTTAGAGACGCAACCGGCCTGTCACGGAGGCCTCTCAGAGGAGCATCAGAGTCGCCGGAGCTCCAGGCCACGCCCCCCACTCACCCAGTTTTTTTACATTCAGATGGACAGGAAACACCTGCACTTCGAGTGACGTCAGCACACAAGACTACGAGCTGGGATAAAGGGCCTAAAGATGTCATAAATAAGGGTTTAAGGGACCAAGCCAGATGCTCATTGCTGTTGAATTGAAGAAAAGAAGAAGAAACAATCCTCTTTATGGACTCCACCATCCTTATGTCCCATTAACTGACTATTTTACTCAAGAAGACAATGCGTCCTAAAGCATGGCCCTTGTATGAATTAAGGGGCCCCTGAACTTGCTGCAAAGCAGACGAAAAACACAATAATGAAATCAATGAAATTCAAATAAAGAAGGAAAGAGAACCAGATGGAACATGTTCTAACAGAAGTTAAGCAAGATGATGGCCTGGAAATTAACTCCAAGCAGCTGGCAAATGGGACAGGGACAAAGGAAATGTTGAGAGGTGGAGAAAAGGAAGAATGTCGGTTTACCAATAAATAAATAATAACCTACTACCTACAGGAAAAAAAAAGAGGAGAGAAGAAATAAAATGATGATTGAGCTGCTGGATCCCCTCAGAAGAAAAGGAACAAGTTACTTACCTGTAACTGTTCTCCAGCATGGGTCTGGCATAGATTCACATGCTCATTAATATTCCCCATTGTCAGGCTTGGAATCCTCAGTAAAAGAAAAAAATCAGTTTCAATTTCGTTTCTGAACTGTATTTCTCCTAATAACCAATCACTGGTCTCTGGGTCATACTGCCCCAACCAATAACTGCCCTCTACCTAAGCCCCTCCTCTGGCAGCCATCTTCAGATTTGGTAGCACGTAAAGTGGTACTAGGACCAAGAGAAGAGTTAACTGCTCAACAAGCACACAAAAAGAGAGTTCTCTTTTTTGGGGGCCGATTTGGGAAAGGACGTAAGTATAAGTGAACACACAAACAAGTCCCAAATGGCTACCCTTCAATGTTACAACAGCTGGGGACTTATGATTGACCAAAAAAAGTGAGATGTCATCTTTATAGACATATCAAAAGATGAAAAAAGGTCTGTGTGTGTCCTGAAGAAAGCCATGCATCACCACCTATTGCTTGTACTAGTGACAACAAGGTTGTTATTGTATTCAAACTACAAGGCTGGAAACAGATCTAGACTGTCCACATCTATATATTTGTGGGGATTAATGCATAGATGAAATTCAAACAAATGTATGTTGATAAGTCACCCACAGGTTACTAACATCACTTCCATTCTGTGTCATAACCTATCATAGACAGAGAAATCATTTCTTTTCTCTATAAAAAGGTAGGCTTGAGTCATGATCACACATGAAATGTATTTCTGATTTTTTATCAGTTTGTGTTTGCTAACTCTCATGACTAAGTAGTAAGAGTTTTTTTACTATGCCTGTTGAATACATTTAATATTTTTGTATATACCCGACCTTTGTTCATTTTTTGATATACGTCTATAAAGATGACATCTCACTTTCTTTGGTCAATCGTAAGTCCCCAGCTGTCGGACCAAGAGAAGAGCCACAGAGGGGTAGACAGGAGGGTTTGCATGTGAATCCATGCCAGACCCATGCTGGAGAACAACAGATACAGGTAAGTAACTTGTTCCTTCTCCAGCATGGGGTGTGGCATGGATTCACATGCTCATTAATAAAATAATACATAGTAGTACACCCATGCACAACCACGGGAGCTGGCAAAGGTCAAAATTAAGCATTATAACAACTCAACATTAAGCATTTCTTACCTCCTCACCAGGCTCTCCTTCAAGCGAACAGATTGCGCAGCACTGCTAGACCGACTCTGGACTCCTCCCTGGCATCCCGGTCGACGCAGTAGAATCTCGTGAAGGTGTGCGTCGACCTCCACGTAGCAGCCCTGCAAATGTCCTGCAGGGGCACTCCGTAGTTACAGCAATCCCTCTGGTCGAATGGGCCCTCGGACGGCCAGGCAATGGTCGGTTTGCCAACTGGTGACAGTGTGTGATGCAGCAGGAGAGCCACCTGGAAATGGAGGCCTTGGAGAGGGCCTTCCCTGGTTCACAGGGCCAAAGTTCACAAACAGCAGTGACGTCTTCCGAAAACTCTTTTTGCGGTCCACGTAGAACTTCAGCGCTCTATCCACATCCAGCGAGTGCCAAGTCCTCTCAGCTGGCGACAAAGGCGACAGGAAGAAAACAGGTAACACCAAGGGCTCGTTGAGATGGAAGTCCGACGGCACCTTGGGTATGAAGGAGGGGTGTGTCCTCAGCACGACCCTCGTTGCGTGGAAAGTCAAAGTACGGCGGCTTACAGGAGAGGGCCTGGATCTGTCCCACTCGTTTTGCGGAGGTGATGGGCACCAGGAACGCCGTCTTCCACGACAGGAACTTCAGAGGTCCCGAATGCAGAGGCTCGAACGGGGGACCCATGAGCCTAGTCAGCAACATATTGAGCTCCCATGCCTGGGCCGGAGCCATCACCGGTAGGAACGAGTAGAAAAGTCCTTTCATAAACTCCTTAACCAGGCGATGCGACCACAGCAACGATCGTCCAGGAGTTCTGGTGTAGCAGGAGATAGCTGCCAGATGGATTCTGATAGAAGCGTGCGCCATCCCCGTCTTGGCCAGCGACAGCAAGTACGGCAGCACTTGAGGGGCCATAATCCGTAGAGGGTTTATCTTCTGTGCACGGCACCAGACGGTGAACCTCTTCCATTTATGTCCGTAGCACTTAAGAGTCGAAGAAGCCCTGGCCTTGGCAAGTACCTCCTTGCAGTCCGCCAGGATCTTGTATCCTCCAAACTCTAGCGCTGCAGGAGCCAGGCCTGCAGGTTCAGGGACGACGGGCCGTGGTGCAGGATCGCGCCTCCTTCCCTGATGAGAAGTTCAACGTCCGCCGGAAGCTTGACTGCAGGGGACGCAGCAATGTCTTGAAGGTTAAGGTACTAGATCTGCCTCAGCCACGCTAGTGCAGCGAGGATCATCCTGCACCGGGACCGTCTGAGTTGACTGATGAGTCGTAGGAGCAACAGCAAAGGTGGGAACACAGAGAAACAGGCCGTCCCAGGGGAATGAGAATGCATCCCCCATGCTCCCCAGCTGGGGAAACCTGCTGGCGAAACTCCGGCACTTGGAGTTTGTCATCATCACAAATAGATAGATCTAGGGATTGCCCCATCGTCGAAACAGTAGGTCCACCTGATCCTGCCGAAGTTCCCACTCGTGGCAAGAGCGCAGCTCCCTACTGAGTGAGTCGGCAAGAGTGTTCTTCACTCCTGCCAGATGAAAGGGTACCAGGAACATCCCTTGGGCGACGGCCCAATGCCGTAGGTCCTGCGCTTCCTTGGAGAGAGCAGGGGATCTGGTGCACCCCCCCCAGCTTCCGAATGTAGAACATCGTTGTGGTGTTGTCGGTGAAGACCCCCGCACCACCTTGCCCCTGAGGGACGGGAGGAATGACTTGAGGGCCCAAAACACGGCCTGAAGCTCCAAGACGTTGATGTGCAACGACTTCTCCAGGAGCCAAAGGCCTCTTGCATGGAGATGTCCGGTGTGTCAGCCCCATCCTTCCAGGGAGACGTCCGTTGTCACAGTCTCCTGATGCGCCGGTGTCTGGAAGCCCGTGCCTGCTGCTAGATGTGTGCAGACCCCCACCATAGAATCACCCGACGGAATGTCTCGTTGAGGGCGATCTTATCCTCGTAGCTTCCTGTCTTCTGCATCCAATAGGCGTCGAGGAACTCCTGCAGCGGCCGCAGCCACAGTCTGCACAGCCGAACGAGGTAGATGCATGACGATATCATGCAGAGCAGGGACTTGATGGACTTCACCCTGGCAACATTCATGGTCAACAACTGTTATACCCTGCCCAGGATGGCCTTTATCCTGTCCTCCGACGGTGCAGCTAGGCGCGCCACCGTGTTGAGTCTGGCTCCCAGGAACTGGGCGTCCCGAGATGGCTCAAAGCAGGACTTTGCATACTTTATTGAGAACCCCAGTTCCGTGAGTAGGCGAAGGGTCCTTGCTGTGTGTCCGACGGCGAGTTTCTTTGACTTCGCTCGGATGAGCCAATTGTCCACTTAGGGGTAGACGTGGTTCCCATGCAGGCACAGCTGCGCCGCCACCGGTGCCAGGCACTTGGTGAAGACCCTTGGGGCTGACTTCAGACCGAAGGGGAGGGCCTTGAACTGGTAGTGCCGTCCTTGAACCACAAAGCAGAAACTTTCGATGTCCCTTGTGAATGGGGATGTGGAAGTATGCATCCTGCAGGTCCAGCGACGACAAGTCCCCTTCTTCCAGCTGTCCCAGCACGTGCTGAAGGGTGACCATCCGGAACTTCTGGGATTTTATTCATTTGTTTAGGCGGCGGCGATCTAGGAAGGGTTGCCGCCGCCGGTCTTCTTTTGAACAGGGAAGTTCCGTGAGTATACTCAGGAGCCCCAGAGCCTCTTCGGCACACGCTCTATCGCACCCTTTTTTAGCATTGCTCGTACCTCCAGAAGTAGTTGAGGAATGTGGTTTTCTTTCCTGGCCACAGGTGGAAAACGGGGACACTTCCTTTGGAACTCTAGAGTGTGCCAGTGGGCCAGGGCATTCAGCACCCAACGGTTGGTGGAGATGGATTTCCACGCGCCCACGAAGTTCGCCAGCCGGCCTCTCACCGAGGGGCACGGGTGGGGGCCCGATGTCACGGCCAGTTCAGTCCTGTTTCGCTGAGGCCTTACTGCCTTGGGCCCCTTGGCGACAACTATGTCCGCCGCCCTTGTTACGGCCTCTGTAGGCTTCCTACGATGAAGAATGGGCCACCTTACGGTATGAGGAAGAGCTGCCGTCGAATCCTTTGGAGGCACCTTGTGACTTGTCTCCGGAGGGCCGAAAGGACGGCCGTCGTTGATGGAGCGTGCCCAAGGCACGGGCCGTCTCGGTGTCTGCCTTGATGGCCTGCAGTGACTCATCTACTGCCTTGCCGAACAAGTTGTTCCTGTCGAAGGGCATGTCCAGTACCCTCGCCTGAACGTCCTGACTGAGGTCTGTGGCCCTGAGCCAGCCCCGCCGGTGAAGGCAAATGCTGTTGCCCATCTGGTGGAAGCCGGTGTCGGCAAAGTCCGTGGCCACCACGATGACGTGGTCTGAAGCCACCTCGCCTTCTTGCAATATTTCTAGGGCTTCCGCCCTCTTGTCATCTGGGAGGAAGTCCAGGAGGGAGGTGATTTTAAACCACAGCTCCCTATTGTAGTGGGCCGCGAGAGCGTTGGACGCTTTATCGTCGTCGTCGCCGCCGAGATGACCCAACGTCCCATGGTGTCCAGCTTCTTCCCCTCGCCGTTTGGCGGGGAAGTGGAAGTCGATGCCGTTGCCCCAGCCGATTTCTTCTTGGCCGCCGCAGAGACCACAGAGTCCGGGGACGGCTGCGCTCTGAGGCACATCGGTGCAGAGTCTGGAACCCGGTACTACTTCTCGTACCGGTCCTTCTTCGCCGGGGCGAGGATGGGTTCTTCAGGAGGGCCAGCCCCTCGTCCCAGATGTCGACCAACAGCGGGACCAAGAGCATGGTCTTCCTCTTGGCCTCTCGTCGCTGATAAAGGAATACCTCCTCCTTCTGCTCTTCGGGGCATAGCTGGAAAAGCTCTGAGGCCCTAGCTATCATGGAGTGAAAGGAGCCAATTTCGTCGGGAGGGGAAGCCCGGGGTGGAGGCGACGGGAGATCAGTTCCGTCGTCGCCATCATCCGTCCCCTTCGTCGCCATCTGTCTCGTAACTCGGTGGAGGAAATGGAGGTGAAGGATGGAAGGCACAATGTGTGCAAGGCTAATAAGATGTCCTCTGACCGGTCCGTTGGTGAAGGTAGCGGCTGCGACGGGAGCGTCGGCAGCAGCGTAGTGTCCTCAGATTCCTCGTCGATCTGCCGTTCCTCCTCGTCTCCACCGCTCTCCACGTTCTCGTTCATCTGCCGTTCCTCCTCGTCTCCACGTCCGCCTTGTCGGGATCCTTCCCATTGGATCTGATCTCGAACTTCTTGTCAAGAACTGATTGAGGCCCGCAAGCTCATTCTCAGAAGAGATATCCGAGTCTGGCAGGACTATCGTGCACCCCCCAGTTCTTCTCTCCCAGGGGTTTTACAGGGGTCTTCTCGATGGGCGTGAAAGACGATTCCCTCCGGCTGGGCAGGGAAACTCTTGGCTTGGGGGTCGTCGCCAGTAGGGCTATCTCCGCGGTCTTCGCCAGGGACGCTACCACTCCCGCAATCGAAGCCTTAGCCTGGTGAATCTGGGCCTTCGCGAACTTAGGCGCGCCGGAGGCCTTCACCGTGGGGGAAGGGCCACTGTCTCGCTCCCCCTTGGTTTTCTCCGTCAGAAACGGCTGGGCCTTCTCCAGAAGCTTACCCGGGTTGTCAGATATCCTTTTCATCGAGCCAGAGCGTTGGCTCGTGGTTGACTGCATAGGTGCTGTTGCGCCTGGCATGGCAGCCCAGGAGCCCATACCAACAGCGCTGCCGGTGCCCACGGACTCGTGGTGCTTTGCCTTATGTTGGGCCCCCGTTACCGGAGCGCCCTCAAAAGGTCTTAGAAGACTGCACAGATTTTCTCTTCAGAGAAGTACGTTGCTGGGGCTCACCTGCCGCTGGGCTCTTCGACTCCAGCCAGTCAGTGAGTTGCTTGTGACAGTCCTTCATAGTACGGGAGGCCTCCTCGACGTGCAATTTATCTCCGTGCAGGCAGTAGAGGCACTGTGAGTGCCCATCTTCCTTGAAGATGTTCTGTAGTCCACATCCTGGGCAGATCCTAAACAGAGTAGTCGAGTCTCCTTTGTCTTTGGCCATGACCATGAGGGGTAGGCCTCAAAGGTCTTCTGGAATCCACCAAGAAGTGAAATTCGATGAAAATTCACCCTTGAGGGGCGCAGAGATTTCCGAAATGGGTCCCCGTTGATCAGAAGATGAATCGGCGGAGCTTGAGGCTCGATTTGACTGAAAAAAGAAGAGTAAACTGCAATACGCAGTAAAAGCTCGAGAGCTATAGCACGAGGACTCCCAACACTTGAACGTGCGGTAAAACTCTGGAGATGGCTGCCAGAGGAGGGGCTTATGTAGAGGGCAGTCACTGGCTGGGGGCAGTATGACCCAGAGACCAGTGATTGGTTATTAGGAGAAAGACAGTTCAGAAACAAAATTGAAACTGATTTTTTCTTTTACTAAGGATTCCCAGCCTGACAGGAATATTTATGAGCATGTGAAGGTATGGCAGACCCCATGCTCGTGAATATATAAATGTCGATTAACAATATCTCCCGATTCATGGAGTGGCAGAGTCATGCGCTATGCATGTAAATTAAGATTTAATTGGGTAACATGGGTGGAAACAAGATGGAAGTAAACAATGTTACTCTCTGGGGATACATACATCTTGTCAAAAACCTGAAGGTCTCTCACCCGCTAGTCCCTGGGGATCTGCCATCCAGGTGGCCAGGATACGGCCATCGCTATTGGATCCAATTCCTGGGGGTGGACCAGTGCGGGAGGATCACCTGAATGAGGGGTCTTCAGCGAGCGGGAGTGAACCACTTTTCCCCAACTTACAAGGTAGGGTGCCTAGAAGCTCAACCGACCCGCCCTGCGCCCCCCCTATTTCCCAACACAAACACTTCCTCACTGACAGTTCATCGTGAGCGACAATGGACTAACACCAAAGCTCTATACTTGACATGTCCCAACATATGGGTCAGGCAGAGTCAGGCAATTACTGATAATTGCACACACCTGACTTTCATCACACGTCCCCACACGGATAAAAGGCGAGCACGAAAGCACACTCTGAGCAAGGCCAAACGCATGAGGAAGCAGTTATTCCGGGATGGCAGTTTAAACAGAGGAGAAAGGCGGCGAGACCAGAGAGGTCAACAAGGAGGGAGTTACCCTCGTCCTTTTCAAGAAAGAATGGTGACTTTCAAGAAGCCTCCAGGAAAAGAAACATAAGACCAGGAATTCCAGCTGATGAGTGGTGTAGCATGTGTCAAAGGTTGACAGGGCCATGCTGCATTGATAGCCAAGGCAGGGAGAACATATTGCCTCCGACAGTAAAGCAAGGCCAACTAATTCAGCACAGCCATTAAGTAGGGAGAAACTGATAGCAGACCGGACTGTGTTATGCTCAAGGTTGCAAGCTGCAACATTGAACAAAGAACTTGTCTGCGATTGAACTTTAAGAAAACCTAGTTAAGTACCACATACAGAGTGGTCCGACATCACGTGGGTGCTCACTCGAAGGCCTTTGTTTGGTACCCCAGAGCGTATAAATATTGAACAGTGAAATCGAAGTGGTGCTCAAGCAGGTTAAGTTAAATCCTGTGCACATTCAAAAGACTTTGATTGCCTTGGAACTGAAATTGGTCTGAGCCTGGAAGAGAAGGACTAATTGGTTGAAAAGGGGATCTGAGCCCTGAAGAGGGGGATCCGGGGTGAACAGTAAAACTCACCCATGAAGATATTGTGGTGGCAAATGTGAACCCGATTGAAGGATGCCTGTGAATTAAAGTTGGTCCTAATTGTGAAAAAAGGATCTGAGACTGGCTGAGGGGTATCACGGGTGATGAGCAAACCACCCGACTTGAGGGTTTTTTTGCAAAGGAAGTTTTCTTTGTTGTTTTGGTGCATCAGGCCCTCTGAAGCAAGAGACTTTGTATGAAAGGCCTGGAAACAGAAGGCCCTGATGTTGGTAAAAGGAACTGTGACCTTGCGCGGAAGAAGCCCATGATTGTGCTGTGCTCGAGTGATCCGCCTTGTCCCGTGCTAAAAACGTGGGGAAGGGAGGCCAACGGCCTAAACATCCCGACTTACTTTGTGAACATTATCCCACACACTTTGTTATATAGAGTAAGTTTGACAATAGATTTTTTTTAGTATAGGCCATCTTTTACTTTGACAACAAGACTAGAACAGCATTTTCTATGATTTGATGGTCGTAGCTTGCTCCCATCTTAGATCTAGGTTTAAATAGGTGTTTTTCACACCCCTGATAAGTTCAATAAACACCCTGGAACTGTGATCACTTGTATCTGTCTTACTTTGATACCATGCCTTCCTTATAATATATACACCTAATAAAAGAGGGCAAAATATGCGACACCTCTGACAGAAAAGGATACATATACAATAGTTGCTTACCAAACTGGTAACGTTCTTTCGATGGGATGTTCCTCCGACGTATTCCTCATCTTTGATGTTATCCATTCCAGCTTGCTGTCCTTGGAAATAAATTTCAGTAGAGGGCGCTGCGCGTCGACGTCCTTCGAGTCGGTGTTCCTCGACAGCCTCCGCATCGGCGCCAACAACATCATGAGTATAAATAGACTTGTTCAGCGTCCGTTGCTCAGTTCCGTTTTGAAGTTCAGTTTTGCTTTGCATTAATTGGTTAGTAACCTTGAAGGAGCATAAGCTGCAACTACAAGGGAAGTTTTACTGCAGGGATGGATGGGAGGGGCGCTAAGGAATACGTCGGAGGAACATCCCATCGAATGAACGTTACCAGTTTGGTAAGTAACTTGTTCTTTGAAGGGATTGTGTCCTCCGACATATTTCTTATCTTTGATAGACTCCCATAGCAGTAGTGTAAAGAGGAGGTGGGATTAAAGACGAAATATTTCCCTTTAAAGATGTACAGAATGCAACACAGCTTTCCCAAATCTTGTCTCCTGGCTAGAGGAGGAATCCATGCTGTACAATTTGGTAAAAGTATGTGCGGACGACCATGTGGCAGCCGCACATATATCTTTAATTGGGACCCCTCTTTGGAGAGCAGAAGAGGCCGAGATACCCCCTGGTTGAATGAGCCCTAAGATGTTGAGGGGGTTCTTTTCCTGCCAATTTGTAGCATTCTAGAATAGGTAAAATGATCCATCTTGCAATGGTCTGTTTTGTGATTGGCAATCCTAATTTGAGCCCTGCATATCCTACAAACAATTTGTCTGCTTGCCTTATCCCAGCAAGTCTGCTAATATAAAAACTCAAGGCACGCCTTGGATCCAGCCTGTGTAATCTCTCTTCCCCTTTCCCTGGATGGGGAGGAGGATAGAAGGAAGGGAAGGTTATTTTCTGAGTAATATGGAATTCAGAGACCGCCTTTGGGAGAAAATTGGGCTTCACTTGTGAGACAACCTTGTCTTCATGAAAGATTGTATGAGGAGGTTTGCAGGATAATGCTTGTAATTCGCTCACTCTTCTAGCAGAAGTTAAGGCCACTAGAAAGACTGTTTTAAGAGTGAGAAACTTTAGTGAACGAAAATTAAGTGGTTCAAAAGGAGTACCCATTAGAAACTTTAAGACTAGATTTAGGTCCCACAAAGGAACCTGAAAAGGTTTTGGTGGATAGGCATTTGTTAATCCTTTCAGAAATTGGATTACTATGGGTAGTTTGAAATATGAAGGCTCCTCAGCAGTACGCTTAAAGATAGACAGCGCTGCGAGGTAGCCCTTGATCGTACCAATTTGAAGTCCTGAATTTGCTAAGTAAAGCAAGAAAGATAACACCATTGGTGTATTGCATGAAAAGGGTTCAATATTCTTTTCTCTACACCAGCTGCAAAATTTTTCCAATGGCAGCGGTATAAAGTCTTTGTTGCTGGCCTTCTAGCTGAAAGCAATACCTCCATGAAGTCATCCGGGAGATCCCAAACCTTGTATCTCAACCTTTCAGAAACCAAACGTGAAGGTTGAGGGTTCTGATGTCTGGATGAAGAACCTGACCTCCCTTCTACGAGAGAGGATCCTCTCTTTGCGGAAGACGAATCAGAGGACAGATGGAGATGTCTAGAAGGTCCGGGTACCACGTTCTCCTAGCCCAATCTGGGGCAATTAGGATCATGGCTTTCCGGAATCTTCTCAACCTCCTGATCATTTGAGGAATGACAGGGACTGGAGGAAACGCATACAGAAGTGGAAACTCCCAGTCCACTACGAATGCGTCCCCTAGAGCTCCTCTCGGGGGAAATTCCCTTGAACAAAACTGATCGCACTTCCTGTTGATGCTAGTGGCGAACAGATCCACCTGAGGGGTTCCCCAAAGGGTGAAGATCTCTTGAAGGACTACCTGAGCTAGCTCCCACTCGTGGGAGACTGCTCTGCCTGCTCAGAGCGTCCGCTGTCAAGTTCTTCTCTCCGGCTAGGTGAACTGCCAATAGAGCGATTCCTTCTTGAATTGCCCAAAACCAGAGCTGCATTGCCTCTCTGCACAGTGGCAGTGACTCTACGCCTCCTCTTTTGTTGAGGTAGTGCATGGCCACTGTGTTGTCCGTCATTATCAGAACATTCTTTCCCTGTACTGATGGCAGAAAAGCTTTCAGCGCTATTCTGATTGCTCTCAGCTCCAACAGGTTGATGTGTAGTCTGGACTCTGATGGAGACCGACGACCGCTAATGGTCAAGTCGTTGGCATGGGCTCCCCACCCCGTGAGTGAGGCATCCGTGACTACTGTTATCTCCGGCCATGGTTGCCAAAACTGTTCTCCTTTCAACATGTTCTCCCGACAGGCCCACCACTGAAGGTCTTGAGCTACTCTGTCCGGGACTTGTAGGAGATCTGACATTCTTCCTGAGAATTGCGACCACTGGGTTCTTAGTGCTCACTGGAGGGATCTCATTCTCAGGCGAGCGTCTGGCACTAGGAAGATGCAGGATGCCATGAGGCCTAGCAACCTCAAAAAGTCAAAGGCTGGTAGACGTTGGGCATTTTGAAACTTGGTGACCATCTGTAGAATATCTTGAGCCCTCACCTCTGGTGGCGAGGCTTTTCCCAGGGAGTGTCCAGGACTGCTCCAATGAACTGGAGTCTCTGTGATGGTATCATCTGTTACTTCTTTAAGTTGAGGGAGAAGCCCAGCTTGTGAAGGAAGTGGCAGACATAATGTAGCTGGATCGGAGCTTGTTCCGGAGATACTGCTCTGATCAACCAATCGTCCAGGTAGGGGTAGACGTGGATCCCTTCCCTCCTTAGACTTGCAGCCACTACCGACATTAGCTTGGTAAAGACCCTCTGGGCGTAGGTCAGCCCAAATGGTAGAACTCGAAATTGATAGTGAGAGTTGCCAATTACGAACCTCAGGTATTTCCTGTGTTTGAGATGGATTGGCAGATGGAAATAAGCATACTGAAGGTCTAGAGATACCAACCAGTCCTGAAGCTGGAGGGACTGAAGGATCTGAGAAAGGGTTACCATCTTGAACTTGTCTTTCCTGAGGAATTTGTTCAATTCTCGCAAGTCCAAGATGGGTCTCAGTCCTCCATCCTTCTTTGGTACTAGGAAGTAGGGGGAATATCAACCCTTGTTCCTCTCCGCTACGGGTACCGGTTCTATGGCACCCTTCTCTAGCAGGTCTAAAATCTCCTGCATAAGGTGCAGGTTTGGAAGCTTCAAAGAGTTGTTCCCCGGTGGATGACTAAGGAGTGTGTAGGAAGGGTAGGCAGTAATCTTGGGCAACGGTCTCCAATGCCCAAGCATCTGACGTAATAGCCTGCCATTCTGCCAGATGTTGCGTTAACCTGCCCCCTACTGGTGTCTTCTGAGGGGAGACCTCAGAGAGGTTTAGAAGCGGCTCTCCAGATGCCGAGGGTAAAGTAGCACCTGCTGCTGCGGCTTTTGCACCTTTGTCCCGTCCACCACAGGTGAATTGTTTCTGGCCCCTTTGAGCTGGCTGTCCTCTGCCTCTTCCGAATGCGGAGTAAAAGCGAAAGGACCTACCCCTCCAGGAAGCTCCTGAGGGGTCATTTGGAGTCTGCCGGATTGAAGCCCCAAGGGATTTTGCTGCTGCCTTGGATGTTTGTGATCTCTCCAGGCTATCATCAGCCTTCTTTCTAAATAAAGAAGTGCCGTCAAAGGGCATGTTCAGAAGTCTGGCTTGTACATCTGGAGCAGAAAAAGACTTCCACAACCACGCAAATCTGCGGATTGTGGTACTTGCCACCATGGCCCTGCTGATGTCAGCAGAATTCATGCCTGTTTGGAGGGACTCGCATATTGCATCCTTTCCATCCCTGATGATGTTTAAGAATGCATCCCTTTCTTCTCCTTCTGGGAGACAGTCAGCCGCAGATGAAGCACACTCCCAAAGTGTGGGGCTGAATCTTGCTAGCGTGCAAGTGGCATTGATAGACATAAGCGCCATGCTACATGCCGAAAAGACTTTTTTGACATGGCATCAAATCTTTTATCATCCCTGTCCTGTGGAATAGTAGGGCATGCCGACTTACTGTAAGATGAAGTCGCTGCATGTACAACTAAACTCTCTGGAGTTGGATGCTTGCTCAGATATTCAGGATCTGAAGCTGATACTCTGTATTTAGCAGAAAGTTTTTTATTTACTGCAGGGATAACTTCAGGAGTTTCCCAATTAGCAGATATTTTTCTTTGCAGAGCAGTATGAAAAGGAACAACAGGATCCTCCTGTGGACCTTTATCTAAAATATCAGTAAAGTCATCCTGCTGAAAAGAAGGTGTAGGTGTAATCCACCCCATGAATTCAATTATTCTGGCCATCAGAATCCTACAAGGAGTTTCAGCATGCTCTCCATGGTCTGGTTTAGCAAACTTTACTTCTGGAGAAGTGTCTAAACCACTTGCCTCATGTAGAGACTCTTGAAGGTCTTTTGACCTGTTCTTCTCAGAGATTAATTCCTCTGACATGGGTATTGTAGTCCTTTGCAAACTAAAGGGTCTCTCATTGTCGGAATCCTCCCCTTCCTCATATATAGAGGACAAGGCTCTAAAGTAGTCAGACCTAGGATATGGTTCAAAACCCATTTCTAGAGCAGAAGGAGCTAAATTGGTTGTTACTGCCTGAGAAAATGTTGAGGATGTCGACGTGGACGTCATAGGCTTCGACAATCCTGAAAAAGGCGTTGCAAAAGATTGAAAAGACCTCAATGCACTCGAGAGGATTGGAATCCTACTCGGCGTCGTTGAGATTGTCGATGACATCCTCGACGTCATGGTCTGAGCTTTCGACAACTCTACTGCCTGTGACGTAGTGACAGTTGTAGGTTTGTCTTTTATCGGGGTCGACAGTGGTGTCAAAGACAGAGTCGATTAAACCAATTTATGCGTCAAAGGGCCCTTCGACAAAGGCGTCGATGACGCAGATTTGTGAGTCGAAGGAATCTTCGACGACGGCGTCGATGACGCGGTCTTATTGCTTTTTCTCGAGGGTTCATGACGTTCTCGAGTACTTTCTCTCGCTGGGTTCAACGACTCACAGCGTTTTGATTTTACGGGTCCTTCACCCAGGGTATCACCTTTAGACGTCTCCGAGGGGGTCGAGGCCGCTTTCTCAAAGATGCTAAGCATTTAAGAGTTCCTCCCACTTAGCCCGAGAGCTGTGTTTCGTGGGGCAGGTGACCCTTTCTGGGGAAGTAGAGAAAAAGAGGGAGATCTACAACGCCTCTTCTTAGAGTGTTTTGATCTCGAAGACTGATGAGAACCGCTTCGAGATCTTGAACGGGAATGTTTCTTTCGTCAACGAGGAGATGAATGTCTTGACTCAGCCAAAGAAACTTTCGAAGGAGTGGATGCTTTAAAGTCCTTACCTCTTTCTAACTTCCCCTTACGCTCCTTCAAGGCTTTCGCCGTCAAGGACATACAGTCCTCGCATCCCCAACAGTGATGCTCCGATCTCAGGCACCACAAACAGATCCTGTGAGGATCCGTTAACGACATTTTCTTCCCACAGTCACAACATTTCTTGAAACCGGACCGTGAAGTCGATGGTTCGGATGAAGAAGCCATTGTGTAATGGTAATAATCTTCGAAGAATAAGAAGGTTTTTCTGAAGAAAGGAACCGAGTGTTACGTTTCCGAGGCCCACAAAGCGCAGGAAAACAGAACTGAGCAACGGAAGCTGGCGAGTCTATTTATACTCATGATGACGTCGGCGCCGATATGTAGGCTGTCGAGGGACACCGACTCAAAGGACGTCGATGCGCAGCGCCCTCTACTGAAAATAAAATTCCAAGGCCAGCAAGCTGGAATGGATAACATCAAAGATAAGGAATACGTTGGAGGACACAATCCCTTCCAATAGGAGAATATAATATTGTTGGAGATACTGTTGGTTTTTTAGAAGTTTCTTTCACGATAACTCCCATGTTGAGATGGAGCATTGAGTTGAGAGAAGTAACTGAGATAGGGATGCATAGGTACATTGCATGTGGGGGAGGGTAAACAATAGGTATGTGGTCGAATATGTCGACCAGAGGGAGGAATGTAGAGGAGCAGCCTTTCTCTCCCTCTCTCTCTGGTGACAGACAGGTAAATATGTTATTTTGGGCCTATGCCCCTCCCTCCTATTCAACATTATAAAAATCAGGAGCATTGGTCATTGAGGCAGCTAGGATGCCCTTATAATAGGCAGGTACATTAGAAATAGGGGATACTGGACACACATATTTAGGCCAACATAAAATATAAAGGTATGCTTACATTGCGCACAACATAATTAAAACAGAATATAGATTTATGATGTAGAATATACGTCAGCAAAATATAGCCATTGTATTACAGATGGCTACAGGCCTCAAGACCCCATAACGATTTAGAAGTGCTGGTAGCACAGAAAAAGTACTGTGTGCAACTCAAGAAAGGGAGTGTCTGGGAAGAAGCCAAGGTACAGTGATAATAAAATGAATTACAGAATATGTGGTTACCAACGGTGTGACTCAAAGTGAAACTGGCATACAGTCAGATAAAGATAAGGTAGGGAAATTGGCAAATGAAAAACCAGGCAGCTTATGTTACGCTCACGTGGTATCCACAGGGACACCACCCTCGCTGGTATACTTCTCAGCTTTGCCCAGTTGCGGTCTGTGGGGAAGGTTCTGCCTGAAAATACAGGAGGACCGTGTTCAAGACTGAACGACCGGGGTAAGTAGCCTCCCTCCGCCCCCGTATAATTTCAGCCCCTCTGGGGCCCTCTCCTCACCATGTGGTAGAATTAGGCATGCTCTCCGTCCTGCCTTCTTGCAGGGGCGCGTTGTCTTTCGTGGGCGAGGGCAGTCCAGTTACTTCACTGACGCCGGCTCGTTTGATATTGTTCAGGGAGGTCTTATTGCTGTTCTTTAGTATTGTTGCTATCCTGCATGCCTTTCTTTGTTTTAAAATGTCTCTTTTTCTCCCTTAGATATGCGGAACTTCAGAGCGGTGAACTGGCTTGGTTGAGCCTCGCTGGTAAATGATGGCGCATTAAGAGCGCTATGATGCAGTAAGTAAGCGCTATGCGCAGCGCTGCAAGGTCTTGCCTTTTCTAACCTGTTTTTTCCTTCCTTGTAGATCGCAGTGTTCTTCAGCGCAAGTGGAATGTCCGGAGTGGTGCCAGCCGAAAGGCGACCAGCCATGTAAGCCTTTTGAGCAGTTCGTACTTTGCAAATGTCTGTACTGCTTACTTTAATGTTGCCTCTATCTTCCCCTTTCAGGTCGTTCTGTCCGGGAGGTGTGCAGATTCGAGGAAGCTGTTCTCAGGAGCTGCGAGTGGCTAAAGATGAAGACTGCAGGAAGGATGCTGCTGCTAATGATGTTCCTTTTGTCTCCTTGCAGGTTCTGCTTCTCCGAGGTTCGGGGGGGGGGGGGGGGAAGAACAGCTGGACACGGTGAGCATCACGTTGCAAGCTGCAAAGTAACGCGAAGCGTGTTGTTTTGCTCGGGTGTGGTTTAAATAGCCCCAACAAAATAGTCCAGGTAAAGTAGTCCCTAGGCTACCACACCCAAAACACTAGACCGCATAGCTTGGGTCTTAGGAACCAAGCTATGTAGATGCCTCCATGTTGGCTGATAATACAATAAAGCAGTTCCCAAGCACATTGTTTTTCATGGTGTATGAGCCTGGCACCATAGGCGCCAGGACTGGCCCCAGGAGGGATTTAGAAGAGGGTTCCAGGCTCTAGGGGCCGAGTCCTGACTCCTCCTGGCCAATGGGTTTGCCAGAGGGGGTTTTGGGCGAGGGTCGTGACAGCTAATTTATGTCTTGAACACAGTGTACTAAGAAGTCTGAAGATGTGCGTCATTTCTACAACTTGTTCTGTCCAGTTTTACGGTTGCAACATATGTCCGATGATTCAGAAAATGTGGAAAAAGCAAGTCATGCTAATTAGCATATGAAGTCATGTGTTCCTGGAAGTGTTTGTCCAAGTGATGTTTGACTTTAGTAAAATGGCCAATCAACGTCTATTGAAATAGAAGGTTCATATTAGCATAAAATGATTGCGTAATCTGTTTCCATTGTATAAAATCACGATGTATGCAGTACAAAGTTGAGACATTTCCTTTATCAGCTGTAAGAAGCATTGATTAAAGATTTGGGGTTTTTTAGCGAGGTGGAAATGTTTGAGGGAGAAACGACGGAAGATTATTAGTACGAAATAATCTTTGGTCTTTTCTCCCATGAACATTCCGATGTGCCCAAACCCCTACCCACACCCCCACTTACCTTGCATTCTGCCTTGCTTTGTCCCTGCAACACCTGTTCCCTTTCACTTCCGTGATCGGGAACCGGCGCTGCAGGGTCTTTTCCTCTTTTTTTTCGGGTCAGCTGAGAGGGTGACCCCCGCAACCCCCGCCTACTACACTGTATAGAATAGTGAGCAGGTCATTGTGGGGGGACACCCCTGCAGCTTTATTTTGTGTGACTGCTGGACAGCTGCGGATGTGTCCCCCGCACACTATACTATACAATATAGTGAGCAGGGTGTTGCGGGGGACACCCCTGCAGCCTTTTTTTGTGACTGCGGGACAGCTGCCGGGGTGTCACCCACAACCCCCGCTCACTATATTGTATAGTATCCCCTGCTATCCCCGCTCACTATATTATATGGTAAGTGAGTGGGGGTTTCGTGGAACACCCCATGAGACCAAAAAGAACAAATGTTTGCGATAAGCCACATTGTTGATGCCATCTTGTTTTATAGCGGCATGCACTAACATTGGGAACTAATTAGTATTGTACACACTCCTGAGCCTATTTTAAGATCTAACAAGTCTCTCAGTGAGAGTGAAGAGGAGCTCATCATATTGGACCCTGTTGAAAATTGTCAGATAGGCAACAATGCGGAGGATGAGTTTATTAGGGAGTATGAGACCACATAGGCAGTTGGAACAGAAGCATGATAAAAAGAAGCTTAATTGAAAAAGAAAATGACAACAATGCAGGCTGACTAAAGTGGAAAATGAGGAACATATGTTTAGAACATTGCCCGTGTCTAAAATCTATGTTGCTCTGCCAAAGGGGAAGGATATTGTGAAACCAGTGCAATCCAATGAAATCTGCCTCGGCAGTAAAAAAGGCTGGATCGTTGACCCATGACCAGAAGCAAGGCCGCATTGATCAGTGGTTAGCTAATCCTAATTAACACAGCAAGAACAACTTGATCCATGAGGCGGAGGGTGAGGATCTCATCTCCTTATCAGAAGCTCTTTTTATCCCACTATATAAGAGTATATTATTGAGGGTATTCCTGAAAAAACTGCTCTTAATACAACAGAGCGGTGGTAAGTTCTGGCAGAAAAAGAGATGCAGCAATCTTCGGTCAAATTAAATAATTGAAATGTTTCGAAGATAAAAATAGTTGAACTCTTTGCCACGGAGTCCAGCCCATATATAACAAGAGGTGTGGTAAAACAGATTCTGCATGCAGTTCGTCAGATCATCATGATTGCATCAAAATATATATATATTTGGTTGAACTCCCGGAAAAAGATAGCCAATATAATTGGGCAATTGTTGATTTTACATCACTTATATTTGTAGAACACGCTTAGGATGGAATTTGAAATCCTACACATACAATCGAAGCCGATCTTGAAGCGGACCCCTCTTGGTCTCTGAGGGGCCTAAACAATCTTAAGATTGTCAACTCTGATGTGGGATTACAGACCAATCTGGACCACTTCAAAATATCGGAGAAGCACAAAGATTGCTGCCTGCTGCATTAGCAAAACACAAGAGCTGATAGCTGGAAAGTTAGGCATTAACCTCTGGCACTGCTCTGGCAACCCTCCAGACCATCGTTCTTCACCTGCCAAGCCATTGTAGAAGGGGAAGGCATATGCAAATCAGGCTTGGTCCCACCCCAAAAGGGGCCGTCCAGCCTGAACTCCTAGGTCACATCCCTTCTGCACAAGACCACAAGCACCTCCAGACACGTTTCAGCCTTGTTGGGCTTCATCAGTGATGGGTAGCTTGGGCCTCTAGGCCCAGCAGGCACAGGACCCACTTCTGGGCATACCCATCCCACTCGTGGTGACTTTGGCAAAACACTCATCTTGTGAAATTCACGTGGGTTCCACTCCTTTTTAAAGCACAAGCTGAACCTGGAGTTGCTGGTTAAGATGGATAAAACAGAACAAGCTGCTATGGGCTATTGAATAAAATCAACAAAATAATCGAATTGCGATGGTCAGGAATAAATGTGGAAACACTCTATGGTGTAATCCTGGGTATGCTTGGGGACGATGCCCTACTTAATGATCCAACAGAATTTAGGTTGGAATGGACTTCTAAAGAAATTATGTATAAAATGAATACAGCAGTGGATATAATTTGTGATCCAAGTAGTAAAATTGTTTTCCCTACCAACCTTGGGAATGGGGTGTATGATGCTCAGATCGTTATGAGAAGAACATTGTACAGAGCTGAAATTAGACAAGTGAAAAAAGGGATCATGGATGAATAAGAGCCATTGCCAATATATGTACTAAATATAAAAACTGGGTGAAAATGTACAAACAATTCCTGTATAGTGCACATTGGTTAATTGTTTTTGAGTTTCTGAACTCAAACATAGCTGGACATTTTGACATTCTGCCAATAAGTTTATGAAAACAATGAATAATGTCTCTGTTAGTTCCTTTTCGGAATCAGATTGGACTAAATATATTGGGGAACTTTATCAAAGGATGTTGATAGTGCACAGGTTTTAGAGAGACCTATTGAGATGACAAGACATGTAAATTATGGAAAAGGCTTTTCCTTTGAGGTGAATGATATTCTTAGAATCATTATGACACTTCAATCTTCCAGAGCACAGGAGCCGGATTGTATTCCTAATATTGTGATTAAGGCATAGCCCCATCTATGGGCCAATGTTTTACACAGCTTGTTTAGGAATATTACTAAGTTTGGAATTATATCCCCATCCTGGAAGAAGGCCAATTAAGTCCCTATATTTAAGAGGGGATTGAGCTCTGATCCCAGAAACTATAGATTATTTGCTTTAACTGATTTGATCTCTACAATATTTTCACTATGCATATTGGATAAGTTGAATGAGTGGGAAAAAGACAAGAATATGTTGCCTTATCAACAAACAGGCTTTAGAAAATATATGGGAACCAGGTACAACATCTGGACACAGATGTATTTGATTAGATCCACCTGAGCCACAAACAAAGGTCTACTTTATATATGTAATGTGGTTTATTCTAAGGCATTTGATTCAGTGCCCCAATCTTTGTTATGGTAGAATTTGGCCCGTTTTGGTTGTGATAGAGCTGCAAGATCATATTCCATATTGATCTATCAGGGAACTACTGTAGCTATTAGATTAGATCTAGATGGTACTACTTCCGCTGATATCGATGCCAACTTTGAGGTAAAGCAGGGGTGTGTTTTAACGCCCTGCTTTATAACCTATTAATTTCAGACATGCAGGACACCTTCAATAACATTAAGACTAGCATTATGGCAATTGGAGAGCAAGTTATGTGGAAAATTGATGAAGCCCCTATAGAGGTAGTGCAAGAGTATACCTATTTAGGAATACCTATTTGCTATCGCTTGAAGTCTGATGTACTCTGATTTCATATAATTTAAAACCCTAAATGAAACACAAGTAAGTCATTTATCACGCATAAAGGGAGCTACTCGATAGCGGGTTTAACTAAACTATACAAAAGCTGTATTGTTCATGGTATATTATATGGGTTGGAAGCCTTTATGGAAAGCGATGTGTCGTGGTTACACAGTATTGAAGACAGAATATGGTGAAATTTCCTTGGCCATCCCAAATGAGTGCCCATTGAAGCCATCTGTTGCAAACTAGGCCTTATTTTTTTAATGGTATTTTGGACAGTGGCCCATGGCTCGTTTTGTTTAAAATTATGGAATGCGGATCAGAGCAGTTTCATCATTACAGTACTTTTCACTTATGGCTCAGGAAAGTGCGACTTAATCCATCATCTTTTGCAGATTGCAATGTGAAATACTTTGTTTAACGAAATTGATTTTGGAGATGTAGAAATTACTTGACGTAATGATCTTTCTATGGATTCTTCTCCTGCAAATTTCTCATCTGAAATCTTCATTCAGCTCTGCTGCTCGGAAACTTTTTTCGACAAGGGGAGTCGTGGACCTCGACTCAGCCGTTGTCTCCAGACGTGGCATCAGGCGTCGTATTAATACCACATCACTAAACCCTCCATGCTTCAGTTCCTTTTTTGCCACGCACTTGCACTCTGCATCAGGAACACTACTTTGAGTCATCGTATAAATACCACGTGACTACGCCCCATGCTTAAGTTCTCCCCCTTTTATTCCCCTGTACCTGAACACTGCAGAGGAAAACAACAGGAGGGAAGGCTAACCAGCCTATGAAAAACGTAACACTGGGAATATCCCAACAGGGGATCTCCACCGATTAAGAGATATAAAAATTATTTTAAAAAAAAAAAAAGAAACTGATACATTTGGCTATGCACCGAATAAACCAATGAGATAGGGTCTGCTTTGTCAGAGCCAACCGCTTACGGGACAAAGAACGGGCCACAAATAACTGCTTGGTCTTCCGAAACTCAGATGTTCGAGGGACATAGAAGCTTAAGGCTCTTTCGGGATCAAGACGGTAGAACCGCTCTTCCTCTTTTGAGGGATGTAGTGGAGGGTAAAATACAGGTAAATCAATGGACTGAGAAAGGTGGAACTCAAACTACTTTAGGGCGAAATCCAGGCCTCACTTGGATTTAAGAGAAACTTTCTCCTGGGAAAAACTTGGATTTAAGAGAAACTTTCTCCTGGGAAAAACATAGAAACTGAGGTTTGCAGCACAATGCCTCCTGGCTGAAGTGATTGCAACTAAGAAGGCGGTTTTAAAGGACAGCAGTGTGAAATGAGGACTCCATGCAAATATCATCACAGCAGGAGTTTATTTGTCTCAGCAATGCGCAACAGCAGGCACCGCTCAGAGCAGCAGCCCCCAACTGACAAACATTCTGCAACCAAGATACATACATAAACATTCTAAGAAGAACCATATGAACTCATAGTAGAGCCTGATCCCGAAGAATCAATAACCAAACGAATTAACTTCATGAACTAATGTGACATGCATATGTGTTTACGTAACAGTAATGTACAACTTGCCATCTCATCTCATCCCCTACAATTAGAACTGGTTCATTTTACATAGAAGTCCTTAAAACAATTAGGTCTGTTCTTAACTCTTCCTGACCTTGTTTCTGTTCCAAAATTGGTTTGAGCATCTTCAACAGATTCTTCATTTGAAAAATGATTACTTTCCTTAAAACCAAAGTCTGCAAGGTTGTCATTAGCTCCATTGCGCTCTAAATGGCCATTCTCTTCAACACTAGATGGACATTTGACTAATTTGGACATAGACCAACACTCTTCCCCCTTCCATAATGACAACATTGCCCCTTATAGCAGATATTTTTTTAGGACCAATATATTTGCTTTCAACGCATCTGGGAATAAGTCTAGGATTTTCAATGAGAACCAGATCACCCTTTTCCCAAATGGTAACCTTGGTTTTCTTGTCCTCATCAAACTTCTCTTTGTATTCATCTTGTGCTTTCCTGATGAGAGTCATGATCCTCTCACGATCTATGTTGGTGCTTTTTGCCATGTCCAGCCAGCCTGGGCAAAGCTTCGTGCCAGGCTGTCTTCCTTTCAAAGACATAAGCAGAGATATCTTTGTAACTGAGTGTGGTGTAGTACAATAGTTCCATGTCTGTTGTCTACCAAAAGAAGTTCGGTTCCTTAAAGGTGCCAAACACACATGGGTATCCTGTCTAGTGGTTAAGTATTACTATAGTACTAAAAAATAAAAATGTTATTAGTCATACAAAGTCAATAAAAAAAGTCATCATAAAAATGATCATATCACATAAAAAAATCAATCAACCTTAAAACAACACAGCACAAGTGAATCAACCTAAGTGGGTTCTATTCACTTGGGTCAAACCAGTGTAGTCTAATCACACTGAGATCCCTTAGCTTTAGATGTTAATGGCTATTGCATATTTTGAATTTGTAGATGGGTCAAACCTGTGTAGTCTAATCACACTGAGATCCCTTAGCCTTAGATGTTAATGGCTATTGCGTATTTTGAATTTGTAGATTGGGAATCTACAAATTAAAAATACGCAATAGCCATTAACATCTAGGCTAAGGGATCTCAGTGCGATTAGAATACACGGGTTTGACCCAAGATCGAATTTATGAATAGAACCCACTTAGGTTGATTCACTTGTGTTGTTTTAAGGTTGATTGATTTTTTATGTGATATGATCATTTTTTGAGTAATATAGTATTACTTAACCACTAGATAGGATACCCATGTGTGTTTGGCACCTTTAAGGAACCAAACGTCTTTTTGTAGACAACAGACAGTGCTCCATGGAGTAAGAAGTTTGTGAATCCCCACCTGTGGCTTTGAGCCATTTTGAGAACAGTACAATAGTTCCATACCATCTCTCTTAAAATGTATGACCATTTCAAACCTGAAGGCATAGCCAGTTGTAAACCACTTTTCACAAACGTATTGGCTCTCTCCACTAGGCCATTATCCCTGGGGTGATACAAAGCTGTTTTAATGTGCTTAATACAAAAAGTTCTCAAGAAAGTTAACATTCTTTCAGAGCAGAATTGTATGCCGTTGTCGGTGACCAACTCTGCAGGAAAACACTCTCTGTGAAACACTTCTTCGAAAAATAACACAATTTCAGCGGTAGTTGCCTCACGCAGCGCTTTCCACTCAATCCATTTGGAATGGTAGTCTACCAAAACTACAATATATTTATATTCATCACCAAGATTTTGTAATGGTCCTATTAAATCAACGGTGACCTTTTGCCAGGGTTCACTAGGTACTTTGACTGGAACTATTGGCAATTCTCTAATAATCTTGGTCTTATCGCTTTTCTCACACTCTCTACAATTTCTGACACACCTTTCAGCGTCACTATCAATCCCAGGCCACCACAATGATTGTCGTAAATACCTCTTTGTACCCCCCCATGCCTAAATGCCCTTGGTGGGGTATGTTCACCAAATGAGATCTGACCCCACTAGGAGGTACTATCCTGCTTCCTTTCCTGAGTTCATACCCATCCTCCGACAAGCTCAACTCATCTTTCACTCCATAGTACCTTTCAAACTCCCTTCCAATCTCATACTTGTGAGGCCACCCTTCTCTAGTCCACACTTTGACCTGCCTCAACACAGAGTCTTCCTCATCAGCACTTTCCCATTTACCTTTATCAATGGCATTGTACTCAATCTCAGAAATACTGAAATTTTGATACTCAGGGATTTCACCAACCTCATCCCTTCCCACAAGCAACCTGGACAGACAATCTGCCACCAAGTTTTCTTCTCCTGGAATGTAACACACTTTGAAGTTATATCCCATAAGCTCCACCATCCACCTTGAAATCCTAGGAGACCCCTTGGCCCACTCAAAACTGCACATCAATTGAACTAGAGGCTTATGGTAAGTTCTCACAAAAAAATCTTGACCCCATAGGAAAAATGTAAAATGCGAAATGGTCCATGAGACCGCCAACGCCTCTCTTTCAATGACAGAATAATTTATTTCCGCCCCTCCAAGTGGTTTATTTGTTTATTTATTTATATGGCGCACCATACCCAGGGGCAGCAGGGCGCAGGCAGAAAGAATATGCGAAGCTTACAATGTTGCAGACATATACAGTTCAGATAAAATTATAGACATATCCAATTAAGGGTTACAGGAATGAGAAAAATACAAAACTTCACACACAAAAAATATTAATAACTGTACAAGCAGTGAAATATACAGATATGTACAAGGGCTGTTTGTGGTGAGAGCAAAAGCCTCAAACAGAAAGTATCAGTATCTATACAGAGGTGTAAAATGTACAATTAAATGCGGTGGTTGTTGGAGTTCAAATGACTGATGAGATTCCTTCTAAAGTGCAAGTAGGGTTGATCGGCTCTCAGGTTGTGTGGCAAGGAATTCCAAAATGTAGCAGCTTTCACAGGGAAGCTGTTACCTCCAATGGTGGAGAGTTTGAATCTGGGAATTATCAGACAGTTGGAATTGATAGTTTGTGTTTGTCTGATGGATGACTTTCTCTTTACTTTGTCCATCGGGTAACTAGGGGCAGCATTGTTGAGGGCTTTATGGGTTAGAGAGGCCAACTTTAGTTTGATTTTATTGTCGGTGGAGAGCCATTTGTGTTGGTGTCTGGTATTGGAGATGTGTTCTCTTTTATTAATGCCGAGGGCAGCTCTCAAGGCATTATTTTGTAGGATTTGTAGCCTATGGGTAATGGCTTTGTTAGCACCGCTATATAGGGCATTTCAATAATCGAGCCTGGAGAGCATAAGTGCTCTTGCCAAGATCATACAGCTATCATTGGATAGGAATGGTCTGCCTGCTCTTATTAGTTTGCAGGTATACGCAGTGGTGGATGCTAGTGAGTTGACCTGTTTAGTGAATGACAGTGGCATCCAGGTAAAAGCCGAGGGTTTTTACCTCCCTGGATACTTTGATAATGTTGCAGTCTATGTTGAATTCGGCATATTCAAGGCCTAGTTTATTGATATTAGCGGGGGTACCCAGGATGATGAGCTCTGTCTTGTCATCATTCAGGCATAGGCCGTGAGATGCCATCCATGCCTGAATGATGAGATACACCCTATTCACCAACTCTCTGTCCTTTCTGTGATCCCCTGAAAGTGGGAGGTGAATCTGAATGTCATCTGCGTAGTTGGTGTAGGTGATACCCAGATCCAGATCGTCGAACAGAGGTTTGGTGAAGATGTTGTATAATGTGGGGGAGACGCATGAGCCCTGTGGGATTCCGCAAGTAATAGGAGAGGGGTCTGCTGCTGTTGATGGGGAGAAGACTCATTGTTCTCTCGCTCAGAAAGGATTCAATCCATCTAATGGCTTCTGGGGAGAAATGAGCAGCTGAATCCAGGTGTCTGCAGAGGACCTTGTGGTCGACAAGGTCCAATGCCGCGGAGAGGTCAAGTAGGAGGAGGAGTGCTGTCTTTCCGTTGTCCCTCAGGTCATCAATTTGGGTCTTCAAGTCAATGAGGGCTGTTTCCGTGCCGTGTAATGGGCGGAAACCTGATTGTCTGGAGCCTAGTAATTTGTGTAGTTCTAGGTATTTTTGAATCTGGACGTAGGCCACTTTGTCCAAGATTTTCAGTAGAAAGGGTACTCTGGTGATGGGGCGGTAGTTGGTGGGGATGAGAGGATCAAGTGTCTGCTTTTTAAGGAGGGGGAGCACCCAGGATTGTTTTAAGTTGGAAGGGATACTACCTGAGGAAAAAGATGCGTTTATAAGTTTGGAAATGAAGGGCGACAGGTCTCTGGCTGCATCCTTGATTATGTGTGCAGGGCAGATGTCGCCTTTGCAGTTTGAGGGTTTGAGAGAAAGTATAATTTTCTCGAGCTCCAGGATGGTGGTTTTAGAGAAGGAGAATGAATTAGTGTGTTTGCTTGGTAGGGCATTAGGCGGAGGTGTGGGAGTGTTGGTGAGGTTTAAGGAGTCTTTTTAGTTGAATTTTGTTTTGTAGGGTGTTTATTTTATTTGCTAGAGCATGTTGGATGTCTGTGCACCAAGTCTGGTCCTTGGTGCAGGTGTCGGGTGTGGCAATGGGTGACTCAAGTTCCTTCAATATGAAGAAGAGCTCCTTCATACTTGAGTTGGAATTAGCAATGCGATTGTTGTAGGAGTTCTGTTTAGCTAAACAGATTTCAGCTTTGTATTGACGAGAAATCGAATCAAGAATGGCTTTCTTTTCACGGGAGGGGCATAGTTTCCAGGCAGATTCACATTTTCTCTTTTTTAGACAGAGGGCTTTGAGTTCGGGTGTGTACCATTTATTTAAATGGGTTTTGGGCTTGCTGGTGCGAAGTTTAAGTGGGGCAATTTTGTCCATGGTAGTTAACATAATTTTATTATATTCGTGAACTAGTGTGTTGGGATCTAGATTGTCCGGCAATGCGTTTAGCGTTGGGAGGATGGCTGGGATGATTCTTTCTACTGTTATATTTTTCCTATTTCTTGTTAGGCAGGGTGGTGCCAGCCGTGATACAGTTGTGGTAGGTGGTCTGGAGGTCAGTAGGTTAAATGAGACCAGGGAATGGTTGGTCCAAGGTAATGGTGTGGTAGAGGAGATGACCGCTGAGCAATTAGCATCGGCGACCCAGTCTAGGGCTCTTCCCTTCAGGTGAGTGGGTAGGTTGACTTTTTGTGAGAGTCCGAGTGATGAAATAGTATTGGCTATGGTGGAGGCATGCGTGTCTGCTGGATCGTTAAACCCTAGGTTGAAGTCACCTAGTAGCAGCAGTTGTGAGGTGGTTTTCACATTATTGGATAGTAGGCTATGCAAATCTTCCTCGAAGGTCCCGAGCGGACCAGGTGGTCTGTAGACCAGGTGGATGGTGAGGGATTGGGTGTTATTTACAGGGAGTTTGGCAGTGCGGGATTCGCACGATAGCAGGGTTTGAGTCGGGGCTAATCTGAGAGCTAGACTTTCTTTGGATATGATAGCGATGCCGCCGCCACGGTTGCCCACCCGGTCCTGCCTGGATATGGTATAGCCATTTGGGATGGCCAACATTAGAGCCGGGCCTGCTGCATTGTGTAACCAGGTTTCAGTTAGCGCAATAAAGTCTAATTTGTCTTTAATGATTAGGTCTGCTATATCAAGGGCATGTGCGACCAATGATCTTGTATTGAGGAGAGCTCCTTTATAGGAATGTTCGTCCGTTTTTACCGAGATGTTTGTATGAGAGATTGGTTTGGACTTAGTTATAGGGATGGTGGGACCTTTGGTGGTAGGTGGGGCAGGCTGGTGGTTTAGGGCCATGGGTTTTCTAGTATGGTGGCCTTTGGATTTGTGTTTGGAGTCAGAAAGGAGTCTTCGGGGCGGCTCATATAGTTTAGAGAGTCTAGCGCGAAGTTTGTTGTTTCTTTCGTTGGTGGGGCAAGGCCAGGAGGCAAGGGTTGTTGGTCCTGGCCTGCGATGATGCCTTGGGCAAGAAGGGTCAGAATAGTGGTCTTGACGCAAATGCTATAACGTGTTCAACGTTACCAGAATCAAACTGGGTTAAAGCAGCACCCAATCCTAGAGTACTCGCATCAACTGACAGAGTTTTCCTGCCTGATATAAATCCTCCCAAACGACGGTGCCTTGATGATTACCTTCTTGATCTGCAGAAAGGCTTCCTGACACTCTTTAGACCACTCATACTTCACCCCCCTTCTTAAGTAGATCTCTCAAAGGAGATGATATGGTTGCAAATCCACTCACAAATTTGTGGTAATACTCCGCCAGTCCCATGAAAGAACGTAATTGATCCTGGTCTTGGGGCGGGGGAGCATTATTAATACTTCTTAGCTTGTTTAAGACAGCTCTCAACACCTTGTCATGCTCACACTCATCACTTGCGAAAACCAAAATATCATCCTGAAACACGGTTACATTCTCCAAACCCCTCAACTCTTCCTCCATCACCCTTTGGAACACAGACGCGGCCGAAACTAGCCCAAATGGCATGCGATTATATTTGAATGTGCCCTCAGGTGTGATGAAGGCAGTTAAGTGTTTAGAAAGGGGAATTTGGTGATATGCTGCCGAGAGGTCAATAAATGAAAACAATTTGGGTTCACCAAGAGTGGAGAGTGTTTCTGAAATATTTGGTAAAGGATGCCTTTCCACTAATATATTCTGATTAAGACTACGTAGGTCTACACACAGCCTTAATTTTCCATTGCTTTTAGCCACAAGTACTATGGGCGACAACCATTCTGTGGCTGCCACAGGCTCAATCACGCCTTTACTGATAAGATAATTCAGTTCACTACGAAGCTGTCCCCTCATGTTCAATGGCACATGCCTCACTTTATGAACCATAGGCTGAACATCTTTTTTTTAGTTTTATGTGATGTTCAAAATGTCTGAGCTTTCCTAAGTTCTCAGAAAAGACCTCCGGAAACTCCTTAGACCATATATCCTCGATCTCAGCGATAGTGACAGGCTCAAGAGCGCTCCCCTGTACTCTGACTCCTAGATTCTTTTGCTCCTCCCATCCTAATAGGGAGGCACCTTTCCTCGCAACCAAAATATTCGCCCTGCATTCTCTCTCCTTGTATACCACTCGTGCAGGAAATTGTCCCAGAATCTCAATTGAAGACTCCCCATAACCACACGGTTGAATGTCAGATGGATCCAACACAGTTTCATCTTTCATTAAAGTTTTTACCAAAGTATCACGCGATATGATGGTCCAGGGTGAACATGTGTTGACTTTCATCATAATCGTGTACCCATCAATTGCAAAAACATCTGCTGGCCCTTTTGTTTCCCCGCCAATGGCTGATATCTCGAACACATGTCTGGGACTTGGCTCCTGCGTGGTGGACACTTCTTGTATGTCGTAGCTCATGCAAACACTTTCTTCTTTGTTATTTCTAGGTTCCAGAAGATTTATCAACGAACTCTTGCAAACATTGGGAAAGTGGCCTTTGCACTTGAAACATTCAGCAAACTTCGCTGGGCAAGAAGGGTAGTTTGACCCATGTCTGGAACTGCCACATCTAGTGCATCTCGTGCTCCATGCCCCTTTCCTGTTCACATTAAAACTTGGTTTCCTCCTTTGATCAACTGCACACACAGCCTGAGAGCTCTGCTTGTCAATTCTCAATTCCTTGACATATTGGGACGTTTGCTCTATACTTCTAGCCAGGTCTACCGCCTCTTCCAACTTCATATCTTTGGCCAGTAGTTTTTCTTGAATTCTGACATTATTCGTACACCTCACAAGTTGGTCTCTAATGAGTGAGTCAGTGAGTGGTTCAAATTCACAGATGTGGCTTAGTGTTCTTAGAGAGGCAATGTATGATTCTACCGACTCAGATGGTTCCTGCGTGCGCTGAAAGAACTTGTGTCTTTCAAAAGTCACATTCTTTTTCAGCTCAGAATGATCCTCTAATTGCTTCAGAGCAAAAGCATAGTCATCCACATCTCCGGCTTCAGCACCCTGGCTTCTGGCCAACCCATCGAACACACTGCGCCCTTCTATTCCTAAATTATGAAGCAACAATGCCTTCTTGCGTGCTGAACTAAATCTATCCCTACCCATTGCCACCAGATAATTCTCGAATGTGTCTTTCCACCTGTCCCGCCTGATGGGCGGACGGCCGGGTTCATTCAAGAAGGATATGGTCAGGGGTATTGTTGCTGCCATGTCCAGGCTGAAGGGAGTTGAAGCTATGCGCAGAAAACAACAGTATAGCAGGCAGGAAGACAATGTGGGATGGGGCACTGGAGGTCGCACTCTGCAGTGGTTCAGTTGTGGTAATTCAGCCAAAGTAGTTCCATCAAATTATGGGAAATGCGGAGCCACTGACAAATGAGGTATGCTTATTGAAGCTTCTTTATGAAACAGTACTGGAGAGAATGCATCAAGAGTCTTTAATTGTCATGGAAATTCTCCTTAGACTCCTCCGTGGACACGCCACAATGCTTGACGAGCTGCAAAGCGATCAGTTCCAGAGGAGAAAGCGTTGCCAGGCAACCTCAGACACAATGCCAGCTAGGAACGAAGAGAAAATGTGCACGCGATAGGTCACGCCTCCCTGCGCGCACACTACACGCTCTCCGGTGCGCAAGCTCCAATGACGTGTAGGCTCGCGAATTACAGCCGGCGCCTGGCCTCGAGCAGGGTTAAACAATGTTGCGAGGCACGCTGTGATTTAGGGAACACAGCACAGCGGTGTTCACGGCCCCCACCCTCCAGGGCACACCTCCTGACCTGGCTTTGATCCGCTCCCTCCGGGCTTCGTTTTGCTCCGCCCGCTGTCGCGCAAAGCGGGGAGCAGGTCAGATAAGCGGCGGCCTCCGTCAGATGCCGGCAGGAGTGCAGGGAACGAGCCGCTTCATGTAAAGATCCTCGTTGCCAGTGTGAAATGAAGACTCCATGCAAATATCAGCAGGCACCGCTCAGAGCAGCAGCCCCCAACTGACAAACAACATTCTGCAACCAAGATACATACATAAACATTCGAAAAAGAACCATATGAGCTCATAGTAGAGCCTGATCCCTAAGAATCAATAACCAAACGAATAAACTTCATGAACTAATGTGACATGCATATGTGTTTACGTAACAGTAATGTACAACTTGCCAATCACAACAAGATGGTGGAACCACTCTTCCTCTTTTGAGGGATGTGGTGGAGGGTAAAAGACAGGTAAATCAATGGACTGATTAAGGTGGAACTCAAACTACTTTAGGGAGAAATCCAGGCCTCACTTGGATTTAAGTGAAACTTTCTCCTGGGAAAAACTTAGAAACTGAGGTTTGCAGCACGATGCTTGCAACTCACGAACCCTCCTGGCTGAAGTGATTGCGACTAAGAAGGCGGTTTTAAAGGACAGCAGCCTTAAGTGACATGAATGCACGGTCTCGAATGGAGCCATCAAGTATGTCAAGACCAGATTAAGATCCCAATCCGGGACAACAAAAGGGATTGGAAGAAACTTTTTGAGAATGCCTTTTTTGGAATTGGGCCATAACAGGAATTCTGAAGAAACAACCCTGATCCGGGGACCTTTTGAACACAGATAAGGCTGCCAAATATCCTTTGACTGTGGTAACCTGAAGGCCTGGAGAGGCCAGTGACATAAGGAACTCCACCACTGCAGCGGTGGGGCAATAGATGGGGTCAATCTTGCGTTCTCTGCACCACACCTAAAAACTTCTCCACCTGCAGGGTACAGTAGATGGTCTGCGTGCAGCCAGCAACACTTCAAGTACCGCCTCAGAGAGGTCCCAGTCATACCTCATCCTCTCAAGAGCCATGCATGTAGGTTGAGGGAATCCGGGCTCAGGTGAAACACCCAACTTTCTGACTGGGTTAGGAGATCCAGATGCCGAAGCAACTGGTGAGGTGAACAGATGGACAGATCCAAGAGATTGGAATGCCACGTTCTCCTCGCCCAGTCTGGGGCGATTAAGATCATGATTTCGAGTAACCATGAGGTAGGAGGCCTACATTTATGATAAAAGCAAATCAGGGATTCTGAAATTTGGAGAAAAAAATAAATAAAAGGAGCGTTTTTATTTTTTTATCGCGCTCTCCATCAACCACGCATCACATGCTGCCTACCTGATGCACACTGCTTGAAGTTCACTGTCGATGATGTGAGCCGTATCAGTTGGCCCCTTCTGTACCGGCCTCGCGGATAGTAAAAGATGGCCACCGCCTTTTAATCACATCAAGAAGCTTCGGTTTTCCTCTTCATCTGCCTTCTAACCCGCCAATGGCTACCAGCACGATTGCTCTGGCCTATGGTGGACCGGCAGGTTTTAGCCAGCCCACCCCTCAAAGGCCCACACTTCCTAAGGCCTCTGTCTTCTCCCTTCCCGCTGCCGGGACGTTGCAGGAGGACTTCCTGCACCCCTTACTGTGCAATGGTGCTGGCATTTCTTTGCTTCTATACTGCTTTCTCTGCTGGACTGATACCAGGTTGACTCCACACATCTCCATGGGTTAGTTCTCTCCATCTACAACTGCCTCTTACCCCTATGACTTTCCCACCCTCAAACCGTCTCACCTGGACTTCCCTCTCTCACTGCCTACAGCAGTGCCATGTGGCTGTAACTGTGTTCAAGTAGTTTGCTTAATTTTAAAATCTAACGTTGCCCTGTGGCTGTAACTGTGTTCACCTAGTTGCAAATTCTTATCTGTCTGGCCCGGTGACTGCCTTGTGCTACCGTGTACTGCTGTCTGTTCCATTCCACCTCCTCTGCTCCCCCTTCTTCGCTCATCCCTGTGTTCCCACCCCACTGCCCATTTGTTTCCACCCTTCTCACTCCCTACCTATCCACCCACCCCCCCTTTCTCGCTCCACCATCTTTGGCCTCAGCATCACCTATGGTGCTCTCGGTTTCACCTATCTTCTCCAACTGTTTCTCCATTCACTATCCTCCCCTTCTCACTAAGTCAGGCAGGAAGAAGTTCAAAAAGGATATCTTTGTCTCTAACCCTGGTCTCCCTATTGCTGACACCTACACCAGAGCTTCCTCCAAACAGACCCTCACTGACATCCTCTTTGTCGTTCCTTTGCTAGACCCATGGACTCTTCATATGGTCTCTGTGCTTTCCTCTTCCTCTCCCATTAATGGTGGCACCAGATGGGAGGCCCTCTTGGCCTCCTTCCACTCCTCTAAGGTCCTCATTGATGTTTACCTGAATGGCACCGTCCTGGTCCAAGGCCCCCAGGCAAACCTCCTCCTTTTTGCAACTTGTTTTTATTAACATTTTCCTTTAAGCAATAACCAATTAGCACAGAAAATTCAAGCGAGTACAAACGAATAACCAGAAAAAAAAAACCTTCCCTCCCCCCAAAATCCCCCTCCTCCCAAATTCCAGAAGCAGTGGACTGAGCTTTACCCCCTCCCGGGAAAGCCATATTGGCTGTGACGAGACTTAAGTCTGTGTGACCATGTCTGGGACAGCTCTTGAACTATTCAGACTTTCGCACATTCATGGGTCGGAGTCCTCTTGTGGAAGTATAATTCCAAGTAGTGACATGCTTTTGGGGCACCAAGCTCTGCGCGCCCCTTCCTTCAGGAAAGTTAGCAGGGCTGCAGAGTAAGATATAAATTTCGTATGATGTCCTGGCATGGAGTAGGTAAGCCATTCCATGGCCACGATCAAACAGATTTTTGCTACTATGCGGTCCGCTTTCGTGGGGATATCCACCAGCACATGGTTTAGGCCTAGCATATCGAGCCCTGTTTCCACTCCCCCTGATTCCCAGAACCTGTTCAATGGCCTGCTGAATGTTGCCCCAAAATGTGTTCAGTTTTGGGCATTCCCACCAAATGTGAGCCCATGATCCCGTTCCCCCACAGTCCCTCCAGCAAAGCTGAGAGGTTCGCGCGAACTTCTTGTTTATTCTGACCGGGGTTAGGTGCCACTGGTACATCAGCTTTAGCCAGATTTCCCAGATCTGGAGGGACTTGGTGAGTTTCGGGATCTGTGCCCACAATTCTTGCCACTCACTCGTCTATTTCGGTGCCCCTGTCAGCCTCCCATTTCCTCATGTAAGCTCTATACGGAGGATCTTCCCCCTGCTTGATAAGTTTGTATATGGAGGCCATGAAACCCATGTGCCCCTCATGTGTGTCTAGATACTTTTCAAAAGGGGTTAGGGGGCACGTACCTGCCTGGCTCTGGGTGGGATAGCCAATGTCTCAATTGCATATACCCGTATCTATGGGTCTTCAGCCCAAACTCCGATTTGCACTGTTCAAATTATTTTACCTTGCCTTCTTTATACATATCTCAGACCATCCGACAATCCCCCCCCAAGTACCAATCCTCAAATGCCGAGTTTTTACAACCTGCGGAGAATTGTGGATTCTCGAATAAAGGTGTATAAGGGGAGGGAAAGGTGGTGATGTGGGCCCGCTTGACTGCCGCATCCCAGGCTTCCCCTATGGTCGAGGTGATTCGGCTCCTATACCTCTGGGGGGGACCTATCCACTCTCGTAAACCAGAGTGTTCCCTCCAACCACCCGGCCACCAATGCCCTGTCCATCGGCCTCCACGGTTTGTCCCTATCGTCTCACAGCCAGTCTCTGAGAACCCTTATCTGGGCCGCTACGTAGTAAGCCTTAAAATCGGGTTCCCCAATACCTCCCCGATTGGTTGGGGCCCTCATAAGGACTGAAGCTATTCTGGGATGTTTGTGGTTCCAGATAAAGAAATTTGTGACTTTATGAAGGGCTCTGAAAAAGGAGCTTGGAACTTCTACCAGGATGGTGGCAAAGTGGTACAGAAGCACTGGTAGCACCACCATTTTGAGAGCATTAATGCGTCCACGAGATGTACAGCGGGCCCCAGTCTATTAGCTTCTATTTAATTTTCTCCAACAGAAGGAGGTAATTCGCTCAATATAGTTCCCCCATCGATTTGGTAAGGTAGACCCCCAAGTACCTAATTCCCTTGCTTGCCCATCTGAAAGCATAGTCACGTTTGACAAGTTGCACCAAGGCTGACTATAAATTAAGGTCAAGAATCTCCGACTTCTTAGTATTAACTTTCAGGCCAGCGACCCGCCCAAAATGGTCAAGTTCCTAACATAACGCTGGTAACGATACCTCGGGGTCAGTCAGTGTGAGTAGCATATCATCCGTGAACGCGGCCACTTTATGCACCTGTCCCCCAAACGTGATGCCCTTTATCCTGCCAGTCACTCTTATCGCCTCTAGGAATGGCTCTAAATGAAGCGTGTAGAGCAGCGGGGATAGTGGGCACCCTGCTTCGTACTCCTCTCTACTCTCACCAGGTCTAAAATCCGACCATTAATTGCCAAGCACAGGGACGGGTTGCGGTAGTTGGCCCTCACTCGATCCATGTATTTGGGTCCAAAACCCATTTTGGTCATTGTGGCGAAGAGGAAGCCCCACTCCACGCGATCAAAAGCCTTCCCGGCGTCGACCGCTAGGAGGAGGGCGGGAATCCCCTTTATCTGAGTTTTCTCAACCAAGTGAACCACTCTCCACACATTGTCAGCTGTCTGCCGCCCTTTTATGAAACCCGCCTGATCATGTTGGACCAGCCTGGGCATGAAGGAATCTAACCTGGCCGCTAAGATCTTTGTGTGAATCTTCGCATCAACGTTTATGAGCACTAATCGGGCGGTAGGATCCGCACACCTCTGGGTCTTTTCCTTTTTTATGTATAAGAGTTACTTTGGCCTCGTCCATGGAGGCGGGGAGTGCCCCCGAAGAGCCTATGTGATTAAAAAGTCTGGTGAGCTGGGGAATTAGAAATTCTTTATGTACCTTGTAGAACTCGGCCATGAAGCTATCAGGGCCTGGGGCCTTGTTCGGGGAAAGGGTGGAAATCACCTTCCTGACTTCGTCAGTCATTTCTTCTTCGAGCTGTTCCCGCTCCCCCATTGATAGGGCCCTGAGATCGAGCCTATCTAGCTAAGCCTTTTGCGGTGTGGGGTCAGGATTGTTTGTCGCGTATAAGGTGGTGTAAAACTAGCGGAATTCTCTCTCTCTCTCCATCTCTCTGTTGTTTGTAAAGACCAGACCGCACCCCCCCTTGATCTTTAGAATAGTTTTACCCTTCTCTTCCTTTCGCAACATCCGGGCTAGCAGTCTATCAGACTTGTTCGCCTTGATATAGTGCATTTGACGCAAGTGCAGTAAACTGCGCTCGGCTGCCCTGGTCTGGATGAGATTCAATTGGCCTCTTAGCGACCGGACCTCTCGTGCTAAAGCTGGTGTATGTTTAGTGGCTAGTAGTGCCATTGCCTCTGAGTTCTATGCCCAGGTTCTCTTCCTCACGCCTTAGTTCCCTTTCCCTTCTAGCCTTGATTGCCATGATTTTCCCCCTTATCGTGGCTTTTAGTGCATTCCACTATATTTGCGGGGTAATATCCTCCCACCCATTCATCTCAGCGTAGTCCTCCAGTTCCCGTTCCACCACCTGCACTAGAACCGGGTCTTTAAATAACATGAACGGGTAACACCATTTCCATAGCCCAAGGGGTCCCCGTGGCCTGCTCAGTGTTAGTGCGATAGGGGCGTGGTCCGATAACGTGATGGGCCAGAGTGAGATCTCGGTAATGGACCCTAAAAGAGGGGCTGACGCACAGATGTAGTCTATCCGGGAGTGGGTTTTATGAGCATACAAATAAAATGTGTACCCCTTGTCGGCCCCCTGCGTCTCCCTCCACGCGTCTACCAGGGAAAGATCTTGAAGTTTCTTTTTAAGGTCCCCGGAAGGTCCACCCGGTGCTCTCCATAGAGCCCTGCCTCTGTCCCTGGAGGGGTCCCAGTCCATGTTAAAAACTCCTGTTAGAACAATACGTCCCCTGGCAAAATCCCTCAGGCGGGTAAGAGACTTCTGAATAAAGGTATCCTGACCAGTGTTGGGCGCATATAGTGTGGCAATCATATATACCTCTCCTCTGCCCTCTAGATCAACGTCAGGTATCGCCCCTGATCGTCCTTTTGCATAGCCTCGATTGACAGATCCAGGCCATCTCTCAAAGCAAGAGCCACCCCTCCCTTTTTACAAGCCTGAGTGGCCTGGGAGAGCCGAGCATGTCCCCAGATTTTAAATCTCCGGATGTCCCGCGTTTGAATGCGAGTCTCCTGCAATGCGACTATATGTGGTTTCTGTTTGCGTATGAACAACTCCACCTTCTTGCTTTTAACGGGGGAGTTCAGCCCGTTTTACGTTCCGCGATATCATCTTCAGTTGCTCAATTTTATTAGGAGGTGTGATTAATGGAATATGGGCAAAACGCCTTGGACCTCTGTTTTCTCGGGCCCCCGATGACCTGGCCTAGTTTTATGCTCCGACCCTCCGACCAGTCCCACTCTCTCATCTGCCCCTTGAAATCCACCCCCCCTCCCAAAAAACAGATATCCCCCTTGGTGGACTCAGCTGGCAACTTGCCCCCCCTTGTGCACAAAAGACGAGAGCTAAAAAACAACCGAGTCTTTCCCAACGTGGGATCTCCCAATCCCATCCCAAGAGACTCTCCCCCCTCCCTTCTGCGCTTGAAGCCTTCAGAACTCCTTTCGCAATCCTGCTCCGGTGCCTCAGATTTATGTAGCCAACGCCCTCCCCGGACTCGCTATGTTGGCCCTCTATGATTTCGGGAATCCGGCATCAGCTGAAATTTCAGGACCAGTTTGACTATTGGGTTGGCTCCCCCCCGGTAAACTGCGACCCGCTGTCCGGAGGGTCTCTTTCCTTGATCGCTTGGGCTTGACTGCAGTCCATTCCCAGGATTTGTGCGAGACGCACCGGCCAAGAGGGCCCGCAGGGTCTGCCGGTGATTGCTCCTCGATGCCCAGTAAATCCAGGCCTTGTTCGCAGGACGTGACCTTGTATTGTCTTCCCTGCCACAGGAAGGATGAGACCATCTATATCTGATCTGCTTTTCACGCAAGTATTTCAATATTGGGAGCACCCGTCTCCTTTTATTCAGGGTTATTTTGGACAGGTCCCGATATAGAAATATCTCGGTGCCATTATAGGATATATGTCCAGCTTTCCTTGCTTTCTCCAGGATCTTCTCTTTTGCTGCATAACTGAAATGCCACTAGCACATCCCTGGGTCCAGAGCCCTGTTCCAGGCGGGGGGTGGGGGGGGGTCCCACTCGGTGTATTCTGTCAAACTGAAGATCAATGGCTGTGTCCACTCTAGGAGGTCTCTAAAGAAGACTGAGGGTTTGCGCTAGGTCCTGGGCCTGAACGGACTCCGGCAATGCTTTGACACGTATATTGATTCTTCTAGAGTGGTTCTCTAAATTGTCGGCCTGCAACTCCAGATTCTGGGTGGCCTGTGCCAGCGTTTCCAGAAGGTTTTCAGTTTTCCTTGCGCCCTCTGTCAGGTCTTGGATGGGCCGTTCATTAGTGTCCACTCTTTCTTCAACATTGTGGATATCTCGCCTTATATGCTTTAGCCCCGCGGCCAAATCTTCCCTCAGGGCATCTATTTGCTTCTGGTTCGCCGTCGTAATCTTGTCCACCACTTCTCTGAGGAATTGTCTAAGTGCCGCAAAGGTGACCGGCCCGTCTTGATGTTCGGGGTAAGGGTCTGCACTCTGGGCACCTGCCCAGTCACCCGCCTGATGGTCCTTCAGGTGGTCAGCTTCTGGGATGTGGTCTTTGGCCCAAAATCTGGTAAGGGAAGAATCTTGGGTCTTCCTGGCACTTTTGGGGGCTGAGGGGGCGTCCTTAGCCGTGTTCCTGGACATGGTGGGGCACCGGCCTGAGGCTAGCCTGGTTTCTTTCGCAAACTGTTGACGTGGAGCGGCAAAGTGATAGCGGGGGTCTCCACTCTCTTGTGCAGTGGCGGCTGCTATCATGGGGCGGCCGGGCGCCGCCCCCCCCAGAAAAGAAAAAGGAAGCTAAAAGAGATTCAATCAGAGAACTTCTCCGATTGAATCTCTTTTAGCTTAGAAAATGCCTGCATTTCCTTTGCCAACAGCGCGGGGGCGCTGTGGCAAGGTAATCATGTATCAGGGCCGGGCCCGGCTTTAACAGCGGGGCGCGTCCCAATTTAGTTTATTTTTTTCCATAGTAGAGTGCGTGGAGCTCCTAGCCCCACGCACTCTACGTAGCCCCTTTAATTGGAAGCCTGGCGGGGCGCTTCAGGGCTGGCCCCGCCAGTATAAAATGTGCGTAAACAGCGCACTTAAATTCAGATTCCCTCCCCTGCCATGGATACAGTAATGTCATTGGCTGGCAAACAGCCAATGACATTACTGTATGATGACTCACTGGCGGCGCAGGGTGTGTACGTGCGCCTGCGCCGCCTTCACACGTCTGTTTCTCTTTCTTTTCTTCACGGTGCAGTGGGTGCACATCAAACACGACTACGAGTGCTGCTGCAGCGGCGCCGCGGTAAGTACCATGATCCGGCCGGGCCATCCCCATGTTTGTTTTACTTTTTCTTTCTGTTTGGGACCGGGGACTCGGGAGTGTTACTTACACTCCCCTCCCCGGGCCCAAACTATGTGGTCCACCACGGCCCCAGGCCCAGTCAACACTGAACGACGTGTAGGCCTTGGCCTACACGTCGTTCAGTGTTGCTGCCGAGCTGCGAGCCTTGGTGGTAGCGGGCCGCCCGGCCCGCTACCACCAAGGCGAGGGCCGCTGCCCTGGGCCTATTTGTTTTAACCCCGGTCCGTGCCCCATGCCGGACCGGTGCGCAAGGCCCAGGGCAGGCACTGGCCGTGCGCTGCTGCTGCCCACTCAGGCAGCCGCGGCCTGCGACCATGCATCTGCTAATTGTGCCGTTTTATATTTTCGCCATTTTCCGAAAATAAATGCTGAAAATATAAAACGGCACAAATAGCAGATACGTGGTGGCGGGCCGCGGCTGGCTACAACACAACTTCCAAGAGAGTCTGGAGAGCAGAGCATTACGTGCCGAGGTTATTTGGTGCATTTAAATGCGATGCTGTACAAGCACCTGGACCTAAGTTACCCCCTAAGAGCAGTGACCACCGAATTCATGTTACTGTAATGCACAGGTTACCCGACGCACACGATTTTGGATTGTGGTAGTTGTCTTTTAGGCAAGATGGGAGAGAGAGAAGTTACTATAATACTCAGTTTGCTCAACCTATTTCTATGAGGGCTTATAGATATGTCAAATTTGTTTATGATTTGTGTACTTTTTAAGTCATTTCTTTGAAACAGAGTGTATTGCTAAGCCAAACATTACACCACTTCACCATTTAACTAAAGTTTGTTATCCTGGATAAATTGTTTTTATCTCACTGTGACATCACTTATAAGTTTTCACATTTTTCACAGCTTTAAAACATTTTTTATCCCTTTACAAAGGGGGCAGATGTAATTAGCACTTTGGGCCTGTTTCTGTATCCCTACAGTCCCCCCCCCCAGCTCTTGACCTCTTATGTGTGCACTCACCCCTGCACTTGCCACTTTTACCTACTGTTTTATTTATCTAATTTATTTTTTACTGTTGATTCTATATGTATCGCACTGCCCCCTACCCCACCACCCTGCACTTTCCCTATCCCACCTCCCCTGCAACTGCGCGATCTTAATGTCACCTGGCCTAGTAAGATCGTTGTCTGTCTTCCCTCTGTTCCCCCTCCCTTGCCTCGTCGCGCTTTGAAACACTTGTGTATAGGCATGTTATAAATGCCATATCATATCATAGGGACAAAATGGTCTGTGAGACCGCCGCTTAGAATTGCGTTATTGTGGCACTGCCACTCCCTCAGTGTCACATCACTTGATTTGATAGGCAGATATAGACCCGCCAGTCGGTGTGCCGCAGATGCTCGTATAGCAGACTGACTGCAGCAGAACTAACATTCACATCCCTTGTTGCTGCCAGTCACAGAAGTTGCTCGGACCCCCCAGAGTCCTGCCACCCAGAAGAATGAGGGAATCACTGTACCATGTCATGCTATGCTATTGAGTCTTCTATAGCACTGCTGCTGTTTATACGGTTTCTTGGAGCTTATGGCTCTGCAATAGGCGGGGTAACCGACTAACATTGGAACATATGTAGCAGATCAAGGTTGCTGTTGCAACGTTGACATGTGCAGAGCTGAAAAGATAGGGCACTCTGTGTTGTGCAGGTGTTAGATATTTTGTGAGTTGTCTGGAGCAGCGGTTTATGCATGCTCCGGGCTGCTAATGTAAATCGTTGGTGTGATTATCTGTCGTATGTCAGTGTGGTGTTTAAGGAGTGTGAACCACCATTAGAATGTAAAACCTAATGCTTTTGTCATATCTCGGTGGGTTTTTGGACAGTAAATTGCACATTTTGGAGCCCATTTTCCCAAAAATGTCCCCCCCTTGGGTGTTGTGGCCTCACGCGCTGCGCGTGCTCGCTCAAAAATTCGCCCAGGGAAATGTACGCCCCACCAGCTTTCAAACTCACCAGCCGCCACTGCTCTTGTGTATGGTGGAGTGTCCCATGTATGGGCAATGATCTCCCCTCCCCCACTCAGCTCTCTATGGTGGGGTCATGGTGTGCTGGGGACCTACCCCCGGCAAAGCAGAAGACAGGACCAGGCATCTCCTCATTACTCCGGTAGTGCCACGGGGGGGTGGGTGGGTGGGTCAGGGGGCCACCCGGTCCGCCCCCGTTGATTTAGGTCTGTGAGGGGTCCGGGGAGGGGAGCACGAGGGTGCAGTCTGCCGCCGGCCGCTGTCTTCTGGGTAGAGACTGCAAGACCGTGTTGGAGTTGGAGTGGCGAGCCCCCCTCACCGTCCCCCTGCTGGATGTGGTGCTCCGGCTAACGGCCAAATTTACTGTCCGTGTTTAAATGGTGGGCACCCCCCTGCCCCCACTTACTGTCGCCTTGTTGAGGGTGGTGCTCCGGTTTCACCCAGGCCAGCCCCGTCCTTGTTCAGTGCCGCTTGGACTACCCGAGCACCCGCAGCATTCGCCGGGTGTCACCAGGGGGCGTGGGGCATCGCACAGAGCCCCCCAGGTCCCTCCTGGTACAGCCGATGGTGGGGGGCCTCGCCCGCTGAGTCCCGCCGCGGGCCCGCTCCACTGTTGGCGCAGCCTGATCCAGGCGACTGCGATCGTCTCGGTGTGAGGGTGCGGGGCAGCTGCACCGACGAGGGCCGCTCGGTTGGAGTGCTCCGGCGAGGTCTGCTTATGTATCCTCCGGATGGGCTGGCTGAATGGAGGTGCCGACACCAAGGGAGACTGCCGGGGAGGGCAAAAGTCTGCGTCGGGACTGCTAGGGCACCGTCAGGGTAAGAGCGGGGTCCGGGAGCTCAGGAGTCGCAATGCACTTAGGTGGCAGCCATCTTGGAACTCCCACCTTCTCCTCTTTGATAGACCCTTCCAGCGCCTCATCAACTTCCTTCCCATGCTGTTCCTTCTCTCCCTTCTCTGACTTGCTTGCCTCCCACCTCTGCCTCCCCCCTGGCTATCTTGCCCTCTCCTCCCTTCTTTTCTGCCCCCCTCGACCCCCAGGCTCCTTCTACACCTCTGCAGGGCGTACCTCTGATTTTTACCCTTCCCCGGAAGTCTTTCAAGGTCGGCAACCTTCTCCATCTTGCCACTCTCAACTCGCTCAGCTGTCAAACACTCCTCTGACATCTGCTGCCTCCGGGAAGAACTCAACCTCGATGTCCTTGTTCTCAACGAGACATGGTTCACAGATAACTCTGTCACAAGTTTTGACACTCTCCTCCCGGAGGGCTACAAGATCCTCTCTGCACCCAGACTCAACCGTCCCAGTGGGGGTGTAGCCCTGATGTTCCCGGAGTGGATTCCTGCCTCTGTGATTCTTATGCAGGCCTACTCATCCTTCGAATGCCTTGTTTGCAGGCTCTCGCTCTCTCCTGGCCACTCTCTCACCATTACTACTATCTTTCGGCCACCTGGTCAGACTACTTCTTTCTTCTCCGAGTGGGCTGACCTCTCCTCCTCCCTCCTGGCCTCGACCACTCAACTCCTTCTCCTTGGAGACCTCAAAGACCACCTGGATGCTTCCTGTCCCTCCTCTGGACTCTTTCGCGACCTCTGCGACTCTCTCTCCCTTTCTATTCTTCCCTCTGGCCCGACTCACTATGCAGGGCACACTCTGGATGTTCTCATCTCCTCGGCTCTCCCCCTCTGTAACCCTTTCACCAACCCTCCCACCTGGAGCGATCACTTTCTCCTTTCCTCCCATTTCTCCCTCTCTACCCCAAAGGTCACACCAGCTATAGCACTGCCACCTACCTTCTCGGTCATCCGGCCCATGAAGCTTGAGTTAGTTGAGGCATCCGTTGCCACCTTCTCCCCCCATCCTCCACCTCTGGCTGAGTCCCATCATGACAATGCCCTTTCCAAGTTCCACTCTGCCATCTCCGATACTCTTGATGTTCTTGCCCCTGTCATGAGGATCCGCTTGAAACCCAAAGCCAAGTGCAACTCTTGATACGACTCTGACTTTGTCACCCTTAAACGCAAGTGTAGGGTGGTTGAGAGGAAATGGCAGGCATCTTGTTCATCCTCTGACAAACTGGCCTGCCGCCTGCTCCAAAGGCAATACCGGCTCTCTGTCCGCACTAAGAAGAGAGCCCACATTCAAGCACGCGTCTCTGCGGCATCTAACAACTCGACCGAAATCTTTAAAATCTGCAAGGAGGTGGCCAATCCTGCTGCAGTCTCTACTTCCCCTGTCCCCTCCCATGCCCCTGGCTTCTCATTTCATCTCTAAAACCCAGGACATTCTGTCCGCCCTCTCGTTATCTCCTCCTCCTCCTCCAGCGTCTCTTTCTGCTACCTCTGGCCCCCCTGCAGCCGCCTCTCCTCCTTCTTTCTCTTCCTTTCCTCTGTTCTCTCCTGACGAGATTACTAGACAAGTCAAATCTATTAAACTCTCGTCAAAAAAGGTTCTTCCCTGTTTGTCCAAAACCATTAAGGACCATATTGACACCCATGCCTGACTTCTGCAACCACTCCTTCGCCACGGCAGCCTTCCCCTCACCTCTAAAGCACTTTCTGTGCACCCTCTTCTCAAGAAACCCACAGGTGACCCCTCCTGCCCGGCTAACTATCACCCGATCTCTATCACTCCTTTCCTGGGCAAACTCCTAGAAAAGCTTGCCATCTCCCAGCTTAACTCCCACACTGATTCTGTTGGTTGACTCCATGACCATCAGTCTGGCTTGAGAGCAGATAGAAGCACGGAAGCTACTCTTCTGAACATCCGCGATGACATGCTCTCTAACCTTGATTCCAATCTCCCCTCTGTCCTCATCCTACTCCATCTCTCTTCTGCCTTTGATACGGTCAACCATGCCATCCTGCTCAACCGACTGTGATAACCTGAGTATCACTGATCAGGCCCTGGCCTGGCTGGACTCTTTCCTCTCCAACTGACCCTCCCAGGTCCAACTTGGGTCCTTCCTTTCCTCTATATCACTCTCCACTTGTGGTGTTCCCCAGGGGTCTAACCTTTCTCCCTAGCTTTTCAAACAATACCTGGCACCCCTCACCCACCGCATTGCTACTCTCTGCTCCAACTTGCAGTGCTATGACAATACTTAGCTTGTTTTCAGGCTCCCCTCTGCCGCCTCTTCCCCCCTCCCTTGCTCATCTTCGACTCTGCGCAATCCAGGAGTGATGTGCCGCCAACAACCTCTGCCTTAATGCCAGTTAGACAGAGATCCTCATCGGCACTCCTACACCTTCCTTTCTTGTCACTCTCTGACTGACCTCCCTTGGCCCTCTTCCTGCTCCTACCTGTGGGGCTAAGAACCTCGGGGTCATCTTCGACTCCACGCTTTCCTTTTCTCCACACCTCTCCGACGTCTCTAAGAAGTCAAACTACCAACTGCACCTCCTCAGGGGTATTCTTCCTTTCTTCTCCTTCCCACAGAAGCTCACCATCTCCAGAGCTTTGGTTCTCTCTAGGCTGTACTACTGCAACATCCTCTTTCTAAATCTGCCTGCTACCACTCTCCGCCCTCTGCAACTCATCCAGAACAGGACTACAAGACTTGTCCTTGGCCTCAAGCCCAGGGATTGTATCTAACCAGCCCTCAAATATCTACATTAGCTCCCAGTGGCTGCAAGGATTAAGTTCAAGACCCACTGCATTGTCCATTCTGGGGCCTGGGTCCGCAATACCTTCAACTCTCCCTTCGGAAATACCTTCCAACTCGAGCTCTATGCTCCTCCACCTCCAACTCCCTCAGGGTCAGTCGCTTCTCCAAGTGATGAGTTTGGTGGTTGATCTCTTTTTTCGGCTAGGGCCTCCCTCTGGAACAGCCTCCCTGCCTCTCTAAAACTTGGAGAACCATCTTCGGTTCTGCAAGCACCTCAAGACCTTCCTCTTTGCTTCGGTCTTTGCTCTTCCTCTCCCCTGCTGATCTCTGTGTTTTCTGCACAGGGTACCTGGCTACCCTCTGAATTCGGGCCCAGATCCCTGTCCACCCAGCTGCATACCCTCACTGCCCCCTGGCAACCCTTTGCACTTGGACCTGTATCTGCAACCTTACAGTCCCCTTACCCGCACTTATTAGACACCCGTTGTCTTCACTTAATTCTTGCAATTGCTGCTTGTTGGTTGCACTACCCGTTGTTTTTATCACATGTTCAGCACTTCCCACTCCTCCCCTGCCCCTTGCACTTTCCACCTTCCCGCTCCCCTGCACTTGCGCATTCCAAATGTCACTGGGCCTAGTAAGATCGTTGTTTTGTCCTCCCATGTACCCCTCCCTTGCCTCGTTGCGCATTGAAACACTTGTGTATGGGCCCGATATAAATAAAATATATCACCTCCTGAGAACCTAAAGAATGACAGGAATGGGGGGGGGGGCGGAAGCGTAGTGGAGAGGGAAGGTCCAGTCCACCAGAATCACATCCCCCAATGCACCGTTCACTGGGAATTCCCTTGAGCAAAACTGTTTGCACTTCCTATTAGACTCGTGGCAGACAGATTCACTATCGGAGTACCCCAAAGAGAGAAGACCTCCTCAAGGACTTCCTACACACTTCCCACTTGTGTGAGACCATGTTCTGCCTGGTCAGAGCATCCGCCAAGGTGTTCTCTGTCCCCGCCAGATGAACTGCGGAGACCAAGATCCAGTTCTCCTGTAATCAGAATCACATCTGCATTGCGCCTCTGTGCAGAGGGGACGGGAGTGTACACCACCTTGCTTGTTCAGGTAGTGCATGGCCACCTTGTTGTCTGTTTGAATTAGGGTATGCTTCCCCTTGAGAGATGGGGCAAAGGCTCTCAGGGCTAACCTGATGGCCCCAACTCCAGCCGGATGACGTGCCACCTGGCTTCTGTCACTGACCAAACACCACTCACCTACAGGTCCTCGCAGTGAGTGCCCCAACCCTTCAGAGACGCATCTGGGACCACTCAGGCCTGAGGCAAGGAGGCCAGAAGGGTTCCCCCGCCATAAGATTACTATGGTTGGCCCACCAGCCGAGGTGGCCGACCACTTGACTGCACACATTGAGAGGATCCAGGTGCACTCCCAGGTACTGATACCACTGGTCCCTTAGGAGCCACTGAAGGGATCTCATGTGCAGTCTGGCCTCTGGCGCTAGTAAAATACCGGAGGCCATGAGACCTAAGAGGCGGAGGAAGGAAGCCGCTGGTAAGGTGGCATGGTTCCAGAAACAAATATACCATATGAGCCATGTTGTCGGCTCTCTCTTTGGGAGGGTAAGCCTTTCCTACCGAGTGTCTAGGACTGCTCTGATGAACTGGAGCCTTTGGACTGGAGTTATTAGCTTTTATGCCAAAAAGCAAATCACCTTCAAAAGGTATGTCCAGTAACCTGTTCTGAACATTTGGAGAGATCCCAGAGGTTTTTAGTTAAGTCAGTCTCATCATGGCTACTGTTGACCCCAATGAATGGTCAACGCAGTCTGCCATGTCCAAGCCCGTCTGCAACGACTGCTTGGCTACCTACTTCCCATCTTCCACCAGCTGTAAATATCCATCACACATTGCACCTTCGGGGATGTACTCAGCCGTATGTACCACAGATTTCAACAAGCCAAAAGAGTATTTTGCAAAAACACAGGCTATATTGGGGGCTTTGAGCACCATGCTGCCAGAAGTAAAAACCTTCTTGGCCATTGCGTCCAACCTTTTTCCTTCCCTGTCCAGGGGCAAATTGGATGTGGATCCCGCAGGTCTGGTAGTAGTTGTGGTAGCTTGCATGACAGGAGAAGGGCATGTAGGGAGAAAAGGAGGATCTCCTCTTGCCGGCCTATACTTCCCTGTGAAATTGGAGTTTACGGGGGGTATCCTGCAGGGATGTTGCCATAAGGAGGTTAAGGGGTCTGCTATAACCGAGTTAAATGGCATATTATGCCCAACTGCAGGACCTTTGTCCAGAAGGTCTGTTAGTTTGTACCCTTGAAGGGGTGCAGCACAAGATTTGAAACCAAGGGTGTCTACCACCCTTTCAAACAGGGCCCTGATGTTTGTCCGAGTATGTATGTAGGGCTGAGCCTGCTGGAGCCCAAGGTCTGGAGATGTAGCCAGGCCACTGGCATCTTGTAACCCCCTGGGCAAGAGCCAACAAATTGGCTTGGTCGAAGAAATCGACACTGCTGATACCAGAAAGGATCAACGTCCTCTTGGTCGTCGGGCTGATCGATGTCGAAGATTGACCGCATGGAGTCAAGCATTCCGACCTTGACAGTGGTAAAAAGGAACCACCGCCGACAGTAGGCGTCAAGGTTTTTCCTGCGGGTGCCGATGGGATGGCTGTCGACGCCGATGGGATGGCAATCTGCACCGAAGAAGGCTTTGATGACAAATGGATGTTGTGAATTGGCCTTATGATGGACAACCAATGGCGTTTTAAGTGTCTTTGTCGGCGTCAAGCCCGAAGGCGTCGATGTAATGGCTAGAGTGGGGTTGGAACGCTGAGCACTGCTTTTGCTGCCAAAGCTTGCTGGTCAGGAGGGGCGGCGGGAGGTGCGCTGCACCTACAGCAGCGTGATTCCTAAACATTTCAAGCATTTCAATCTTGAAACATTCCCACTCTTCCCGAGTGGTCAGCCCAGCCGAGGGTTTACCTCTTTCTGAAAAGCTAGACTCGTGTCGATGATGGTTATGCTGCTGCTTCTTTTGCAAGGAAGACTGAGAAGAATGGCTTTTTGAGTGTGACCGCTTCTTCGTTTTCCGGCGATGCTTTTCCTTCCCCTTTTCGGGGTTGGGCTCCTCCATCTCAGCTCTCGGGAGAGCAGACGAGTGACTGCTTCGGCGATTAGGAGGGCGGTCGACCCAAAGCAAGTTTCGCAGCTCTCTCACATAGGGTTTTGGACTGCCTTTTCAAGCACGATGTACAGGCCTCTGTGTCGTGACTCGCACCCAAGCACTGCAGACAAATGTCATTGGGGTCAGTCACTGACATTTTGGACTGGCAATCAGTGCATCTTTTGAAGGCTGAAATTCAGTGAGTAGACATTGTAGTCGAGGTTTTCTGAAGAAAATTGAATTTTTGTCAAAAACGTTGAGTGAAGACTCAAAGTCGTGACGTGGTATTTATAGGACGCCAGACATCAAGTCAACGATCGTGCACCGAGCAAGACAGATCGATGTCTGAGTCGAGGTCCACTATGCCCCCTGTCAAGAAAAGTTTCTGAGCAGCAGAGTGGGATGAGGATATCTATCAGATGAGGAATCTGCAGGAGAGAAGCAATCCATTTAAAGCTTGTTTATGGGATGGATGCCAATTGATACCTAGGACTGTCAACTAAATTACTGATTACGTAAACCAAGGGTTCCAGTTTCCGCATTCTTTTAGATACTTAATCAAACCTCAAAATGTTGCAGTAAGACATTACATACTCTGTATGCGACTTAACCAATTACAAACGTGTGAGATATTAGGTACCTGGTGTGAAATTCCCCATGCTCGGTTATATAAGTTTTGCAAAACAAAAATAGAAAATATTTGCTGTGCATTTACGAAATTCCCTAAACTGGTAACTATAAAGTGGGATTGAGATACAGTGCTTTTGTCCATAAACTGGATAATTTAGGGCTGATCAGTTTTGGAGCACTTTATTCTCTGGTGAGTCATTGGTTATCACCACTGCAGCATTCTATACCTGTAAAGAGTTTTCAAAAAGGATCCAAGATGTTTTATCATAAATAGGATTTAACATTGTATCTATTAGGAGTGTGGATTGAATGTGTTTATGGATGGTATTTATAACTTGTATTGCTATTTTGTGTATCGTCTGTGTATTGATTGTTTTGTAATAAACCAAAAACACAATAAATACATTAAAAATTTATTGCAAAAACAGTAATTCTAAAAACACACAAAAAAACGAAGTACAACGTCTACAAACCTCTACCCCCCAACCTTAACATACAATATGCAGATTTGTAAAGGGTCATGAAATCATCCATGTCAGTGGAACTGTGCTGCGGCAGACGCTGTGCATCGGTTCAACTGCTAGTCAAAGTTTGGGAACAATAATCCCCCTCCAACATGTTCATCTCACCTTTCGTGTGATCACTGTGATTTTTGGCACTGTGGCTTCTGCAAACGCAAACAGGAGTTTTGCCCCATGTCGTATGATGCCACCATATTCTTGTGATGTACCTAAAAAATAATTTAAAGGATGACCACCAAGTCACTGTGAACGACAAACGGTTTGTGAAACAAAACATTTTGCACATGCATATCAAATATTTGTTAAAAAAAGAGAATGCATGATTTAATTACATCTTCTTCCAGTTTAGCCTTTTGTCTAATGCATTATCAAATAATGCATGAATAATAGGTTGCTCTAGCATTTTTCCATGACCTCACCATAAAAATGTATTTACCTTATCCCAAGGTATTCAAATAAGAACCCACATGGCAAAACTACCCGCCCACTTGATTTGATGCCTACCATTTTAGAAAATGCATAGTAAACACTTGAACTTGCCATTACTACGGGTTGATTTGGTCCAATTGTATCAAATGTATGTCAGACCCAATGAAACTCTGTATTCAGTCTTCATTAAAACCGACTTTCTCTCTCCCAATTTATCAGACTGCCAATGTCCATTTCCAACAATGCACCAATGAAAGCTATATCCTGTTTCCCTCTGTAAAACCAGGGGTAGACTTGGAACCAATAGTGGCCCAGGAAATGTTTTTCAGAGTGGCCCCATATTACACAGTGCGAGCAAACAGAGTGACCAAGCCCAACCCCTTAGGATTTAGCGGTTCTCCTCCCAAACAAAATGGGAAAAATGGCTCCAAATAATTAATTGAATTTGAAAGCATGTGTGCAACATATATGGATGCACGAAGAGTTCAGCATAACAAAAAAGCACAGAACACATTTCTTTAGAGGGAGGAAAAGCAGACAGGAAGCTTTATAAAGAAACTGCTTCAGAGGGATGTGGGCAATGAGGAGAAATAGAAGGAATTGGGTGGGGTCGAGGAGGGTAAGAGGAATGGAAAACCAGTGTTACCACACAAAAAGGGCCAATTACGTAGAGGCCCACTGGGAAATCTCCATGGTTCCCTATCGGCCACTACAACAGACTCTAGACGGAGGTTCCGCCAGTTTCCCACTGCATGTGAATTTCAGCCTCTTGATGCGTTTAGATATACCTGCCCTTGTTCTGTCTCACTGCTGCTTTCTCATCCCTCCAGTACACATATTATCAGTTTTCTCCAGCTCTGGGGTAGAACCCTGTGCTTTGCACTTGTGAACCACTCACTAATCCCACAGGAGGAAGACTGTTCATTGAAGTCACCTCACAGAAGACATAAGACTCACCTACCCTCCAGTCTGAAGGCCATTACGGGTAAACCTCAACACAAATTTGTTCTTATAGGACCCCCGCAAGGAAGCACTGATGTAATCTTTAAAAAAGACAGAAGTTGTTAATTTGTGCAGGATATGATCTTCAGATAGAGAAATTAACAGAGGCAGCACACTGTTCTCTAAATAGCTCTCATTTGTTCATGTATTGGTAGACATGGTTGAACAATTTAAACAAACCTATCGGGAGTGGATCAAGATACAGCGTGATGTTGCCACACTAAATGAATGCCTCAACAGGCACAGGAAGGCTTTTATCGGCGCATCTCTGCAAAGCAGCCTTTTCAGTGGAAAACCCAAGTGTCTTTTTCAAAGTACTCTCAAGCGTCCACTAAGCATAAGGTCAACTGTGAGGCAACTGCGTGGCTAGAGGCTTGCGGGGAGCTAAACATGCCCATGCACAACTGAAGATTTAGTCTATAGGCCATTAAAGCTCGCTATGAGGTTCTTGGAGCGGCCACAGTCCTATTGGGTGGCCCTGAGGCTAGCCAGGGTGGCGAACCACTTAAATATTGAAGTCCCCATGAACACATAGCCATGTGTGCACCAAGAGGAATCCCTTGCTGCCCCGGGATTGCTTCCCGCAGCACTTTCTGATGAAAGTGACACCTTTACATGACGTTAGGAAACAAGCGGGGACCCAGGGTTGACTGCACAGAATGCAGCACATGACAGAGCACCATTTAATAATTGCAGGGAAACAGTATGAAACTGTCCAAAACGGACACCCCACAGTCTAAACCTAGTTATATCTACATATTGGGCCTAGCACCTTAAAGGGAAAATGCTAAATGGTATTTCCTTATTCTCCCCATCACTATAATGCTGGAGAGTGCCGAAGAATGACGTAACATTTGACCCGACTGTATATACAGACAAGGCCTACAGCCCAGAATCAGAAAATGGGAGGCCCTGGTGGTAGAGAGTTCGTTTATGAACTCAACAAACGCGATTTCGTATCAAAATTTCGAAGAACGTTTGGTAACATCCTCGCAGTGAAATGCAAATAGAAAGATTTCCCCAGAGCGCCATCAACTTCTCATATGGTAGTCGGTGCAGAAGGTACTGCAACGCTGAGGCAGGCAGCGTGTATAATTATACACACCTTACTTGGAGAGTGAACCTACACATAGCCCTGCAGAAATGGAGGGAGGAGCTGCTAGACTGGGAGATCTGTGAACATACAAGAACATCTCACTTAGCCTAGGGATATGCCTGGTCCACTTCAAATATATTCACAGATTCTACTACTCCGCTGCCAAATCGCACCCCATTGGCTCCTCTGGATCGCATAAGTGTCTGAGATGTCCAGAGAATAAACCAGGGCTCTTCCACAGAACATGGTCCTGCCACTATGTAATTATCCAATGCCAGGAGGCCCTTATAAACACTAAATGAAATTATTGAAACGGATTTTCCTCTTGAGCCAAAATGTTGCTTACTGCATGTGTTTTCGGCAAACCGTTCATGCAGTTCAACATTTGTTCGCTTTGCTTTGGCACTGGCACCTAGAAAGTTAGCAATAACCTGGCTGAAAAGAAATCCTTGCAAAGGCGCGGACTGCTTGCAGGATATGATGCTATGTAAACACAATAGAAGAAGCTAAAGGCTGAAGCAGGAACCTAGCAGTAGCAGGCCTAGAGATATATGGGAAAAGTTCGGGACATACGTAAGCAAACGTTGTGAAAATGTAGAGCATATGTTATGTTAAAGGTACTTATGTAGCGCACTGTCACCAACGGAATTGGTCCCCAGGCGCTCTGGCAGATCTGTAAACGAGAAGGTGGGATGGGTTAGTAAGGTGAAGAGGGAGTAGGATAGTGAGGAGTGGTGTACAGTTGGCAGCTTCAACTCGGTAGACACTGGTTGCTGAACTTTGGTGCGAGTATTGGATCGGTGTCAGTCCGCTTGTGCGGTTGGTGCAGCTTATGTGTTGTTGCGGGTTGGTGAAGTGCGTGCAGCTTGCTCTGCGAGAGATGGTTGGGTGCGTTTATTTGAGTGAGATAAGTATGCAGAGTTTGAGTTTATATTGGTTAGTGGGTTATATGACATTTAACATGCTAACATTCATAGTTCCGTCAGAGTGTAGTACTTGTCGATCTACACAATTCCGTCCAAGTTTGACACTTGCCATCCTTCACAATAATTATCTAGATATGGGGCAAGATAATGTTCTCTTCTAAGTGTGTCATATGCTAACATTCACAATCCCATCTAGTTCCAACACTGGCTAATGTTCACGATTATGTCCAGGTGTGGCACATGTTAATATTCACAATTCCACCTAAGTGTGGCATGTGCTAATAATCACAATTCCTTCTCAGTGTGGTACATGTGAATATTCACGTTTCCATCTAGGTGTGGCACATGCTGACATTCACGATCCTATCTAGATGCGTAGCTGGCTAATGTTAGGAGCATATGAGCAAACATTGTGAAGATGGAGACTCTCCATCTTCACAATGTTTGCTCATATGCTCCTAACATTAGCCAGCTACGCATCTAGATAGGATCGTGAGAGCATATGAGCAAAGGCAACAGTGAATTAGTTGTGCAGCATGGGCATGCTTAATATGGATTGCCATGTGATTCCACAACGCATGTCCCCGTTTGCGGCAGTCTCCATGCCTCTATTTGTGCAATTGGGCCTAATTTACAATCTGTCATGATTTGTGCATTTGAAAATATGTCGGGTTTCTCTACCCCCCCTACCTCCTCCTTGAGTTTATGTTGTTACATTACGATATATAAAAAATATTGAAGTCAAGGGCGGGGTACGTGGTCATGTTGTTCAGTTAATGCCCGGTCCTGGCAGAACCATGAGTGCTAGAAAACACGCCTGTCATTTGTTTAAAAGCTCTGAAAGCCGATAAAGAGTTTAAGCCTGGAGCGAACTTAAGTACTGTTGGTTTAAAGCATTGCACGTTGGAAGATATTGAAGCTCAGAGTGTAATGGCCTGTTGGCTAACTAGCATAGCAAAGGATGGTTCTGGCATGGATTCTCTCCATTTCCCCAGATGAAGCATAGAGGCTCTTAAAACCCCAAAGTGGTTTGAAACGTTTCTCGCCTATTTAGCATGGCCATGGAAAGAAATCCCAGAGTGAACTAATGTGTCAGAAGCCTGAAAGGCAGCAACTGGACGAAGTGATTTTGAAGCAACGCCCGAACTGAAAATGGACTCCTGCTAAACAAGCGCAAAATCAAGCTAAGGACCAGAGCCAACTTTGGAATCCAAAATACCTGTTGCCAGAAATAAAACGTTTTTCTTAAGCTTTCCATCCAGTAGTCTTTGTAGTCTTTGATTTTGCTGAGCCCGTCACTCCTACATCCTTCCTAAAATACACAAGACAGGCCATGCATTCCCACTCTGCTGAACAATCATAAGCAGTATAAGAAATCTTATGGAATGCTTAGTGTCACAAGAATCATTCCCAGCCTCAGAGGCAGTTTAAGAGTTTGTATGGAGGATTTTGGGGGCCCTATGGCCGCCCCCCCTCTCTCTAGTCTGATGTGGAATCTCCACCCTAACCCAGCCGTCCCTGACCCAGGTTAGTAAATACAGAAAATTGACCACTACTGCTAGTGGTGAGGACAAAAGACAGTGTGCCTTATCTCACTTCACTCCCCCAAGGAATTCCCAACTCTCCCTACACTATCAGCGGGTAAATGTTCTAAAGGGACTTGGGATGGTGCCCAACACATACCCAGTTTGATTCAGGCTCCATCTAGCATGCTTACGCTCAACTCTCCCTTTTATCCCCTATGCTTCTCCTTCCACCAATCTTCTATCCCTTTGATGTTCTCACTCCCCCAGTTCTTGTCTCCACCCTTTGATATTACTACTCCTTCCAATACTCTGATTCCTTCTCTGCACTCCTACTCCCCTCCTTCCGACTACAACTCCCTCCTATGCTCTACTAGTCTCTCATCGCCTCTATTACTCCGTCATCCAAACCACTATTCCTCCCTCCTTTCACCATCCGCTTCACAACCATTCCTCATACTAATCTTTGTAAACACACTGGCCACATAAACACGCAGTCTCACTGCCAAACCACTTCCTCTCCCTAGCTAATACCTTGTCAGCTCCACAAATCACCTCCACAGTCCGCCGCTCCTTCATCCCTCCTGCTGGTCTCTTGGTAGTCCTCCACCTCTGACTTCATCTTAATAACCCTCACTTCCTGCTTACATCCTCCTCTCTCTGCAAGGATTGGAACTCTTTCCATGGCCAATCTGGCATGGTGTTCCCCACCCGGAGAATGTGTGTAAAGTCATAAGTAGAGTAAACCCTGCCCATTTTTTCCACACAGGCTTGCTGCGTAATGGAGATAACTACTTACACCTTCCTGGGCTTTGTTCCCAGACCCTGTTCCGGGTCTTCCCAAGATAATCTCTCAAGGGGACGGTGGGTACTGCTCCCTTTTCAGTCCCTGGCGGTCCTAGGGGCCACTGTGTTGTTGCACAGTCTTGCCCGGTGGCTCTGTGAGGGCCTCTCTCTGCCACATATGGAGGCAGCCTCTCCATGCGTTTCCCCCCCCCGCCCCAATCGCAAAGCATTGTAGCCTCCAGTGCGTGTTTAGATGGTATCTATGCTTACCTTCTTTTTGAAGGCTCTCTCATTTCTGATGCTGATCACTGTAGCACCCTGGCAACAATTCAGATCTCTTCTCCGGTCTGTGGGGTCAATGGGTTTCCTTGCTTTCTGGTTCTGGAGCTTGGAAAGCAACAGAAAGACACGGAAAGTATCTGACATTGGAGACAGGGCTTGGGACAACCATGGTCTGCACACAAACATGTTGGCACAAGGGGGAGGTCGGTGGCAGGAACTGGGACCTTTCCTACAGCCACGCCCTGGGGCTTAGGACTGACTCTGGACTTCTCCCCAAACCTCCGACCTCCACCTGAAACTGGTTGTTAACACCATTTGCTAAGGCCGCAGTACGGACCATGTCACAGGAGCTATACATGCAGTAACATTCTTGTCCCCGACTAATTACACTCCCAGTTTAGATGCCAGTTATGAAACATGTCATCTGGAAACTTCAAAATAGATCATGTCACCTAACTACATGTTCTCAGTACTAGATGACAAGCCTTGAACACTCAACAGGTCAACACCAAGGCCTAGCAGCAAAGCAATCTGACATCAAAAAGAAATCAGACAGTTATCAGCGTAACAAAAAGTTAACAGGATCACACATTGCAACATATTTTACTTTGTCCGACTAATAAGGTACCAATAGCACCAAGACACTGCAACAGGGGATACGTGTATGCACAATATCCAGGAGGAGTAAACTATTGGTACTTAGGAAAGCATGGGTTGGCATTTCAGTCCCAACCTCGACATTCTTTCAGCTCCTGAATCAGCAGAGTCAATCCTTGACAAAGTGCAGACTGAGATTGGTGCCCTGGGAGTTAAAAATATTTAATGAGCTTTTTCTGGCTGCCCTGTTTCGATGGTGTTGGTTTTGAAAGAGAAGCTGGGTTTGTCTTGATTGCTAGCTGGCAATAATGGGAGGCATGCAGGGTTTTGAATTGTTAAGTGAACTATTTACAGGTGGTTAGTGGTGTTGAGTAGAATGTAAACACTCCCCCTACCCAAATGACCTGAATTCACCTACCACCCCCCCTCCTTTTTGTCCATATTTCACTTTCCTTGTTTTCATTTTCCTCACCCTCTCCCCACTACCCGTGTTAATGTTAACGGTATTTGTACCACGTACCGTCACCAACGGAATTGGTCACCAGGCGCTCAGGCGCATCTGCAAACAAGAAGGTGGGGCCCAGGGGGTGTTAATCAGGTGAAGAGGGATAAGGAAAGTGAGAAAAGTGATGTCCTGCTGGCAGCTTCTGTGCGCTGAGCTTTGGTGTGAATATTGGATCAATGTGTGTGCTGTTGGTGTTTGTTTTTTTGTTGCGGTGTGGTGAAGTGCGTGCGGTTTGCCGTGCGAGAGGGTGGTTGTGTGGATTTGTGTGAGAGTTATGTATGCAGAAATTTGAGCTTTTGGGTTAGTGGGTTATAGGTCTCTTAGTCCTTATAATTCTTGTTCTATGTATCCGGTTGTCCTATGGAGTAGGCACATTCTTACTTTTTTCTTTCCTATCCGTCTAATTGTTAGGAGTGATGGCGTGGTAAATTCCCAGCTGTGTTATTTCAGACCTTTGTGTACCAAGTTGAGGCTACCATGTACCGTTACATGGTACCGTGTACCATGTAACGAAGGCTGGCTCCAAGTTTTAACTTCTCGATAAGGAGCTTATTGTCCTATTGTTCCTGCTATTAACCTAAATAAAAATGTGTTGACTGCTATACCTGTTAGGAGTGAGGTGGGATTGAAATCATGAGGAACAAATGAGAAAAACAGATCAATTTCCCTCAATACACAGCAGTGTCAAGGTCAAAGCTCACCGTTTCAACCCTTCTCTGTTCTTGACATATGTTTAAACACCCATAATAGCCCGCTAGCCTAGTATGTCTCGAATAATGTACAGGTTATGACAATGTTAAACCCGTTAGCAGCAACGGCTCTTGCATGGGTGGCAACAATGGCATTTTATCGAATATGTGTGGTAAACTGACTGTAGTATGGGACTGTCAGTTTACCCCAAAGATTTCACCAAGAAGAGTCAGAAACCCTTTCATTTACAACTCTAAAGCAAAGGTTGTCAGGATCATGAAATAACTCAAAATATAAAGTGTTAGGATGTTCATGTCTCAAAAGTGTCAGGATAATAAGATTTTGAAAAGCCAGCCTCCCTTTTACTCCAAAGGAGTCTGCCAAAAGCAAAGGTCAGTCTCATAAAACTTCCAGCACACCATTCCAATAATCCAACTGAAGTTAGGGGGTAAAACAAACTATTCCAAAGGTAATTTCAGTCTTCATAAAAATGAAGGTTCAAATTCAGAAAGTTTACTGGCTCATGAGAATACAGTGATTGAGGGTCAAATTGTTGGAGGCCATCCCGTCCAGAGACCCTGAACTCATAGTGTAGATTTCCCCCAGTCGGGCAACCATGCTCTTTGGCAATCTGATACTTTCGGGGTCTTCCCGCTCGGTGTGTGGTAGGAAGTAGTTGTAACACATTTCCATATGATTGAGAAGAGTAACCCCATTCTTTCCTTTCTGACCCTTTCACTTTGGGTTTACCCTGGGCCATGCTCCTGCCCCTCTAATCCTACACTGTCCTTTCTGCCTCCTGGTATGGTCTTGCAGTCTTGTTCCTCGGCCCGTCTTTCTATTTCCCCCCATTGAAGGTGGTCCTCCAGGACCCCTCTGTCTTTTATATGATAGACTATGGAATGGATCTCCTGTTTTCCACCTGAAAAGAGAAGTGTGCCTCATCTCCCTGGGAGAGCAGCAGCCCAGCTTCAAGGGCTCCTTCTGGTTGCCTGCACTTGCCTCAGAGGCTCAGGGGCCTCCACCTCATCCTGGTGTTGTCTGATGAAAGGAGAAGTGTTTCCAATCTCCCAGCGAGACAAACTGGGAAGAAGCCCCGCTTCACAAAGAGCTCCACAGCTCTCTCCTGACTGCCCTAGCCACAGAAGACCCGGGGTCTCCACCTCATCACAAAGCTGCCTGCTGAAAACGTTGGCCTAATTACCCAGCAAGAAAATCTGGCAAGCAGCCAAACTTCAACAAGCCCCCCCACAACCTCCTCCCCCACCTCCTTCCTGCCTGCAACCACCCCAGAAGACCTGGGGCTTCCACTTCATCCTGGTGCTGTCCAAGTAACTAGGACGCTCTACATATCTTCCTAAAGTCATCTAACCCATTGGGCAGCCAGGCAAAGGAAAGTTGGCTAAGGGTACCACCTCTCTGCTTGGCTCACCTACTCACCACTGAATCCAAGATGGCTGCTTCATACTCCAGGCAAGACTTCCAATCTATCCTGCATCTTTGCAATCCTGCCTCAATCCCCCAATTATGTCTGCCATCCTGTTTCTAACCTCCCTTTGCCCCATCATCCCCCACCAAACATTTATTTGGGCCTGAGCAATGCTGTGGGCACCAATTGTCTACTTCCAAACCATACACACTAATCGATTCAATGCAATACCACCTGCATCCATAAACATATGACCTATGGGTTATTGATCAGTACCAGCCTAATAGATGCAGTGCAAAATGTCATTATATGTTGGCTAGTATGTTTCTGTGCACCCTCATCCTCCTTTCACTCATGCTATTCCTACCCTTCTCACCAGGGATCATGCCACCACACTCCTCTTGACCTCCCCCTCTTCCTCCCCCGCTATACTCCTACTCTATCCCTATGCTATGCTTCTCTTCCAAACGCCCCAATTCACCATAAGTCCCCCTCTTTCTCTAACCTCATCTACCCTATACGCCTGCCTGGTATTGCTTCCCACTAAATCTTTCCCCATCCACTCCCGCCCTTGTGTCCTACCTTTGGGCTCTGGATTACCCAAGCCCTCTGTAATAAAAACCTAAAAATATAAAAATTGTCATAAGGGCTAACGATATTACTCGAACCAAAACAAAAGTTAATACATGATGGCGATAATAAGCAGGAATAATTCACAGAATTTCAGGGATATCATTAACAGGCTGTCCATAAAAAATGATGACTTACAATGTAATCCAGATCCTGAAGAGAGTTGGTGTGCTCATTTTTCAGAACTATTTAAGAACAGCATTAACACAACAGATATTGTATTAAGTAAGGACAAATGGGACCTATCCTTTGAAATTGGGTTATCGAGAGCCGGATTTAGAGCCCGGGGAGCAAATGGCCTTATATTAAAAGGCCAATTCAACATTATGGGCTGGAATCCTTTTTATATTGTTTAATAGACTTTACTGGAAACATGGAAAGGCTCTATTATTGTAACTATCTTTAAAAAGGGAGATAGGAGTAGTCTTTCACAGTATCGTCCAGTATCTCTGACTGACATAGATAGTAAGATCTTTGCCTCTCATTTTAAATTACTTGAGAAATAGATCTATGGCAACACTAGTCTAGCAAACTTTCATGTGGGATGAAGGAGAGGCATGGGAACACTGGAGAACAGATTCCTGGTAAATTGTCTACAGGATAAGGCCTGGCAGAAGGATGCTCTACTAATATATGCTGCAGCGATTGACTTTTCCCAGGCCTTCGACACAGTTATGTTAATGTTAAAGGATATTTGTACCGTGCACTATCACCACCGGAGTGGTCCCCTGGTGCTCTGGCGGCTCTGAAAAAAAGAGGGGAGGGTGGGGAGCGAGTTAGCGGGAATAGGCTGGAAAAGTGCAAGAGAGCCGTGATGTGCTGTTGGCGGCCTCAGCCCGGTGGGTCCGTTGACTGGGCTTGGGGTGCTTTCCGTTCGGTAGCCGTTGTGTACTGTTGTGCAAGTCTATGTGTGTTTTGTTTTGTTGTTGCAGTGTTGTGAAGTTTGTGCGGTTTGTTGTGCTATAGAGTTGTGGTTGTGTTTGTTTAGAATTTGAGAGGTGTATGCAGAGGGTTGAGATTGTTAGTGAGTTGGTTAATGATTCATGATTGTGCGCTGGGTGGTCCATGTTCGGTGAATCGCATGTCAATGATTGAATCACATTTCTATCTAGAAGTTGCGCAGACTAAACTTAAGAATTCTATCTGAGTGTGGTATATGCAAAGAAATGCATTTCTGTCTAGATGTCGCACAAATTAAAGTTGAGATTTCCATCTGAGTGTGGCATATGCTAACATTTACAGTTCTATCTGGATATGGCGCAGGCTAAGCTTAAGGATTCCATGCCAAGTGTGGCATATGCTAACAATCATATTACAGTAATTCGTACCCTCTTATGAAAGAAATTTGTGAAGCATATTCCTGAATACCTTTTAAACATGTTGCATGAAAGAAATGATCTCCAGCTTTGTTTGAGCAGGCAGGGAGCTTTTTCGAGCAAGATCAAAATCCATAGAGAACAATGACAAGGATGTGTTTTAGCTTCCTGCCACTTCAACCTTTATCTTGTGGACCTGGAGGAAACACTGCAGACAGAGGGCTTTATAACTCCGATAATAGGCAGTTTGTCTGCTAAATGGCTCTCTTACGCAGATGATATTATCCTTTTTGACAATACTCAGAGAGGAATACAGTACTTGATAAGACAATCAAAACATATGGAATGAATAATGAATAGGTAATAAATTCGCAAAAAACTGATTATTAGATTTGCTTATTGCTCTGGTAAATCAACCATTCCTATAATGCCATCTTCAAAGATTCTCTATTTGGGCTTTACATTGGATACATCGAGTTTTCATGCCGTGTGGTTGGAAAGAGTGAAAGCCAAAGCAGGGCAACTGGCATCACAGATGAGGAAAATTAATAAAGAATATTGTTGTTTCACTCTGATGCCATTAATAGGCTTTTACAAAATTCAAGTCATACCACCTTTTCTATATGGCCAGGAATTGATAACCATTAACATACAGTGGGACCCCGATAGAATGCCTTGTGTGGAAACAGGCTTTCAATTTTCCACATTCGTTACCTATTTCGGCACTACAATATGAATTGCGTATTATGTCCATGAAGTGCTTTTTAGACTGGAAGGTGATATCTTTATATAAAGAACTAACTGCAAGTAAAGATTTGCAATTTGGTCTGATTAACGTGGAATGTGGAAAAAAGACTGCTGGTCCTGTAGTGACCTTTTATAAGCAGACAGAAAACATCTTAGGTCTCAATGAGTGTACAAAAGAGCAGTTATGCGAAAACTCCGCCGAGGTCAAAAAAGCTGTTACAAGATGACTGGGTAAGAACAGGAAAAATTTGAGATTTTAAGGTACATTCTAACTTCTCTATGTTGGATAAACCACTGGGCACGCCCCCAGTACTTGATTACGTTTCCAAACTCTTATTTTAGATCTCAATACTTATGTTTTAGAATTAACTTGACACTTATAAACCATATCGAGACCACACAAAGGGAACCTTGAATTTATGTTCATTTTGTAACAATGGTAATAGTGTAGAGACGCTGAAACACATTGACCAACTGTATTGCCCTAAAGAGATCTCAGATAGCAGTTTTTTGGATGTTTACTTTATATTGAAAATTGGATACAGACTGAGGAATTTTGGACTACAATTTCCAATGAGGAAGAAACTGAACGTGTCAGTTCAGTTGTAAAGCTTGTGCAAAATGTAAAAATGATTTCGTGTTAAAATAAAATGTGATACACTTATGTTTTTATAATGACAGGCATGGAAGAACAAGTTACTTACCAACTGTAACGTTCTTTCGATTGAATGTTCCTCCCACGTATTCCTTATCTTTGATATATTCATTTTGAGCTTGCTGGCCTCGGAACGTCTTTTTCAGTAGAGGGCGCTGCGCCTCCATGTCCCTCAAGTCGATGTCCCTCGGAGGCCTCTGTATCGGCGTCAACGTCATCATAGGTATAAATAGTCACGCGCAGCGTCCGTTGCTCTGTTCCGTTTTGAAGTTCTAGGTTTGTCCAGTATGAGATGGATAGTACCCTTGAGGGAGCGTAGGCTGCAACTACAAGGGAAGTTTTACTGCGGGGGAAGGATGAGAGGGGCGATAAGGAATACGTGGGAGGAATATCCAGTCAAAAGAACATTACAGTTGGTAAGTAACTTGTTCATTGAATGGCTTCTGTCCTACCACGTATTCCTTATCTTTGATAGACTCCCAAAGCAGTAATGTGTACAGGAGGCGGGAGTAAAATTTAGTATGGTTTAAGCATGCACAGAGCAACAATACAGCTTTTCCAAATTTAGTTTCTTGGCTAGTGGAAGAGCCTAGACTAAAGAATTTGGTAAAGTTTGCGCAGATGACCATGTGGCAGCTGCACAGATGTCTTTTATTGGAACTCCCCTCTGGAGAGCTGACTGAGCTGTGATGCCCCTGGTTGAAATGAGCCCTCAGATGTTGAGGGGGTCTTTCCCTGCTAATTTATAGCATTCTAGGATAGTTCAAATTATCCATCTTGAGATGGTTTGTTTGGTGATGGCTAGGCCTAGCTTTTGTCCTGCATACCCCACAAACAACTGGTCTGATTGCCTAAGTCTTGCAAGTCTGCTGATGAAGAAACTCAAAGCACGCTTTGGATCAAGTCTGTGCAGTCTTTCCTCCTCTTTCCCAGGATGAGGGGAGGATAGAATGAAGGTAATGTTATTTGCTGCATAATATGAAATTCTGACACAACCTTTGGGAGGAAATAAGGCTTCACTTGAAGGACTACGTTATCCTTGTGGAAGATAGTATGTGGAGGTTTGCAACATAAAGCTTGTAGTTTGCTCCCTCTTCTGGGAAAAGTTATAGCCACTAGGAAAACTGTTTTGAGAGTGAGAAATCTTAATGGGCAGCAATGTAGGGGTTCAAAGGGAGTGCCCATTTGAAATTTTAGAACTAGATTTAAGTCCCACAGGGGAACTTGAAAAGGAGTTGGAAGGTAGACATTAGTCAACCCTTTCAGAAATGTAATGACTAAAGGAATCTTGAAATATGAGGGTTCCTCATCTGTGTATTTGAAAAATGATATCCCAGTGAGATAACCCTTAATTGTGCCAACTTGTAGACCTGAATTTGCTAAATATAGTAGGAAAGATAATACCGTTGGTGTGTTGCATGAAAAAGGGTCAATATTCTTATCTCTACACCAGCTGCAGAATTTGTTCCAACAGCAGCGGTATAGTGATTTGGTTTCTGTTCTTCTGGCCGAAAGCAACACCTCCATTATGTCATCCGGGAGGTCCCAATCTTTGTCTCTCATCCTTTCAGAAACCATGCGTGAAGGTTGAGAGTTCAGATATTCGGATGGAGAACCTGACACTCCTCTCGCGAGAGAAGATCCTCTCTTTGTGGAAGACGAATCGGAGGACAGATGGACATGTCTAGAAGTTCTGGTTACCATGTCCCCCCTGGCCCAGTCCGGGGCAATTAGGATCATGGTTTTCCGGAATCTTCTCAACCTCCTTATTACGTGAGGAATGACAGGGACTGGAAGAAATTCATATAAAAGTGGAAACTCCCAGTCCACTACAAACGCATCTCCTAGAGCCCCTCTTGGGGGAAATTCCCTGGGAGCAGTACCGTTCACATTTCTTTTTGAGACTCATTGCAAACAGATCCACCTGAGGTGTTCCCTAAAGTGGGAAGATCTCTTGAAGGACTTCCTGAGCTAGCTCCCACTCGTGGGAGACTGGTCTGCCTGCTCAGAGCGTCCGCCGCCTTGTTCTTCTCTCCGGCTAGGTGGACTGCCGATAGAGAGATTCCTTCTCGAATTGCCCAGAACCAGAGCTGCTTTGCCTCTCTGCACAGTGGCAGTGACCCTACGCCTCTTTTGTTAATAGTGCATTGCCACTGTGTTGTCCGTCATTATCAGAAAATGTTTTCCCTGTACTGATGGCAGGAAAGCTTTCAGTGCTAGCCTGATTGCTCTTAGCTCTAATAGGTTTATGTGTAGTTTGGACTCCGATGGAGACCAACAACTGCTGATGGTCAAATTGTTGTTATGGGCTCCCCACCCTGTGAGTGAGGCATCTCTCACTACTGTTATCTCCGGCCATGGTTGCCAAAACGGTTCTCTTTTCAAGATGTTCTCCAGGCAGGCTGAAGGTCCCGTGCAACTCTGTTTGGGATTTGTAGAAGATCCGACATCTTTCTTGAGAATTGTGACCATTGGGTCCTTAGAGCCCACTGCAGAGACCTCATTCTCAGGCGGGCCTCTGGCACTAGAAAAATGCAGGATACAATGAGCCCGAGCAACCTCAAAAAGTTGAAGGCCGGCAGATACTGGGCATTTTGAAATCTGGTCACCATCTGTAGAATATCTTGAGCCCGCACCTCTGGTGGCAAGGCTTTTCCCAGGGATTTGTTCAGGACTGTTCCAATAAATTAGAGTTTCTGTGATGGTATCATGTGGCACTTCTTGAAGTTGAGGAAGAAGAGGCAAACATAATCCAGATGATCTCAAGCTAGTTCCGGGGACACTGCTCTGATCAACCAGTCGTCCAGGTAGGGGTAGATATGAATCCCTCACCTCCCGAGACTTGCTGCCACAACCGTCATTAGCTTGGTGAAAACCCTCGGCTGAGGTTAGCCCAAATTACAGAACCCAAAATTGATAGCGAGAGCTACCAATGGCGAACCTCAGGTACTTTCTGTGCTTGAGATAGATTGGCACAAGAAAGTAAGCATCCTGAAGGTCCAGGGATACCAACCAATCCTGAAGTTGAAGGGCCTGAAGGATCTGAGAAAGGGTTACCATCTTTAACTTGTCTTTCCTGAGGAATTTGTTCAATTCTCGTAAGTCCAAGATGGGTCTCATTCCTCAGTCCTTTTTCGGAATTAGGAAATATGGGGAGTACCAACACTTGTTCCTCTCTGCTACAGGTACCGGTTCTATAGCACTTTTCTCTAGCAGGTCCAAAATTTCCTGCATAAGGAGCGGGTCTGGAAACATCAAAGGGTTGCTCCCCGGTCAATGACCCTGAGGAGTGTGTAGAAAATGCAGACAGTAACCTTGGCAAATTGTTTCCAATGCCCGAGCATCTGAAGTAATACCCTGCCATTCTGTCAGATGTTGTTAACCTGCCTCCTACTGGTGTCTTGTGAAGTAAGACCTCTGAGGGGTTTTGGAGCGGCTGACGCAGATGCTGAAGGCAAGGCAGCACCTGCGGATGCAGACTTGGTACCTTTTCCCCGTCCACCACGGGTGAATCGTCTCTGGCCCCTTTGAGCTGCCTGTCCTCTGCCTTTTCCGAAACCGGAGTAAAAGCAAAAGGACCTACCCCTCCAGGGCGTACCTGTGGGGTGTTTTGGAGTTTGTCGAATTGCAGCTTCAAGGGATTTGGCTGCCGCTTTGGAAGTTTCCAACTTCTCCAAACTGTCAGCTTTATTACCAAATAGATAGGTGCCGTCAAAGGGCATATTCAGAAGTCTGGATTGCACATCAGGAGCAAAGCCAGATTTCCATAACCATGCAAATCTGCGGATTGTGGTACTAGCCGCCATGGCTCTGCTGATGCCGTCAACAGAGTCGAGACCAGTTCGGAGGGACTCAAATCGCATCCCTCCTGTCCTTGATAATGCTCAAGAAACCGTCTCTCTCCTCTCCCTCGGTGAAGTAGTCAGCCGCCATCGAAGCACACTCCCAAAGGGTGTGGCTGAATCTTGCCAGCGTGCAAGTGGCGTTAGCAGACTTAAGAGCCATGCTGCATGCCGAGAAGACCTTCTTGGCCAGGGCGTCAAAAATGTTTGCCGTCACAATCCTGTGGAATTGTGGGGTATGTCGATTGTCTGCCTGATGAAGTTGCAGCTTGGACTACTAGACTCTCTGGAGTCGGGTGTTTAGATAAATAAGGAGGGTCTGTAGCCGATGTCCTATATTTTGCAGAGAGTTTTTAACTGACTGCAGGAATTACTTCTGTAGTCTCTCAATGTGTGGCTACTTTTTTCTGCAATGCTGTATAGGGTCTTCTTGAGGTCTATTATCTAAAATGTCCATTAGGTCATCTTGGTCAAAAGTGGGTGTGGGTCTCGTCCACCCCATGTACTCCATTACCCTGTTCATAAGTAACCGATAACTTCCTTCAGCATGATCACCAGGCTCCGGTTTACTAAAGTTTATGTCTGGAGAGGTATCAATACCACTGCCCTCCTGTAAGGACTCTTGTAGATCCTTTAGCCTGACCTCTTCTGGTATAAATTCTTCTGACAGAGGAGGTCTTGTAGATTGTAGACCAAAAGACCTTTCTCCATCTGAGTCTTCCCCTTCTTCATACATGGAAGATAAAGCCCTGAAATAAACAGAGCGTGGAAGAGGTGTGAAGCCATCTCAAGTGATGGAGCTATATTAGTCATCACTGGCCGAGAAAGACTCGAAATTGGGGAGGTAGACGTCATAGGTCTCGATGTAATCGTGAAAGGCGTCGATGTACTCGAGATTGGCCTCAATATTGTCGAGGGATTTGGGACTTTCTTCGATGTCGCTGATGGGGTCGACACCGTTCTCGAAGGAGACTCTGATGCCTCGGGTGCGGATGGCATTGAAGGGGCACGAGGCACCGGTCATTTCTACTTCGACAAAGTCGTCGACGCAGACTTCGGAGGTAAGGTCGACGCCTTATGCGTCAAAGAGGCTTTTTCTCTACTCGAGGGTTCATGACGTTCGAGGAGTATGCTGTGCCGAGGTCGACGACACACTGCTTTTATGTTTATTGTTTTTTTTTTTCACCCAGGGTATCACCACTGGGTATCACTGAGGGGGGGTAAAGGCTGCGTTCTCGAAAGCCCTTAACATTTTCAAACGAAAATCTTCCCACTGAGCCGGGGAGCTGTACTTAGTGGGGCAAGCAACTTTTTCTGGGGAACTGACGGACAAAGAGGACGAAGATGAGGTTGATCTATGGCGGCGCTTCTTATTGTGTCTCGAAGCGGATGAGTGGTGTGATCTGCTCAGACCTAGAACGGGAATGCTTTCTTTTTTGACGAGGAGACGACGGTCTCGACTCGTCACAGGTCAATTTTGAAGGGGTAACAGATTTAACGGTCTTACCTTTCTCCAGCTTCCCCCTACGCTCCCTCAATGCTTTCACCATCCTAGAAAGACATTCTTCACACTGCGAACATGGGTGCTCTGGGCCCAGGCACCATAGACAGATCCTGTGGGGATCAGTCAATGACATCTTTTTCCCACAATCCCGGCATTTTTTAAAGCTGGATCGGGGAGTCGATCGAGCTGACTAAGATGCCATCGTGGATCGAAGATTCAATGTTTTTTCTTCACGAAATTTCAAAGTTTTTTGATTCACTGAGGAATCAAGCATTACGTCTTCGAGGCTTACGAAGCGCGGAAAAACGGAACTCAGCAAAGGATGCTGCGTTGGACTATTTATACCTATGATGACGTTGATGCCGATACGGAGGCCTGCGAGGGACATCGATTTGAGGGACATCGACGCGCAGCTCCCTCTACTGAAAAAAAATATTCCGAGGCCAGCAAGCTGGAAATGAATATATCAAAGATAAGGAATACGTGGGATGACACAATCCATTTAAAATGAATTTTATGAAATGTATTTTATGAATTTACTACATTTATATTATGTAAGGTTATAGAAGTAGCCAATTCACAAATAAAAAATAAATAAATCCTTTTTAACTTATCACTGACTCCCACCTTCTTCAGCTAACAGTGATGGAACCGTGGGTCACACTCCACGACAGCCACTCCTGAAGACCTCTTTAATGACTCAGTCACCTTCTCACACTTCCCCATGTCACTTTAAGAGAGGTGGAGGGGTGGGCCTAATAATCAGGATGATGGTCCCTTTGCTCCTTTCAGTGAACCGGACCGCAATATGATTGAGGCTTTTGGTTGGGGGGTGGTATTTCCTGCATGGGACTTGGAGTGAGAGAGAGGGCCGAGACTGGTACATCATCCCAAACAAACCACCGGGACCCAGCAGAATCGGTCAGTGAGGAGGCGGGAACCACAAGAAGAAAGATTAGGCGAAGTCCGCCCCATCTGGGGAAAGACTGCGCTGGCGTTCCAGAATTGCAAGTACAGAGTACAATCAGAGAGGCGGACTGGGCTCCCTGTAGCAGTAAAGGGTACTCAGAGGCCCTTCCTAGTTCACCATCAAAACTCTGATCTGGCGATAACTAAGGCGCTGCCCGCGACAAGAGGTTCAATACAAGGGGGACTGACAAAGAAACAGCTCCTATCCATGAAAGTTGGGGGCAAAAAAAATTGAGACAACCTCAACAATACCGAGGGAGGAATTGTGAGTCTACAATTGGACTGCCGTTGACCAGCTCCCCATATGTCCAGGAATATGCATAAAGATCTCATGGAGGGGGTGTCCACTCCTAAAATGCCAGAGAAGAAACAGGAGGGTGCGCTCCCGAAGCTATGGCATAAAGAAGGGGATGAGTTGACAACCAAAGAACGGCCAACACCACATCCAGACCCCAGGGCAGCATCACCGTCAATGTCAGATCAGGAGTCTACTAAAGAAGTTATACAACAGTGCTTTAAGGACTTCAAAGATCAAATGACCGAAATGCTTCAGGCGCAATTAGCATCAATAAAAGCAGAACTCACACAATCTTTCCAGGAGGTGAAAGGAAACATCAAAGATCTTGCTGAGAGAGTGGATACCAATGAAACTGCAATACAAGATCTTGCAGAGGACACATGCAAAACAGCCATTTTGGCCGACCAGTTGCCAATGGCGAGCCACAATATGGAAAGTCAAATGGACGATCTTGAAAAGCGATCAAGAAGATCCAACATTAGGGTCAAAGCCTTCCCAGAAACGATCAAGCACAGGGATTTAAGAGAAACTATGCAACAAGTGTTTGCCGACCTCTTAGTCTTGGACACGGGGAAGAAGTTCTGTTGGATTGAATACACAGGGTTGGCCCAAAACCAAAGGATTCAGGAGCTACACCTCGATAAGTGGTTGCAGCAATACAAAGATATGGTCAAAAAGACGTGATCCTGCTAGCAGCAAGAAAAGCAAACCCTATCATGGTCAATAGAGCAGAAATTCAATTGTATCACGATTTGGCGCAGATAACATTGCTGAAACAAAGACTGATGGTACCAGTGGTAAAAGCTCTGATTAAAGCTCAAGTCCGATACAGATGAAGATTTCCATTTAGATTACCTTTCTCATGGGAAGTACAACAGCATTGAATTTTAAAGATCGAGGAAGAAAGGGGAACTCAAAGGGACGTTGGCAACTCTCGAGAGACTGAACAAAAGATTGGAATGGACCAAAACATCACAAGAAACATCAACGAAGAAATTACTCCAGGGAGGTATCGCAGGCGTATGGACAATTATGCCCAAAGTAGAGGGTAAAAGGTTCTCATCTTTAAGTTTAGGAATTATGGGACTCTAGGGGATGGATATAATCAATTGTAATTATTTTTCAGGGTAGGAATTCGGAGTGAACGAAGTGGCGGGGAAGGTGGGGAATGATGCCAGCGATTGGAATCAGGGGTGAGTTTGGTTTGAGTAGACCTGCACAAATAATCTCTGGGAGTGTAGTGGAGCTCAACCTCCATGGCTTAATGCATGGGTGGAGGGGGAATAGGTTGGGCTTGACTGGGGAGTTGAGGGGGGATAGTGGAATGGGGTACAAATTCAGGGGTTTGGGGGAGGGAAATCAGCTGCCAATGGACCAACCAGTGTACATAAATGTATATGGGAGGTAGGATTGCAATCCATATCTTAACCCTAAACCTAAGGGGTTTAAATTCCCCTGTCATAAGACGTAAGGTGGGATCATTACTAAGATGCGAGAAGCCTGATGTGGTGACACTACAAGAGACTCATGTCTGTAGGAAAGATAGCAATAAATTAAAGCTAGCTGGATATCCACATATTTTCCAGTTAAACAATAAGGGGAAGACAAGAAGAGTCCTTATAGCTTTGAAAAGCCAGGTGGGACAGAACCTACTAGCCAAAGAAATGGACAAGAAGGGAAGATGTATTTTTGCCCAAATTCAAATAGGAAGACAGTGTATTCTCCAAACTCTGTGCAGGATGGGTTCCTCCAGGGGGTCCTGGATAAGCTTGAACGTTTCGCTGAAGGACACATAATTCTGACGGGATATTTGAACATGGCCTGGGTTCCACAAGTTGACAGGAGTGGGGCCAGAGAGACATCGCAACAAGCCCCCACTCAAAAGTTAAAACCTAGCATGGTTCATTTATCTCTAATTGATGCCTGGAAAGAAACAGCAGGGAACAAAGGGGTATACATTTTACTCATACGTTCATCAGTCATTCTCCAAGATAGATGATTTGTGGGTCCCTGCCTCCTTGTTAAACCTGTCCGATCACGCACCATTACCGCTACATATTTTCCAGAACATGGAAGGCACAGGATTATGGCAGTGGAAATTCCCAGAACATACATTAAGAGATCTCGTATTGTGTGAAGAAATACGGATTCAAACTTTGGAATACTTTGAACTAAATGGGACTCCGGGAACATCAGAAAGGTGGGTTTGGGATGCCTGTAAAGTGACCATGAGGGGTGAATTGATAGCGAAAAAAGCCTTAAGAGAAAAACAATTAGCATCGGCACAAAAAGGTTTGGAAGAGCAATTGATAATAGTCATGAGGGAGATGGAAACAAACAGGGGGTAGCGATATGAAAACTTTCAGGTATCTAAGGGGGCAATTAGATTTGCTACAGACTAACGAGTGGAGTAAGCATTGTTGTATTTAAGACAAAGTTATTACATCAAAGCCAACAAGGCTGATCGCCTGTTAGCACGGCAAGTGTGGATGAAGGAAGAAGTAAGGACTATTCATAACATAGAAACTGGGCAAGGCACAACTAGCTCATCCTCAAATGAAATCATAAATGCATTTACTGAGTATTACTCATCCCTATTTACCACTGACTCCCCGGATTTCCAAGCACAAAAGACTTACCTGGAACAATGCCGGTTAAACAGATTGGAAGCGGGCGATAAGGAGGAGTTGAGGGCGAGATCACCCCAGAGGAAGTACGAGAAGCGATAATGTCCTTTCCACTCAACAAGGCCCCGATCCCGGATTGGATTTTCCCCACTATTTTATAAGACTTACAAAAGAGTTCTTGACCCCGGTGTTGACATCCCATTTCAACTCCTTCAGTGAGGAGAGCAGTATTACATCGACGATGGAAGAAGCAAAGGTGGTGCTTTTTCCTAAACCAGGCAATGATAAAACCTAGTGTGGGTCATACAGAGCCATAGCTCTTATCAACATTGATGCTAAGCTATATACTAAAACATTAGTATCTAGACTGTGAAGACTGGTGTTGAAATTAGTTCATCCAGATCAATCTGGGTTCAAACATTTGATAATACAAGACGGGTGAGCCATTTGATCGAAAAAAATAAACAAAGCAGGATTATCGGCGGGGGTAATAATGTTGGATGCCGAGAAGGCATTTGATTGAGTGGAGTGGTCCTTCTTATTCCGGACCATGGAGTCTATAGGATTTAGGCCCAGATTTGTGCAAATGGTCAAGGCAAATCGATCCCCAATCTTACGTCTAGCTATTAATGGAGATCTTTCGTAGGAGGTTCGGGTAACCAGAGGACCAAACAGGGGTGCCTGTTATCTCCGGTACTATATGCGCTCCATCTTGAGTCATTATTGTCCAGAATTGGGAGTAGGATAAAACCAGGGGTATTCAATTTGTGGGAGAGAAGCATAAAGTGATGGCCTTTGCAGACAATGCATTATTTACGGTGACTGATGTAACAACTTCTTTGCTGGCCTTAGCAGTAGAACTGACAATTCAGGGAGGTGGCGGGCCTGAAAATAAATATACACAAATCGTGATGAGATTTCAGGAAGGAAAAATATACGGGAGGGGTGACGACGATGAGAATCAGTTTACATTGACTGAAAAGGTCACAAGATAACTGAGTCCAGATAACCGATTCTCTGGATTCAATGTATCAAGCTAATTATCTACCTTTATTGGAGTCAATTTAACAGTGGCTCAAGGTATTCAACTCCCTGACCACTTCATGGACTGAGAGAATAAATGTAGTTAAAATGATAATTCTTCCAAAAGTATTATATTACTTTCAGGCGCTGCCAATAAAGGTCCCCCAGAAATTCAAGATACTCAACAAGATCTTAAGGGAATAGATCTGGAAAGGCAAGAAATCTAAGGTAGCATGGAAGGCACTAACAGGGTCAGTACTCATAGGTGGAATGGGGGCGCCAAACTTCAAAATATACTATCAGGCGGCCCAGCTAATAATTATCAGGGAATGTCTTAAAGGGGACATGGAGAAAATGTGGGTGCGGATGGATAGCCCTGTGGTGGGTAGGCCCCTACAGGAAGTCTTTTGGTGTCAAAAACAAGATCGTCACATTAATATGTACAATAGTAAAATCACAGCTCTGATGGCACAGGTATGGGATGCTGTGGATATATGGACAGGTATTACTACGTTTCCCCTCTCCTTTTACACCTCTTTTTCACAATCCCCAGTTCACCCTGGAACTAGAACAGAACACATTCAAGAAATGGGAGGAAGCAGGATGTCTAAAGCTGGGCGATATTGTGGAAGGTCAAGCGATTAGGTCTTTCCAACAAAGTAAACAAGTATTCCCCTGAACGAAAAAGAAAGTGAGGCATGCTCAGCTCCGACACTGGTTAATGGGAGTTAAACGCTTCATAATACGGGATCTTACCCAATTCGAGAAATACATCACCACAAACTCAGGGGAAAGGCATGTGGTGGCTGCACTGTATAAGCTCATTGGAGATAATCCCAGTCAAGTGGAATAGGGGTATATGTAGTTATGGGGGAAAGTCACAGGCACTACTATTACGGAGTGTCAGAGGTTGGCGGTTTGGAAGGGAATTCCAAAATTAATGTGGGCACTTCAAATACGTGAAATGTGGATTAAGGTAATGGTACAATGACATCTCACCCCGGAGAAACTACATACGTTTTATTCAAATGTTACAGGGGAATGTTGGCGTGAGTGTCCCAAATTGAAAGCAAACTGGAGAAGTGATAATGAGGCAATGAAAGCTATTTTTGGTCCCTAAATACATACAGGCATGGGGGATACAATGGAGGCGCTGTCTGTAAAGAGCCAAAGGAAAGCATATATGATTCTAAGCGTAGCCGCTTTATCACTCATTGCACAAAAATTGAAACAACCTATGGCCCCTACCGAGCAGGGTTGGTTAATGAAAATTTGGCATTATGTCTCCTTGGAATGGGTTACATACATGGCACAAAGGGAAACAAAAGAAGATTAAGGAGGACTGGGATTTGGTGTTGGACTTGCTTTATAAAGTCTTTCGAGAGAATTGGTGCCCGCAAAGAATATGAGTTTTGGATTTATTTTGTTGAATGTATAAGAGGACTGGATATCAAGGACTTGTTATTGACAATGTTGGCAGCTGTAAAGGGGGAGGGTGTGGGAGGAAAATGTTGTACAATATAAAATTGAAAATGTCAATAAAAATAAGTTTAACAAAAAGATGAGGCGTAACCTGCTACTACACCTTAGGCACTCACAGAAATCCCACTCACCTTGCTGCCTTATTTCCAAACAGGAGGCTTTCCTCAGGCTCTCTCAGCCAAACCGTCCTACTACACCTCTTTCATCTAACCTCTTCGCTCTTCCTTCTCACCCTCACAAACTAGCCAAAACCCTCCAGACTATACTTGCACTCTCCATATTCCCTCCTATCTCTTAATGGATGCTTTTGTCTGTTTCTTCTCTTCAAAAATCACCATGATTCGAGACACCCTCGCCACTCTGCTTTCCCACCACCCGCCTCCATCTTTATGCACTTTGCCCACTCAACCTTCCCCTCCTCTGCCCTATTAGTCTTCCTAACTACTTCCCCAAACCAAGTTTGTTCCTATCCTCTGTTCGGCTAATCCCTTCTGCACACCCATTCATCCCTTCACATCCCAAATCTTGGGATAGAGCTCCATCCCCTGCACCACCTCACATCTCTCTTTAATCTTCAATCTATTTCTCTCATCCATCCAGGATGTTCCCAGCTTTCTACAACATATCCATTATGCGTCTTCTACATTTGTTTTTTTTTTTAAACCAAACACTGCTCGAAGCAACATTCAATGACACTGGGGAGTGTGTTCTTTAATCTTATAACCCTCTGGTGATCCACAGACTTAATGAGCCTCTCCAGTCTGGCTTCAGTAGTGTGTCTACAGAAGCTGCTCCCACAGATGCCTCAAACCTTCTCTCAACTACCCACTACTCTAAATTGTCATCAGTCCTAATACTTCCCGACTTCTCAGCAGCCTTTGACATGGTCAACAACTCCTCCCAACTCTTCCCCACCTTGATTTTTGGGGAAATGCCTTGGCCTACAGGTCTAGATGGTACGTCTAGTCTACCAGGGCTTGTATGTGTCCTTCTGAGGCCTGGCCTCCCACACCCAATCGCCTTCAGCCTCCTCCCGCTTCAAGCACTTTCCTTGGCACCATTGTCTTATGCCACTGCAGGCCTGCACTTATTATTGGCAGCTGACCACTCCCCAGCACTTCTCCATTTGGCACTTACAGCTGCTCACTCCCTAGCACTTCCCCCTTGGATACCTAGAACCTCGACCCCCAACCCCAATCAACCCTTTCTCTTCTCTCTGCACTTGCACATTCTAAATGCTCACAAGGTCTAGTAGGTCTGCCTCTTTCCTTCATTGTTTTAATTGTATTTTCATTGCCATGTTCTCTCCCTGTTGCCCTGCGGGTGGTTTGAAACACAATTTACTTATTGTATAAGCGCCTTACAAATGCACAATAAATAAATCAAATAAATGTCATGGAATGGGGTGAGAGGCACTCCTCTTCCTGTCTGCATACCCCAGGGGGACTCTGCCCCTCTCCTCACTGGATACAGTCATGTCCTTTTCAGCTACTTGTACCATCTCTTCACCAACAACGCCCCAACCTTTTTCCGATTCCCCTCTTTCTTGCCTGAACTTTCCACTAAAATCTCTTACTGTTTGACTGCTATACAGCACTAAATGGCTTTTCACCCTCTCATTTTAAACTCAAAGATCAATGTCATCTACATCACATCTCTAGGTTCTCTTCCACCTAGTCACCCCTCACGATGCTCCGGACAGTTCCTAGTGAGTATTTCGAATGACATTTTTTCGAATGCCATAATGTCGAAAACATTTCACCGAAACTTTATTTTTTTTTGGATGTCTTTTTTTTGTTATTTATTGTTTGCAATGGGGGGTTCCCCCCAACCCCCCATTTTTTAAACCCTTTTTTTACTCACAAAACAAAAATAAACATGTAAATTAAAAAATATTAACTGGATACCGCTCCGGACTCCCTCACCCTGTCCACCAAGGCTGGCTACCGGGGGGTCCTCTTTGACAGTAAATAAATAACCCATCATATCATTATCATATCATACCCCTAGCCGGTTAGTGGGCCTCCCGCTCTACTCCTTTACCCCTTTGGCAACCCATCAACTTTGCCACCTGCACAGTCTTCGTTCTTTCCCATTCTGCTCATACCTTCAGCCAACAACTACGTCTGGAATGGCCATCTACGCAGAATCTCTCCCTTTTCAAAAGTCTCCTTTTGGTCTTCCAATCCAGCCATGGCTTGGCACTACCCTACCTCTCTCGCTTATTACTCCCCCTTGCACTCTGCAATCATCAGTTACCCTTCAACCTTCTCTTCGATCCACCCGTGCAACCTCACACTTCCACTCTTTCTCTTCTTGCACTGCACCAATGAAACTCACTACAGACATTAAAGTAATCTTCACAGTGGATGCCTTAAAGTTGGCCCTAAAAAGGAACTGTCTCCTCAGTGGAGTCTAGCCTCCTGTCTATAAAACACTTCTCCCTCTCGCCTCACCCTCTGACTCCCACCACGACTGTACATCCTTCTGTAAATATACAAGTACTATTGTTAATACTTTGTCAAAATTGTTGTCATTCTCATGTAATCTCCTTTCATTATTGTCCCCTCTTCATGTACCAACACTTGCTACTAAATGCCGTTTTCTTGTTTGTGCACCCATACTCAATTTTCTAACATTGTAAGACACCCCACAAGAGTGCCCTGTGGCCCAATGGTACGATATACAGAGTTTTAGGTCAAAACTCTATTATGTGAGTCCCATAAATTAAACTCTCTCTGTGGGTCTCAGTGACCACCCCTCCAATCCCCCTTGTATGCTTTCAACCCTTTCTTGGTCTCTCTTGAGTTTGTCAGTCTATGACTTTCGAACTACTTCTCAAACGGCTCTCATTCTGTCTTCACTTCTCACCCTCTCTGTATCTCTTTTCTCTCACTGTGCTATGAGTTTCTACTTTCACTCTTCTACTCAAGTCTGGTTCTGTCGCCTTTCCAAGAGTCTCTCCTACTCTTGCTTTGACAAACTTGCTTGTCTAACTCACTGAACTGCCGTCTTCCACTTTCCTTATTCTGACAATGTGAGATACTCATGGTGACAACAAATAAGACCAACATAAGTGATCACAGTTCAAGGGTGTTTACTGAACAAGGAATTCTGTATGCAGGTTGGAAAAACGCCTATTCTAAATCTAAACCTAAGATGCGAGCAAGCCTCGACCATCAAATGAAAAACAAGGAAGACCTAGTGCTGTTTTGTCAAAATAAAAAGGGCCTATACTAAGAAACCTATTGCCAAGCCTCACAACTAATACAAAAAGAGGTGTGGGATAGTTCTCAAGAAAAGAAAGAAGTGTTCTCAAATAATATGTCGGGATGCATAGCCTGGGTCTTCCTTCCCCACATTTTGGACACAGGGGTAAGATGGGAGCTTGGAGCACAGTACAGTTTCGGGCTTCTCCCGCATGAGACGACAGTTCCAATGGCAGTTCTCAGAACCGTCGATGGCCAAGTCTTGTCTCCTTAGAAAGTCTCGTCTTCGGGGCCTTATGTATTCAAATAACTAAAACAAAAGTTCCTTTAACAAATGAAAGTTTGTTCCAATGTTCGCTGGGTGATAGGTTCACCCCTGTGTCCCCCTCTTCTGGGTGCTGACCCTTCTCAATCGCTTACTATAGTCTTATGTTGTGGGTGATCGCTTCATCCCTGGGTCCTCCTATTCTGGGCGCTGGCCCATCTTCAATTGTTTACCACAATTTCACGTAGGGTGAAAACTTCACCCCTGGGTCCGCCTCTTGTGGGCGCAGACCCTTCTCATATGGTATTCTGAAAAATATATTTAAGTTCCTTTATCATACAACTTTGGGTGATGGCTTCACTTCTAGATCTCCCTCGGTAGGGCTCGGACCCCTCTTTCCTTTATGTTCTTGGCTGATGGCTTCACCCCTGGATCTCCCTCGGTCGGGCCCGGACCCCTCTTGCCTTTTTCTGGATTTTTCCTGCCTCAATTTCTCAATGTCTTTTATTTGGGTGATGGTTTTACCACTGCATCTACCTCGGTCAGGCTCGGACGCCTCTTTACTTTACATTCACCCTTATTCACTTCCCTTTCTTTCACAGTGCTTGTAGATCAAAGTCTTTCGATTGTACAGGGATTTTGCTTGACCCTCTCTAAGACCACTTTGACCTATTTGCCGGCCCTCCTACAGCCTTCTGGTACTTGTAGTTTCTCTTATATGGGGCTCGACCAAAGTCTCTCGAGGTAGCACCCACCTGATGCTTCTTTCCCTGTGTAGCTGGTCTCCCCTTCACACTTAACAGTTCATTCAAAGTTCAGCGGCTTTGTTTCAAAACTTGCCACTTTGCGATTCTCACTCATCATAGCCCGGTTCTTATCGGCCCTCCCATCGACTCACTGGCTGTGATGAACTGCTTCGCTGTTGCCTCTCTGGAGGCAAGGCCGGTACCACAGTACTTATCGGCATAGGTTTGTCCCAAGTACTGTTGACATCTGCTGCAGGCCACTTGTGCTATTGTTTGCTGTCTTAGGCTCTCTTCCACGAAGGCTCTGCAGATCTGGGACGAAAAGGGCAAGGTCACGTCTCTCCTTGCCACGCTCTCGATTCCTACTATCTTTCTCCTCCTCTTGAAGTACTGCAGGGTAGCCGTCTCGTCGTTCTGTCTGCCGTGCTCGCATTCCACGTACTGCGTACTCTGGCTCCACCTTTTATCCCGGTGATCCTCCCTAATTGGTCCATCCCCAGTAACTGGATCCAATAGCGATGGCCATGTCCTGGCCACCTGGATGACAGATCCTCGAGGTTTAGACAGGGAATCACCTTAAGGTTTCTCAAACCGCATCTAATTTTATCGACTCTGTAGTTCACTTCTACATTTTCTTCAGCAATCTCCTTCATGTCCCTCAATGGGCAGTTGTCTTTTTGTATTCTGGGCCTCTCATTCACTGCCCAATCCAAACCCTCTCCTCAATCTCACAGGCGGTATCCCCCTGTCTATTCTAAATTACTTTCTCTGCTTCCGGGCTCACAGAGCTCAAATTAACACCTTTCTTCCTGGCCAAACCAGTGGAGTTTTGCTTAAAACCTTCCCCCATCTAACATCAATAAAAGCAACTGTGTCTCCCAATCACTTCATATGTTGGCCTTCTCAACAATATTTCTTTCTAACTTCCCTTCTGAAACCAATTCAGACTCTTGCGCTGTACTTGCAATTCTTCTTCACAACACCCCTGCACTTTATAGGAAACAAACTCCTTTCTACACATACAAATCTCCCTTTTCGAAATTCTAAACCTCCAAATGCTTTTCTCCCAGCACCATGCACTGGTACCTGTTTTATGGGCTCCTTTTCTTGCCTCAATTTTGTAGACCAAGTCTTCCTGATTGGGGTATGGCTGGAACTCCGGGATTCCTGCTAGGAGCTCTCCATAGCACAGACAACCTCTGGTTGTGCTGGCTCCTTTTTAAAAGGGCAGCTTGCAACCTCTTGGAGGTGCCGCAGCGGATTTTCCATCTCCTAATTAAGGTAGGGTCATGTGGCATGTCAGGGGGCACACCTAAAAGCATAAGAGGCCTGGTGGACCCTTTGAAATATCCTTTTGATTTTTTCTGTGCAGGGACTACTTTTTGTCTGCCGGCTCGGTTTGTATATTGGCTTTTAACTAGTAAGTGTTTTGTAAGGACTTTAAATGCATTGTAAACTGCATTGGCTGCCCATCAAGAGTAGAATTTTTCAAACTCTTCACGTTTGCACACAAGGTTCTTTGTGGGTCTGATTCCTCTCTATATTAAGCAAAGATATAAATGGCGGACGTCTACCTGTCCATCACGGCCGTCCACCTCTAACCATACGTTCATTCGTCATTTCAAACCATCAAGAGCACTTAGAGGATCTTGCACTGCACTGACCGTTAAACTCTGGAACCATCTCCCGGTCGAGCTTTGCGAGACTGACAATGATCTAACATTTTGCAAAAAGTTGAAAACCTTTCTTTTTGAAATGTAGGGCTTACTTTTGCTTCTTTGTTTCTGTTTGCTCCTCCTTACTTGCGGTAGAGCACTGTGAAACCTTTTTGGTAGTAGTGCCTCATCCATAAAGAAATAGAAATGTGTAACAAAGTTTTGACATTTGTTTTTTTTTAAAACTATCACTTTCCTTTCGGTTCCCAGACTTTAACTATGAATGTATAGACTTTCACTGTGAAATCACGGGCTATAAAAAAGTCGCTGCAGCCAAACACCGGATTTGCAAACCCTGCTAATGCATACAAATTTGGGTCACTGGCGTTCAGTGGCTTGGAGACTCCACAGGTGGGACTTGGCAGAAACAATGTGGCACTCCAGAACTTGGGGACTGGGAACTCACCACAGATAGTCATTAAACTTTGGGAGTCAATTCCCTAATCGTTAACATTTATGGGATACTACGCAGATGATTATTGTAACCATAACTAAAAGATACCTCTTGCCCCAAAGGTGCTCCTTACTTTGGAATCCTTGTGCTTAAATGTTCAGGGACTAAGTAGTTTGAAGCATTTGGTAAAACCTTTTGACTCTGGATGGCTAAATGTGAATATTAATCTAATATGAAATACCATAGAGTTATTCACCCATTCGATACAAACTTATGAAATTGTAAACCAAGTGGCTCTGACCTGCATTTAGTCAAATTGGAGGAACACATGTAGAATGGTCTACTACAGAAATAGATAAAAATCCTTCCAGTTTCAGACTGTTCATACTGAAATAAATTTTCTAAATCATGTTCCTATAAGGAACAAGTTACTTACCTGTAACTGTTGTTCTCCAGCATGGGTCTGGCATGGATTCACATGCTCATGAATATTCCCCGTCGTCAGGCTGGGATTCCTCGGTAAAGAAAAAAACAGTATCAGTTTCGTTTCTGATCTGTCTTTCGTAGTAATAACCAATCACTGGTCTCTGCGTCATACTGACCACAGCCAATGACTGCCCTCTACCTAAGCACCGCCTCTGGCAGCCATCTTCAGATTTGGAAGCACGTGAAGTGGCAGTATGACCAAGTGAAGAGCCGCAGAGGGGTAGACGGGAGGGTTCGCATGTGAATCCATGCCAGACCCATGCTGGAGAACAACAGTTACAGGTAAGTAACTTGTTCCTTCTCCAGCATGGGGTCTGGCATGGATTCACATGCTCATGAATAAAGAATACATAGCAGTACACACATGCACAACCACGGGAGGTGGCAAAGGCTCAACATTAAGCATTGCATCAAACTCAACATTAAGCATCTTACCTCCTCACCAGGCTCACCTCAGGCGAACAGGTTGCGCAGCACTGCTTGGCCGACCCTGGACTCCTCCCTGGAATCCCGATCGACGCAGTAGAACTTCGTGAAGGTGTGCGTCGACCTCCACGTAGCAGCCCTGCATATGTCCAGCAGGGGCACACCAGAAAGGAACGCCGTGGTAGCTGCGATCGCTCTGGTGGAATGGGCTCTCGGACGGCTGGGCAGCGGTCGGTTTGCCAACCGATGACAGTACATGATACAGCCGGAGAGCCATCTGGAAATGGAAGCCTTCGAGAGAGCCTTCCCCTGATTGACAGGTCCAAAGTTCACAAAGAGTTGTGACGTCTTCCGAAAACACTTCGTGCGGTCCACGTAGAACTTCAGCGCTCTAGCCACATCCAGCGAGTGCAAAGTCCTCTCAGCCGGCGACGAAGGCGACGGGAAGAATACAGGCAACACCAAGGGTTCGTTGAGATGGAAGTCCGACGGTACCTTGGGCATGAAGGAGGGGTGCGTCCTGAGCACTACCCTCGTGTCGTGAAAAGTCAAGTACGGGGCCTTGCAGGAAAGGGCCTGGATCTCTCCCACCCGTCGTGCGGAGGTGATGGCCACAAGAAACGCTGTTTTCCACGACAGAAACTTCAACGGGGCCGAGTGCAGAGGCTCGAACGGAGGTCCCATGAGCTTGGTCAGCACCACGTTGAGCTCCCACGCCGGGGCCGGAGCCTTCACCGGCGGGAACGATCTGAACAGTCCCTTCATGAACTCTTTCACCAGACGATCAGACCACAAGGACGTCCGTCCCGTGGTTCTGGTGTATCGGGAGATCGCAGCAAGATGAATCTTGATGGACGCGTGTGCCAGTCCAGCTTTGGCCAGCGTCAGCAGGTACGGCAGAACTTGGGGAGCCGTAATCCGTAGAGGGTTAATCTTCTGTGCGTGGCACCAGACAGAGAACCTCTTCCATTTGTGTCCGTAGCATTTAAGAGTCGAGGACGCCCTGGCCTTTGCAAGAACCTCTCTGCAGTCGGCCGGTATGTCGTATCCTCCAAACTCTAGCGCTGCAGGAGCCAGGCCTGCAAGTTCAGCGATTTCGGGTCGTGGTGGAGGATGGCGCCTCCTTTCCTGGAGAGCAGATCCGCGTCCACCGGCAGCTTGATTGGCGGGGACGCTGACAAGTCCAGAAGGTCCGGGAAGCATATCTGCCTCGGCCACGCAGGTGCGACGAGGATCATCCTGCACCGTGACCTCTTGAGCTGGTTGACGAGCCGGATTAGCAGTGGCAAAGGAGGGAACGCGTAGAGGAACAGGCCCTCCCAGGGGAACGAGAAAGCATCGCCCATGCTCCTCGCCTGGGGAAACCTGCTGGCGAACCTCTGGCACTTGGAGTTCGTCGCCGTCGCAAACAGGTCGATCTGGGGTGTGCCCCACCGTCGGAAGAGGCGATCCACTAGATCCTGCCGTAGTTCCCACTCGTGGCACGAGCGCAGCTCCCTGCTGAGTGTGTCGGCGATGGTGTTTTTTATCCCTGCCAGATGAAACGGCACCAGAAACATCCCTTGGGCGACTGCCCAATGCCACAGGTCCTGCGCCTCCTTGGACAGTGCTGGGGACCTGGTTCCGCCCTGTTTTCTGATGTAAAACATGGTGGTGGTGTTGTCGGTGAAGATCCTCACCACCTTGCCCTTGAGGGACGGAAGGAAGGACCTGAGGGCCCAAAACACTGCACGGAGCTCCAGGACGTTGATATGTAAGGATTTCTCCGTCGGGAGCCAAAGGCCCCTTGCGTGCAGATTTTCGGTGTGCGCTCCCCACCCTTCCAGGGAGGCATCCGTGGTCACTGTCTCCTGGTGGGCTGGGGTCTGGAAGTCCATGCCCGCCGTCAGATGCGCGCGGGTGCCCCACCACCGGATCGCTCGTCGGAAACTCTCGTCGAGTGTGATCCTTTCCTCGAAGCTGCCCCTCGTTTGGATCCAGCGCGCGTCCAGGAACTCCTGCAACGGGCGCATCCGGAGCCTGCACATGGGAATGAGGTAGATGCAGGAAGACATCATTCCGAGGAGGGACTTGATGGACCTCACCTTGGCCGCGTCGGCCACCAACATCCGCTGCACCTTGCCCAGGATGGTCCTGGTCCTCTCCTCCGACGGGGAGGCCAGAAGGGACACTGTGTTGAGCCTCGCTCCCAGAAACAGAGTGTCTTGCGCGGGTACCAGGTGGGATTTGGCGTAGTTCACGGAGAATCCCAGGTCCGTGAGAAGTTGGACGGTCCTTGCCGTGTGAACCACGGCGAGCTCCCTTGTCTTGGCTCGGATGAGCCAGTCGTCCAGGTAGGGGTAGACGTGGATCCCTTCGCGGCGCAGCTGAGCCGCCACCGGTGCGAGGCACTTGGTGAACACCCTGGGTGCCGACCGTAGACCGAAGGGGAGGGCTTTGAACTGGTAATGCCGCCCTTGGACCACAAACCTGAGGAATTTTCGGTGCCCCTTCAAGATGGGAATATGGAAGTAGGCATCCTCCAAATCCAACGACGACAGGAAGTCTCCTTCCTCCAGCTGACCCAGGACGTGCTGGAGGGTGACCATCCGGAACTTTTGCGCCTTGATGAACTTGTTCAGACGACGCAGGTCCAGGATGGGGCGCCATCCCCCCGTCTTCTTCTTCACGAGGAAGTATCTCGAGTAGACTCCGGAGCCCCGAAGCCTCTTTGGGACGAGTTCGATGGCGCCCTTCTTGAGCATCGCCTTCACCTCCAGGAGAAGTTGAGGGACGTGAAGTTCTTTCCTGGCCACGGGGGGGACGCGCTGTCACTTTCTTTGAAACTCGAGCGCGTGGCCCCGGGCCAAGGCGTCCAGCACCCAACGGTCGGTGGAGATGGACTCCCACACGCTGACGAAGCTCGCCAGCCGGCCTCCCACCGGGGTGCTTCGGTGGGGGCCCGACCCCCCGGCCGGTTCAATCCTGCTTCGACGAGGCTTTAGCGCGTTGTCCTTGGCGACGACGGCGGGGTCCGCCAGGCTTGCCTCGTCCTCTGTAGGCCTCCTGAGATGACGAGCGGGCCGCTTGACGGTAGGAGGAGAAACCGCCGCCGGAACCTTTGGAGGCGCCCTTGCCTCCGCTGCTCCGAAAGGGCGTCCGTCGCTGTTGCAGAACTCCAAGGGCCCGGGCCGTCTCGGTGTCCGCTTTAATGGCCTGAAGGGAATCGTCCACCGTCTTCCCAAACAGGTTGTTCCCATCGAAGGGCATGTCCAGGACTCTGGTCTGAACGTCTTGACGGAAGTCCGTAGCCTTGAGCCATCCACGCCGCCTAAGGCAAACGCCGTTGCCCAACTGGCGGAACCCAGTGTCGGCGATGTCCGTCGCAACGGTAATGGCGTGGTCCGAAGCCACCTCACCTTCCTGCAGGATCTGCAGGGCCTCTGCCCTCTTGTCGTCCGGAAAGAAGTCCAGCAGGGGAGCCAGTTTGTACCAGAGCTCCCTGTCGTATCGGGCCACGATAGCCAAGGCGTTGGCAGCTTTAATCGTCGTCGCTGCAGACGAGATGACTCTGCGTCCCATAGCGTCCAATTTCTTTCCCTCGCCGTCCGGTGGGGAAGTCGATGTGGAGGCCGCACCCCCCCCGCTTTTTTCCTGGCTGCCGCGGAGACGACGGAGTCCGGAGTAGGCTGCGCCTGGGGGCCGTGTCCGGGACCCAGTACTTTTTCTCGTACCGGTCTCTTCTAGCTGGCGTCGTGGACGGGTTCTTGAGGAGGGTGAGGCCCTCATCCCAAATGTCGTCCAATAGAGGCACCGCGAGGACCGTCTTCCTCTTGGCCTCGCGCCGCTGATAAAGGAAACCTTCCTTCTTCTTCTCCTCAGGGCAGAGTTGGAAAAGCTCGGATGCCCTGGCGATCATTGAGTGGAACGATCCAATCTCGTCGGGCGGAGAAGCCCTGGTGGGAGGCGACGACGGTACATCCTCGTCGTATACCTCGTCGTCCGTACCCGTCGCTGCCGAGTCAGTCCCCGTATCATCCCCTCGGGTGGACGGGGAGGAGGGCTGGAAGGGGCGCGACGGCTGAAAAGGAGGTGGAGGGTGGATCCTTCTTTTCTTGGTAGGGGGAACACCAGAAGGTCCCGTTTCTGGGTCCCCCGACGGGAGAGGTTCCGTCGGCAACGGTAGTCTCGTCCTTATCTCAGAGCATAAGGACTGTATAGCCAACAAAATGGCCGCCGAGTTGTCTCGCGGCGCTGGCAGAGGGGAATCCGACGGGCGATCAGGGGCCCCGTCGGTACCCTCGACGATGTCGTCGTCACCTGCGTCGGGATCCATCCCGACGGGCCGGTGGTCTTCCACGCCGAGGCCGTGGCTTAAGACCTCGACCAGCTCCTCCTCCGAGGTTGAGGCCGAATCTACGACGACGCCCTGCCCCCCCTTTTTCTTCCCCACGGGGGATTTCACGGGGGTCCTATCGATGGGCACAAAAGAGGACTCCCTCCGAGGTGGCAGGGAGACTCTGAGCCCCGAGGTCGCCACCACTGATGTAGCCTCCACAGGCTGAGCCAGGGCCGCCGTGACAGTTTCGATAGAGGGCTTGGCCGGATGGATTAAGGCCTTCACCACCTTAGGTGCGCTCACCGCCTTATCCTTGAGGGGGGGGGACACTGCCTCGCTCCCCCTCCGAGCTCGACCGGGGCCTCTCCAGGAGCTTCGCCGGGTGCTCGGCCTTCCTCTTACCCGACCCAGAGCGTTGGCTCGTGGTTGATCGTGCCGGGGAGGGTGCGCCCTGCCTGGCGCCCGTAGAGCCCGACCGTTCGGCGCTCCCGGTGCCAGCGGACTCGCGGTGCTTGGCCTTATGTTGGACCCCCGTCGCCGGGGCGTCCTCAAAGGTCTTAGAAGACCGCTCGGATTTCTTCCTCTTCTTCTCGCCGGACGGGCTCTTCCCTTCTAGCCAGTTGGCGAGACGTTGATGGCGGTCCTTCATGGTCCGCTCCGACATGTTGCCGCAAAACGCACAGTTCTTCTCCACGTGAGTCTTGTCCTCATGTAGGCAGTAAAGACAAAAAGAGTGTTCGTCCTCCTTGAAGACGTTCTGCAGCTGGCATCCAGGGCAGACCCTGAACAGCTTTCCGGGCGTCGAGCTTCCCTTCTCCTGGGCCATGGCCGGGCCTGAGAAACTTCTGGAGTCCTCCAAAAGCGTAGCTCGACGAAATCTTCACCCTTGAGGGGCGCAGACGAATCCGAAACGGGTCCCCGTTGATCGGATGGAGAGTCGGTGGAGCTTGAGGCTCTTTTGACCGAAAAAACAAAGTTTTTGAGAAAAAACGTGAAAGAATAGCACTAACGCTCGAGAGCAATAGCACGAGGATCCCAACACATGAACGTGCGGTAAAAATCTGAAGATGGCTGCCAGAGGCGGTGCTTAGGTAGAGGGCAGTCATTTTCTGTGGTCAGTATGACGCAGAGACCAGTGATTGGTTATTACTACGAAAGACAGATCAGAAACGAAACTGATACTGGTTTTTTCTTTACTGAGGATTCCCAGCCTGACGACGGGGAATATTCATGAGCATGTGAATCCATGCCAGACCCCATGCTGGAGAATTTCTTTTTCTCTTTTCTACCTTGTTTCAATCGGTTGATTCTTTTATTTCCCAGAAATGTGAGCAGATCCCTATTTCCATGCTGTATTTGAAGATTGTTTCCATTAGCAACATAAACCTTTTCCTAATGATGCCCTCACATGTTTGTGAAGTCTAAGTTGCCCAAAGAAGATTCCAACATACATCAAATTACAAAGTCTGCAGATAACAATGTAAACCACACACCGTTGAAGTTGATTATATGAGATATATTCCAATTCTGCCCTGTATTTGTATCTTGGTAGGTCTATATCATCTACATACCACTGCAAATGTCACAATTCAGACACACATGAAAATATGGTTCTGTTTACTTAGCCATAAGTCTTTGCTGTGTCTTCAAAATAGTGGTCTAATAATTTTTTAAGAGTCAGTAGGCATTTCAATAGGGTGACCAGACTACCTGGTTTTTCCCGGACAGTGCCGGAAATGGCCCCTCTGGCCATCCCAATTGTTTTTTAAATGTAAAAACCCTGTCCCGGTTTTTGTGGAAAGGGGTAGGGTAGGCAACGATTGCAAAGTAAGTATACCTTAAAGTACACAAAGAATTTTTCCATGGCAGGCTGTGCTCGAACCCCCAACCTTATAGGTACCAGGCACACGCATTAACTGATTGTGCCACAGACACCAGTTACCAAAGGTATCAAAGAAAAAGCTATTTTTATTATTAATAAGCTGATATCCAAACTCAAAAGTGCACAATGTATAGGAGCAGGAGCAGTGCTGTAAATACTGTGGGATTGAGTGGGAAATGGGGTGGAGTTGGGGGCAGTTTGAGAGGGGGATAGGTTGTGAGGGGGTTAGTCCTTTTATGTTGTTAGTCATCCCTTTTTTGTCTTGAAAATCTGGTCAACCTACATTTGAACAATATCCTAGGATGAATAACATTCCACTCGAAGACCCATTCAAAATGCAGACCTAGGTTTAGTAATTGATTTCCTAATTTGTATTGCCTGATTCCTAAATGTGAATCATGTAGCTTGTACATTTCTTTTGTTTTGGCTCTGTGTTCCTATTCTTATTCTAGGATATCGCATGTCCATTTTCCAAATACTCCTTGCCCACCTAGCTTAGCTTAAGGTGCATTCCACTTAATGATTGTAACCTAAGAATTCTTCAAATCGAGATTAGAAATTACGGGGGTTTTTTTTCTGTGGCTTGATGTCCCGATCTTTTCTTTCACCATCTTAATGTTTCAGTGCACACTTGGATCTATGTATGGCTGTACTGATAGATATGCTACATGTTTACACCGTTTATGTTCATTTACTAACTGTATTCCTTAAAGATTGATACATGCCATGATGACAACATTGATAATATATCTCAATGGATATAAAGCACAATATTCAATATATCTGAATTGATATAAAGGACAAAAAATACACAAATTTGCATAAAAAACTATAGCCACGAATTCTATACTTCACACAAATACTCACTTTCAAAGCTTCAAGAAGGTACAGTCCGCAGGAAAGAACAATGAAGTCCTCACAGTTTCCTGTGTGAACTCTTATGGATCTCAATGTTACAGAAACAGACCCATAATAGTTTCCTGTGGAAAGGGAATCCCTCACTCAAATATGCTTAAGGGTGTCTGGGCATGTGGTTCCCTAATGTGGGAGGAGAAACACAAGGATACTAAACGGTCTACCAAGATATTAGCTGCCTTAGTGAAGTGTAGGTACAACTCAAACCTTTACCATCACCTGCTCTACAGTCTATTTTCATTCAGCAAAGAAACCATAAGTAGTGAGACTTCAGTTGTTGAACAGCAGATTGTGGTACAGGCTTCTGCTGCTAGATTGAAAATGAACAGCTTGGATGCTGAAACGGAAACATAACTGCCTTTGCACTCGGTATCGAGAGCATAAAGGAAAGACTCAAGAAATTGGGTACATACATTTCATTCATTTAATGCCCAGGGTTCTAATACAAAATAGAGGGCTAACATTCTATAACATAATGTGTCACACCTAGACACCATGCTGGTGGACAAAACAACCTTGGACTCTCTCAATTTGCATTGCAGCCAGTGGTGTTTGAAGACAAAAGTGGTCCTCGTCTCTGAAGCACTGAATTGTAGCAGCCAAGAGTTTCCTTTCATAGGTCAGTCGTTATTGTGTCGATATGTCAGGCCGTTCAATTTGTGATTGTTCTCACTTTTCCGGCCCTCGACACCTCTAAATCCCCAGAGCACATTGGTCAATCCTCCCCTCCCACACTTTGCGCTCCAAACCTACTCGTTCACCATGCCAAACAACTCCATGGCTAGAGGGGCCCTCTGGAGTATCAGAAACCAGAAGACCTCAACTCCACCATGCCTCCCTCCTCAACAACCCCCCACCATAGCACACCTCAGTTGGCCTCCTCCACTTCCTCCTCTCAAGTGCCCCTCCTGCCCCCTCACCCTGCTCCTCCCCAATCCCTTTTCTCACTCCTCCAACTTTCCCTGTCCAACCTCCCTTCCTCTCCCCAGGTAGCACCAATAGCCTCCCCCTCAAACTCCCCCATAAACCCCCATCCTCTCATGTCCCCACCGCCATCTCCCAGCCCGAACCCTTCCTGCCTGGCACTCAACTTTCAGTTCCTTAAGCACAGCATGTGCAGTCTTGGCCAAAACTCCCCAATCTGCAGACCCTCCCACCCTCACCCACACACCACTGGCACCACCCCTCCGGCCAAGGCACAGAAGACCCTCTATCTGCAACATGCCCAAGCCGCACTCCTCCCCCATTGTCCCCCACAACCCTATCTTTTGTCCACTCTCTTACCCCCTCCACCCTCACCCCCGGCCCAACACTGTCCATCCTCTCTTCGTCTCCCCAGGTAACTCCATCTCCCCCGTCGGACTCCCCCCACACTCCCCCAATCCCCTGCCCCCACGCTTCTAGCATCCACGCTCTTCCCTCCTGCCCCTCTCCTATCCTCCCCATCATCACAATTTCCTCTCTGCTTATCTCTCCCCCGTCACCCTCCCAGCCACTACTTCCATGGGCCCACCCCTGCCCTTTTCAGGACATTGCCCTTCAAATCCTCTCTCTTGCATCTTCAATGCCAGATCTGTCGCTAGAAACAAACACATGATCTTTGAGTTGAAAAACCAGACATCATCTTCATCACTGAAACCTGGTTCTCCGATGACCCCTTCCCCCCCCCCGCCACTGCACTCAAGGCCTTGCCCCCCAGGCTACTCGCTGGTCAAACACAACAGAGCCAGCAAAGCAGATGGAATAGCCGTCCTCCACAAGCGGAACCTCACACCCTTACATGTCAAGCAACAACCCTGCAGCGACAACTGCAAATCCCTGTTAGTCAAATTTCAACTGTCACCTTCTTTCTCCTTCAGCTTCCTCCTCCTTCGCCACCTCTACAGACGACCAGGCTATAACAGAACTTCAACAGACTCACCGAGTGACTCTGTGGTGGCCATCATGATCTCCCATCCCACGCTTACCCCTTCAAGGTGATCTGAATATCGGGTTCGACTCCCCCTCCAACCCGTACGATTCGTCCTATCATTGACACCTTGGAAGCTCTCAATGTGACCCAACTCATATCAGGCCCTACACACATTTCTGGCCACACCCTAGATGTAGTGTTCAGGTCATCCAACCTGATCCCATCCCCTCTCACCAGCCCCACTCTGCCATCCTTTTCTCAACTCTGACTCCCGGACCCCCCCACCCTTCCTACCTCTGCCCCCAACTGACTCCCCTAGGATCCCACACTGGAACAAGGTAACTATCTCCCCGGATTTATCCTTCTTTCTTCTTACCTCCCCTCCCAATCTCACCCTCCAAGGAGGAACTGCCCCCCAACCCCCACTAGCCCAGACCTCTGCGCTCCCCCAGAGCTCTCTGATGCTCTTAGCCCCCTTTACTCCCTCAAGAGACCGTCTTACTGCACAGGTTCTTCACCCAGGTGGTTCAGCCCTTGCCTCAAATCCCCAAACCATCGCCTGGAACGCCTTGGGCGGCCCAACCCTTCCGTCCGAAAACAAAGCCACCCTAGCTAGACAGACGAAAGCCTATAAATTAGAAATCATAAAAGCCAAACATGCCTTTTACAGCTCCTGCATCGCAATGCAACCAACTCATGCAAAGAACTCCACAAGATTATCTCTAAGCTCAAGACCTCCCCCCCCCTGCTGCTCCTCTCTCTCCCTATATCCGAAGCAATGTGTGACTCCTTGTCTGCCTGTCTGACCACTACTTCAACATAGCCATTGAAAGGAACCTTGACATCATCGCCAAACTTTCAACCTCTTCACCCAACTATCAACCGCACCGGACCCAGACATGCACACTTTTCAACTCCTTCTTAGCAATCTCCGACCCTGAATTCTTAAGGCTTCTCTCCAATAGCCGCCCAGCAGGAGCCCCTGAGACCCTTGTCCGCCGGCCCTCCTCAAAAACATTCCCTCCTCCATCTGCGCAGGCACCCTCAGCAGATCTATTATCAACAACTCACTAACAGCCGGGATCTTCCCAGCAGCATACAAAACCTCTCACGTCAAACCGCTACCAATAAAGCTAAAATTGACCCTGCCCAGTCTGGATTCAGACACCTCCACGGAACTGAATCCTCCCATGTCTCAATCTGGGATGATCTGAAAAGAATAGCAGACTGAGGGCTACGCTGCACTCATCCTGCTGGATTCTCGGCAGCATTCGACACGATCAACCACTGCATTCTCACGAACAGACTTCGATTTAGGTATCTGCGACTCTGCCCTTAAATGGATCTCCTCTTTCCTCTCTGACCGCTCCCAAATTACTTTTCTCCATCCTTTCTCCTCAACCCTCCCACCAGCCCCCCAGGGAGCCTCCCTCTCCCTTCTACTCTTCAACCTCTACCTTTCGCCCCTCCCTGCGCTCATCCGCTCACACAATCTCCCCTACTACAACTACACTGTTGACACTCAGATCACCCTCAAGATTCCCAAATCCCCATCTTCGCCCATCCCAGAGCTGCCAACTTGCCTCTCAGACATTGACCGCTGGATGACGAGCAACCATCTCCTCCTCAACCAAGGAAAAACCGAAATCCTAATCTGTGGCAAAAACAGCCCACCTTCCCTAACCCACCCCTTGGCCGCCTGCCTTAGGATTCGTGCCCATTGCATCCCGCACAGTCAAAAACCCGAGATGCACATTTAGCTCGGCACATGTGCCTCTCCCGTCACATCAATGCAGTCTCCAGATCATGCACATCCATCTCAGCATTCTCAAGCAGATTTTTCCATACCTCTCCTACCCCCATACAGTCTCCGCAATCATGGACATCATTCTCTTGCGCCTAGACTATTTGAATACCCTTTATCTAGGGGCACCTGCATCTCAACTCAGAAAGCTCTAAAGGATCCAAAACGCTGCAGCAGGGCTCCTCCTCGCACTCTCCCCCAGAGGACAAAACCCCGGTACTCAGGGTACTTAACTGGCTGCCCATCAGCTGTTGGGCCTCTTTCAAAGCCATGTGGATTACTCACTGTGTCATCCATAAGAAAGGCCCTGAATTCCTCCAAAACAAACTCTCACGCTACCACCCCACCCAGACTCTCAGATCAGGTTCTGCACACCGCCTAGTAGTCCCCCATTCAAGTACTCCCGACTATGAGTAGCCAGTTTCTCCATCCTTGCATCCACCTTCTGGAACTCCCTCCGCCTCACTCTCTGCCTCATTGAAGATCACCTGGCTTTCAGGAAAGCCCTAAAAACCTGGCTGATCCCTCCTGCTCCCTGACCCCTACCTTCCATGTCCCAACCCATGCACCGCCTCGCTCTCTTGCTCCATCCAGCAGACCGACCCCTCCACGCACACTTCCTCCCACCTGTCGGTCCTTCAGCTACCTTGTCTCTTCTCTCAGCTATCGTCTGAGCACAGCCACCCCAAACCCCAACCCTTCAGCCCCCCCCACACAGAGGACCCAAGAAGGTATCCAGGAAACTTGCACATAAGAATCCTGAGAGTGGGCTGGGTATTGATCCCAAATGGGCTCCGAGGATGGGCAATGTATTGCACTTAAATGCACCTTAGGTCCAGCAACTGGATCAATCTGGAAGAGGATAATCAATTACAACTGAATCTTCAATTGTAGTCAGCACTGTAGGTCAACTCCAAAGCACTTGAGGGTGGGCACTTGAAAGATCTAGGCATGTAATTTATCACTAAAATCCACTCAGAGGGTGAGTATACACCTATTTAATTATTCATTTGTTTATGTGCTTACTGGTTTATTGCATTTAGATCGCATTTGAGACTTAACTCTGATCTTTGCACGTTGACTGATTCCAGGCGGTAGGCATGATTGTTTGTACAGCAAATCAATTTTTTCCCATCACACCCCGCGCCTTTGTAACTTAGCCGAAGGCACAGCCTCACACCCCACCCACACACCTTGGCACTCATATACAACCCAAACACTATAGCACAACACCTCTGCCATAAGTATGAAGCTACCTTTCATGGAAAAAATGAAAACTGTAGCTACTCACAATTTTCTATCCACTGAAACACAATCCCCCTGCTTAGTTCATAGTATACCTCCTTTCCGCCCATTCAGATGCCATTCAGACATGGGTGACTAGCAGGGTCTTGGCAACCCTCTCATAACTTTAATGGCAATCATGCACACACGCATAATAGCACCTCCCAATTTTCCCATATCTGGACGTTGATCCCTCCGTCAGGTGTGTGCGATTCTGATTAATTGCCTGACTTTACCTGACGTGGGGAAGGGAGGCCCAGGCTACCGCATCCTGACATATTATTTGAGAACACTTCCTTCTTCTCTTGAGAACTATCCAACAAACTTTTTTTTTTTTTTGGTGAGGTTTGGCAATAGATTTCTTAGTACAGGCCTTTTATTTTGACACATCACCATTAGGACTGCCTTATTTTTCATTTGATGGTCGACGCTTCCCTCCCATCTAAGATTTAGGTTTAGATTGGTCAATTTTTCCAACCTGCATACAGCATTCATTGTTTAATAAACACCCTTGAACTGTGATCACTTGTGCCTGTCTTAATTGTTGCCACCATGAGTTCCTCACAGTACTTGGCAATGTACAGTGAGGAACAACATCACCAAAGAATGAGATTAAATGGATTTTAAAGTGCTAGAAACAGTACTACAAGAGGTACACTACATTTGTGCCTCCTGACCTGTTGAGTCACCAAGATTGGAAAAATACAATGCTTTTGGCAAGTGATGCCAATGAAGTCAATGGGAGTTGTTACGTTCTGGAGTAAGCCACAAAGGTTTTCCTGGCAGATGAAACCATTGCATTCTATGCAGTAATGGTGCTTGCTGCAAAGGTAAAATGAGACAAGCGCAGGTGACATGATGCTTTAATGAGAGTTTGCAACTTGTTGGAAGGGTCGAAATGACTGAGGTTGGTGGCACCCTCTAAATCAGAGTGAGCTGAGAGGTATGACTCCTGTAATTCTCAATAGGCGGAGAGTTTTGCCACAATGGTTAGGGGGTGTTGGCATTCTGTGCTGGGACCCAGAAGCTGATGCACGCTCTCATCACACATGCCAACTCTCACAATTATGTTACCTAAAAGTACATCTTTTTCCATGATTTTTACTTTCTCTATTCTAAAATATTCCTTATCCAGTGCAGGCATATTAAAGTGGACAGTCAGAAAAGGCAAGTGGCTGGCTCATATATGGCTCATGGCTCGACTAGTTTCAGGCCACTCGCCCCTGAAAACACACTGCTACTTCAGAAAAAAGAAGAACACCTTTTCTTGTTTGGGCTGCACCGCCCTACCTTTCTGTCCTACTTCCCTAGCATATACCCAGCATGAATCCTTACATTTGCAGCCTTGTTTGCCTCTGAGTTTTCAGGAGAAGGACGATATGAAGAACAAACGTACTTGCGCATCAGTAATGTTGCTTCTGATGCATTAGTCCTTCCTCTCACAGATTCCTCATCTTCGATATTCTCTCTAAAGGACCCAGAGACTTTAGAAATGTTTCCGCTTCCGAGGGGGTCCAGCGTGGCACTGTTGTGGCCAGTATATATGGAGTCACTGTGCCTCATGACCTCAGGTCTGCCTTTTCGTCTAGCACTCAGCAGCTGTGGGATCACAGAATGGGGGACAGAGGAGGTGTACGAGCTATCCGCCAGGAGGGGTACGCTGGGAGTGCGATGAGGAATCAGAGAGGAAGGACTAATTTATCAGAAAGAACATTCCAGAGAGGGAATAAACTTGTTCTTCTAATCGATTCCTACTTCACACAAATTCCTCATGTTAGATAGACTCCCATATCTCACAGAAATCTGGAAGAGATTATAAAAACCACCACTTAGAGCAGAAAACTCAAGGCAAGCATCCTGCCCTGACTGGGAATCCAGGCTGTCTTGCATGGCAAAGATGTGCAGCAAAGCCCATGTAGCCGCTTGCCAGATGTCCAAGACAGGGATTCCCACGCCTGCAACACTGCAGAGCAGAGTTGGCAGACAGACATCTGGCAGAATGAGCGCTGAGATCATGAGGCACATCCTTCACAGCCAGACAGTGGCATTGAGGGATGCAGAGAATGATAAAACTGAACGGGGTCTATTTAGAGACCTGCCCGCACAGGTACTGGAGTAACACAAAGAGCTGGTAATCTTTCCCAACAACCTTCATTCTAGAGATCTAGAAGCTCAGGGCCCACACAGACACCAGCTGATGGACCTCTCCATCTTAGAGGGATGATAAAGAGGAAAAACCACAGGAGGAAGATCTTCTAAGAGATGAAATTCTGACAACTCTGGGCAGGAAGGACGGAATTGCTCCAAAAGTCACCTTCTCCCTGTCGATCAACAAGTATGGAGGCTTAACAGAGCCTCAAGCTTACCCTCCCATCTCACAAAAGTGATGGCCACCAGGAAAATCAGCTGAAGGTTGAGTAGTGCTATAGATGAATGCAGGGGATCAGACAGAGGTCTCTTAAGGAAAGTCAAAACTAAATTCAGCTCTCACACAGGAATAATGAACTGCTGTAGGCAAAACTGGTTACACAAATTCCACAAAAACTGCATAACAGTTGGACCGTGAACAAATGGCCCTGTTCAGTGGACTTTTAAAGACTGAAATGGCAGCAAGGAACCCCTTCACAGTGCCAAGCCTCAAGTTCATCTAGGCCAAAGAAAGGAGGAAAACCAGTAAAGAGGAAGTAGTACAGATCAAAAAGGCCAGATCTCTCCTGACAACAAGCCGAGAACTTACTCCACCTGCAAGCATAGACAGACTTGGTGGCAGGCCTCAGAATGGAAAGGAGCACATCCAGGTTATCTTCCGACAAGTCCCACTTCTTACACCTTTGCCTCCCAAAAGCAGAGCATGAAGGTTGAGGCTGCTGCGGCTCAGATGGAAGACCCACCCCCTACTGACCCCTTACCAGTGGTAGAGAAGGTCTACCCCTGAAGGATGGTGCCAGTTAGAGCACATGGACATGTCCAGAAGCTCTGGTTCTCCAGACCAAGTCCTGAACTATCAGAATCAACGTGGACGCAAACTTCCCCCGTCTCCCGAGAACTAACAGAATGACAGGGATTGTTAGGAATACAAATAGAGTTTGAAGTTCCATTCAGAAACTGTGGGTCAGAACAACTTTCAGTTCCTGTTCACCATGGAAGCAGAATGGTTTACGTGAGGCCCCAGGGCAGTACCGAAATCTGACTGCTCAGAGAATCTGCAGAGAATGTCTCCTTCCTGGCAAGATGGGCTGCCATCAGAGACCTATCGTTCTCCCGAGCCTCAGTCGCATTACTTACCTGCACAGATGTAATGACCTCATGCCACCTTGCTTGTGATAGTACATGACCACGGTGTCGTCCATCAAAAGCAACATATACTTACCTCATACAGAAGGGAAGAAGGCAATCGGGCCCAACCGGACAGCCCACAGCTCTAGCAAGTTGATTTGTTCCTGAACTTCGGTCAGGGACTAGAGGCCACTCACCCAAAGATCTTGCAGCTGAACAACCAAGGCTTCCAAGGAAGATCCATGACCACTGGCAGTTAGGACAAGGGATGCCGAAGCAAGACCCCTCTCAACATGTCTCGCAGGGCACACCACAGGAGATCTCGAGATACAGAGTCAATAACCTGGAACAGGTTTGACATGTCACCATTAAACTGAGACCACATACTTCGAAGTAGCCACTGGAGTGACCTCATGCATAGTAGGCCTCTGCCACCACCAGGATGCAGGAGGCCCAGAAGATGCATAAAGGGGAGGCTGAAAATTTCGGTCCCTTTCACAATGAGTCTAAGTGGTGGTAACGTCTGGTGTTTATGGATTTTTGGAAGACCATAAAAAACCGGAGTGATTGGATTCAAAACCTTCTTAATTAATTGGTTTCCAATCAATGAGATCAAAGTGCTCATTCATACAGTTGTAGAAAAAGCCCTAGGTAATGAATGGATTAGCGAAAAGTGAAAAACCTTCTTAATTAATTGGTTGCCAATCATTACGATTGTTTATGGTCTTCCAAAAATCCATAAACACCAGACGTTACCACCACTTGGAGCCACTGTAGCAGGTACGAAAAGTATAGTTGATCTTTGGCCATTTATGTGGATAAAATCCTACAACCCTTGGTGCAAGCAATACCTATGTATTTGAGGGATACTACACATTTCTTGAACTGTCTACAGGACATAGAAGAACTCAATCAAGACTGGATTCTTTTTCAATGGACGTGAGCAGTCTATATACGTCCAGTCCCCAAAATGAGGGCATCGAAGCAATGGAATGGATACTTTTACAAACTGAGTCAGTAAGGACTAATAAACAATTCACAGTAGGACTCACACACATCATTCTATTTAACAATTACTTCAGATATAACAGTCATTTCTGTGCCCAGGCATCAGGGCCATTTATGGATTGCACGATGGCCCCCGGCATACGCAAACATAGTCATGTATCTATTTGAGAAAACATATGTATTAGATTATCCACACTGGTCGGGAAAGTTATCAATGTGGAAAAGATATATCGACGATATCTTTGGAATCTGAACTGGAGTGTACAGGAGTTAGGCGAATTCTTTGAATATCTTAATTCGACACATTCACACATCAAGTTCACCCTAGACATCGGTGCACCTCTCCTACCCTTCCTAGATGTCCAACTGGGGATTGTGCAAGGCAAATTAGTCACATCTTTGCGCCATAAATCCACCAATGTTAATAACTCATTACACTACGCAGGTTTCCACCTGAGAGCGATGACCAGGAGTTTGGCGTCCAGTCAACTTCTCAGACTTAAGAGAATTATTACTGACCAGAGGTCTTCAAAGAAGAATGCATTGACCTTCAGAGCAAGTGTGCAAGTAGAGGTTATCCATAAGCGGTGTTACAAGAAGCTGCATGGAGAGCAGATCTAGACCAGAAAGAGGACTAAGACATATGCAAAAAGACACACATATCCCATTACTTTACATTTCCAAATACTCTAGACAGAGTTTCTAAATTTGCCACATTTTGAAGATGAATTGGAAAATTCTACACTTGCTCAAATTATTTCCTAAGCCGCCAATGATGGCATACAAACGTGAGTAATTTGAAGGACAGTCTTGTATGTGCTGAAAAACCACAGAGAGATAGACAGACGGTTCTTTGTACATGCAAGAAAGGGACTTTCCCCTACCTTGCATGTAGTAACTGTAACAATGTCATGAAAGGCCAGACTATCTCGTATCCATATAAAGGCAAATAAATTGCTTCACATGACTATGCCACCTGCACAATATCTGAAGTAATTTATTGTATTAAGTGCCCATGTTGCCTATTACATGTGTGCCAGACATCGAGACCTGCACGTGAGTGGTGGGTAGAGCACAAATCTAACATTCAGACAAAAAATATTAAATCATCCGTTGCAAAGTTTTTCTAAAAAACACGCTGCGTCACAAATTCAGTTTATGATATTGGAGGGTGTTAAACCTCTAAGCAGAGGAGGGGATTTTATTACACGCCTTACACAGCGGGAAATGTATTGGATACACCTGTTGGACACATTGCATCCAAAACATATGAACGAGGAGTTCAGCCTACATTGTTTCTTCTGAATGGCATATACTAATGAGACTAATGCAGATGTATAATCATTTGGAAACCTGTGGCTTAAAGGTGGATAAATGTGGCTAAATATTCTGTGTATGACAGGGGGGATCCATCTCTATATGTATGTTTTCTCACCACCCAATCAGCGGCCCCGTCCCGATGTCCGCGGATCACGCAAAAGTCCGCACATTTTTCTGGCCAATTAGAGGCCATTCCGGGGACCAGACAGCCAGTCGGAGGCCAGTCCGCGGACCGAACAGGGTCGTTTAAAAAAAAAAAAAAAACTACTGGACAGATTTACACCAATTTAACAAAAGCACGCTTTCGGGACCAAGCCGCCGCTCCTGCCGCACATTTGGTGAAAATCCGTCCAGCGTTTGGCCTGTACGCCCGACCAAAATTTTTTCCCATTATGTCTATGGCCCCCCTTGACCGAACCTCACCAACTTTGCAAAAAAATTCAGAGTGGACCATATACTTTTTTTTGCAAAGTTTGGGGAGGATTCGTCCAGGGGGAGCAAAGTTATAAGCCGCCCAAAAAGTGCTCTTCCTATGGGTTTAGCAACTTAGCCATAACTACACGGCCAGGCCATGTAACAGTTGTAAAGAAAGGTGCAACTTAGATAGCATATGAGAACCTGTCCATATTGCCCCTTGATTTAAATTTTGTTTTTTTTACATTTTTGATTAATGTGCTTTACATATCCGACTCTTGTGTTTAATAATTACTGTCTAGAACATGCAGTACGAGGCACTAAACGTAACAGAGTAAGCATGATGAAAAGATGAAAGCGTGATAGTGACTATAACATCTGGAAACATGCACATACTGTGGCAGATTAACAGAGAGACACCTTCTATTATATTGATGCAATAGGAATTGTGGTATGTTTTATACTCTCAGATTTTGTAACACCTACTAAGTAACCCCTGGTCCCAATGGCCACTGGCACTCTTACTCTATTCTTTTTCCCCATTTTTTTTCTTTCACTTTATTTCATTTACTAATTTGTCACTTTATTCGCTACTTTTCCGCATTACCGAGTGAACCACAGTGTTAATCTACACGCAGCTATGAAATTAGGAAAACAGTGGTGATTGGGGAATGGTTTGCTAACGGAGTGTGAATATGGTGAAGATGGCCGTCTTGGTTGCGTAGGGTTAGTGTTAACCTGAGTTCTGGATCCGTGAGGTGCACGTTTAGTCATGTAACCCATGCAGAAAGGTTTCTTTACATTCTGCGTTCGCTGCTCGACAGAGGAATAATATGGACATAAGAGAAACACATAGTACCCTTAAGGTGAGTTTGGGTATACTTTGTTGTTACATTACTAATGGGTATATGTAGATGGGTCCCCTAATACGGGAAGGTTTTATTTGTGTTTCCAAACCCTGCAAACAGACCTGGTTTGGTGCTCACAAGTGTTTACACACTGGTTTGAGAATAAAGAGGTGGAGGGATGTCCTTATTTTCCTGACTTGTGAAAGCTGGCGCATAATGCAAAATCAGCAGAACAATTCTAAGCAGTTTGGAGGACTTCTGTAAGGTATGTGGGGTGTGGCATCTTAGAGGTCCTATGCGTTATATTCATAGTAGATCTGAAATAGGAGGCAGCTTCATTAGGAATGAGATGCAGTTACTGTTTTCCTCATTATTTTTGGCATTGTAAACATAATTAATCAAAGCGCGAGAAGAATACAGGGTGTGTTTTTAATGGAATCCATTCCGTTTCCATAGAGGAAGGGGGTCGGTGTGTTGAATGCAGTTTTGAGTTGTGCACTGGTTTAGAATCTCCCCCCCTCCCCCATTTCTTTTGGACACACCGTTTGTATGGGGAAGAGACTTGTGTGTAGTTACACTAATACTGGTGAAAGATGATTTATGTTTGGTGTTGTAGACCACTGGAGGTGGTGGAGGCTTTTGTTTGACACTGATGTGTATTTGAAAATTGGGTCTTGGATCACAAAGTAGTGGACAATTGAGTCTGTAAATGGTGCTAGGGTGATCAATATTGTAAATTAACCTTGGAAACTAAAACACTGTGTATTGTATGAAGAATTGTGTAATGTAGGGTGCTAGATTTGCCAATTGATTATGTTTACATTTACAATTTAAAACATTTTTTAAACACTTTCTTTTTTAATTTTTTTAAAGGCATGCAGTGCCATTGCAACCTTTAGTAATGTTACATACACACATTCAGTGCTTATACAGTGTCTGCCCGGAGCATGAGAAGAATGAACGACCATACACCAGCATAACAGAACATCCCCCCTTCCCCCAAACGGTGCCCTTTCTTCCGTTCTGAGTCCATCCCAAAGAAAATTAAGCATATCAAGCATACAGAGCATGGGCACAATAGCATACAATGAGTGCCGGTAGATGTGCCAGCACGTACAACATGATCAAACCAACTGTATTGTTCCATCCGAGGAGGCGAACAGTGTCAGTACCAATGCATTCCAAGATGCAACATTCACGCTATTCTCTCTCAAGCCCTTATGCACAGCCTGGTGCCATACAGCAGTCTCCGCCAATGACCACCTCCGGAGATCCCCCACACCATGCATCCACACTCGGGTCCCTTGCAGATTTCCAAGCCATTTCAATTCTATGCTTGGCCAGCACTTAAATTAGGTCCTTCATTTTGGCAAGATGCATGGCACTGCGTTTGCGTAGAAATAGCCCTAACAAGCAGGCCTCAGGAGGCACATGTCTATTCCACCCCTGGGTACCCTGGTCGCCACCTCCTGACAGGACCCACTTATTACTGGACAGGAACAGAACATATGAGTGATATAGGCCTCCATATGTGCACACCTGACCTGGGGCAGCCCTGAACTGCCACGCCGTAAAATTGGGAAATCATGTGCGGGGTCATGTACGCCCCATGCGTGATGTATCATTGAAGTTGTTTAAATCAAGAATTTCTAGAGACCTTTTTCACATAAAGGAGTATGCGTGCCCATTCAATGCCTGAATTCCCGATCTAAATCTACTTCCCACTTTGCCCTTATGCCCAAATCAGACTTACAATGGGCACTCAGGAGCAGCTCATGAAGTCTGGATATCATCTGGCCACTCTGACAGATCGTACATAGCTGCCAGAACTGTTGCCCTCCATGCTGCGTTGAGGCTCGGGCCATCTAGTCAGTAGGGTCTGTACCAATCGTGTGTGCATTTAGAATTGGCCCTTAGGTAAGTCAAACCGTTCCACCAATGCGTTGAACCCTACCAGCCTACCCTCCAGAAACACATCACCCGCAGTGGTCAACCCATTGATCTCCCAGTGCTTCCTAATACACTGCGCCGATCCCCTCGGTCAGCCAGTACCGCAACTAGAGGTATGTGAGGACAGTACCGGTCCACCACCCGAATAACCTCCGGGGCCTGGACCACAGCATCTTTCCCCAAAGACAGCAGATTAGGGATCGGGGCAAGAAGGGCACCCGGCACCCACAACACTTCCTTCAGATAGAATAGGCAGACAGAAGTTTGCAAGAGCATTGTATCCAATGATGGCTCAACGGACAACCACACCATCACGAATTGCAGTTGCCCGGCAAGTTGGTATAACTCAAAATGAGGTATCCGAATTCTCCCATCTTCATAAGATCTCTGTAGAGTATGCAAGGCTATCAGATTTCTGTCACCTCCCCACATAAATCTCTGGATGACAGAGTTCAAGTCACAGAAGAACTTCCTAGGTAAAGAGCAAAGGGCTGGCCCGAGGACGCAGTCCTGTCAATAATATGGCACATTCCAAGCAGTGCCCCTTCCCGGAACACAGCCTGTCTGGTCTGGGTGTATCAGGGCACCAATCACGGTCTTGAGCATGTTTGTAAGAAGAGCAGTAAGGATTTTACAATCCTGATTGACCATAGGCATCGTTCTGTGAGAGCCGTAGTCCAACTCAGGTTTGTTGTGATTTTGCACGGGCACAATAATAGATTCCCTGAGGCTGGGAGGGAGCAGTCCAACCTTGCAAGCCTCTAGCAGTGTTCCGAGATGTCTGGGTGTTATCTCCGCTGCAAATTCTTTATTAAATTCGCCCGGCAGCCCGTCCGTGCCAGGTACCTTACCCGAGGGCAATGACAATATGGTGGAATGCAGCTGCTCTACAGTCAACGGGGCATCTAAGACCACAGCCGCCTCACTGTCTAGCTAGGGCAATGTTATCCGGGAAAACGCTTCGTCAAGGTCCCTATCACAGTTGCAGGCATCTGCTGAGTCCAGGGAGCTAGAATATCTCAAAAGGATCTCATTACTCTCACTCTGAGTGCACCAGATGGCACCACAGTCGTCCTTTACGCCATGTATCATTACCCTCTCGTCTTCTTGATGGCACAGCCATGCAAGCAGCCTCCTAAGGCTTATCCCCACTGTCATGTAGTTTTTCAGAGTATTTTGCATAGTCGTACTTGCCCAATCTATCCCAATCTCCCATGGAGGCTGTCATCACTTGCTGCGCCTGTAAATTGAGTGCTCCAGCCTCTGAAAGGGGAGCGCCAGCTGCCGTTCCTACTGCAGTCATTAACATTGAAAGGAACCATTCCTGCACGCAAAGCCTCGTCCCCAACACACTTCTCCTCAATATTCAATCAGATGGGGCCCGGGTTAGGCTCCAACTCCCCCAACTGAATTCGTAGCTGTGCACAGTGTTAGCGTAGACCAGTAGCGCCACTAATGAGAATTCTTGGGCTTCACCGGTAAGATGATGCTTCCTGTGGTGGTTCCGCGCCAAGCAGCGCAAAAATATTCTCCAGGGCTCTGCAGCATCAGTGCAACACCAGAATTCTGCAGCAATGCCACAATGGAGGCAATGTCCATGTCTGGGCACGTCAGAAGGTCCGCAGTTATTCTGATGGTCTGTCTAGCAGGGAAGTCGGCAAGATTCAGGTTGTCTGCCCCGCGATATCCTCATGCAGGAAGAGGGGATCCACCAATGCCGGCACAGGTCCATACAGCAACAGTTATACCCAGTACGCACAGCCAAGCCCAGATTCCCTTTCAGAGGAGGCAGCTTATTCCGTAAAACACGTTTGCTGCGGGCACTGCCCACCAAGCGTGGGGCAGACCCAGGCTCACCGCATTCCACTTGGGTAGCCGCTTCTAGTCTCCTACATCTTTGTCAGAGCTTCACCACCACAAAGCCACTTTGGCGTTTGGTCACCAGCTCAGCAGCGGGTAAGAGGCCAGATCGTAACCACTGTTCTTCCTCTGGCCCTGGCAGCAATCAGTTATTCCCAGATCTTCATGCGACTAAGTCGGTGGCGCCGGGTGCCATTTTGAGCCAGGTCTTGTCCGCTCTGTGATCACCAATATATCTCTGGTCGGACAAGCAGCATAAGCATTCCACCAGTGATCAGATTGCTGGTTCCGCCAAAAGAACCAAAATGTCTGCAGGTTGAAAGGATCAGACAGGGGCTTGCAAAGGTTGCTTCTCCACCGCATGACAGCTAGCCATGCCCCCTTTACATCTACAGTCATGCTCCTGAAGAAGGGGAAAGTGTCCCCGAAACGCATAGAGCAACTGGTCTGACTACTTAGCAATAAAGAAGATTCACCAAAGATCTTCTAAAAAATCCTTTGTTTTAGAGGAACATTACAAATATATGCATTAATGTAATCCTTGAATATTAGCGAACTGACTGTTCAGCCTTATGGTGTGCAGGGGATGGGAGTGTCCATAGATTGAACACCTACTCTTTTAGCAAGGTGGGAAAAGACTGTCTTTAAACTGAATTTTGCTACCTGCACCACCAAAATCTCCAATGGTGATGATGCAAATGGAGTCGGAATCCAAAGAAGCCAGACAATTCTTTTTGTCAAGGTCATTGCCGGGACCGTGGCCACCTCACTCCCATGTGGCGAAAACAGGAGAAGCTACTGTTGAGCTGAAAGGTAACAGGATCTCCTGTGGACGATCCTCATCCAAATTACCAGTCAGGTCGAAATGGACCTTGGGCTTAGTCAGGGCGGACAACGGTACAGTCTCCACCACTTCGGCAATCACCTTTGAAAAGAAGTGTGAAGCCTGTCTATTATTGGCGCTAGAAGTAAATTCAGCTACGGAAGAAGTGTCCAAGCAATCAACCCCCTAAATGTCTGTAACCAAATCCATCAGATCCACTCCCTCACCACAGCCTCTACAAACAACATGATACAATTCCAAAGGGGATGGTATCTCCTATCTCATGGAAGATTTTAGTCATCTTTGAAAGGCACTTTCCCCTGGAAAGGGAGGCTTATTCCAGAGCTATGCCAGCACAATCTGATGCTGAGATGCGAACTGTTATGCTATGCTATATAGGATTGTTATGCCATGTTATGTTGGATTATTTTGCTATGCAGGACGGTTAGCCAATATTATGCTATACTATACTACGTTAGGCTCTCTCTCAAACCCCTCCTGGGGCAATGACGCGACAGACCTTCTCTTCCGCTTATTCTCTACAAGTATAGCATTAGCACCATATATGGGAGATAACAGTAGGGTTTCTGCGAATATCGCTTATCCACAATACAACGCAATGTCCCTGCAAGGCTGCGTCACAAGTGAGCTGTCGAAAGCTCTTGCCAAATGTCTGCAATATCGTGCCAAGTAACACCCGCCATTGTGAAAGTGCTATAACATATTAGTGATTGCTTATGAAATGCTATATAACCAGCACTCTGGAGGTAGGGGGGTGTCCAGAGAGAGCTCTGTGTGCTGACTACCTGGACACATGTACTTCTGTATTTTCCTGCTTCCCCCACGGATGTCCCTGTATGCTGTGTATTTGCCATCTAATACAAGAAACTTGGTTTAACACCAACCTGCGTCTGATCTCCTTATTTGCTACTAACTGAGACTGATGCTGAGGTAGCCCTTGGTGAAGGGGCCAGATCTTGGCCATCATGCCAAGCCTACTGGCATATATGGCTGCCTTCCTCCTTCAAGGAAAACCTTCAAGTACAATCTTACAATCTGCATTATGCAAAGGAGCCAGGGGCTTTCAGTCAAGCAGAAACAGGGAGCCCTCCCGGACTGGCACTGGCATCTACCAGGGTATTATGCAACAGTTGATCATACCCCAGAGGTGGGGTGAGGGAGTTGAAGGGTCACAGAATCTGAACCCCATAAATGTGATTTGCTTGGTGAGCAGTCAGAAATGTGGGACTGACACAAAGGTAAAGCTTTCTCAAGGTTTTCCATTTATTAAACGAAAAAGGGTGGGAACGCCTACCTTTCGCTATCCTAACAAGGAGGTCCCTGCCTAGCAAACTAAAACTAAAGAATGACTTTTTGTCCAAAAAGAATCTGACCCGCACATGAATACACACAACAACATTACACAGGGTATTTATGGCAATCTTTAGTTCGACAAAACAATGCATCAATTTAAACGTAAAGGTTTTTGAAAGCACTCCATGTGACCAGGGTTGGACTCCCTTTCCCTGGATCAATTCAGGAGTACTTTGAGCACAATTCTGATTCAACAAAGTTCTGTTCAATGTAACACAAAAAGTCTCTTCCATCCACTGTGTCCTTCCCCTTGACGCAGCAAATATCTTTCACGCAAATGTTTGTTCACAATTCAAAACAATGGGTATTTTCTACAGTATCCGTCTTGAAAAGGTAAATGTCTTTCTTTCAAACACAAGTTCAAAATCAAAGCAATTGTTCTTTTCAAAATGTCTTCAAATAGTTAACCAACTTAGTCAGGATAGCACAGCAACTACCCTTGGTGATGCTTGTCAAACTCATGAAAAGGTTAATAAGTTCTTTGAATCAACAAAGGTCTTTCCAACACACCTTTTTGCCACAAACACACTTCTTCAAACAATCTTCTTCTTTCCTGGTATACTCACCTGCCAGGAAAAAAAATCCTACAACTACAATCAAACTTGGTGGCAATATTGATTGCAAGATTCTCGACACCAATGTCTCTTGGAAGGAGGGCTGAACAATAACTGCCTTTTCTTAGTCTATGGACTCTTGGTAATGTGTGTTCCAGTTTTCTCCTGATGTGGCAGCTGAGAAACCAGAGGTTGTTGTCCCGGATAGACACAGAGGATCTTTTGTTCAGGTGGCCAGGGCATGGCCATCGCCTTTGGAACCAGACCCTGGGGGTGGACAAGTACGGGAGGATCACCTGAACAGGGTGTCCTTGGGGACTGTGGGAGGAATGCCCTCGGGAGAGATGCAGTATTCCCCTCTTTCCGACACACCCCTAACTGACACCTCTCAATATACATGGGATATGTTAAACACAACTTTCCCATAATTACCAGAAAAACACCATGTCCCAACTCCCCCGTCCCTTTCTATACAAACACTGAGACGAAGAAGATGTCATGGGCGCTACTCCCGAGGGGCCAGCACTGGGCCAGCGCCCTCGGAAGCAGACCCGTCTTCCACTACTCTGGACCCAGCAGACCCCTACAGGGGCCCTTTGGACCGTGTCCTGGCGCCTTTGGCGCCAGGCTCATGAAGGGTTTCAGTCCCGGCGCCATAGGCGCCGGGCTCATATTGATAAACAGTGTAATAATGCTTGGGTGGACTTACCTGAGGCAGACCATGCTGCATATTTACCCAGAACAATCCAGTCTGGTTGAAGTCCCCAGCCATCAGGGCTGGGAGGAACTATTCCCTCCATTCAGGAACTATTTTCTTACCTGGGTGCAACCGGTGGAAGAACACACACTGGAAGCACTTCTCTGCTATTTAAACCACGCCCGATGGAAAACACGTGCTTCGCGTTATTCTGCAGCAGCAGCAGGACGCTCACCGAGTCGGCTCCTGCATTCCAGGTCCAGAGTCATCTTCAGCTTCCGCGCAGCAACCTGTGGATGAAGAAAGACACAGAACAATAATTACCAGATCCCGGAATCCAGTCACCGGCAAAACCTGCAAAGAATAAACATAAGGTTAGAAAAGTGCAACTCGCTCGCAGCCGCGCCCGCTTACCTGATCCATCCGTGATTGCAACGGAGCTAACCGCGGCCTTCTCTTCGGCAGCTTCTCTGCACCTGAAAGGCAAAGGACATAATTAAAAAGGGGTTCGGGTGAAGGCAGTCGCATTCATCTTAACTTACCAGTTTTTGCACGCGCAGAAGCGGCCGCATCAACCGCAGCATCCCGGCACCTGAAAACTAGAAAAAGGACATTATTAGAGGTGCCATTAAAAGCGGCCAACGATCATACTTACGTGCATCGGCACGTGCAGCGGCAACGGAAAACTACGCCCACAGCATCCCGAGGCCTGAAACAAAGGAAAAGGGACATTATTGAGGTGCCCATCTTTTAAAGCCTAAAGACTACAGTATACTTACAGGTATCCGCTCGTGCAGTAACGGCGGCATCGCTCTTCGGCATCCCAGAACCAGTGCCACAACTAAGGCCGCAAAAGACTTGAGCCTCAACACTGAACTCATCCAGTGATGTAACTGGAATCCACGCACCCCTGCACCAGACGCAGGATGGAGAGCTCAGCATTTATACGCCTAAGGTGAGAGCTCGCTGAGACAAGTAGAAAGCTAGGCTGTGGGAGAAACTGGCGATTGGTGGGAGAAGGAATCCCATCAAACGGTGATTAACCCTTTTTCTTCCACCTGCAGAAAACTTACCCTGCAAGTCAGACATTCGATAAGAGGAAGCCCAGTCCTGAGTCGTCCGAGCTCTACGCTTCTCAATTGAAGAAAAGATAGCAGCCCAGCCGGGATCAGCGCCTCCGTGGGAATCAGGTGAGCGTTACAGAAGAGATGGATTGAGAGAATGAAGATCACTGAAAAGAAACACTCAGAAAACAGACTCTTCCCTTTTAACAACATACTGTCCCCTTAACAAGGAGAGGCAAGGTCATCCTGTCAGAGTGTGTCATCCTGTCTACGGGGGCCACCTTTCCCCGTGCTGTCCAATGTGGGGAGGAGAGCTAACTCAGCCACATTGATTTTTTAATAGTTTTTCACATTACTCCTTTAGCATACACATTTTTCCCCCACACACATTTTGTTACATTAGAGTAAGGGCTGGTATTAGGTTTTCTTAGCATAGGCCATCTTGTTTTGACAGACTCCACTAGGACTGTGTTATTTATTTTTTGATGGTCAAGCGTGCTCCCATCCTAGACGCAAGGTAAGATGGGCATTCTTCCAACCCCTTTTTCGAGAACAATAAAGGTTTTCCAATCATATCTTTTGTGTCTGTCTTGCTTTTGATACAACGCTTCCCCTACACAGGATTGCTATGCTCCATTATGCAGGATTGCTATGCTAGGCTATGTTGTGCAATGATATACTATAGTATGCTACATTAGGCTCACCCATACAGTTAGGCATCAGGCACTGCCAGCCCACGACCCCCCTCTTTCCTGTATCATTGCAGCACGATCCAGACGCGGAAAGCTTTGGCAGGCTGCCACAGCTCAACATCAAAACCTAATGTTGAATGTTTTTGCAAATGTTCTCGACAAACATAAAACAATAATAAAGTCGAGCTCTAAACTACAGAATGCAGGAGGTGTGTAGTTATTTTTTAAAGTGCCCTTCTGGCAAACAGCTGATCTATTGTGTAACGTTATTACTGTATGTGTCATGTTCTGATTAAGAAAAACTGCTTTTTGGTTCGACAGCTTTTACATTTTGTGGTGCTTGTTGCATCGGATGTTTCAATTCTAAGTTGGTCAGGGTAGGTAACAGTTTGGGCTAATGTTCGTTTTTCTTTTTGCACTGGTTAAAGAGGAGGTTTAGATCCTCATTGCATTTTCTTGTGATTTAGGTATAAGGCCACAGTGTTATGTCACGGGCGATTTCTGGTTTTCGAGCATGATGCTGTCTTCTGTTTGAGTGAGGTTCAGAGTCGATGTGCCTGTGGTTTATGTGTGCCGTCACATAAACACGGTTTGTGACTAGGGGAGGGGTCCAGGTGTGTTGTCGCATGGCCCCCAGATTTAGACACTGGTTCCAAAGCATTTCCACTGTATGGCTATTAAGGGTGTTTTCTCAGAGAAACGTTGTTGATGGATTATTGTGCATTTCTGTGGGATGCCGTGTCTATGAGTGCAGCTGACCGGGTTGATTTGTGGGTTTTTTTCTTCTCGCTCCACCACAGTTTTATTCAGCCATGGCTTGCCTTGCCATGCAATCAGAGGATAGATGTGGTATGCCATTACCACAAATCCATTATGTCAGCTGCCTTTAATTGTATGCCTGCAGTGTTTAGGGAATTGCCTTATTCCCTTGGGGTTCTTTGTGATTGTAATTTAGTTTTTTGGGTTAATGAAATTACTTCATATTTATTTCATTTATTAATGTGGGCACTGTCGACATTTATTTTGCTATTTTTCACTGGCGCCCTCTCCACGCTACAAACAATTTAGTACTCCAGAAATACTTACAGGCTTTTCTTTCATGCACGAGGAGGCCTTGATTGACTAGAAAAGAGCTCCTGCATAAATACATTTGCATGACTGCCTCCCACTTTCATTGCTTTCCATACCACAGCACTCTGAGCCCTGCGGTCTATATAAATGCTCTTATTTTAACTGAAGAGGCGATGTTGAGGGCCTCTTTGCCATTCGTCAGTTAAGTACCGATTGTGATTGCTGAGATAAGCCGGGCACAGCTCCTCTCGTCCATCTGGTATTACTTTATCTTTAAATTGAGCAAACTATCTGTAACGCTCACCTGATTCTCGCAGAGGCGCCGGTCTTGACTGGGCGACTACCGTATCTTCAAAGGTGATGTGTAGCACCCGGTTGGCTCTTTGGGCTGGACCTCTGTGCACTGTATGCCTGACGTGTAGAGTAAGATGTCTTAGGTAAGTGAATGCCGAGCTCTCCATCTGCCTCGGGGCAGGGTGCTGTAGCCAGTTTCTTCACTGGATAGGTAGCGCAGGCCTCTTGACTTCAGAGGACTGCTGTCTGTCGTTTACTGCACGAACGGTAAGTTTCGAGTCATTCAAATGTCTTTTTAAAGTCTTTAGTAATGATGTCTCTTGTTTTGCAGGGTTCCGGCAATGGCGGATGACGGGCTGAAGTGAGTTGAAGATGGAGCTCGTGTGATGAATAGAAGCGCCTGGAAGCACGTGAGTAAGCGCTTGTTGCCTGCTTCACGATGCGCTCTAACTGTCTTTTTATTTTGCAGGTACGAGTTCGGAGCGGCTGCAGGGTGCCGGAATACCCACTGGATTAGATGTGGAAAGGAGTAATGGCACGTGAGTATTGAAGTTCCCCAATGTCTTTAAACGCACCTTGTTTTGTCTTTCAGATGCGGATGCAGCGCCGAAGGCCTCCGGAGCGTGCGAAGAGTTGGTAAGCTTTTGTCTTTCAGATGCCGGAATGCAGTATGAAGACCTCCGGAGCGCACGAAGAGTAGGTAAGCCTTTGCCTTTCCGATGCCGGAATGCTAACCTGTTCTTTCTTGTCTTTATAGGTGTTGCTGAAGACTGGATTCAGGATGGTAAGCCTTTTTCCTTAGGCCCAGGACTGGATGCAGAAGACACGATGAGCGTCCTGCTGCAGAGGGTGCAGAATAACGCAAAGCAAGATTCATCCACCGGGTGTGGTTTAAATAGCCTCCTGTAGTGCTTAGGTGTCTCCTTCCACAGCCACGCCTAAGTAAGAAAAGAGTTCCTGGTAAGAAAAGAGTTCCTGCCTTCCAGAAGAGTTCCAGTGTTCTAAATCTAGGGAGTGGCTCCAGCCCCACCCAACAGGAAAAGTAGTTCCAAACAGAAGAGGATCAGAGGCTCAACTGGCAGGCAAGTAAGCAGCATGGTCTGCTGCAGGTAAGTCCACCCAAGCATTATGAGCCCGGCGCTTCCAGCGCTGGGACCTGGCATATTTATGAGCCTGGTGCCACTGGCGCCAGGACTGGGTCCAAAAGGTCCCAATTGGGACTGGTTGGCACTCGGAACCTGGGTTATGGATCTGCTTCCTACGGAGTTGGGAAAACCCTGACCTTTTGGAAGCGGAGATCATGACAGTACCCACCCTCAAGGCCCCTCCCAAACCGGGCTTCTCCGGGGGTTTTGGCTTGTCAGGAAATGTTCGGTGAAATCTTTTGATTAGGCGAGGAGCGTGGACATATTCAGCAGGTTCCCAGGATCTCTCTTGGGGGCCGTAGCCTTTCCAGTCAATTAGATAGAATAGTTTAGATTTGGAGATCTTGGAGTCCAGAATGCTTTTGACTTCAAACTCGAGTTCTCCATCCACTAGGATAGGTTTTGGAGATTTGGTTAGTCGGGTTTGAGGTTGCACGGGTTTTAATAGAGAGACGTGGAAGACCGGATGTATCTTCATGTGCGGGGGCAAGTCCAACTTGACCGCTACTGGGTTTACTATGGTAGTGATGGAATAGGGACCAAGGTATCTTGGGTTGAATGTGCGTGGCCCTTTTAGAGATAGATATTTGGTGGATAACCAGACTTGATCCCCTACTTGATAGTGAGGGGCTTCCTTCCGATGTTGATCTGCTCCTTTCTTGTATTGTTCTTTAGCCCTTTGAAGGTGAAAAACAGCTTCCTTAAAGGCTTGGGTGATTGTAGAATGCAGGTAGTCTACTGCTGGTGTTTCAAGATCTTGGAGGGGATCCAACTCCGAGGTTCGAGGGTGACTGCCGTACAAAAGAAAAAACGGGGTTTTCCCAGTTCCCGAGTGGACAGAGTTATTGTAGGCATACTCGGCTATCCAAAGGATATCTTTCCAAGTTTTTTCAGTTTGTTGCAGCATGCAGCGTAAATACTGTTCCAGAGTTTGATTGGTCCTCTCGGTTTGTCCGTCGGTCTGAGGGTGGTGACTGGTCGATAGTCTCACATCAATTTGAGCCGACCGACAGCAACTTCACCAAAAATGAGAAATAAATTGACTACCTCGATCCGAAATTAGAACCGAAGGAAAACCGTGCAGTCGGACGATGTTTTCGAGAAATTCTCGGGCCAGAGTTGCTGCTGTTGGCAAGCCTTTGAGCGGAATGAAATGCGCCATCTTGGAGAGTAAGTCCACGATTACTAGAATCGTATTCTATCCGGAGCATGGAGGTAGATCGGTGATGAAGTCCATAGAAAGCGTATGCCAAGGGTGAGGTGGGATGTCAATAGGGCGTAAGAGGCCTGCTGGTCTTTCCTTTTGACTCTTGTTTTGGGCGCATACTCCACAGGACATTATAAAGTCTCTGATATCTTTTTTCCAAGACGGCCACCAGAAGTAGCGCTTGATCTTTTCTGAGGTCTTGGCTATACCGGGATGACCTTCCATTAAAGAGTCGTGATAACAAGAGATTACTTTTTTCTGTAAATCTGTGCTGGGTAGGTATAATCGTTCTTGGAAATACAATAAGTTGTCCTTTACTGCAAAGTCCTTTCCCTGCAGATGCCAATTCTGTATATCTGCTGGAGTTACAAGTTGCCTGACTTTATCCTCAACTTTCTCTATGGATTCTGTGGCGATTACACCCAGAATTCTTTGTTCGGGAATGATTGGTACAGGTTTAGGGTTGATCAAGTGTTCTTCCACTCCCATCCGAGAAAGGGCATCGGCTTTACCGTTCTTTGTACCTGGTCGATAGGTAATTATGAAGTCAAACTCAGCAAAGAATAATGCCCAACGGAGTTGTCTAGAGGATTGGGCTTTTGCGGTTTTCAAATATTGCAGGTTTCGGTGATCCGTAATCACAGTAACGGTGTGTCGGGCCCCCAGCAGATAATGCCGCCAAGCCTTAAAGGCAGACTTGATAGCCAGAAGTTCCTTGTCAGTAATCGTGTAATTGACTTCAGGAGGCGAGAATTTGCGGGACCAAAATGCCACGGGATGCAACTGATTGGTTACCAGCTCCTTTTGTGATAGAACTGCCCCCATGGCAAGGCTTGAAGCATCAGTTTCCACGATGTAGGGGAGTTCGGGGCGAGGGTGTTTTAAGATTGGTGCAGAGATAAATTTAGTCTTCAAATCCTGGAAAGCTTGTTCCGCCTCGGTAGACCATTCAAAACGTTTGTTTTTCTTTAACAAGGCAGTGATGGGCTGGACTATTCGAGAGAACTCGGGGATAAACCTGCGGTAAAAGTTAGCGAAGCCTAACATGCTTTGCACACCTTTTACGGAGGATGGTGATGGCCATTTGAGAACTGCATCGACCTTCTTTGAATCCATACGCACCCCGCCAGGTGATAATATGAATCCCAAGAATTCAACTTCAGTCACGTTGAAAACACATTTTTCCAACTTAGCGAAAAGTTTGTGTTGACGCAATCTTTCGAGGACCATTTTCACGTGTTTCCGATGTTCAGATTCCGATGAAGAATAAACGAGGATGTCGTCAATGTAAACAACAACACATACATCTATGAGCTCTCTGAGGACATCGTTCATAAAATATTGAAAGGCGGCCGGGGCATTGCAAAGTCCGAAGGGCATGACCTGATATTCAAATAGCCCATACTTGGTGCGGAAGGCCGTCTTCCATTCATCGCCCTCTTTTACTCGTACCAAGTGGTAAGCTCCTCTAAGATCCAGCTTTGTATATATGCATGCTTTTCTGACTTGGTCCAGGAGTTCAGGGATCAAAGGTAACGGATATCTATTCTTAACGGTGATCTGGTTCAGGGAGCGATAATCGATACAAGTTCTAAGGTCTCCTTCCTTTTTTGGAACGAAGAACAAAGCTGAAGGAGCAGGGGACTTGGAAGGACGAATAAACCCATTTGCCAGCTATTGATCCAGGTATTGTCGAAGGTGAAGGTTCTCAGGCTCGGTGAGGGCATAAATTCTACTACAAGGAGGAGTAGATCCAGGTATCAGGTCTATCTGGCAGTCATAAGACCTATGAGGAGGTAGAGAGTTAGCCTGATCCTTCCGGAAAACATCTTGGTATTCTAGGTATTCGGGAGGTAACTGGGGAGTCTCTGAAGAAATTGCGGCCAGTGCAACACCAGGTGGAGGGTGACAAGTAGAGACACATTCTGGAAACTGGACCGTTCTTGCTCGCCAATCGATCAGAGGATTGTGTTTCTCTAACCAAGGTATTCCTAGAATAATCTGAAACTGAGGGGCCTTGATCACATCGAACACGATCTTCTCATGGTGTCCATCTTGACTTACTAGCGTCACCTCTTGAGTGGTATGCGTTACTGGCCCGGAGGCTATCTCCGTACCATCCACCGTAGTAATGACGTCCTTTACAGCCTTGGGACAAAGAGTTAGATTCATCCTCAAAACCATTTCATGATCCACATAATTGCCGATGGCACCGCTGTCGACGTAAGCTTCAATTGCATGTAATCGATCGGGATTATCAGGGCTAATGAGGACCATAGGTATCACGAAATGCGAGGTCACGGAACTGGTTTTTACGCTCGGCAAGAGGACCTCTATTCTTGTCGGGCAAGGTCGTTTCCCTGCTCAGAGTTTGTAACTTTGGTAACTGCAGCTCCTACTGCCTTCTTGGCAGGTTTCACCGGACAGTCTCGAAGAAAGTGCCCTGAGTTTCCGCAATATAGGCATAATTGCAACAGTTTCCTCCTTTCCCGCTCCTGTTGTGTTAGAGGACCTTTCAGACCCCCTATTTGCATGGATTCCCCGGAGTCTACTCCTTTGGAAGGAGTTGGCGGTTTGGAAAATACTCGAGCATCAAACTTGGAACGATCGGCCTTCCTGTTCTGCAGCCTGTGATCTATTTGAACGACCAAGTCTATGTAATCCGAACAGTCTTGTGGGGGATTCACTACTTGGGCTAAAACGTCTTTGAGCTCTCCACGTAGACCTCTATAAAACAGCGTAATCCTTTTGTCCTCAGGCCATTGAGTTTCCACTATTAGTCTATTGAAAGATGCAATATAAGCCAAAAGGTCTTGATTACCCTGTCGCAACGAAAGAAGCTCATTGTCCAAGGCCTGTCCCTGTGAATGTCTTGCGAACAGTTTTTCCATACTAAGCTGAAAGGCTTGAAAATCATGGAGAACCGGATCATCTTGATGAACTAGAGGGATCGACCAGTCTGCCGCATTGCCACTAAGGTACGAAAGTACAAAAGCTACTTTAGCTTGATCAGTTGGAAAGGCTGCTGGCCGGCATAAGAAGTGCAACCGGCACTGATTGATAAATACTGCAAACCTCTTTGGGTCACCAGAAAATCGCTCGGGCGGAGCCAGAGGTACGTTCCCAGGTAGGTTGATCTGCACTGGATTCATAGAGGATGTTGAAGGAAGATTTGCCCCTGATGCGGGTAACAGGGTCTGTCCGGCTTGTGACTGTAGCACTCGTCTAGCAAGATTGTCTGTTCTCTCCTTGGAAATAATTAGTTCCCTTCTTAGAGCATTCGTTTCCTGACGAGTTGCATGCACTTCTGCCCTTAGTTCCCCAAGTAACCGGGCTAGGGGGTCAGTATCCGAGGTTTCCATAGCGCCTGGGCGAGAGTTTTGCGGTAGGCTTTGCGTTCTGTAACGCTCACCTGATTCTCGCAGAGGCGCCGGTCTTGACTGGGCGACTACCGTATCTTCAAAGGTGATGCGTAGCACCCGGTTGGCTCTTTGGGCTGGACCTCTGTGCACTGTATGCCTGACGTGTAGAGTAAGATGTCTTAGGTAAGTGAATGCCGAGCTCTCCATCTGCCTCGGGGCAGGGTGCTGTAGCCAGTTTCTTCACTGGATAGGTAGCGCAGGCCTCTTGACTTCAGAGGACTGCTGTCCGTCGTTTACTGCACGAACGGTAAGTTTCGAGTCATTCAAATGTCTTTTTAAAGTCTTTAGTAATGATGTCTCTTGTTTTGCAGGGTTCCGGCAATGGCGGATGACGGGCTGAAGTGAGTTGAAGATGGAGCTCGTGTGATGAATAGAAGCGCCTGGAAGCACGTGAGTAAGCGCTTGTTGCCTGCTTCACGATGCGTTCTAACTGTCTTTTTATTTTGCAGGTACGAGTTCGGAGCAGCTGCAGGGTGCCGGAATACCCACTGGATTAGATGTGTAAAGGAGTAATGGCACGTGAGTATTAAAGTTCCCCAATGTCTTTAAACGCACCTTGTTTTGTCTTTCAGATGCGGATGCAGCGCCGAAGGCCTCCGGAGCGTGCGAAGAGTTGGTAAGCTTTTGTCTTTCAGATGCCGGAATGCAGTATGAAGACCTCCGGAGCGCACGAAGAGTAGGTAAGCCTTTGCCTTTCCGATGCCGGAATGCTAACCTGTTCTTTCTTGTCTTTATAGGTGTTGCTGAAGACTGGATTCAGCATGGTAAGCCTTTGCCTTTCAGATGCCGGAATGCTAACCTGTTCTTTCTTGTCTTTATAGGTGTTGCTGAAGACTGGATTCAGCATGGTAAGCCTTTGCCTTTCAGATGCCGGAATGCTAACCTGTTCTTTCTTGTCTTTATAGGTGTTGCTGAAGACTGGATTCAGGATGGTAAGCCTTTTTCCTTAGGCCCAGGACTGGATGCAGAAGACACGATGAGCGTCCTGCTGCAGAGGGTGCAGAATAACGCAAAGCAAGATTCATCCACCGGGTGTGGTTTAAATAGCCTCCTGTAGTGCTTAGGTGTCTCCTTCCACAGCCACGCCTAAGTAAGAAAAGAGTTCCTGGTAAGAAAAGAGTTCCTGCCTTCCAGAAGAGTTCCAGTGTTCTAAATCTAGGGAGTGGCTCCAGCCCCACCCAACAGGAAAAGTAGTTCCAAACAGAAGAGGATCAGAGGCTCAACTGGCAGGCAAGTAAGCAGCATGGTCTGCTGCAGGTAAGTCCACTCAAGCATTATGAGCCCGGCGCTTCCAGCGCTGGGACTGGGCATATTTATGAGCCTGGTGCCACTGGCGCCAGGACTGGGTCCAAAAGGTCCCAATTGGGACTGGTTGGCACTCGGAACCTGGGTTATGGATCTGCTTCCTACGGAGTTGGGAAAACCCTGACCTTTTGGAAGCGGAGATCAATACACTATCAATCCTTGCTTGCTCCTGTCTCCCCTTGTGTGCTACCTCTATTGTTTGTCTTTAAGCTGTCCTCGCCGGTAAATACCAATTGCCGGCAGGATGTTTGCACCACCCCTCTTGATCTGCATTACCTGCGGGCCTAACTCCTTTGTGTCTTCCTGCTCTTGATTTCTAGAGTAAGCAGTGGACTCTGAGCTTTCCACATTAACAAAAACCTAAGCCTGCAAGAGGGACTAATGCCTTCTTCATGTTTTCAACGTATGGGGCTTGCACCTGTAAACATTTGAAAGAGGGAACATATTATTTTGGTTTTGAGTCAGGTTCAAAAGGAACTGCAGTGACCACTTGAGGGGCCGTTTCATGCGGATCACCCTGTTGTCTTGGGACAAAGGGTTTGGAACAAATAAAGTAAGGTGTCTGATGGCCATTGGTCAGTTTATTTCTCCTGGTACAAAGTGTCTACGGACAGATTGGGTGACAGTCAGACTAGATCGCTTAAGAACGCTCAGGCTAAGTTAGAGAAGGAATTAGAGCAGTACAAGCATGGCTCAAAGGCCAGCGGCTAAACAGGAAATACTTGCAAAACAGGCCTCTACTGTTAGGGAGAATTCTCATAAATATGCTAATTCCCCCTACCTTAGAGCCCTTCAGCTCTTTTGCTCAACTTTGGGGCTTTGAACTTTTTAATTCCATTTGTTTTCTGTGTTTATTTTCTTTGATTATGAAGTTTTAAATAACTCCATAGGCATCTTTTCATGTGTGTTACACAGCACCCTCAGTGCAGTGACACAGGGATGTCTTTTTAGACTTCCCAAAGGTTTAAATACCTTCTCTGGGATAAACTACTGTTTCCCAAAGAATGTAAAGTGAAATTGACTTTACTAGTCTTTCCAAATTCCTAGACCCAGCACACACCATCTTACAATGGAGTGCTGGAAGGGTTACATAGTATCCCCTGTGTTTAAATACTCATGTAGCAGTCACATTCTACCCTATCCTATTGAAAAGGCTGGTGGCAGTGGTTTTACAACGAACTACCATGATTTTTCCCAACCGCGAACACCGGTAGCTAAAAATCACAGGAGCCGTGTTTTTCAAGATGGCGCCTTAAGCCTCTTTGTTTAAACAGGTTCCGGTCTTTTTTTGCTGTTTCTTTTTGGAAAGGTGATTCTATGGTTTGTCTCTGCGCGCCAAACCAGGTTTGGTCCCTTTGTTTGTGTGCCTTTGGCGGGCTTCAGGACAGAAGACCGCTTCTGGCGTCTCAGTGTCTGGGGTGGCAGGAAGTGAGGGAGGTGCCCAAAACTCCCTGTGCTGAGTCACCTAGGAGACCCAAATGCCCTCTGGCATGATTGGCTAGCTGACTGTCCGGCAAGGACAGCCACCCTTGCTAGGTGAGTGACAGCTGGCTGGAATGAAAGGGAGAGAACTGTTTAAAAGGAGAGTCTCTTGGACTGGAAAGCAGAGTCGACCACTGGAACGAAAGAACCGAAGAAGAGCTGGAAAAGAACGACTGCTGCAACTCCTGGACCATTGGTTTGCCCAGTGAAGCCCTGCTGCAGGTCCGAATTGCCAAGTTTATCTCGACAGAGGAGCCCCTTTAAGGACGACTTCTCCCTTTGAGTTGGTGGGACCAATGAACTCGTAAGCCACCTGGATACCATTCTCAAGGCTGGTTAGGATTAACCAGGGAGAGGGATACCAGCTTGTGCGCCTGTAGCTACAGCTACTGGAACTGAAGTGACTCCATCCCGTTTGCTTTTTCAACGATCCTGTGCAGTGCAGGATTCCCCCGATGTCCTCCCTCTTGTCCCCACAACTGAGGCTCAGGAACAGTCAGATCTGCAGGAACTGCAAGGAACCAATGTCTTCAGCTGCATTTTGTTCTTCATAATAAGGTACTGTGCCAACCTGATTGAGAGAACGCCACTCTCGCAGTGAAAGGTCATTAAACTTTCCCAACTTGCAGGCCTAATCAGCTTGTTACCCGACATATGATTCTTTTTTTCGCCTAAACTACTTCTGAGGACTTTTGCAAAGACTTTACCATTTGATACTAGAACTGCTCTTTCCTATCCAGAACACTAGCCCATTGACTTTGGCCTGGCCTATTGACTTGAATTGAACTCTTCTGGTGAACTGAAATGATTTGCACTGTCTAACAAGTATATGGGATCTATTCTACTTACCTTGTCCCTTTTGCTCACTTCTAAGTAACTGAACTGCCATTTTGCTCATATTTCAGGGAAGCTCTAACTGTCTCACAATCTTAGAGTTTTGTGTTGAAGTGTATTTGTATATAATATTAAGTTGCCTCCTTCTAGTGAAATGTTTTCTAAATTATTGTGTAATAAATGAATAAGTGTTTTACCAAGAAACCTTGAGTTTAAGTGTCTACTTGAACCACTGTGATTGAAAGTCCTGTGTGTAATTTTGTGTACTGCTCACATTCACTCTTGAGATAAGCCTGGCTGCTCAGCTCGCTACCAAAAACTGTGTGGTACAGACTTGTACCAAAGGTTGGTTTGGCTAACACCTGTAGTCCTAATTGTATGTAGTGGTCCAAGAGGGTACTGCATGCAATTCTGGCTAATATCTACCAAAGTTTTTCTGCATACGCCATTAAAGATCCCTTTCAGAAGTACCTTACACGCCTCTATAGGGCACCTGCACACCACCTTTTCCGTCCCCACCACCAACTGCCTCGCCACCGCCAACTGTCACATTCCCCCACAACCCTCCCCTGCCTCTTACAGCCCTGCATGCACCCCGGCTGCCTAATCTTCCTCTCCCACCACAACCTCATCTTCCTCCCTCGGCCCGCCTCCACTTCTGCCGCCAGCAGCCTCTACTTACAGCCACCCTGGACACGTTCCCAGCACAATGTATGTTCCCACCTCAATCTACATCCACTCCCCTGGCTAACCCCAGTCCTACAGGCGCATGTCTGACTTAAACTGCCAGAAATACATGGATGACTTGCAGGCACTTTCCAACTCCTAAGCTTTTAACTACAGGCCAGGACAAGTTACCAGGCAAGATATGCAATTGTCACATTCATCTATTTCTGAGCAATCCTCTCTACACGCTGTGGACGCCTCAACATCCTCCGCTGCATCCACCCGTATGCCTATGCACACCTTCCCTACAGGCCAATACTGATGCGGCCCCTATGAGGATTCACACTCCCTGGAGCTCCACTGATATAATTCCCCACGTTGCATGACAACCACCACAGCTTTCATGGAACATTTGAACACAGTGAACGCCTGTTATGGTCCCGCTATTGGGCACCTTAAACAACTCTTACAAGTTGTGCTCATAGACATGCTATACAAAAACAAATTATGGCAAACTGCATAGGCCTGACACTAGCGGAAGGTGAGGGTATTTATTCCTGCTTATATTACTGCTCTTAACACCCTCATCATATAGCATACTTGGTCAAATCTGACTGGTCAAAGATCGCATCTTGCGAACAGAACCAATGTGAATACCCTATGACTGCCTATCTAGACTGACTAACTGTTTTTACTAATTTTTGTGACTGGTCTACTTCCAGAAATTTCTAACAATATGCAAAGTGTTCCGGTGCGGGGGTGGGGTTATGGGGGGTGCAAGTTGAATACATTGGAAAAGCACTACAAGCAGCTCAGCATTTCTATGACAAACGAGTGCGAGATGGGGCAACCCGCTTCATGGCTTTGCAGATACAGCAGGCTGCCCAAAAGATTTACTCTGCGGGCCGGGGCGTCGGGGTCCTTCACACCACCCCTATGCCCAACAAAATCCTCTGCCACATTTTCACCAGGGACACCAGCCACAATAGATTTTTGCACACCCATCTTTGCCTGCCCAGCAACCCCGGCCAGGGCAACCTTTCTGCACATATTATAAGCAGACTGGCCATCTCATCCAGCAATGTCCTGACAAACAGTCCAGACCACAAACCTTCCAGGCCACAGCAATATGGTCCCACTAGTCCTATCAGGGAAGGATTTAATTTCTCCTAACAGTTCTAAATGCTACCCTACACCCCTCTGCTACCTCCTCCTAAAGGGGGCTACCACAACATGCAAATCTCCTATGGTCCACAATGACATTGCAAAATGGACCCTGCCATGCAGTCTGCTACGTTGCTCCCAGTAGACCAGTCTGGTCCGGAACTGATTGACACTAGTACCAGGCACTCCATGCAGCGAGCAACTCAATTTCCAAAAGTTGATGTGTCAAAGGAAATAGTCAATGCCGTTAGCACATTTAGCACCACTATCCCACACACCCAGAGCATCCTATAGAGCCTCCTTCACTACTCACAACCGCACAAGCTAAACAGGTACAACACCTTATTGACTTCGTGCCAGTGGCCTTCTGGGCGGCACATGCCAATGAGGTGGGACACATTCCCCCTGTTAAACGCGTTTGCATCACTCTTAATCAGGTGACCATGCTCTTTCTCTGTCCCACCCGACACCCAATTTTTCACTTGCATGGATATGGCCTCTGCCTTCTTCTCTGTACCCATCCACCATGACTATCAGTATCTCTTTGCATTCACTTACAAGGGATGTCAAACCACCTACAGGTCCCTTCCAGTGGGCTTTATTGACTTCCCATCTCTCTTCTCCCAGATTCTGCAGGATCACCTCCAGGATGTCACCTTTCCGGGGGGCTCCACTAGGATCCAATACAGGGATGACCTACTGTTAGCATCACCTTCCTTTCTCTCTCCAACTCCGAAGTGCTCCTCACTGCCCTGGGATCAAAAGGTCAGAAAGTGAACAAAGCAATATTGCAGCTCTGCCTACCTACCTACCTACAGTCCGCTGTAGAGGACGTAACATTTCCCAGGACGCTAGGCGCATTGCCCCCTCTCGGGTGTCCTGCAGCTAACAATGTCTCATGCCCGCAACTAAAAGGCAGCTCAGCTCCTTTTTAGGAATGAGCAATTTGTGTCGCCCCTGGATCCCTGATTATGCCTACACGGTTGCACCTATGCAGAAGATACCTCATGATTCCCAGCCTGACAAGCTCACATGGTCTCCTGACGTTTCCACAGTCTTTGCCAAAATAAAGATTGCCCTCTCCATTGCTCCCACCCTCACCCTTCCTAACTACTCTAAATCATTCACCCTTTTAGCAGTACCACACACTGTTTAAGAACTCCTCAGGAGTAAAACACAACACCTATCAGCTGCACGTCTCACCAAATATGAAAAACTGCTTCTCTCTGCCACCAACATCACTATCATCAGATGCGCCCCACTCAACAGTGCCTCCCTCCTATCCACACCTGATGACGGTCACCCGCACGGTGTCCAGTCAACTGGTCGACAACAAACTGGTCGACTGCAATTTGGTCGAATATTTTTTTTTTTATATATATATGTGTTTTGTGGGTTTTCGTGTGGGGAAAAAAAATAAAGGAAAAAAAGAGGGTTGGGGGGGGGGGGGAACCCCCCCAAAAAAAACCAAAAAATGGGTAAAAAAAATAAATAAATAAATTCGACCATTTGGCATTCGACCAAATGGTGTCGACCATTTGACTGGTAACCCTTAACTGCCTTGCAGTGATTGATGTACCATCACCAACAACACACCTCAAGGATATCCGTCTCCCCAATGCAGAAGACCTCATTCTTTTTGTTGACAGGACTTGCCTTAGAGATTCAACAGGTTTTGCCGGTTGCACCTCCTTTGAAGTATTAGAAGCTTTTCATCTCCTTTCAGTACGATCAGCAGGTTTGGAGCGGTCTGTTTGTCTGATCATTGTTTTATGTGAACTGATCGAAATAAATCTTTTTGCATATGTGAGAAACCCAAAAGGTGTCTCACTTACTAATCCCCGGGACCTGTCGTCCAGGTGGGCAGGACACGGCATCGCTATTGAAGCCAGTTCCTGGGGGTGGGCCAGTGAGGGAGGATCACCTTGGCGAGGGGTTCACAGGGAGTAGAAGTGGGACACCAAAGGTTGAGACCCGGTATCCCCTTCCCTGTAACACCTTCTCCCCATCCTACCCTCTAGGACATTTAGAAGCTCTACCCCCCCCCCCCGCCTCTTTTCCCGCACAAACACTTTCATACATTGTAATAGACAACAGAGCAACACCAGAGCCATTTACCTGACATGTCCCAACACACGGGTCAGGCACAGTCAGACAACTGACAATCACACACACCTGACTGCCCTTTACCGGTTCCATGTCTTAAAATTGTGGCAAAAATGGGCGTGAATACAAAATATTGCAGCAAAAATGCCTTGGTTTTGCCGCCACAATCATGTAAAGGATGCGGGGGACACCCCCCGCTACCCTTAAATGGTATAATGGGGTACACCTTTACTGGGTCAAACCACAGCTTTTTTGCTGTGATTATTTTACCGGCAACATTTTTGCCACAATTTTATTACCTGATACCCCTTCCTTTACCTTCCCCACAGGGATAAAAGGCAGCGAAGGAAAGCACACTTCGAGCAAGGCCGAACGCACAAGGAGACAGCTACACCAAACCGGCAGTACAAAGGGAGAAGAAATGTGCTGAGACCTAGAAGGACGAAGAAGGGGGAATTGCCCTTGCCCTTTTCAACTCAGACCTGTAAAGCCTCCAGAAGGGAAATCATAAGACCGGGAGTTATAGCTGGCGTGCGTAACAGAGATCAATGGTACAGCGGGGCCTCACGCTTTGATAGCACAGGCGGAGAGGCAAGCTGGCTACGGTGGTACTATCCTTGACTCTAGTTAAAGAAGCCAACGGGTTCAGTACAGCCGTTAAGTCGGAGGAAGCGGATATCAAACCGAACAGTGCTAAACTCAAGGTTGCGAGTATCAACATTTTGAACGCAAAAAGAAATAACTTGTGCGTATGTTTCAACTTTAAAGAAAGCCCAGTTCAGGTCCAGGTGCAGAGGGGTCCGGCGCCACGTGCGCACTCATTTGAAAGGCTCTGACCAGGACCTGATTTGTTTGAAAACGACAGCAATCAGAAGGTCATAGGAAAGGGTGGCGTGAGGCATCAGACTGGTTCTATGAGGGTTACACCAAATCCCTTATCCAATCAAAAGTCTCTGACCCATTGCCAGGGGAAAGCTAGTGGAGGGGAACCCCGCTTTCCAAAACGATTGTGAACTGTGATAATTGGCAAGTGTGAACTCGACAGAGGGATCCTTAAAGAAAGCTAAAGAGAAGGAAACCCAGCTTTCTGATAAAACTGAGCTACACATGAACTGAATTAGGAATACATAAACTGCATACAAGAAGGGGGCCATAGTGAAGCCGACGGCGGAAAGCACATTTGCACAAGAAATATCCAAGCCCGACAGAGGGAGATCCCAGGAGCGAGTTTGTACAAGAAGGATCCGAGCCTGGCAGAGGGAGACGCCAGGGGCGAAAAGCAATCGCCCAAAGAACTTGTGTTTATTTTTTTATTTTGCATCAAGAGTAATATACCCGTGAACATTGTGTCGACAAGAGTAAACCCAGTCATGCGTTGTCCGTAGTGGGGAATTGTGTAAAAAGACATTTGGCTGATATAAACGATATCTGAAAGGCTGTAGTGAACCAGAAGGAGGGAAGCCCAAGTTGCCAGGGGGATCTGAGCCCGGTGGAGGGAGATCCAAGGGGCGAAGAACAATCGCTCAAGGTACAAGGGTACCGAAGAAACCTTTTGTGTGTTTGTCATTGTGAAGCACCACAGGCCTTCTGAGGAAAGAGACTTTTGCAGGAAAGAGACTTGGCCCAAGAAGGTTTATGATATCGTTCAATTGAACTGTGAACCTCGTGCTAACGAGGCCAAGGATGTACTGTGCTTGAGAGTCCCGTGCCTCAAATGTGGGGAAGGGAGACCCTGCCATATCATCCTGACACTTCATTTTGTGAAAACCTCTTCTTTTGTGGTGAACATTTTCCGCATGTATACTGTTTGGCCGTGGCACAATTGTTTGCGGCCGAATTGACCGTGGTTACAGAAGATGGAATAATAAGAATAGATCAAGAGTTTTCCTTCTAAAGTCTCCAAACATTTCAGTTTAGACTCGGGCACAAAGACAAGACCATATACAATTCCTGGTATGATACTGGTTCTATAAATGGAGACTAATCGACTAATCCCTTCAATATTAAAACCACAATTTTTACACACAAACTTTTTTTTAAACCAGCCGTTTTTTTTTTAAAGAGTGTTAGGTAGGGGAAAAACTTTTTTTTAATAAAAAAATAAACCAAAACAATAAAATAAATCGCAATAAAATGTACAATTGGGGTGAAAAGCAAAAGGAACCCCAAGATAGGTGTAACTTTCTACTGTTTCAAGTGGCGTGCCTTCAAATCTCCAAACAAAAGTAATCTTACTATTCAGCTTAGCACCAGTCCTAACAATTTCTGTTTTACTGATGCTAATACTTAAATTGTTCTGTTTAGCATAGAGGGACAGAGCGTCAATCTAAAGTTGGAGCCCAATCGGGGAGTGATATAGTAGTACTGTATCATCTGCATAGCATAGCCATGTGATGGGTTGACCTCCGATAATAGGGTGCAGGGTGCCAGCTGAGCCAATCGCTGGGCTATGTCTGATATGTATAGATTAAATAGCAAGGGAGCAAGAACGCATCCCTGCTTCAGGCCTCGATTGGTGGAGATAGGCAAGGCTAACTGGCCATCTTGGTTGAAAAATATCATTACAGAGCTATCAGTATATAGAGCCAGGATGTAGTACAGCAATTGAACATCAATACCCCATGAATACAATTTGCCTCAAAGGCTGGTACGGTGAAAAGTGTCAAAGGCTTTGGAAAAATAGACAAAGCATCAATATCATTTCTTCCTCTCCTTATTAGCGGCATCAGACATAATGCTTTGTAGAGCACAAATATTTTGTGATGTAGCATGGGCCCTACGAAAACCGGTTTGGAATGTATGTAGGAGGCCTTTGCTCTCAGCACAGGCATTAAGTTCTTTTAATAGCAGCGTAGAGAATATTTTTGCACTATTGTCTAGCATAGCCAAAAGCCAGTAATGGTTGGGATTGCTTCCATCTCCCCTCCTTGAATACAGCAATTAAAATGGATGTGCGCCAAATAGGGGAAATAATGCCTGTCTTTAAATTATTGCAAAAAAGGTGTGCCAAAATAAGAGATCAGAAATCTGGATTGCCACGGATTGCAGCATTGGCAATTCCATTAGGGCCAGGGGCCATTGAATTTTTGAGACCCTTAATAATGTACTGGATATCCAGGGTGTCAAAAGCTAGTGCCCCACTCCATTCATGTGATCCAATAGCGAGAGAAAAAAATATGGTAAGTGACATCAAAATAATGAGCAGTGATCGCTTTGACCCAGGTAGCCTCAGACACTGAATTTTCTTCTCGTTGGACACATTCAATAGTAAGTTTCCTGATAATGGACCAGAATTTCCTATCGTCATTGTTCCTGAAATGTTTGAGCAGGAACATCCAATTGGCGTTTGAATTAGAGGCTTTGTGAGTTCTTAGCCAATTTGTATTTCTAGTAGAGAGAGATTACTGGTTTCCTTTTTTCTGCAGGAGGCATGGACAGATCTTTTTGCAAAAAAGATCTAGTTCAAGGACAGTTTCTTTTCTTGCTTTGTATCAACGCATCAAAAGGGCTTTTATAAATACAGGTTTTCACACCACATCTGGAGTAGGGTGTAGTTGTTTACCCAACATGTACATTAACAGATGAAAATTCCAATCAGGATTATCTAACCAATTAGAAATGGAGGCTTCATGAGAAAGCATGAAACTAACTGGTCTGATGATATTAAACTGAGTCCAAATAATTCAATTACTTTGGGTGTTAATTGAGACCCTAGTTTCCGTGTGTGCTAAGATAATGGGGTTGACGAATGTTAATGTCTAACTCAGTATGGCATAATCACTGATGCCCAATCTCTAATGCACAAGGAACAAGTTACTTACCTGTAACTGTTGTTCTCCAGCATGGGTCTGGCATGGATTCACATGCTCATGAATATTCCCCGTCAGGCTGGGAATCCTCGGTAAAGAAAAAATCAGTATCAGTTTCGTTTCTGATCTGTCTTTCGTAGTAGTAACCAATCACTGATCCCTGCGTCATACTGACCACAGCCAATGACTGCCCTCTACCTAAGCCCCGCCTCTGGCAGCAATCTTCAGCTTTGGTAGCACGTGAAGTGGCAGTATGACCAAGTGAAGAGCCGCAGAGGGGAAGGCGGGAGGGTTCGCATGTGAATCCATGCCAGACCCATGCTGGAGAACAACAGTTACATGTAAGTAACTTGTTCCTTCTCCAGCATGGGGTCTGGCATGGATTCACATGCTCATGAATAAAGAATACATAGCAGTACACACATGCACAACCACGGGAGGTGGCAAAGGCTCAACATTAAGCAATTCTTACCTCCTCACCAGGCTCACCTTAGGCGAACAGGTTGCGCAGCACCGCTTGGCCGACCCTGGACTCCTCCCTGGAATCCCGATCGACGCAGTAGAATTTCGTGAAGGTGTGCGTCGACCTCCACGTAGCAGCCCTGCAGATGTCCAGCAAGGGCACACCAGATAGGAACGCCGTGGTAGCTGAGATCGCTCTGGTGGAATGGGCTCTCGGACGGCCAGGCAGCGGTCGGTTTGCCAACCGATGACAGTACATGATACAGCCGGAGAGCCATCTGGAAATGGAAGCCTTTGAGAGAGTCTTCCCCTGATTGACAGGTCCAAAGTTCACAGAGTTGTGACGTCTTCCGAAAACACTTTGTGCGGTCCACGTAGAACTTAAGCGCTCTAGCCACATCCAGCGAGTGCAAAGTCCTTTCAGCCGGCGACGAAGGCGACGGGAAGAAAACAGGCAACACCAAGGGTTCGTTGAGGTGGAAGTCCGCCGGCACCTTGGGCATGAAGGAGGGGTGCGACCTGAGCACTACCCTCGTGTCGTGAAAAGTCAAGTACGGGGCCTTGCAGGAAAGGGCCTGGGTCTCTCCCACCCGTCGTGCGGAGGTGATGGCCACAAGAAACGCTGTTTTCCACGACAATAACTTCAACAGAGCCGAGTGCAGAGGCTCGAACGGAGGTCCCATGAGCTTGGTCAGCACCACGTTGAGCTCCCACGCCGGGGCCGGAGCCTTCAACGGCGGGAACGATCTGAACAGTCCCTTCATGAACTCTTTCACCAGACGATGAGACCACAAAAACGTCCGCCCCGTGGTTCTGGTGTATCAGGAGATCGCAGCAAGATGAATCTTGATGGACGCGTGCGCCAGTCCAGCCTTGGCCAGCGTCAGTAGGTACGGCAGTACTTGGGGAGCCGTGATCCGTAGAGGGTTAATCTTCTGTGCGTGGCACCAGACAGAGAACCTCTTCCATTTGTGTCCGTAGCATTTAAGAGTTGAGGACGCCCTGGCCTTTCCAAGAACCTCTCTGCAGTCGGCCGGTATGTCGTATCCTCCAAACTCTAACGCTGCAGGAGCCAGGCCTGCAAGCTCAGCGACTTCGGGTTGTGATGGAGGATGGCGCCTCCTTCCCTGGAGAGAAGATCCGCGTCCACTGGCAGCTTGATTGACGGGGACGCCGACAAGTCCAGAAGGTCCGGGAACCATATCTGCCTTGGCCACGCAGGTGCGACGAGGATCATCCTGCACCGTGACCTCTTGAGCTGGTTGATGAGCCGGATCAGCAATGGCAATGGAGGGAACGCGTATAGAAACAGGCCCTCCCAGGGGAACGAGAAAGCATCGCCCATGCTCCTCGGCTGGGGAAACCTGCTGGCGAACCTCCGGCACTTGGAGTTTGTCGTCGTCGCGAACAGATCGATCTGGGGTGTGCCCCACCGTCGAAAGAGGCGGTCCACTAGATCCTGTCGTAGTTCCCACTCATGGCACGAGCGTAGCTCTCTGCTGAGCGAGTCGGAGATGGTGTTTTTTATCCCTGCCAGATGAAACGGCACCAGAAACATCCCTTGGGCGACGGCCCAATGCCACAGATCCTGCGCCTCCTTGGACAGGGCTGGGGACCTGGTTCCGCCCGGTTTCCTGATGTAGAACATGGTGGTGGTGTTGTCGGTGAAGATCCTCACCACCTTGCCCTTGAGGGATGGAAGAAAGGACCTGAGGGCCCAAAACACTGCACGGAGCTCCAGGACGTTGATATGGAGGGACTTCTCCGTCGGAAGCCAAAGGCCTCTCGCGTGCAGATTTTCGGTGTGCGCTCCCCACCCTTCCAGGGAGGCATCCGTGGTCACTGTCTCCTGGTGGCCGGGGGTCTGGAAGTCCATGCCTGCCGTCAGATGCGCGCGGGTGCCCCACCACGGGATCGCTCGTCAGAAACTCTCGTCGAGTGTGATTCTCTCCTCGAAGCTGCCCGTCGTCTGGATCCAGCGCGCGTCCAGGAACTCCTGCAATGGGCGCATCCGGAGCCTGCACAGGCGGATGAGGTAAATGCAAGAAGACATCATTCCGAGGAGGGACTTGATGGACCTCACTCTGGCCGCGTCCGCAACCAGCATCCGCTGCACCTTGCCCAAGATGGCCCTCGTCCTTTCCTCCGACGGAGAGGCCAGAAGCGACACTGTCGAGCTTCGCTCCCAGAAACAGTGCGTCTTGCACGGGCACCAGGTGGGACTTGGCGTAGTTTATGGAGAATCCCAGGTCCGTGAGTAGTTGGACGGTGCCTGCCGTGTGGTCCATAGCGAGCTCCTTCGTCTTCGCTCGGATGAGCCAGTCGTCCAGGTAGGGGTAGACGTGGACCCCCCTCTCGGCGCAGCTGCGCCGCCACCGGTGCGAGGCACTTGGTGAACACCCTGGGTGCCGACCTCAATCCGAAGGGAAGGGCTCTGAACTGGTAGTGACGCCCTTGGACCACGATCCTGAGAAACTTTCGGTGTCCCTTTAGGATGGGAATATGGAAGTAGGCATCCTCCAAATCAAACAACGACAGGAAATCGCTCTCCTCCAGCTGACCCAGGACGTGTTGGAGGGTGACCAGCTGGAACTTCTGTGCCTTGATGAATTTGTTCAGTCGTCGTAGGTCCAGGATGGGACGCCATCCTCCCGTCTTCTTCACGAGGAAGTATCTTGAGTAAACTCCGGAGCCCCGAAGCCTCTTTGGGACGAGCTCGATGGCGCCCTTCTTGTGCATCGCCTTTACCTCCAAGAGAAGTTGAGGGACGCGATGTTCTTTCCTGGCCACAGGGGGGACGCGCGGGCACCTCTTTAGAAACTCGAGCGCGTGACCCTGAGCCAGGGCATCCAGCACCCAACGGTCGGTGGTGATGGACTCCACACGCTGACGAAGCTCGCCAGCCGTCCTCCCACCAGGGTGCTTCGGTGGGGGCCCGACCCCACGGCCGGTTCAGTCCTGTTTAGACGAGGGTTTGCCGCCTTGTCCTCCTTGGCGACGACGGCGGGGTCCACCTGACTTGCCTCGTCCCCTGTAAGCTTCCTGTGACGACGAACAGGCTGCTTGACGGTAGGTGGAAAATCCACCACTGGAACCTTTGGAGGCACCCCGTTTGCCTCCACCGCTCCGAAAGGGCGGCCGCCGTTGCTGGAGAACCCCAAGAGCCCGGGCCGTCTCCGTGTCCGCCTTGATGGCTTGAAGGGAATCGTCCACTGTTTTCCCAAACAGGTTGTTTCCGTCGAACGGCATGTCCAAGACTCTGGTCTGCACGTCCTGACGGAAGTCAGTAGCCTTGAGCCATCCACGCCGCCTAAGGCACACGCCGTTGCCCAAATGGCGAAATCCAGTGTCAGCGATGTCCGTCGCAATCGTAATGGCGTGGTCCGACGCCACCTCTCCTTCCTGCAAGATCTCTAGGGCTTCCGCCCTCTTGTCGTCCGGTAGGAAGTCCAGCAGGGGGGCTAGTTTGTACCACAACTCCCTGTCGTAGCGTGCTACGATAGCCAAGGCGTTGGCCGCCTAAATCGTCGTCGCTGCAGACGAGATGACTCTGCGTCCCATGGTATCTAATTTCTTTCCCTCGCCGTCTGGCGGGGAGGTCGATGTAGAGGCTGCGCCCCCCCCGCTTTCTTCCTGGCCGCCGCGGAGACGACCGAGTCCGGGGTCGGCTGTGCCCGTAGGCACAAGGGGGCCGCGTCCGGGACCCGGTACTTCTTCTCGTACCGATCCCTTCTAGCCGGCGTCGTGGATGGGTTCTTGAGGAGGGCGAGGCCCTCATCCCAAATATCGTCCAGTAGAGGTACAGAGAGGACCGTCTTCCTCTTGGCCTCGCGCCGTTGATAAAGGAAACCTTCCTTCTTCTGTTCCGGGCAGAGCTGGAAAAGCTCGGATGCCCTGGCGATCATGGAGTGAAACGATCCAATCTCGTCGGGCGGAGAAGCCCGGGTGGGAGGTGACGGCAGATCCTCGTCGTAAACCTCGTCGTCTGTACCCGTCGCGGCCGTGTCAGTCCCCGTATCATCCCCACGTGTCGTGGACGGGGAGGAGGGCTGAACAGGGCGCGATGGCTGAAAAGGAGGTGGAGGATGAATCCTTCTCTTAGGGGGAGGGCTCCCAGAAGGGCCTGGCTCCGGGTCCCCCGTCGGGAGCGGTTCCTCTGCTGGTGGTAACAGCAGTCTTGTCCTTATCTCCGAGCATAAGGACTGTATAGCCAACAAAATGGCCACCGAGTTGTCTTGCGGCACTGGTTGAGGGGAGTCCGACGGGCGTTCAGGAGCCCCGTCGGCACCCTCGACGTTATCGTCGTCTCCTACGTCGGGGTCCCTCCCGACGGTCTGGTCTTCTTCCACGCCACCGCCGTGGCTTAAGACTTCGATCAGCTCTTCCTCAGAGGTTGAGGCCGAATCCACGACGACCTCCTGCCCCCCCTTTTTCTTCTCCGCCGGAGGTTTCACGGGGGTCCTGTCGATGGGCATAAAAGAGGACTCCCTCCGCGGTGGCAGGGAGACTCTGAGCCCCGAGGTCGCCACCACTGGTGTAGCCTCCACAGGCTGAGCCAGGGCCGCCGCGACTGTCTCGATAGAGGCCTTGGCCGGATGGATTAAGGCTTTCACCACCCTAGGTGCGCTCACCGCCTTCTCCTTGGGGGGAGGGTCACTGCCTCGCTCCCCCTCCGATGGGGCCTTCGAGCTCGACCGGGGTCTCTCCAGGAGCTTCGCCGGGTGCTCGGCCTTCCTCTTACCCGAGCCAGAGCATTGGCTCGTGGTTGATGGCGCCGGGGAGGATGCGCCCTGCCTGGCGTCCATAGAGCCCGACCGTTCGGCGCTCCCGGTGCCAGCGGACTCGCGGTGCTTGGCCTTCTGTTGGACCCCCGTCGCCGGGGCGCCCTCAAAGGTCTTAGAAGATCGCTCGGACTTCTTCTTCTCGCCTGACGGGCTCTTCCCTTCCAGCCAGTTGGCGAGACGTTGATGGCGGTCCTTCATGGTCCGCTCCGACATATTGCCGCAAAACGCACAGTCCTTCTCCACGTGTGTCTTGTCCTCATGTAGGCATTAAAGACAAAGGGAGTGTTCGTCCTCCTTAAAGACATTCTGAAGCTGGCATCCAGGGCAGACCCTGAACAGCTTTCCGAGCGTCGAGCTTCCCTTCTCCTGGGCCATGTCCGAGATGGGCCTGAGAAACTTCTGGAGTCCTCCAAAAGCGTGGCTCGACGAAATCTTCACCCTTGAGGGGCGTAGACGAATCTGACACGGGTCCCCGTTGATCAGATGAAGAAACGGTGGAGCTTGAGGCTCTTTTGACCGAAAAAAGAGACATTTTTTGAGAAAAAACGTGAAAAAAAGCACTAACGCTCGAGAGCAATAGCACGAGGATCCCAACACTTGAACGTGCGGTAAAAATCTGAAGATGGCTGCCAGAGGCGGGGCTTAGGTAGAGGGCAGTCATTGGCTGTGGTCAGTATGACGCAGAGATCAGTGATTGGTTACTACTACGAAAGACAGATCAGAAACGAAACTGATACTGATTTTTTCTTTACCGAGGATTCCCAGCCTGACGACGGGGAATATTCATGAGCATGTGAATCCATGCCAGACCCCATGCTGGAGAACTATGCATTCATAATCAGAGAATATGAAATCCAAGCAGGAGGAGGCAATTCCATTTGACCAGGTGGTGCGGAATGGAGAATTAGAATAGTCTAAGATTCAAGCACACTAGTTGTGGGAATGAATAAAAGCACCCCATTTCAGAATACGGGGAGTATGCCCTACCTCGTTTCCGAATTCCACCATGGCAGAGTCGGAAGTAATGAGGGTTACTGGCAGAGTATAAAGAGAAAGGGTATTAAAATCTCCTGCCACAATGATGTTTCTGTTAGTCTACTAACATCTTGGGTGCAAATGTGTCCTATCAAGAATGTTACACATTTCTGCAATTTCATCATCGGCAGGCAATCTGTATACATTTACAATCAGAATACGGCAACCAATGTTTTTAGTAAAATAAATAATAGCAGGTGGTAAGTATAAAGACATAGGATCAGAGGGGAAGGATTTTAATTTAAATTGTGATCGGACTCCTATAGCTATCCCGCCCACCTTTGACTTGTCGAGTGGCATTATGGCATAGAACCTGGAAGCCGTCTAGATTAATTGGTTAACAAAGCCAAGCTTCTTGTAATGGAAAGATATCCCTATCAAGGATGCAAGATGAACCCTGAGAATGTACTAAGAAGGAGCGATGACCTCGAGTGTTCCAACAGAGCTAGTTAATGCAGTTTATGGAGGTGGTAGGGCGGTAGCGATTCACATTCAGCGCATCAGGGATCCACTGCACAATACTTGCTGATCCGAAGTAGTCATCCTAGGGCGTTCTAATAGTGCACGTAGGCTGGACCTTTCAGTAGAAAGGGTATCAGAGGAAGCAGCAGGGGCCGACTTAAAGAGCAAGGATTTAAAACAAGTAGTGCTAGGCATACTAGTAATATGTTTCCTGCAAAAAGTGAGATCAAAGTCTAGCCTGTATGATTCATGAATGCAAGAGCACAGAGGAGATACAACAACAGGTGAAATAAATTCAATCAATGCCCAGTTTGTGGGGATATCCATGGTAGGTAGTTCAATGTGAAGCATATAGTTCGTGCTGAGGTTAATTAAACAGGGGATTTAGTGCCACAATTCCATTAAAAAGGTGCAATTTAAAAAAGGGCTTTCTTGGCGAGGATTGAGCTCAGTCAATTTAACCCATTTTCGAGTACATAATATCTCCCTAGATGCCTTAAAAATAGACATGCCTGTTATATTTTGCAGAGATGGAATAGTGGGCAAGGAGCTGTTAGGGGTAGGAATTGCAGAAGAAGATAAAGTTGGCATAGAATTATTTGGGATAGGCCGATTGTGATTAATAAAGTCTTGGTCAAGAATGGAGGGCATATTTTTGACCACCTCAAAAGAGTCAATTTTGATGTTGCACACTGAAGAACTGTTTAAACAGGAAGACCAGGGATGGGACACACCAGGTTGATTATCAATGAAAAACACAGCCATTTATCCAACAGGCCCTGTAATAGAGCCTGCCGCACCATACCATCACCTTGATCATTTGTAATTAAGGTTTTCTTTAAAGGAGCAGGAATACATGCTGGTGGCCGTGGGGGTGGGTGAGTAAGTAATAGATGTAACAGCGGCTGAGAGCTCTCAAGCAGGGATTTCAGATTGTTTGCGCTTGTTGCGCTTCCTCGTGCAGTACTTGCAAGGAACATACCAGGTTTCAGACGTTGTCTCACTTTCTACAGGATAACAGGGGCAGTAGTAGGTAACAACCCTTCATCTGAAGGGCCTTCATATATAGTTGGTATATTTAAATGCCCATAGGGAGGGGAGCAAAGTGGGGCCACTGTGGGAACGCTAATGACAACATACTCCTCAATGGCCTTCTCTACAGCAGCATCTTGCAGGGTGTGTGACTGATAGTCCAGCAACACGTCTATTACTTTAGCCAGAATATGATTTAACTTGCACTGTTCTTCCGCAATGCTAGAACATAAATTCAGTAATACTTCCAATTTGGCTGACATGTTAACAGATAAGGAAGGCAGAGGCTCACTGGTGGCCTCTAAGAGGTAGACAGCTGCCGATAAAAAGGAGCTCTCATCGTCACTTGCCGAATCTGATGAGTCCAACGATAACAGCTGTTGTAGGTCCGGGCTCGCAGAGAGATTTGTGGCTATGATGATGTCAAAACCATTGGTGGTATCCAGTGTTATGGCCTCATTGCCCAGGGAATCCCTCAGCAAGCTAAGGCAGAGATTCAAAAGGGAGTTCGCATTGTCTATATTGGAAGATCCAAGGAAGGATTTTTCCATAGCGGCTGTTTGACTCAAAAGAATAGGGGACAAGTCAATCGTTTTAGGGTCATTAACAGACTCTGTTTTGGTGATTAAAAGGAAACCAGAGATTTTAGGTTGTTTCCTGTCAGAAGTATCAGGTTTGTCTTGTTTCAATTGTGGCAAGTCAAGAGTGTTACCAGATGCCGTGACCGGATTGCTGGTACGCTTGTCCCAATTTCGCATTGAGCTGCTTTGGGCGTATTGGCGCGATTTACATAATTATACAGATTTAAAAATAAATCAAAACAAAGCAGACAGATTACTGACTGCGAATAAGTAGGCACAGGGGGAGGTTTCACAATGAGTCGAGATGGTGGAAGGCACTTCGCTCCAGGAGACGGCTCCACACTAAAAACACTTCGCCACACTTCACGGCACTTCGCAGGCAGAAGGCGTTTAAGAAAGACTTAAAGGGGCCAGATCCAAATTTCCAACATTGTGGACAGCAATTCCAAACAAGTCAGTTCGCTCCAGGAGACTGTGCTCCACACTAAACATACTTCGCCACACATCATCAATATTTTATGAAGTATAGGGGAATCATGAGATAAGGAGGTCACCAATTCCACTTGGCATGAGTCCCCTCCCATGTGATCCTCCCACATGATACCACCCCCAGGGTCAGGATCAGGTAGCGGATGCCTTCCCCCTGGCGGCCCAGAGGAGGCCCATACTGGGGTCCTAGTGATGATCTCACCAGATTCATCACAGCTTGCACGGCCCAGAATACAATGCAGTGGCAGAGAAACACGGAGCAGAGAGTGACGCTGAACATGATACAGCCCACAAGACTCTGGTGCCCGCCAGCCTCCAGTGAACCAACATGAAACGTAACTTACTACGGCAAAGGAATAAGTGAAAGCCAGATGAACACCAACTTCAGCAAACTTCAAAGACTGCATGAACATGCACAGAAAGGGGGGGGGGGAACTAGAGGGTAGGACTAAGGCCATCTTTTGAAGTCGAACAGCGCGATGACGCAACCCTGGAAAAAATATAGGCTAGACTGGCCCAAAGCTGTCAGGTGAGTAACAGAACGAATAGGAAGAGAGTAGGAGGGGGAAATGGGGAGGAACCAGAAAGTCTGGGTATAAATAGCCCTTGAAAACAAGTGGAAGGTGCATTGAAAGTTCGAGACCTACCAAACATGAAAAGTTGAAACTGTGCTTGTAAAGAGCGTCTGACAAGAGTGCAGAAAGGTAGAATGTAAGGGATAGGAGAGAGCTAGAGTAGAGGGACGAGACAGACATTGGACGGCGTGATTGAGAGACTGAAAGAGTGACTGCAAGGGAGAGGAGATAGGTGTACAGGGCGAGGTTGGAGACAGGAGCGATTAGTAGGATGAGGGGAAGTAGAGAGAGAGCGAGAGAGAGAGACCCACAAAAGGGAGATTGGAGGTAGAAGGTTGTGACAGGATAGTGTGAAGGCATCATGAAGCAAGACACAGACAACAGATTCAAAGTTCAAACAGAAATAATGTATTAACTCAAATGTCAGGATGGTGGAAGGCCGAACTTGCCCTATGCTAAGGTGGGATTTCCCTACCTAAATTAAACTAAGGAAAGTCTGAGTCAAACAGTTCAACTTAAAAGTCTGTCTGTGTCTAAAACCTATCCTTGCCCTCACAACTAAAGGTAACCAATGTGTAGGGATGTCAATAATGAAATAAATGGTGTTCAACATAACATTTTGAGCTTCTTCCCACTCTTAGCTTCCTTTTCAGCTCCCCTTCCCCAAGTTCAAGAAAGTTCCATAAAAGTCTCAAGATTTACCTTTCCCAAGTTCAAGGAAATATAGTTCCACACAATTCTCGGGTTTCCCTTCCCCAACTCCAATGAAACACAATTCCAATGAAAAGGGTCTTGAGGCTTCGTTCTCAAGACAACATTTGCAGTTACTCAAGTCTCGAGGTTCCCTTCCCCAAGATTTTATTTCAGCCACTTATACTTGTTTTAATCTTTTCAAAAGGTTCAACACAACTCTAGATCGACCTGACCCTCCTTCTGGATTGCATCACCAGTTCTCTTAAAGTGTTTCTCCTTGGCTTATTTCACAATGTCTTTGGTTTTCACAATTTAGGGCTCACTGGTCTAGGCGCAGTTATGTTCTATTGATTAGGGGAAGAAGGATAGCTCAGGGGCAACACGTTTGTCTTGGAAGCAAGACAACGCAGCGCAGGTTCGAGTCCCGATCCTGCGCTTAGCAACCACTCGCTGGTATTAAGCGCGTTATAAAGTAACAATTATAATTATACTGTCATAGCTTTACTCTTGCCAAAAGAAAATATTTTGATCATACATTTGATTTTTGTTTTGTTTCAAGGATCAAAATCTAAAGTAATGTTGGCCAAGAAAATCCTCTTTGGGTTTTTCAAGGCACACAACAAAAAGCAAAACTGTGTGACATGGTCCCCAGCTTGTCGGCCTTGTGTTGAGTGTTTTTCAGAAACACTACTGATAGAGGATTCTGTCCAACCATAGCAGATCTACAGGGTTTCCACCAAGAAAGACCAGACTTCCACCTGGTGACTTGACTGATCTGTAAGGCTAAGACCAAGGAGGAGAGAAGGGATAGAGTAAAGCTCAACCACACAGTTTTTGGCTAGCAATAGACGGTCCACACAAATAAGTATCAAATATATATTTATTATAATAAAATGGTTGTGTTACGTTCAGTAACTCCAACAGCTCTGTATATGCACACAACAGTATGGTCCAGTTGGGACACCTTCCACACAGGAGATCCTCCCTCGCTTCTCCACCCCAAGATACACGATCCAAGAGCCAAGGCCCCCTGAGAAGAGGATCCAGGGGGAGTGGGAGTGAGGATACCCTTGGTTTTCTCACAATGGAAAGAGGACTTGGAAGGCCAGAGATTTGGAAAGAGCAGGGAGGAAAAAGAGACAATAAGAGCTGAACAAGGGAGAGAGAAAGCAAGGAGGGACAGGGAAAAAGAGAAAAAGTGAAAGAAAGTGTGTGAGGGGTCCTGCAACCTTCTGAACATCAAAGATCATGTTGTGGCGCACCATGAAGATATGGAAGTCTTTAGATATTCCCAGAGAGCAAGATATACAACGTCCCAGCCTTTAGGTCCTCACCAAAAGGTTAAGGTTAGGCTAAAAGAAAGTAGGGGTTATCGATTGTTGCATTACACCACTGGGGAATAGGAAAACCTGGGCTAGGGTGGAGGGAGCCCACAGTAGTTTGAGGAATCACTCAGGGACATTGCTTAGTCAGATCAACCAGCAATCTTCCAACCGTAACAAACACCTTGAGAAACCAAATAAAATGCCCTTGAACTGCCCCGCGAATGCAAGTTTGTGGAATTATTATTGCTATCCCTGACACACACTATAACCACACTGCACTACTGTAAAACATAAGGGGAACTTTGGTGGTAAAAAAAGACAAAGCTGGTTACTTACTTGAAACTGGTGGACAGTTGCTACAGAATAGGATTGGATTTCTTGAGGTTGTTTTTCAGTGTGTTGTTGTGCCTAATACATTTATAAGGCTTGTGATATAACACAACATCTCTTTCCCACAATTTGGCATACATAATAGTGTTGATGTATATCTGCAGTGTTTTCCCCAGTCTTGGGATAGCATGTTGTACGGCATGGCAGTTTCCTGGGAGGGATGAGATGGGAGAACCATGGCTGCCGAGCACACATTGGTGCCACCAGGATCATTGTGACTTATTCCTAGGGCATCTTTTGCACTATCCTGTTAATAAGTTGAATGGGAGGAGGCAGGGGGGGATGCATGGGCAAATCACCCAGACCATGTTATCCACTGTTCCCCTTCGGACCGCTTCTGTGGGTAGCTGGAGGCGTAATCAAGGCATTGGGCGTTGAGCCGCGAACAAGCCAATGTCTGGAAAACCTCACCGCAAAGACGTTGAGTAGAATATGCCTTTGCAAGTGCCACACATGCTCTACGGTTAGGTGCAAGTCTCTGCTGAGCATATCTACCATAAGATTGTGTTCCCCTGGAACATGTTGCGAGAGAAGGAACATGTGTTTGAGTGCCCACTTCTTGATGTTCTGGGACAGTTTGGATAGCCCTAGAAAGTGAGTGCCCACCTGTTCGTTCAGGTAGTACATAGCCGTGGTACTGTCTGTGAGGACAAGAACTGCCTACCCCGTAGATGTGCTTAGAAGACTTTTAGGGCTTTGAACACTGCAAGTGGTTCCAGCAGATTGATGCAAGTGGATGCTACTGCTGGGGACCACACGCTGTGCACCGTCTGTTGAAAGAGGTGAGCTCCCCATCCCGACAGATACGTCTGTGGTGGGAGTGGCCTCTACTGCAGTGGTGGTAAAGGTTTTCCCCAGACCACCACTGCAGGGACTGAACAAGGGCTGTGAAGACAAACACTGGATCGTCCCACTGGCGTGACACCATTGGCTCGAGAGCCACGCCTGAATGGGGTGCATGTGCAGACGAGCGTGTGGAACTAGGAAGACTAAGCATGCCATCATCCCCAACAGCTGCATGGCCTTGTGTATGGTTACCCGGTGACTGGCTACATAATGAGGGATCTCGAACAGCATGTTTTGAGCCCTCGAATAAGAGGAGAGGACAAGCCCGTCTTCTGTGTACGAGCCTCCGGTTATGATCTAGTAGTCGGGGTAAGGATACACAGGGAAGGACTGCCTGCGCAGGTGAGCTGCTGCTGCTGCTAGACCCTTTGTGAACACCCTTGGGGCTGAGGCAATGCAGAAGGGGAGAATCTTGAACTGATAGTGCTTGTCCTCTGTCTTGAAACTGAGGTACTCTGTGTCCTGGTAACATTGAAATATGAAAGTATGCATCTTTCATGTCCGATGTGGCCATGTAATTCCACTGCCGCAGTAGTGGGATTACTTCCTGAAGAGTTGTCATCCTGAACTTTTATGGTTTGACATATTTGTTTGCAGGACGCAGATCTAAAACCGGGCGCACGGTTAGATCCTCTTTGGGTACAAGGAAGTATATTGAATAATCCTGTTTACCTGGAGATGAGGGACGACTTCAAAGGTGCCCTTTGACAGCAGGACATGGACTTCATCCAACAGAATACGCAGATTGTCTGATGATAGTCGTCTGCTTCTGGGTGGATGGTAGCGGTGCGATTGGAGGAACTCAATGCAGTATCCTTGGGTGACGGTCTTGAATATCCAATGATCTGATGTGATCCCCCTCCCATGCATGGATAAAAGATGTTAGACGTCTCCCGACTGGGGCAGTATGGGAGGGGACCCGTACCACTGACTCTGACGGTGGAGGCCGGGGAGCCTCTGGAAGCAGAGTTTCTACCTTTACCTTTCCCTCGTCGAAACCCGCTCTGTTGACTGAAAACCTCTGGAGGAGCCCTGCCCGGAAGCCCTGTGGGTTCCTCCCCAAGCCATACTGTCCTTGTGGAGAGCGGGAGGACGACGGCTCGTGAAAGGGCCGGCAGGTGTTGAAACCTTGTTGCTGAACAAAGGGCTTGGCCTGAGATCTGAATGAGTGATATTAAGGTCTTGTGCTCCTTCTTGGCGGTTTCCAAACCTTTATTGACAATCTTGACGAAAAGGTTGGCATCCTCCACTGGATTATTAAGGAGGAACGCCTGGATCTTCGGCTTAAACCCTGAATTCTTCAGCCAGGGTTGGCATTTGAGAAGAGTTCCCTGGGCAAGGACGAGTCCCGCAGTTTCGTCAGTGTCCAAGATATTCTTAAGAATATTCTGCGTGACTTGCTGTCCAACCGCAAACGGCGGGTGCTAGTGGATTCTGGAACATCTTGGAGGCGGTCTTGAATGAGTCCCCACTGAATATCACTGTAGCTCACCATAAGCGTTGTATTATTGGCAATTTGGGTGCAAAAGGCGGTAGGGGTGGTGACACGTTTGCCACGGGCATGCACTTTTTTGCAGTCGTTGTCAGGAGGAGATTTCGACGAGGACAGTGGTACTGCTGCCCTTTTACAAGTAGTAGTGATGACCAGGGAGTACAGGATGGCATGGCCCCCGATGTACAGTGGGTCTGAAGGGGCCGAGCAGAACTTTCCCTGGTCATCTGCTGGGTTTCAGTCCGTGTCATAAGTAGGGTCCTGGCTTTCCTGGCTGGGGTCCTGGACATAGTATTTGTCTTGGCTTGGGTCATCCAGAAAGACACCTGCCTGGGGTCCTGATGGGATTCCTCCAGGGATACAAATTGAGAACCTGGGAGTGGAGCCTCTGTGACTTTAGAGGGGCAGGACAGGAGTCAACAGCCCTATGGCGTTTCAAAATATCATAAAATTGGCCTGAGAAACTAATGAACTCAGCCATTTTGTCCATACAGGTTTCAAATGTATCCCTCGTTCATTCAGAGGAGCCTGAAGCATCAGGAGGGGGAAGGGCTGGGTAGATGGAGCTGTGTCCTGCTGTAGGGCCGAGGAAAGAGGAGGGGAGGGTAGAGATTAGTCCTCAGGCAAAGGGGAGGCCGTTTTAGGGTCTGAAACATGTAAACATGCTTTAGAAAGCTTCCCCCGAAGCTTCAGGAGCGTTTCCGACAAGTGCACCTGTCCCGGTGCGTCTTTCAACGCTACAGCGTCGGAGGCCATGGATTTAGTGGAAGCACCCGCTGGAATAGAAGATTTATCGCCATGCTTAGGCCACGTTGGTGGATGCGCAGGGGGCGTCAACTGTGAGGTTGAGGTTCGGAAGGCTCAGCCGAAGACTTCGACGGGCCTGTGGGCGTAGAAACATTCCTTGACTGGGAAAGTTTAGGGGTTGTGTGCTTTTGAGTAGGTGGTGAGGGTGTGTCCTTGTTGCCAAGGTGCGACTTCCCTGCCTTGCGTAGGCCGCCCGCCATTTTGTACGCCTGTCTTTCAAGGTCTTAGGCCGAAATCCTTTGCAGGCGTTACAGTGACGTTCTTGTAAGTGACTTGTTCGAAATACAAAGGATCGAATGCCTTTTTTTTGACACCAAAAGTGCCAAAAAAAAAGTTCAGAATGCTTTTGTACGTTTTTTAAAAAAAACTTTTTTATGCATACTCAACTAAAAAATATATAAATAAATAAATAAAAGCATATGACATTTTTTTCCCAGTCCTTTTGGTTTTGAAAAAAAAGGGCATTCAATCCTTTTTTTTCGAAACTATGACTGGACACCGTCCTCATCATAGCAGAGCGAAACGGCAGCCAGACCAAAGAAAAGGGAAGAGAAGGGGTAAAGAAAAGGCACTCTTAAGAGAAGTCAGTAAGAACAGGGTACCACTCTCCCTACTGTACATGGAAAATTGTCGCTGAGCAGTCAAGAATGGCTCGTCAGCGGACAGGATCAGGTGTGAAACAGATATCGAGTGGTCGTCGAAGGGCAAGGAACCGCCCGAGAAACAGGATCAGCAATATAAACTCTTACGAGCTCTGCATTATGTGCGACTGAGTAGTTAGGTGGAAAAAAAAATTGTGTGGAGCCTCGACGCGTGAAGGTTACACTACACGTCATGTTGGGGATAGTGTTACAGTCGCGCACATGTTGAAGTCCCTTTTCAAACTTCATTAAAAAAAAAAAAAACACAATACTCCACGATTACCAATACATGTTGGACTAAATGCACAGCATGTGATTCTAAACAGATGCACAAGCATCACCCCTGAATTGCACCCCTCCCTGGAAGGTTTTTAAGGCTGGCAACCTTCTTCATCCTGCCACTCTCAACTCTCGCTCTGCTGTCAAACACTTCTCTGACATCTGTCACCTCCTAGAAGAACTTGACCTTGATGTCCTCGGTCTTACCAAGACTTGGTTCACAGCCAGCTCTGTCACAAGTTTTGACACCCTCAACCCTGACGGCTACAAGATCCTCTCTGCCCCCAGATCCAACAGGCCTGGAGGGGGTGTAGCCCTGATCTTCCCCGAGTGTATTCCTGCCTCTATCATCCCCACTCAGACTTAATTCTTTCTTCAAATGCCTTGTCTGCAGGCTCTCTCTGGCTCTCTCTGTCACCTAGCCACTCTCTCACTGTCGCTACTTCCACCGGCCTCCTGGTCAAATTTCCTCTTTTCTCTCCGAGTGGGCAGACCTCGCCTCCTCCCTCCTGGCCTCAACCACTCAACTCCTCCTCCTTGGTGATCTCAACATCCATCTTGATTCTCCCTGTTACTCATCTGCGCTCTTTAGCGACCTCTGCGATTCACTCTCCCTCTCTATCCTCTCCTCCGGGCTGACTCACTTTGCTGGTCACACACTTGATGTTTTGATCTCCTCTGGCCTCCCCCTCTCTACTCCCCTTACCACTCCTCTTCTCCTGGAGTGATCACAGCCTCCCCTCCTCTCATCTGTCCATCTCCTCCCCCCAAGCCTTCTCCAAGATTGCCACCCACCTTCTCGGACATCCGGCCCTTGAAGCGTGGGTCAATCGAGGCTTTCACTGCCTCCCCCACCTGAGGCTGACTCACACCCTGACATAGCCCTGTCCCTGCTCTACTCCTATTTCTGCTACTCTTCATGTTCTTGCCCATGTCATGAGGATCCGTTTGAAGTCCAGAGCCAAGTGTAATTCCTGGTATGACTCTGACTTAGCTATACTTAAATGCAAGTGTAGGGCGGCTGAGAGGAAATGGAGGGCTTCCTGCTCATCCTCAAAGTAGCCTGCCGCCTGCACCAAAGGCAATACAGTCTCACTGTCCTCTCCAAGAAGAGAGGCTACATTCAGGCCTGCATCTCTGCGGCATCCAACAACTCGGCCAAACTCTTTAAAATCTGCAAGGAGCTGGCCAACCCTGCTGCAGTCTCCACCCCTCCTCTCGCCTCCCAGTCTCTTTGCAATGCCTTTGCCTCTCACTTCAATTTGAAAACCCAGAACATCTTGTCCACCCTCTCCTCCACCCGCCCTCCTCTCTCCTCTCCGTCCCGGCTTGCTGACCCCTCCCTCCTCCACCCCCCCCCTCATTCTCCTCCTTTCCTCCCCGGATGAGGTTGCTAGACAAGTCCGATCTATGAAATCCTCATCAAAAAAGGTCCATCCCTGATCCTCTAAAACCATTAAGGACCACATTGATACCCTCGCTCCAGCACTTGCCGATTTCTGTAACCATTCTCTTGTCTCTGGATCTTTCCACTCCTCTTTGAAGCACTCCCTTGTGCATCCTCTCCTCAAGAAACCCACAGCTGATCCCTCTTGTCTGGCTAACTATCATCCAATTTCCATTACTCCCTTTTTGGGGAAGCTCCTGGAAAAGCTGGCCATCTCCCAGTTTAACCTTCATCCCAACTCCGTTGGCTTTCTCCATAACCACCAATCTGGATTCAGAGCTGCCAGAAGTATGGAAACTGCTCTCCCGAACATCCGTGAAGACCTGCTCTCTTACCTTGACTCCAACATTCCCTCCGTCCTCATCCTACTCAATCTCTCCTCTGCTTTTGACACGGTCAAACATACCATTCTGCTCAATCGTCTCTGTGACAACCTGGGTATCACTGATCAGGCTCTGGCCTGACTGCCCTCTTTCCTTTCTGATCATCCATCCCAGGTACAACGTGGGTCCTTCCTATCCTCCATCTCCCTCTCTACCTGTGGTGTTCCCCAAGGGTCTAACCTCTCACCCTGGCTTTTCAACCAATACCTGGCAACTCTCGCCTACTGCATTTCCATTTTCTGCTCAAACTTCCAGTGCTATGCTGATGATACCCAACTCATTTTCAGGCTTCCCTCAGACCCCTCCTCTCATTCCCTCATCTCCGATTGCCTAATTGCCATTCAAAATTGGTGTGCCGCCAACGATCTTTGTCTAAATGCCAACAAGACTGAGATCCTCCTCATTGGTACACCTTCACCATCCTTTCCCCTCACTCTCTGGCCGGCCTTCCTTGGCCCTCCTCCTAACCCTACCTGCGGGGCTAACAATCTCGGGGTCATCTTTGACTCCACACTTTCCTTCTCTGCACACATCTCTGACCTCTCTAAAAAGTCAAACTTCTTACTGCACCTCCTTAGAGGTACTCTGCCTTTCCTCTCCTTCTCTCAGAAGCTCACTGTCTCCCAAGCTCTGGTTCTCTCTAGATTGTAATGCCCCTTTCTAAATCTACCTACCTCCACTCTCTGCCCTTAACAACTAATCCAGAACAGGACTGCAAGACTTGTTCTTGGCCTCAAGCCCTGGAATCGTATCCCTCCAGCTCTGAAATCCCTTCATTGGCTCCCAGTGGATGCAAGGATTAAATTCAAAACACTCTGCATTGTCCACAATGCTTTCTGGGGCCTGGGTCCAAAATACCTTCAACTATCTCTCTGTAAATACCTCCCCTCCCAAGCCCTTCGCTCCTCTACTTCCCACTCCCTCAGGGTAAGTCGTTTTTCAAAGAAACGAGCTGGAGGCCGATCTCGGTCTTCGGCTGGGGTCTGCCTTAGGTACAACCTCCCGGCCACCTTGAAACTTGAGGAGAACCATCTCCGGTTCCGGAAGCACCTCAAGACCTTCCTCTTCCCTTCTGCCTTTGCCCCTCTTCTCCCCTGCTGATCTGTTTTTCTCTCTCGTCACCATGAACCTGGTCACCCTCTGTCCTTCCGGCCTAGGTACCTGCTCACCCTGCCTCCCCTTCTGTACTGCCTCCAGGCCACCCTTGCACTGTCTTCTGTATCTGTAGCCATACAGTACCCCATCCTTCTTCTGCACTTATCAGATATACTCTATCTGACTAATCATGCACTTGCCACTGCTGGCTGCAATACCACTTTTCACTGCCTTTATTTATTTATTGCACTTATTATTTATTCTGTTCTCTCCTCTGTTCCACACTTTCCACTTCTCCCCCTTCCACACACTTTTGTCCTCTTCCCTTTTCCATGCACTTGCGCATTCTTAATGTCACTGGCCTACTAAGATTGTTGTTTTTGTTCTCCCTTGTTCCCCTCCCTTTGCTTGGTCCCACTCTGAAACACTTGTGTATGAGCGCGATATAAATAAAATATATCATATCAGAATACATATTATTCTTCCTCGTTCCCCTCGAGAGTCTCTCGTTCTCCCCCTCACCTCTGGTTTGTCGGGGTAACGTCACAGTGGTCCTGTGAGAACTGGGGATTCATTCTTCACGTGTCAGGATGGTCTCCCTTGCCAGTAAACAACTAGCTTGCTGGTCGGCTTCAACGTCCGTGGTCTGCTTTGCTTCTGTGGTCTCGGTGCAGCTCATGGATTAAAGGGTCTATCACGTCTCACCTGCGGTCATGCCATCACCCTCTCTCTTGGAATCAGGACGTCTCTCGGTATTCCCTCCTTTAGCGTTCTCTCTCCGTTCCCAATGCAGCGCATTGGTAACCTACTTCAGTTCTCTCGGTTTCTCTGCATGCTTGGTTCCCACTTCAGTCTGCAGTATGACTTCCTTTTCCCAAAGTGGTGCTTTTGTCTTCACTCTGGGTTCTCATCTCCGTGACTAACGCTGCACAGCCAGGACCTCATCAGCTGGGCAGCACCAGCTAATTTGAACTTTGCCGTCTTCCTCTCTTACTGACAGATCCCTGCATCTCAGTTTTATGACTTCCTGCTCGGGCTTCGATGAGCATTTGCATAACTCCTTCTCTTTCACTTGTTCATTCACTATGGCTCGAATGATCTTTATCCCAGTTTCGCTTATAAGAAGTTCTTGGTTGACTGGCCACCAGGGGGGTGCGGATGGAGGACACCTGAGCATGTTCCTGCGTTGTCCGGGCCCCAGAAAAGTAAGTGTGCCCCCACTTATGCCCCCCGTGTGGAAACATTGGAAGAGGTGGATTGAGGAACCTGTGGGGCACATCTTGGACAAGAATCGCTGAGATTGGCCGCATGGGAGCAGAGCAGCATTGTGCTGATTGTGGCATAAGAGGTGAAAGTGCTTTCGTGTGGAAGGCGGTCTTTGCAGGCTGCATTGTGGAAGGCTGCAGTGCGGTGGTCTCCCCGCAGCCCCCAAGTGCAGCTAGAGCGGCGTAAAGGACACCTTGGAGACCCACTGGACCCGGGACACTGGAGCAGACGCCTGCACCCTTGTGATTAATGGGCGGTGTAGTGAACTGACACAAGGACAGAGAGGCGGAAGGAGACATCAGAGATTCCCTGTGGTCCGGGACGCCTGGGTTAATGCCGGCATCCTCGCCCTGCGGGACTGGGAGTGGAGGGATCTGGCACGAGGGACAACAGATGAGCAGAAAGGACACCTGAGCATTTCACAGCGACCCCGGACACCAGGGTAGAGATCGGCGCCAGTGCCCTGCGTGATTGTTGGTGCAGCCACTGGGCACCGTGACTTGTGCAACAACCCGCAGAGGAGCTAATCTCCCTGGGCTGGGTGACGGAGTGAGGAAGCACGATGCAGGTACCCTACCACAGGAGTAGCCTGGGGGCGGGAGGGTCAGGTGGGGGCAGAGCTGGGAGGGCTCCTACCTTGAGGACTACCATAGCCCAGGAAACAGGATAGTGTCCCAGCCTTGCAAGGCAAAACACATGAGGGGCCTCCAAAACAGGGGCGTGTGCCACCAAGGGTTAGGCCAAGAGGCTCGGAGGCGGCCTGAAGAGTCAGAGCTGGAATTTTGGCGGCGACGGGCCGGGCTTCCTTGTGGCCTGTTGGTGGTCCCTCCTGGCACTGCGGAAGGCCATGAGCTAGCAGGTTCATATTGAGGATGGGATCCGACGAAGCGGGTGCCGCATAGAATCTTGAGGCCCTGCAGGTGATCCCCAACTGGGTTGGTCCATATTGGGAATACTACGCAAGGTTTGGGCCCCCAGTCGTGGGGTGTGTGCCCACCTCCCAGAGGTTGGGGCCGAGCAGGCTCTTGCTGCTGTGGAATAACAGTGTGGTGAACTGTTGGAGTCGGTGAGCTGAGCCCCTCATGGGCGCAGGAGTGGCCGGGGGACGGATCTTCGAAACGCGGGAAGAGCACAGAACTAGTGGGTTAATTGAGTGGTCCCAGCCCCGGACCGGTAACTAGAGAACGGGAAAGGTGTGGGACCCCGAGACCAGAGCGTGCGCCCGCCTGACTCACGGAACGTGACCCTTAAGCCCCTCCCTACCAGGAGGTGGACAGATACCCTTTTCGTGGAAGATACACAGCCTGTTGGTCTCCTTTTGAGAGTGATCCTGTGGACGGATGAGGGTTCATATAAATCGTCTCCCCAGGTGGAGAGGACACAGGGGGTAAAGGATCTCGCCTGAGTGCCCCACCCTGGCCTAATGTCACATGGAGATTAGAACAAAGTTGGACAAATTTGCTCACCAACGCAGACCGGATCCAACGACCGCAAAGAATCACGGAAGATGAAGACCGAAGGAGGAGTACTCTGCAGCGACTAAGAGAGAGGTTGCCTCACTTCTCATCGAGATTAGGAGCATGAGGGCGGACATCAGATGCAAGAGACAAGATAAATATGAGAATCGACAAGATGGAGGAGAGACCACAGGCGGTCGAAAACAACCAATCCTCCCTGGACACTCTGGAGACCAAAATGGACCTATGCATGGAAGAAATCGAGAGGAGAGAGGCAGAGATGGTGTTGAAGATGGATGACTTTGAGAATCGCGAACAGAGGAATAACTTACGCTTTTTTGGGATACCAGAGACGGAAGGTGAATCAGAAAGGTCCCATAGGATGAATGTACATGACATTACTAAGCTCCTCTTTGATGACTCCATTGATGAGACGAACATTGAGAGGATCCATAGAGCTGGTGGCTTGGGGAGGGGCCTGGCCCTCTTCCACAATTACCCAGACAAACTTAAAATTGTGCAAAGGGCGAGGACAAAATGGTCCTGTTTGGGTAATGTTAGGGAGAATTCTCTCTTTAGGCTGAATTTCCTAACCTAGTGAGTCCCCCAGCAGCTTTGCTGGATTTCTGGAGTTTGTTTTTTCCTCCTGCCAAGAGTGAGACTCTTTCTCCCACTCTTGGACATGATTAATGGTATTCCTTTGATTAGTAATGTGTTTTATGGCCACGGGGTCCTTTACTTCATAGGGTCTCATGTGTTTTTCCTATGTGTGTTACACAGCACCCTCCGTGCAGTAACACAGGGGTATCATAGTGACACCCCACCATAGACTCCATACCCTGGGACTGACTACTGTCTCCCAGGGCATGTAAAGTCACCATTGGCTTTACTAGTCCCAAATTATTAACAGAAACCAGTACAAACTATCATATTGTGGACGTACTGGTCGGGGCAATTCGATTGCCCCGGGGTCTGTGAGTCGAGGGGGCACGTCTCCGTCCCCCCTGATCAAGTTTTGGCTGATGGCAGTGGAAACTACTTTTTATATTCGACCGCGAATATTTTCCTATGGGATTTTCCCATTGTTCGAGACTACCAACTTTAATTATTTAATTCTCGTAGCCTCGAACATACCGCCGGTTTATTTAATTAATATTAATTCTCCAGTTGGTATTTTTTGCCAAGACTCGATTCTAAAATGGCGTTTGTGTTCTCTTCTGTGACTCCAACCCAAGTCGAGCCCTTTGTTCCACCTTTTTGGCGGGCTTCTCCACAGAAGCCTCCAAAAGTGGTGCCACTGTCTGGGTATCACAAGGGGTGTGGGAGGGGGTTTAGGCACCCTGGACTGAGTTACCTTGGTAACTCAGGTCGCACTCTTGTGTGATTGGCCCAAGTGGTGAGCCGGCCGGCTCACCACTTACCATGTTTGAGTGACAGCTAGGCTGAGTGAATGGGGGTTTTCTGCATAAAAGCAGGGCTTTGGGGACTGGAACTTCAGAAGTCGCCACAGGACCTGAGAATCCGACGAGGGAGAAGCTGAGCCGACCTACCACGACAACACCACCGGTGGAGCCCTGCAGAACCGACTCACCACTTCCCGACGACAGAGAAGATCTCCCGGCTGGAGAGGCTTCTTCCCCTGACTGGTGGGCACAACCAGTTTTCCTTTCCTTTCACCCCAGCCCGGTTTGTGGTCGAACTGCCCGTGCCAAGCACCCCAGCGGCCGGATAGCCACTCACCACTGAACCGCGAATCACTGGACCGCTCTTTGTACCTGAGAAACTCCGCGGCTGGTTTCTTGTCTGGCAGAGCAACGGACTCCTGTCTTCCTCCACAACGAGATCCTCTCTTCCCCCAGACGAAGCACCGACTTGCACCCGCTGCCAGGAACAACTGCCCCCGCTGGAGCGTTCTCACCACTTTAAAGTACCGTGTCCGCCAGGCCTCCCTTTCTAAAGATTGCTACAAGGTAATAATAACTCCTTAACCTTCTGGACTGGGCTGGTCGCCTTGAGCCTCTAACTGGTCCCTTTATGTGGTCCAACTCCTTTTTGAACCGTTACAAGACTTTTGTGCACTGCAACCGTGTGACCTTGGACACATTTCGTTTGGATCCTCTGAAAGTGGATCCGGCCTCTTGAACTCTAACTTCATAGTTTTACTTTGCCTTCCCCCCTTGTTGTGTTCTTGAAAAAGTGTTGGGATCTGTTTCAATTTGTTCTCTGCTTTTCTCTTCCTTTTTAAAACGAACTATTAGAGTGCCATCTACGTTGAGCGCTCACCGCCGTCTGAAAATAAGTGGGGCTTTACTTAAGACTTGTCTAATATTCTTTTAAGGGAGTGTATATCTTTTAGTGACCGTGTTTTTGAATTGCTTACTATTAGTGCCTCTGTGTTTTTCTAGATGTGGATTTAAATAAATAATTATATCTCTTTTACACCAAGCCCTGGTCAGTGTTTACTTGGTCTATTGTGTGCTCCTGACCTATTGTGAATACTCTGTATACTGCCTAACTCTTCTTGAGGGAAGTCTGACTGCTCAGCCACAGCTACCAAGTGAAACTATGTGGTGTGGACTGCTACCAAGTGGGTTTACTGCCAAACACCTGTAGTCCTAAATCTTTTGCAGTGGTCCCAGAGGGAACTGGACAGGTTTCTGCCTAACAGGTGAGGCGAGGATTACTATTTTTCAAGACCTGTCTTCGCTGACCCTCATCAAGAGAAGAATGCATCTTCCCCCGACGAAATGGCTAAACTAAAAAGGGGTTTGATATAGATGGGCATTTCCATTCTCCATTTCCTTTGAGTTGGATGGACTGCAGTATAGACTTGCCATAGAGGAAGAGATCAAAAGAGCAATAATGGAGCTGCTCTGGGGAGGATGGGGGGGGGGGGCGGTTCGGGGCCTTTGGCTCACAAGGCAAAGGTGGAGTGGCCAGACAATGGTGTATCAAGGGCCCTAAGTAAGCGGGTCGCCAGATTGAGGAAGTTTCAGAAGCTGAACACGCCCTCCTGAACACATTCCGGGCTGAGGCTGAACATCGGTAGATGCTGGCTGAAGGGGCTGACAGGTCTGTTGGCCTGTCGTAAGGTGGAGGGAGTGATCTTTATGGGGCGGGGCAAATTTTCACATTCTACTATTGTTGGGAAAGAGGGGGCTGGGGTGTCTGTAAGCAGGTGTACATTTTGAACGTTGTTTGAGGTAGGGAGCGCGGGTGGGGGCACTTGGGATCGAGGTGTCATGGGCAGGGGCCCTGGTTGCGGGCCTGTTCGGTGGTTCGGCACTCTTCGAGTGTGAGTAACTGGGAGGAAGGGGCTCCAAAAGGTGCATGGGGGTTTTGGTGCTTCTCGATCCGACAATATATGTATGACAATGCATTACTTACCGTAAAAGCATTTCTGATGGTTGTATCTGCTTAGATTCACATGCTGTGCATAGGTCCGACATCCAGTGGTCACTGCGGAGTATTGCATTTTGTTTTTCGTAGTCGAAAAGGGGACGTCGACAAGGCGTGTCTGTAACACTATCCCTATAGTGACGTGCGTTGTACCCACAATCCCTCACGCGTCGAGGTCCCTCTGTTTGTATTTTTCTGCCCTGAGGGAGCCTTCTAGACGTGAGTGAGTACAGAAAAGAGAGATATAAAGGAAGTCTATGTTCCTTCCATCCGAGCGGGGAGGAAGGGTGGGCGCATGTGAATCTAAGCAGATACAACCATCAGAAATGCTTTTACGGTAAGTAATGCATTGTCTTCTGATGTTTGTTAATCTGCTTAGAATCACATGCTGTGCATAGACTAGCGAGCAGTACCCGGAGTTGGCGGTGGGTTATGAGAAGGAACAGTAGAGAAAAGATGTCTTAATACTGCCTGTCCCACCTGGGAGTCAGATCTAGAGTGTGCATCTAGACAGTAGTGTTTTGTAAAGGTGTGCACAGAACTCCAGGTAGCCGCTTTGCAGATGGACTCAAGGGGAACATTTGCAATGAATGCTATGGAAGCCCCAGTGCCTCGAGTGGAATGTGCTCTTGGCTTGAAGGGTAGTTCTCTCTTAGCAAGAGTGTAACAGAGAGTGATGCATTGAACAATCCATCTAGATATAGTGGATTTTGAGACCGCATCTCCTTCTCTTCCTGCTGCCACCGAGACAAAGAACTGATTAGTCTTTCTCAGTGGTCTGGTTCTTTCCATGTAGAACATGACAGCTCTGCGTACATCTAGTGTATGCAGACTTTTTTCTCCCGAGCTGGAAGGGTTTTGAAAGAACGTTGGTAGTTCTATAGTTTGGTTTACATGAAATTTCGAGATGAATTTAGGTGCAAACCTTGGGTGTGTGCGTAGAACCACTTTATTTTTGTGAACTGTTACAAAGGGGTCTAGTACAGAAAGAGCCTGTAGTTCACTTACTCTCCTAATGGAGGTGATAGCTATTAGGAAAGCAGTCTTAAGGGTGATATCTTTAAGAGTTGCCTTGTGCATGGGTTCGAAGGGAGGGCCCATGAGTCTGGAAAGTACCACATTTAAGTCCCATCCGGGAGCTGGGTTAGCTATCGGAGGGTGTATCCTTTTTACCCCCTCCATGAAGGCTTTGATAACTGGTATCTTCCACCACGACACTTTAAGTTGGGAAGTGGTGTATGCAGAAAGTGCCGCTAGGTGGACTTTAATGGAATTGAATACTAAACCTGAATCCAGTAAATGGGTCAAGTATAGAATAATGTCAGTAGGAGAGCAGTCAACTGGGTTGATGCTAGTACCTCTACACCAGATAACGAATCTTTTCCATTTGCTAGAATAGCAGTGTCGAGTATTAGGTTTTCTGGCTTCCCTGAGGATGTCCATACATCTCTGTGGGAGTTGTAAATGTCCAAATTCTATGATCTCAGGAGCCAGGCTGCTAAGTTCATGGTCTGAGGGCATGGATGCAGTGTCCTGCCCTTGTCTTGTGACAGCATGTTGTACGGGCAGGGAAGTTTCACTGGGGGAGATAGGGACATCTCCATCAAGTGAGCGAACCAAGGTTGCCGTGCCCACATTGGGGCCACTAGTATCATGGTAACCTGCTCCTGGTGCATCTTGTGCACCACTTTGTTGAGAAGGGGAGTCGGGGGAAAGGCGTAAACAAATTTCCCTGACCATTGAATCAACAGACCGTTCCCCTTGGACTGGTTCTGGGGGTACCTGGAGGCGTAACTTTGGCATTGTGAGTTCTCCAGGGTTGCGAACAGGTCTATTTCCGGGAATCCCCATTGCGTGAAGATGTCTAAGACGATGTCTTCGTGCAATTGCCATTCGTACTCTTCGGGCAGGGGGAAGTCTCTGCTGAGTTTGTCTGCTAGCAGATTGAGTTCCCCTGGTACATGTTGTGCTAGTAGGAACATGTTGTGTTTGAGAGCCCACTTCCATATATTCTGGGACAGCTTGGACAGTCCTGGAGAGTGAGTGCCCCCTTGCTTGTTGAGGTAGTACATGGCTGTGGTGCTGTCTGTGAGGACCATCACTGTCTTTCCTTGTAAGTGTTCCTGAAAGGCTTTCAGTGCTTTGAACACCGCTAGTAGTTCCAGCAGGTTTATATGCTTGGATGCTAAACTCGGAGTCCACACTCCGTGTGCCGTTTGATGGGATAGGTGAGCCCCCCATCCTGTAAGGGATGCGTCTGTGGTTAGAGTGGCTTCCACTGCGGGTGTGGCAAAAGTTTTCCCTAATAACAGGTTTTCTTTTGTCCACCACCGTAGCGAGAGAACCAAGGCCTGCGAGACCACCACTAGATCGTCCCATTGTCCGCTGGCCTGACACCACTGGCTGTAGAGCCACTCTTGCATTGGGCGCATGCGCAGGCGCGCGTGAGGTACCAAATAAATACATGACGCCATCATCCCTAGCAAGCGCATTGCTTTGCGTACCGTCACCTCTCGGCCTGCTACATAATGGGGAATTTGAAACAGCATGTTTTGGACCCTCTCGTTGGAGGGGAATACGAGGCCGTCCCTTGTTCGAATTAGAGCCCCTAGGAATTGTTTGGTTTGGCTGGGGTCTAAGCTGGACTTCTTTTCGTTGATGGAGAAGCCCAGTTGGGACAAAAGGTCTACGGTCTTTTGGGTATTGGAGAAGCATGTTTCGTAAGAATCCCCTGTTATGAGCCAGTCGTCGAGGTAAGGGTATACCGGGATGGATAATCTGCGCAGGTGGGCCGCTGCCACTGCCAGTACTTTCGTGAATACCCTTGGTGCAGATGCTATCCCGAAGGGTAGTACTCTGAACTGGTAGTGTTTGTCCTCTATTTTGAACCTGAGGTATTTTCTGTGCGATGTCAACATTAAAATATGAAAGTATGCATCTTTCATGTCCAGTGTTGTCATGTAATCCCCTTGTGATAACAGTGGGATTGCCTCCTGTAAGGTCACCATACGAAACTTTTGGGGTTTGACAAATATGTTCGCTGGGCGCAGATCTAATACAGGGCGCATGGTTAAGTCCTTTTTGGGTACAAGGAAGTACACTGAATAAATACCTTCTGTTACCTGTGATAGGGGGACGGGCTCTATAGCTTCTTTCTTCAGTAGTTCTTCCACTTCTTGAAGAAGAATGGAGAGGTGTTGCGGTGTCATGCGCCGGTTCCGTGGGGGTTTGTACTTCGGGGAACCGTTGAACTCGATGCAGTATCCGTGGGCTATGGTGGATAATACCCAACGGTCTGACGTGATTCCCTCCCATGCTGAAAGGAACGATGTTAGCCGGCCCCCGACCGGTGATGCATGGGAGGGGACCCGAATTTTCGGGTCATTTGCTGGTATTGGGCGTGGAACCTCTGGGGCTGGAGCCACGACCTCTTCCTTTGCCACGGCGTTGGCCTCTTTGACTGAACTGGGTGTTACCCTGGTTGGTGGGCCAGTTGGAGCCAGAGTAATATTGTTGTTGTTGGTTCTGCTGCTGTCTTTGGCCACGAAAGGAGCGTTTATTACCATAGCCTCGCCTGTTAGGGGGCCTAGAAATTTGATCAAGAGTTTTGATGGTATCAAACTCTTTTTTAGCATGTTCTAGGGCCTCATCTACTGCTTTCCCAAACAGATGCGTCTGTTCAATGGGTTTATTTATGAGGGAGGCTTGGGTTTCGGGCTTAAAACCTGAATTGCGTAGCCAAACGTGGCGCTTGAGAAGTATTCCCTGCACTAGGGAGCGGCCAGCCGTCTCAGCGGCATCTAGGGAGTTTTTAACGATGCCCTGGTTTACCAGTGTGCCCTCTGATATTATAGCTAGCAGGCGAGAACGCAGAGGTTCAGGTGCTTCCTCTGCTTCGCTGCGCAGCTTGTTCCACTGTGCATCTGCGTAGCTAGCTAAAAGTGAGTTGTTATTAGCAATTCTAGTGGAGAAGGCGGCGGAGGTCGTGATTCTCTTCCCCAGTGCGTAGAGTTTTTTGCCTTCTTTGTCTGGAGGTGCTTCACTAGTGGATAGTGGCACCCCTGCTCTTTTTCTTGTGTTGGTAACCACAAGGGAGTCCGGAATAGAGTGTCCTCTGATGTATAAAGGGTCAGAGGATGAAGGGCTGAAGAGCTTTTCTATTCTAGGGTTGACCCCTCTTACTAGAGCTGGGTTAGTAAGGGAAGGAGAAATTCTTCTTTTAATAGAAGCCAGGAGAGGAATAGATTGGCTAACAGGGGCTTTTTCTTTGATGTCTTTTTCTACAAAGTCGATGTCTGGAAGAGTTTCCCCTGTATCAATCTCAAAATGCGCTGCTGCCTTGCGCAATAGTGCATTGAGGGAAGGTTGGTCATCTATGGGAGAGGAGTTCCCATGTGAATCCTTGAGAGGAGAAGGGAGAAAGGCATCAGGGTCTGAATGTACTGATGGGGATTGCCAAGGCTGCACTGACGGTGAATGCCAGGGCTGCGAGGTAGCTGTATCCTCTTCAAACCCTGTAGGAGTGGTGTAAGGATCTTCTTCGAAGCCCTCTTCCTCAAGTTCTACCTCTTCTTCTCCACCCAAACACTCCTCATCTTCTTGGAGGTATTGCTCCTCCTCAGTGAGGTCAACCAGCCTAGGAATCTTGACTCTAGGGTCATCCTGTGGCCATTCTCTTTGTCTTTTGTGAGTGGGTGGGTCTTGGTTTCCTAGAAACCTTTCCATTTTCTCCATGCAAGAATGGAGTCTTTCAAGGGTCTCATGGGGTACCCCTGAATAGTCTAGAGGGGGAAAATTAGTGTTTTCGCCTTCGAATCGTTTCGAACGCTCCCACAGCGTCGACGAGAGGTTCCCGTCTCCTTCTGAAAAGCCTTCAGGTAGTTCGGAAGCGTCCTTTGGAGAAAGGGGCAGTTCCTGGCTACTTTTGTGTTTTTTCGACGCGGTATTCGACGTTTGTTTCGTCGTCCGCGTACGTTCGTCTTCGGCGACAATTCTCGCTAGGCTCTCGGCCACGATTTTGTCCGTCGAGGGCTTTGGTGTCGACGTTGTGTGCGTTGCGCGTTGTACCTCGACGGTCGCTCTATGGAGCGTTGCGTCGGATGTTTTTGGGGTAGCGCCCGTGTTAGATGGAAGCCCAATCGCTGGTCGCGGCTGCGTTTGCGGGTGGGGCTTGTGACCTTTACGGTCTGCGGTAGACGCCGGAGTGCCCTGCGTCCCCTTCGGCGCTGATGGATCCTTCGTTCTCGACGAAGAAGAGCCGTGGGTAGTGTGTTTAGCCTTATGGGGTTTGTGTGCGTCCTTGTCGCCGGGGTGTTCATCCCCATAAGCAGGGCGTGAGCCGAGCCCGTCGGGGCCGGGGACGGACGACGAGGAGCGTGAGCGCTCCTTCTGGGGGTTCATGACTTCCGTAACGGACGTCGAGTTATCGCACTCCTCGTCACTTTCAGTAACAGCGGCAGCGGGTGAGGAAACTGACTTCGACATCGCGTAGTCTGCCCACCTCTTAACCCTACGTTCTTTAAGAGTCCTGGGTTTTAAGAGCTTGCAGGCTGCGCAGCTGTTCTCTATGTGATTGAGGGGTAAGCAACGATTACAGAGCTTGTGCTTATCTTTCCAAGTATATTTGCCCCTGCAGCGTGGGCAAAACTTAAATGGTGTCCTCTCCATAGCTGAGGCAATAATAGCTGGCGATAACAACCCCAAGGGAAAGAAAAGGGAGAAAGAAAGACATTCTCAAAGAGAAGAGACAAAGTTCTAACCCCCACTCTCCCTACTGTAAGTTGGCCGTCGAGGCCAGGCCACGTGTTCGGCAGCGCCGAAGGATCTCCTCCGCTCTTCCTCTCCGTCGAAAATAGTTCGGCGGAGAAACAGCTTCGCAGCTAACGTCGAGGGGGAGGGATCGTTACCAGTATATTAAGTTATGACAAAAGGACCGAGGTCCGTGGTAAGTATAGCAATGTCTCTCTAGGAGCTCCGCGAAAGGCGACCAGAAACTGGGCGGAAAAAAACAATCTGAGGGACCTCGACGCGTGAGGGATTGTGGGACAACGCACGTCACTATAGGGATAGTGTTACAGACACGCCTTGTCGACGTCCCCTTTTCGACTACGAAAAACAAAATGCAATACTCCGCAGTGACCACTGGATGTCGGACCTATGCACAGCATGTGATTCTAAGCAGATTAACAAACATCAGAAACTTGCATTTTGACATGTCACAACAAGGAGGGTCTACTCCTTGGTGGACAACGTGCTGGGAGACAAGTCTCAGGTATGGCTGATTCAATGGGGGAGGGAAAGGAGGGACAGCTTGAGGGTGTGTACGCTGAATGTGAAAGGGCTAACTCAACGGCCAAGCGGTCCCTGGTAGCGAGGGAATTTAGAAGATCAGGGATGAATGTTCTGTTCCTCTAGGAGATCAAATATCTGAAGAGCAAGGAATGTAGGATCACCTGTGGTTTGGTGGGGGGCAAATACTGGGGTTCACAGATAACCAGAAAGGCAGGGTTTGGGATCCTGGTCTGCAGGGGCTCCGTATGGAAGTTACTAAGATGTGGTCTGACAGAGGGAAGAGCAGCTTTGATCTCTGGTCGGATTAAAAAGATTAGGTTCACATTTGCCACTATATACGCCCCTAATCAGGGTCAACAGAGGTTCATGCACAGAACCCTGGAAAACATATTGAACGAGGCCGCGGGAGACCTTATCCTGGCGGGAGACTTTAATGTCTGGAGCGATGTCAGTATGGACAGACAGTCCAGGCACCCTAGGGTACATGAGCCACAGAATCAGGTTGGAAGGGAGCTAGGAACGACAATGGAGCTCTACGGGATGCGGGTATATGGCGGCACCTACATTCACGTGGCAGGGGTTTACCTTTTACTCCAGCCCCCCATCGGACCTTAACAAGAATAGACTATTTATACATCTCCAGGGACCTGTGGGACTCTGTTAGGGAGAATTCTCTGTAAAGGCTAATTTCCCAAACCTAGTGAGTCCCCCCAGCAGCTTTGCTGGATTTTTGGGGTTTATTTTTTTCTCTCCTGCTAAGAGTGAGATTCTTTTACTCCCACTCTTAGACATGATTTGAGGTGTTCCTTTATCTTTCAATGTGTTTTATGGGCTATGGGGTCTTTTACTCCATAGGGTCTCATGTGTTTTTGATGTGGGTTACACAGCACCCTCCGTGCCGTAACCCAGGGGTGTCGTAGCGACCCCCCAACATAGACTCCATACCCTGGGACTGACTACTGTCTCAATCCCAAGGTTGGTGTGTTATGGCAGTGGTGGGAGGAGGGAGGGTCTTGGAACACTCAACAGAGGGGATTCAGGCGGCATTTGCAGCATTTGAAGAGGTTGGGAAATATCTAGCAGACGCCCAGCTCCCACTGCTTACGAAAACAGAGTCAGAAACCCTAGAAGCTCCAATCAAAAAGAATGAAATTAGGATGGCTACTGGGCGGTTGAAGTTAAGTTAAGGTTCTAAGGAGGAAGACGGGTTCACATCAGGGTTTTATAAGTCCTTTCTCCCGGCTCTACTGCCCTTCCTGACAACATTGTTTAGCGACATCCTGACCACAGGGAAAGCACCAGATTCATAAAAGAGGGCTCTTATAACAGTGATACCGCAGGTTGGCAGGGAACCCCGGCCTTCGGCTTCTACCATCCGATCTCTCTCCTGAACATGGACGCAAAAATGTATGCAAGGGTAATAGCAGCAAGGTTGGAAGGACACTTGCCGAGACTGGTTCATTCGGATCAGGAGGGGTTTGTTAGGGGGTGACAAGGGTTGGATACCATGCAGACTACGCTACATCCGATTAATGAGGCCCAGGGCCGGGAGGGCAACCCCACTCTTGTTTCGATGGATGCCGAGAAGGCCTTTGATAGCGTGGAGTGGGACATTTTAGAGGCAGTACTGATTAAGTTTGGCGTTAGTAAGGTATTGATAATTAAGGGTATTATGGCACTCTACTCCTCCCAGAGGGCAAGTGTGGCTGTGAACAGGGGATATTCACGTTGGTCTAACTTAGAGAGAGGGACAAGACAAGGGTGCCCGCTCTCCCTGACCCTCTTTATACTCTCATTGGAACCGTTGGCCCACACGTTGAGAGAGGACTGTAGAATTGAGGAGATTGGGGTTGGTGAGCAGTTATATAAAGTAGGGCTGTACGCAGATGATATGCACCTCCACCTGGTGAACCCATTGACATCGGTGCCTGCAGCGGTGGGGCGAATGGAGGAATATGGGCACATGGCAGACTTTAAAATGAACAAAGGCAAGTCGGTGCGGTTTCCCCTGGATAGGAGAAAGGACAATGAGTTAGGAGCTTTTCCCCAACTGGGTATGGAGGTCAATGTGGGATCTTTGCAGTATCTTGGTATTAATGTCACGAGAGGCCTTGAGAGTTTGTATTAGGCTAAGTTTTCTCCCTTGATGACTGCTCTGGAGAAAGATTTGGGTAAATGTAAGGGGTTGACCATATCCTGGATGGGACGGCTGAATGCGATTAAAATTGTGGTTCTCCCCAAGATCTTGTATCTGTTACAGATGTTACCAATTCAGATTCCAAAACTCTATTTCAGAGTGACCAAGGGAACCCTTTTACGGTTCCTCTGGCTGGGGAAGAAACACAGAGTTTCTAGCGACGTCCTGAGCCTTGGAGAAGGAATGGGAGGGGGTTGGGCTCCCAGACATACACATATACTATAAGGCCACTCAGCTAAGGGTCATGATTCCGCACCTCAGAGGGCAGGGGGAAACGTAATGGGTGGGACTGGACAATTATTACCTACAACCTGCCATGGTGGGAGTGTGGCTCTGGTTGCCCAGGGCAAAGTTACTACGGAGGATACGGGAGCACCCAATCCTGGGCACTAGAGACAGGGGAAGGGGATGTCCGTGGTAACATCGTGGCCCTTACCCATGGGGCATCTCTGGGTATCGGGAGTTTGAGATGTAATCCCGGATCCTGCAAGGTTCCAGGCATGGTATGAGGCAGGCTTGGAAAGGATCGGACAAATGTGGAAAGGTGGGAGATTTATCATGATACTGGAACTGGAAGAGGCTCTAGGGATTGGTACACTCTCTGCCCTTTTGTACTACCAGTTGAAAGGGGTCCTGACGAGGGAAGCATGGCATAGTAAGATACAGATGGAGCTCACGCCCTTCAAGAAACTCCTGGTACACAAAAGGAGTCTAGGGGAGCAATCTGGGCACTGTATAGGGCCTTGGTGGACACAAGGAGGGCAACAGTTGATAGGTTGAAGATGAAATGGGAAAGGGACATGGAGTTGGACTTGGACCATCAAATATGGTTGAAAATGTGTTGTGGGGCCTTCAAGACCTCTGTATTCTGTCAATATACGTTGCACACCATCAAACTGCTCCACAGATGGTAATATGACCAGTTTAGACTCTCCAGAATGTAACAGAATGTGAGCCCCTTTGTACTGGCGGGCATGCGGGTCAAGAGGCGATAATTGGCCTATGTGGTAGGGATGCTTGGAAGTCTCTTGATGAGGTACATCGACAATGTCTTTGTAATTTGACGGGGAGGAAGAGAGTAACAGGATTCCTTCCACATCAACTTTACCATGGAGGTTCGAACACCCAGAATTCACTATCTAGACGTGGAGATGGAATTGAAGGACGGCATAATAATCACCAACGTATTCCACAAACCAACTGATTTGAATAGCAGCTTCCATTATATGAGTCACCACCCGAGACATCTAGGGCATAACCTCCCCTATAGCCAATTTCTCCATGCCAAACGCGTTATCTCTGAAGAAGCCATGCTGACCATTGAAATGGAGAAGATGTCCTCTAAATACAGAGAGAGGGGATACCCGGAGAAAGTAATTCAAGTAGCCAAGGATAGAACCTCTTCCACTACCCGCAAACAGATCCCCTAAAACACAAAACTGGTAACAAGGAAATTGTTCCTCTATACACAAAAATATTCGAGCCAAAGCCATCATATCACCCGGCTGATTAAGAAAAATTGGAGGAGCATACAGTTGGACCCATACCTACAGAGATTGTTTCCAGAACCACTGCTAATAGCGTACAAAAGAGGCAAGAACATAAGAGATCAATTGGTCAAGGCTGAAAGGAAGGTTGAAAGTACATAGACGACTCTACAGATAAAGAAATTGGGTACATTTGCATCCCTGCACTGTAACAATTGTAACAATGTGACAAAGAGAAATTATGTAAGACATCCAAGGACAGGAGCCAAAATTAAGTTGAGAGACTATGCCACATGTGACACCAAATCTGTCATCTATGCCATCAGTTGCCCACGTGGAATTTATTATGTGGGACAATCCACAAGGAAAATGAAAGAGCGGTGCAACTAGCACAAGAACAATATCCGGACGAAGAATATTCATTCACCAGTGGCAAGACACTACTCGGAGAAAAAAGACATTCTGTGGCACAATTTAGATTCCAGATTTTGGAAGTAGTACAAAGATCACCAAGAGGAGGTAACCATGCTAAGAGACTGGATCAGAGAGAACTATTCTGGATTAATTAGACAGCATTGCACCCCATGGAATGAATGAGTTCTACCTGGGAGCATTCTCCTCTGGGAGCCAAAGGCCTCTTGCGTGGAGATCTCCGGTGTGCGCTCCCCATCCCTCCAGGGAGGCGTCCATCGTCACTGACTCCTGATGCGCTGGGCTCTGAAAGTCCTTGCCTGCCGCGAGATGCACATGGGTGCCCATCATCGAATCGCTTGGCGGAAAGCCTCGTTGAGCGGGATCCTGTCTTCGAAGCTGCCCGTCACTTGTATCCAACGGGCGTCGAGGAACTCTAGTAGAGTGCGCATCCGTAGTTTGCACAGGGGCACCAAGTAGATGCATGAGGACAACATCATTCCGAGCAAGGACTTGATGGATCTCACCCTGGCCACGTCTGTGGCCAGCAGGCGCTGCACCTTGCCCAAGATGGCCTTCGTCCTCTCCTCCGACGGAAAGGCCAATCGTGCCACTATATCGAGCTTGGCTCCAAGAAACAGTGCGACCTGCGACGGAACCAGGCGGGATTTAGAGTAGTTGATGGAGAATCCCAGATCCGTGAGCAGTTGGACGGTCTTCGCTGTGTGTTCGACGGCGAGTTCTCTTGGCCTTGCATGGATGAGCCAATCGTCAAGGTAGGGGTAAACTTGGATCCCCCACTGGCGCAGCCACGCCGCCACTGGTGCTAGGCACTTGGTAAATACCTTGAGCGCCGACTTCAATCTGAAAGGCAGGGCCTTGAATTGGTAGTGCCGCCTTTGGACTACGAATTTGAGAAACATTCTGTGTCCTTTTAGGATGGGGATGTGGAAGTAAGCATCCTCCAAGTCCAGCGACGATAGGAAGTCGCCTTCCTCCAGCTGTCCCAGCACGTGCTGGAGGGTGACTATCCTGAACTTTTGGGCCTTGATGTATTTGTTCAACCAACGCAGGTCCAGGCTGGGGCGCCAACCGCCTATCTTCTTTCTGACGAGGAAGTACCTTGAGTATACTCCGGAGCCCCAGAGCCTCTTCGGGATGAGCTCGATGGCACCGCTCTTGAGCATCGCCCTTACTTCTAACAGTTGAGGGACGTGATTTTCCTTCCTGGCCACGGGAGGAATGCAGGGCACTTCTTTAGAAATTAGAGAGTGTGCCCGTGGGCCAGGGCATCCAGCACCCAACGGTCAGTGGAGATGGGCTCCTACACCCTGACGAACTTCGCCAGCCGGCCTCCCACCGGGGTGCTCAGGTGGGGGCCGGACGCTACGGCCGGTTCAGTCCTGCTTGGCGGCGGCCTTGCCGCCGAGATCCTCCTGACTTGCTGCGTCCTCTATAGGCCTCCTGTGACGAGGAGCGGGCCGCTTGGCAGTACGTCGAGGAGCAGCCGCCGGATACCCTGGAGGCACCCCGTCTGCCCCCGGTGTTCCGAAAGGGCGGCCGTCGTCGCTGCAAAACTCCCAACGCCCAAGCCATCTCTGTGTCGGTCTTGATGGCCTGAAGTGACTCATCCACTGTTTTTCCAAAAAGGTTGTTCCTGTCGAAGGGCATGTCCAAAACTCTGGTTTGCAAGTCCTGGCGGAAATCTGTTGCCTTGACCCATCCCGCCGTCGAAGGCAAACACCGTTGCCCAACTGGCGGAACCCGGTGTCTGCGATGTCCGTGGCCACCGTTATGGCGTGGTCTGACGCCACCTCACCTTCCTGCAGGATCTCCAGGGCCTCTTGTCGTCCGGTAGGAAGTCCAGCAGGGGAGCGATCTTGTACCACAGCTCCCTGTCATAGCGGGCCACAATCGCTACAGCGTTGGCCGCCTTGATTGTCATCGCCGCAGACGAGATGACTCGTCCCATGGTATCCAGTTTCTTTCCCTCGCCGTTAGGTGGGGAGATTAAAGTTGAAGCTGTCGCCGCCCCCGCTTTCTTCTTGGCCGCCGCTGAGACGACCGAATCCGGGGTCGGCTGTGCCCTAAGGCACAAAGGGGCGGAAGCGGGGACACGGTACTGATCCCTCTTGGCGGGCGTCATGGATGGGTTCTTCAGGAGAGCAAGTCCCTTGTCCCAGATATCGTCAATCAACGGCACCGTGAGGACCGTCTTCCTCTTGGCCTCGCGCCGCTGATATAGGAAGCCTTCCTACTTCTGCTCTTCGGGGCAGAACTGGAAAAGCTTGGATACCCTGGCAATCATGGCGTGGAAGGAGCCAATTTCGTCGGGCGGAGAGGCCCAAGGGAGTGGTGATGGAAGGCCCATCCCATCGTCACCACCGTCGTCATCCGTCCCCGTCGTGGCCGTATCTGTTCCCGTGTCATCCCTAGGATCAGGGGAAGCAGATGAAGGCTGAGCGGACCGCAAGGGCTGGAAAGGCAGCGGGGATGAACTCTCCTCCGCTTGTTTGGAGGGCTTCCTGACGGGAGCGGTTCTGCTGGGTCGTCCGCTGGGGTTAGAGGCAACCTTGTCCTTATCTCCGTGCATAAGGTTTGGATTGCCACCAAAATGGCCACCGAGTTGTCCTGAGGCTCGGGCACTGGCTGTGACAGGCGCGATGGTTGCTCCTCCTCCACGGGAGCTTCGTCGGCGCGACCGTCGATTTCTTTGTCCGCCTCCTCGGGGTTCCGCCCGTGGGACCGGACCTCCTCGAACCTCTTGTTGAGGCCCTTCACGACTTCAACCAGCTCCTCCTCAGAGGCTGTATCCGTGTCCGTAATGGCCACCGCCCCCCCCTCTTTTTCCACCGGGTTCTTCACGGGGGGCTTATCGATGCGCTGAAAGGAGGATTCCCTCTGTGGTGGCAGGGAAACTCTGGGCCCAGAGGTCACCTACACAGGCTTTGCCAGGGCCGCCGTGACTCGCTCGATAGAGGCCTTAGCCGAGTGAATCAAGGCCTTCACCACCGTGGGCGCACTTGAGGCCTTCACCTTGGGGAGAGGGTCACCGCCTCACTCCCCCTCGGCTGATTCCTTCGAGATCGACCGGGGCCTCTCCAGAAGCTTACCCGGGTTCTCGGATTTTCTCTTCCCCGAGCCAGAGCGTTGGCTCGTGGTTGATGGCGTCAGTGAAGGTTCACCCTGCCTGACAGCCGAGGAGCCCGACCCTTCGGCACTCGCGGTGCCTGCAGACTTGCGGTGCTTTGCCTTCTGTTGGGCCCCCATCGCCGGGGCGCCCTCACAGGACTTAGAAGACCGCTGTGGCTGCTTCTTCCTCTGACCTGCTGGGCCCTTCTCCAGCCAACTGGCGAGGCGGATCCGATGAGGCCTCATAGTCCGTTCCGACAAGTTCTTGCAAAACGCACAGTCCTTTTCCACGTGCGTTTTGTCTTCGTGAAGGCAGTAGAGACTTGAAAACATTCTGTAATCCGCAACCAGGGCAGTTCCTGAACAGCTTGGATCCGGGTGTCAAGCTTCCCTTGTCCTGGGCCATGTCCACGAGGTAGGCCTCAGATTTTCTGGAATCCTCCAAGAAGCGTAACTCTACGAAACTTTGCCCTTGAGGGGCATAGAAAATTCCCAAACGGGCCCCGTTGATCGGAAGTAGAAACGATGGAGCTTGAGGCTCGATTGACCGAAAAAATGAGATTAAACTCTTTGAAAAAAATGCAAAACGCAGTAAAAGCACAAGAGCTGTAGCATGAGGACTCCCAACACTTGAACGTGTGGTAAAAATCTGAGGATGGCTGCCAGGGGAGGGGCTTAGGGAAAGGGCAGTCATTGGCTGGGGGCAGTATGACCCAGAGACCAGTGATTGGTTACTACTAAAAAAGACAGATCAGAAACGAAACTGATACTGATTTTTTCTTCACCGAGGATTCCCAGCCTGACGACAGGGAATATTCATGAGCATGTGAATCCATGCCAGACCCCATGCTGGAGAATACCGTCACAATTTATTGTATTTTATTCCACATATTTTACTTCACAGCTGGCTATTTCTTTACAAATGTATCCATTTGTATCCCTGATGGGTTCTTTTAAATTGCTATATTTACATTAAACCAACGTATATACACGTCTGAACGTCGCTCAATCAATCCCGAAGTGATGCTGCGACTTGTCTCCAAGCGCAGTCATCACGCACACCTACGTTCCTTGGTTAACCATTTTTAGGGAAGCCACATAAACCCTAGCGTCTCCAAGGGCTCTTCTTGCTCGGAGACAGCTTCAAGACATACGGAGGAGAGACTGGTCGTCTGATTATCTCCTTAGGCAACTCCAACACTAATGCATCTAGTGGTAAGAAATGTCTAAACATACTTTTATGTTCGGTAGAATCATGGGACGGGCTTAGTAATCGGAACATTCTTTTACTCGTTACCAGGATCACGGCATTAACGTAATCCAGGTAATAGGACGGATAAAAGAACAAAGATCAATAGCGACTCTGCACAATATATTCACAGAGGGGGAACTTACTTCATTCTCACCAGCAGGTAGAACTCTCTCTTTATTGCATTACAGAATACTGAGCGTCTAAGAACACCCATTCCTGAACGTATTCATTACCATTTGATGTAGGATGCCACGCACATGAGGACGTGTGCGATCTTGCTACATATGGTGAACTGCCCATAACGGACATATAAGACTACAGTCAGGTATGCTGACACGCAATTCCATTAGTCCAATGTTATATATGACCATTGTGAGAGGTATGTTTTAAGGGGCCCTCCTACATCCTTTTCAGGTCCCCCCCATCTAGAAGACGATGTTTGCTACTCCACAAGAGATTGAGAAGATCATCATTTTAGTATAACCTTCGGTGATTTCCATTTGGAACTCACAACAGGAATAAATATGTCTATGTAGGAAGCATATGTTATGAAGTTAATACAATATGAGAATTTAGTTAACTGACACTACCTCTTCTGTTTCTTTACAGTGAACAGGATTAACATATTAAGAAAGTAACAGTTTGATTGATGCGAAACCCACTCCTGAAGAAGGGACAATAGATCCCGAAACGCGCTGCACTCTTTCTTTGTAAACCCTTTACTCTACTTTGTTTCTCTGTATCCCTCCACTTTTCCAATCTAATGAATTGCTATTACTTTAAATTGTGATATTAGATATCAATAATCACTGTGTTGTACAATATCAGATGAATATTGTCTATTGATATAAATACAAATTCTTATCTTATGAACTAAGGTCTACAAATTTATTTCTGTAAAAATTACACTGTTGGGCAACCCACAATAAATGGGGGAAACCCTACCGTGTTCTAATTGGGTCTCTTTACTACATTGGACTTTTTATACATAGGAATGTATGAAGTTTTGATTGTCTATGGACAATAACCTAGAATGTGCATAGGACGCGAGTGTTCCACAGCTCGTGGACACGGTTTCCTTTTGTTATGGTTGGAGGTCTAGTCTTATTGGGACGAAGTCTTGAGTTGGATCAGGGACCTAGTTGGGGTTACTAGAGTGATGAAAGCCCCTATGTTGGTCCGGTTCGGGTTGGAGGAGCATGAGGGAGACTACATCAGGCTCCTGAGAATGGTTCACTGCCATCTGCTGGCAGGAAGAGCGTGTTTGGCTACACATCGGAAGGGAGTTCAGTTACCAGGGAAGAGGGAGTGGATTAATGTAGCCCAGAATATATATGTGATGGAACGCATAACAGCGCCACTTCATGGGGTCCACGGATCGATTGAAACGGAATGGTCAGACTTCTGCTCATTATATAATCAGTAGGGTTGAAGAAACACTGACAGGGAATGGGGTGTAGGGAGGAGGATGTCACCACGAGCAATGAACATGGGAAAAACTATGCTCGACCTTCAACTGCAATGTGATTATCAGTTTAAGGGAAATTGATGAGATAAAATATGTGACAAAAAAGTGGAGATCAGGTCGGATCGGGGAAGGGAATGGGGGAGAGGGGTAACGTGGGTGCTCTGTAGGTAGAACACACATATTTAGGTTGCCCAAGTGTTACTTTTGGTATTTACTGTCTTATTCATTAGCAATGCACTGTGGCTGTGTAGCCCTGTTTTTTGTTATGTTCGTGGTTGACAATAACAAACTTGGGCTTGTTCCGCACATCTGCCTTGACAAGATTTTGAAAAAGGGTAGGATGATCTTGGGTTTAAGGAGTTCCTCACTGGAACAGGAGTCCTTGTCCCCAAAAGGGTAGTATCTGCTGGAGAGGTCCAGCTTGCCTCTACCCCTAGGAAGAATGTTGCATAGCTGGCTCACTTCCCTAGCGTCACAAAGCAAGGCTCCCCCTTTGGAGAAGTGACAGTATCCCACGATTCGTACTACAGGCACTGTCTTTTACCAGCTTGGCTTGTGGATGGCTATCAGAGCTAAGCCAGGCCCACTGGCTCAGCTCTATGCATTTTGCTGGCTAGTCCAACTCTGCTAGTGAAAGGGCGATTTAAATTTGTTCTCCCTTTTCCTGAAAATCGCACTCTTGGATGATCTGAAGTGTTGGCATGGATGCATTAGAATCATAAACATGTTGCATACCATTCAAGAAAATGTCATCCAGTTTTTTTCTTTGCATTCTATAAATTGTAGTTTTTACTCACCAGCCCCCTTGTAAATCAAGAGCTAAAAGTCCCAGAATACAATGAAAAAAAAAAAATCAGGATTGGTTGAACATCTTCTGAATGACAAACCGTATGTACGGAAATCCTGCAGGAGCCGCTCTTTTATGCGTAACAGCGTGAGGCTGCTGGCCTAGTATTAATTGGCTGGGGAGGCAATCTTCATAGCCACATCCTCTTCAATTCAGGAAAAGATTGAACTAGCATTAAACAAACCAATAGAAATCAACAATAATGACATGTTTTAATCCCCTAAGCACTATTTTGAATACTGTACCATCTAAGATAATGGCCGATAATTTAACAATTTCCTTCTACAAAAGATAGAAAATATTCAACAAGAGATAAATCATAAAGCACCCGCTCACTCCAATAGCCATAGAGAATAGCCCTATAGCAAAGCACTTTGAATTTTCTGAGGTATCCTCAGATTTCATAAAGTTAAAAAGCAGTGTGAGAGCCCCTCTATTGAGAATGAACATGGGTCAAATACCCTGTTCTATGGAATTTCTTCCAGTCAGGAGGGTCTACAAGCACGTTTTAGCTAACTGCACCTGGTATGGGACATACCATCCACCTTAAAAATTACCACATTGACACCACTGCTAAAGAAATCCTCATTAGATCCAAAAATCCTTCAGAACTATCGGCCGGTTTGCCATGGCCAGCTAAGGTAATGGAGAAGCTGGTAATGCTACAATTGCAATCCCATATTGAAAATCACCAAATCCTGGAAACATATCAATCTGGATTCTGTTCCTTACACAGAACTGAGACAACATTGGTCACAATATGGGACGATGTTCTGAAAAAAACACTGATGAAGGAGCACTGACTAATAAGTATGCCGGACCTCTCCGCGGCCTTTGATACAGTGGATTTCAATATCATGCTTTCTAGCTTAGCCATAGTGGTGGGCGTATTTGACCATGCATCGGGCTTGGTTTCACGCTTTTCTGATGGAGTGTAGCCAATGCGTTAAATTGGGAAACTATGTCTCAAAGAATGCTCCAGTGCAGTGTGGAGTCCCATAGCACTCCTCTCTGTTCCCCATCTTGTTTAATCTTTATATGCAGCCGCTAATGCACATGTTGTCTAAATTTGATTTGACATAGCACTCTTATGCAGATGACACACAGTTATATCTATGGGTTAATGATTCTAACACCTTTCCCCTAAACATTATATAAAGAAATTGCAAGTGGGATGACAATAAATAAACATCAAATTAACCAGACAAAAACAGAAATCATACTGCTGGGTCCAAAACGATTGTCCAGTCACTGCATTTATACCATTCCCCCCTTCCTCCACCCCTCCTGCCCTGTTCACCCTATCAACCTCCTTTGCCCCCAAAGTGAAGCATTTAGGGTGTTACTGGCAGTCCACCTTGGCCTGCGATCACCAAGTTGGGGCTACAGTTTGCTCCATCTGCAAACATTTATCCCATAATTGGCTCCAACAGATGTTCCAGTAGTAGTAGAGTCATTGGTAAATTCTAAATTGGATTATGCCAATGCCATTCTCACTGGCCTCCCAAAATACAGATTACAAAGACTTCAAGTATGCCAAAACGCAGCAGTTCGGATGTGTCCAATCTTCGATGCTCTTTGGACTTGTTGGCGGTGGTCAAAAGGATACATTTTAAGATTATGCGTAGGATCTATAAATGCGGGGGCACAAGTCTGCCGGGTGTTTAGCTCCACACTGGAAGCCGCCATACCTGCTACGTTGGTGGACCAACCCCACCCCCTTCTTCACATAGCCTGCCAGGGGGGCCTGCCAAGACCGAAGCCCACGGGGGCACAAGTCTGCGGGGTGTTTGGCTCCACGCTGGAAACCGCTGCTGCTGTCTCAGGAGGGGCATCATACCTGCTGCAATGGTGGACCAGGCTACGCCCCCTTCATTTAGCTTGCCAGGAGGCCGCCAGGGCAGCAGCTCGCACAGGCACAAGTTTGCAGGGTCTTTCGCTCCACGCTGGGGTGTTCTGCGAGGAGTTGGGAGTGGAGCAAGACCAAGACACATCCTGGCACCACCATCAGCCCCGGCAGCAGTGAAGCACGTGTTTCGCGGGGTGAGGGGGAAGGGTTTTGGGTGGCCCAAGTTCAGTCGGGTTGGTCCCGACTCCCCCTCCCTGAAGACCTGATGCTCGGAGGTGTGACTAACTGTGAGGAAGTGCAGTGGGCATTTGCGTGGTATGTCAGAACCTTGGTCCCTGGTTATGGAGCCCTCACCAAGCATCCCTTGCCCCCCTGCTTCTTTTCTGCGCTCATCTGGCTATCAATGAACAACCAGTGCAAAATTCCCAGTGCAAAGGTTTGGTCGGCAGGAGGCACCACCAGCAGGGGGGGGCTAATTATGGCTGCTACTGCCAACCTTGCCCCCTTACCCCCCCCTTTACACCAGGTGCACCTGTTCAAAACCTCAGATCATTCAGATCATGCAGAGGGGAATCTTGCTCTTAACAAAAGCAACCCAGGTACAATTGCAACTGGAGGGATACCCATGGATATGGCCACCGATACCACTATGGGCCCTGTTAGTATAAATACCATCCTGAACTCAAACCCAGCAGGCATCCCCCTGCACTGTGACCCTCCCATAGTCACCATGGCACTCAATCTGTTTACCCAACACTTGTCACCAGTGGCTGTGCACCCTGCATCAGCGAATGAGGTGGCTACATCAATTCCGATCCTGGCACCGGCTGCCTGTCACGTCCTGTTGTCCTGTCCTGCTGTGTGAACCCCGGTCTGCGACTGGCCACTGTAACAGTTATGGGTTCCCTTGCTGCATCGTCACTGTCTATCTTTGCTCCATCCTCTGTGGACCCATCTTCAAGCTCCCATAGTGGCTCATGGAGTGAGCATTTGTCATCCATGACCTCAGGGGCTAGCTCTTTCCTCCGCCTATCTCCACTCTGGGCTTCTAAACCCTCTAAACCCCCAAAACTTGGAACTAACCTTGGCATAGACATGATCGCCAATCCACCGGAGAAGGATGAACACTTAGGGGGTGTAAGTGTAGTCAAGTTCGTGCAGAGTTGGCCAATATCAGAAAAATTGCAGATAGTACTGATAGAGGCCAAGTGGCGAGGGAGTTCACAGGAGGAGCCCCTTCCCACTCGATCTGTTCCTGACGGGCTCAAGACCTTAATCCCGGATTGTATTCTGGGACAGGTGCTTCTGTGGCTAATAAACTGTGAAGAGAATACTGCCCGTAAAAAATTGGTATCTGGAATATCACTCTCCATCACCCCTCCCTGTGAGCCTAAGACACGGAAGTGCAGCAGGGTGCCAAACTCCAGGCCAATATTTTCTCTATCAGTGGCCCTGGCCCCAAGCAAGATGGGCATAGAAAGCCCTAGAAGGGAGGAGGCAAGAGCACGTAGCCCATGTAAGAAAAGGAGAGCGTTCATTCATCCAGTCCAAGGTGGGCATAGAGGCACCACAATACATCTCCATGGGGTACCCAAACTAGAAGCAAACAAGCTAGAGCCAAGGGTTGCCCTGTTAAATAAATGCCTTCAATAGCTGCAGAGCACTAGAGGTTGCGCCCTTGTCTCTAGAGAATCTATGGTGGGTTGTGGCATAATCCCAAGTAAGGACAAGAACACTGATGACATCATTAAAGCTGGACCTTCGGGACCAAAGTCTGGCTAAGTGGGTCCTGGGGAGTAATGGTAGGGCTGGTCATCAACCTAGGAGTGGAATTAAAATCAGTATGCATCCCAACATAGACTGTGATGGCCCACAAATACTTGTACCATTGAAAGCTCCCCTAACTGGGGCAAAGCTCTCTGGGACTACAGAGTTTAAGGTATCCTGAACACAACACACACCACACACCCCGCCCCTCTCAAAACTTGTTTCAATTATGCTTTCTACTGGGAGCACACATATTGCCAACTCTAAAAATAAGATCTGTGCCTAATTGCAGGTAGTTGTGCATGGTTCAAATTAATAAAAATGAATCCCAAGGTGACAGTGGCACATGCCAGGAGTAATGACCATGTAGAGTGGTCGAAGATTTGGCTAATTAGTGAGAACTGAAGAGAAATTGTGGAACAAAGGGAGTGTAGTAACATTCAGTTTAAAATGATTTTCTGATTAACACAGAGTGCACATTTCCCAAAAAAAGAATGTAGAATGAGAATATTCCATAAGCAGCGGGAAGGCGACTAACAATCAAGTCTGTGACAGCTCTGGTTTAAGGTTTGTGGTGAACTTAACCAAATGAAACATTTTGAATTACTGTTTGCGGTTTGGAGGGTTTTCCATGCAACAAAATGTAAGCTAAAAAAGTCTTTAAAAAACTTTAGTAGTCCAAACGTATCAAAAGCTTAAACTGCTGGTTTCTTCTGATCAATTAAGGGCTTTTAAACGACATTCAAAATCTGAAATTCAGTGTGAGTAAAATCAAAGAAAACAGTACTGCGTTGTAGAAGATTCCAGAAGGCACCTATGAGTTCACATGTGTTCCCATTGAAAAGCATGGATTTGCTTTTCGGCATGGTTTGAATAGGTTTTCCCCCAAAACCTAAGACCAAATCTCAGTGGTAACAGGGAAACAAAGGACCAGTACTTTTTTTATTGCAGGCTCTGGAGAGTTCTTTTTCCACTGATTACAGAGCACATCAATGAACCCTGAAGGACACAACTTTTCATCTGTACGTCATAGGCATCAAAGCAATGTTGCTAGTTCATCTTCAGGTAGCCACTTCAAACGAGAAACTCCATTAGACAAGATACAGCATCAGTCTTGCCCGGCAGGGAACTGTGGCTATGTCCTCTAAAGCACCCTTCTAGCCATTGGTCTTCCCTCAGCGTTTGTCCGGAAAGGTCTACAAAGCTTGGACACAACTTGTTGATCATTGTGACGCAATCTTCATGCAATAAGACATGGTTGTCACCTTACCTGGTCTTGCCTAAGCGGTAGCAAATAAAACTGAACTGAAGCAGGCGATGTCAGAGGGGGTGATCTGCTTGCGTCCAAAATGATGGCCACTCTTGCAGCACTTTGCTAACTTCCGCAAACACATTTAAATTAAATCTACTAGTGCTCAAAAACTGCAGTTGATTTCACAGTGTATGTTTATAATCTTCTAGTGAAAGTCTGTCAATCTGTAGATCGAAATGGGTCCCATGTTGCTCCTGTGCTTGACTGTACAATGTTGTCCTGGCGGTTATCCTAGTATCTTGTACAGTAGTAATAGTACAGCAAAGCCAGCAATAGCACAGACCGCTGTTCCTCTCTTCGAGGGATGGCAATTAGGATCACGAAAATGTGAAGGGAGTCCCTCATGATTGTCAGCCATATGCATCCTGAGAAGTCTTGAGCACTACAGCAGAACACCCTCTTCACTAAATGCAAGGTGGCAACGGCAGACCACAGATCAACTTGTGCTCTGATAGGATAACCACTGTTATTCCGCAGAAAAGGTTGAGTACAAAGTTATTGTATGCACCAATAGAGGCCATTTTGTATTGGTATCAGCTGCCATTTCAGATTCCACGTCAATCACCAATATTAGGCTACACTATATTTATCAAGACTGCCTCAAGTACATATATGCCTGGATCCAATCCAAAGCAGTTGTGATTAACTGAGTATTGTGCTACTGCTACTAGGGTTCTGTCTGCACTTGGTTTTCGTTATGAGCACTAAACCTCCTAAAGTAGCACACCACAAATATGCATCATTTGGGCCTGTGGCGCTACCCTTAAGAAAGCTATGAGTCCCTTGACCCCTAAGAGTATCACTATCCTGGTCCATAACACTATCTTTGTAGAGATCAGAGCACTAAAATCATTCATGGCAGCGAGGAAGGCAAAGCTTCGGCAGCTAATGAGACACTGGGGGTGATTGAGAGGTGGGTCATTGAAATGGAGAAAGCCGTGGGGAGGATATCCTCTTCAAGATTACACGCAAGGAGGTTAGGTTCGCTATGTTTATAAGCATTGTAAAGATCGTGAGAAACAAAACATTCTGTTAAAGAAACAAAAATAATACCTGGATCCTGTGGCTAAACCCCAGCAGAAAAATAGATGTCCAAAAAGTTTTAAAAAAGGAAATACTCTGAAGATCTATTAAGGGAAAAACCAAATGGGCCCCAACATCAAAGGTTAACTGAAACAAATCTGACCGTGGCTACCATCTCACAGAAGCCTTTGATACCTACCACCGTTTTTGGCTGCAGTTAGGATCGTCCTTAAAGCGTTGATGGGTTGCTTAAGTTTTGTATAACTGTCTATGTGCATACGTCTTTCTAAAGGTAAAAACACAAGTTCAGCAATGGGAAAATTGTGTTTCGGGGTGACATGAGCTTTCACTTTGTGAATGTATGAATGAAGCATTTCTCACAAAAATGACAAGTACTTCTGGACTTAAGCCATTTGTTTATCATGCTTTATTCTGTAGCCATATTAAAAAAAAAACAGCAAAATATCTCTTTTCAATCCATTTTTTTTGTAAACACTTTATTGAAATTTGCAACATTAACATGCCCTCCACGCCCCCTCCCCCAACACCCCTCCTCCCCATCCCCTTCCTCCACCCCTTGGCAACTAGCATGTCCGTCTTAGTTAACCCTTCATTCGGGTTGCAACTCAATGTTCACTGTAAATCCAACAGTTTCAAACGCTGCGGGCACCACATCACCCTAAAATCGTCCTTGAACACATTCAGCACCTCGCCCCAATCAGCCGCAAAGGACTGAACTTTGTCCTCCATGGCATAGGATGCCCACTCCAGGGCTACGATTTCCCAAACCTTCCAGAGCCAGTTTTGGCATCTAGGGACCTCCGGCCTGCCTTTCCATCTCTGTGCAATTAACAACATTGCTGCCAAGGTCAAGATTGCTTTCGCCTTCTCCCTACCTCTGGTTTGCCATGCCTCCGGGTCACCCTGTATGCCCAAGAGGATCTGGACCGGAATTCCTACCTCCTCCCGACCGAAGGCTTGCTCCTGTGCCTCCCATATTTCTTCCCAGAAAATTCAAATCTTTAGGCACCTCCACCAGATATGCTCCGCCGTGCCTGCCTTCCTGCATCCCCTCCAACACTCCCCCGATACTGAGGGGTATATCCTATGTAACCTATCGGTGGGTATAGTGCCATCCAAATAAGATCTTGTACCATGCCTCTTGTAATTGGGAAGCTTTGGCTAATTTGGGTATTCTCCTCCACAGTTTCTCCCATTCCAGCCTATCTATTTCTCGCCCCAAGACCCGTTCCCAATCCCGCATATAAGCCCACGGGGTTCCCGCCTTCACTGCATGCAACATTTTATAGATGTTGGAAATAAGCCTTCTCGTGCCATCGTTAGTGAGAAGGAATTTCTCAAATTGGGTTGGGTCCCGAGTTGCCGCTAATCTAGCCTCCGGGTGTAATACCCAGTAACGTATCTGTGCTTATCGGAACCTGTCACTCTCTTGTACGGCAAATTCCCTCTTGCAATCGCAAAATGATAATACTTCCCCACCCCGAAACATGTCACACAATTTCCTGCAGCCTCCTTCCGACCATCTTGAGAATGCCCCCCTCTCCAAACCCGGAGTGAAATTCCATTTCCGAAAATGGGGGTAAAAGGGGATGGAAAAGTAGTGATTCCTCTAGGACCTGTCATTCTGTCCCATATATTGGCCATCAGTTTAGTAATAGTGCTCTGGTAGAGATGCCTACGTCTGTGCTCCTTAGGGAGCCACAAAACTTCGGCTACGTTCCGGTGTGCCACAGCCCTGTCCATCCTTACCCATATTTTATCTTGCGTTCCCGCGTCTCCCTTCAGCCACTCTCTTATGATGCGCAATTGCGCAGCCTCATAATATTGCTGAAAATCAGGCAGTGCCAGCCCCCTCTCATCCCTAGGTGCCGTCAGCAATCTAGCCCCCAACCTGGGTCTTTCTCTCCCAAATGGACTCCCTCGTCAACTTACCCAGCTTCTTGAAGAAACTAACTGGAACCGGTTGAGGGATCGCCTGAAAAAGATACAAGCAGCGCGGGAGCGTGACCATTTTAGCCGCGGCTATCCGCCCCAACCATGGCACCCTCAGATTCCTCCATCGTCGAAAGTCCCCCTTAATTGCCTTGAGAAGCGAAGGAAAGTTTGCTACATACCACCCTCCTAAAGTCGCCACAATTTTCACCCCCAGATATCGAATCCCTCCCGGGCTCCACTGAAAGGCAGTATTCTCTCTCGATCGGCTGCCCTTACCGTTAAGTTCTGAATTTCTGACTTCTTAGTGTTAATTTTTAATCCCGAGGCTGCCCCAAAGGCATCTAGTAGAGTCACACTCGCCGGGAGTGAATCCTTCGGGTCGGACAGCATAAGCAGCATGTCATCCGCAAAGGCCGCAACTTTCTGTTGCTCCCCCCCAAAGGGAATGCCCCGGATCTCCGTGGAGTCCCTAATTGCTTGCAATAAGGGTTCTAGATATATTGCGTAAAGTATTGGGGAAAGCGGGCATCCCTGCTTCGTCCCCCGCTGCAATTGGATTGGCCTAGAGGTGGTTCCATTGACCATCACCCTAATCGTAGGGGCTTGATAATTGGCCCTCACCATTGTCAAACTCCCCACCAAATCCCATTTTCTCCATAACCTGAAACAGATAGGTCCACTCCACGCGGTCAAAAGCCTTCTCCGCATCCAAAGCCACCAAGACCGCAGGAGTGAGTGTTTTCTGGACTTTTTCTATGATGTGGGCCAACCGTCTAATGTTGTCAGCAGTTTGCCTTCCCCTAATAAACCCGGCCTGATCAGGGTGTATCAAGGATGGGAGGATAGAGTCGAGCCTATTCGCCAGAATCTTAGTGTAAACCTTAACATCGAGGTTGATCAAGGCAATGGGTCGGTAAAACGTGCTCTCCTCCGGGTTTTTATTTGGTTTGAGGATAAGGGTGACACTAGCCTCTTCCATGGACGGGGCAATACTGCTACATCGGCGGAAGGAGTTGAATAATGAGACCAAATGCGGCGCCAGAAGAGAAATTAATAGTTTATAAAAAAAAACGCAGTAAAGCCGTCTGGACCATGGGCTTTATGGCTGGAAGGCCTCTTATCGCTCCCCTTACTTCCTCCTCCGAAATTTCCCGATTTAGAGCCTCCCTCGTATCTCTGCTAAATTCCCCTAAGTGCACCTTTCGCAGGAACTGTTCCTGTAAGTCAATATCGGGGTGCTGTGAAGAGTACAGGGAGCTAAAGTACTCCGCAAGGGTCTCCTGTAACTCCTCCTGTCTTGTGACACAGGCCCCTGAGCCTGCCTTCAATGCTGTAATCACATTGCTCGCCCTTTTGGCCTGTAGTAGACGCGCCAAGAGAGCATCCGCTTTATTGGCCTTAGCATAATACTTTTGGCTGACAGCTAATAGGGCTCCCTCTGCCTTTTTTGTACGCAGGAGGTTCAGTTGCCCCAGTGCCTTCCTGTATTTTCGCATTGCTATCCGAGAGGGGGTGTCACCCGCCGCCTGTCTAGCTGCATCCACCTGGGCTTCCAATTGGGCTTCCAAGGCCTGTACCTGTTTCATCCAGTGCGCTGATAGAGCTATGAATTCCCCCCTAAGTGTGGCCTTAAACGCATCCCACCTTATACCCTCGTCGGTGTCCTCCTTCCTGTTACTCTAAAAAAATTCCTTGATTTTCTCTTCAACCCTTTCCCGCACCTCTGGGTCTCTCAATATAGCTTCGGGCAATTTCCAGCCCCACAAACCCTTTGCCCTCCGACCCAGCCCCATCACCAGGGAGACCGTTTTATGATCTGCTATCCCAATCGGCCCGGTGGCGACCTCCCGTATCTTCCCCAATAAGCCTAGCGACACCCATATGTAATCTATCCTGGACTGTGATCCATGAACTCCCGACAGGAAAGTGTAGCCGTCCTCCTCCCCTTTCAACTCCCTCCAGACATCTCAGAGCCCCATGATGCCAATCCTTTCCTTCAGGTCTGCCGACATCACTGCCCCTCCCCCTCCACCTCGCCTCTCAGATCTATCTCTCTCCCCATCCCAGGCGATGTTGAGATCCCCATTAAGACAATCTGACCCCAGCTCTGCGCCTCCAGCACTTTTAGAAAGCGTTGTAGAAATAGCTCTAGACCTGAGTTGGGGGCGTAAACTACGGCCAGAGTATATGGGGCCTCCTGGAATTTCCCCCTGACTACTAAATATCTCCCTTCCTTATCCCTGATCACGTCACAGACTCTAAAATCCACCGTGTTTCTGATAGCTAAAGCCACCCCCTTCATTTGTTTTGACCGGGGGCATGGAGGATCTGGTCGAAACCACGCAGTTTTAATCTGCCTTGGTCTGAGCACCTCAAGTGTCTCTCCTGGAGCCCCATGAAGACTGGCCTTTCTTTCCGTGTAAAGTGCTCCAGTTTTTTCCTTTTAAGGGGGGTATTCAACCCCCTCACAACCTGAGAGTGCCCCCTTTCCCTTCGCTTCAGCCAACTGCTAGCTGCCCTCCCCCAACTACTCCCCCCTCTGCTCCCCCCCTTCCCCCACCTCCCCCCACTCTTCCCTCCACTCCTCTCCCCCCCATACCCCCCCGAAGGCTAACACCTTCCCGGTCTTTCCCCATACCTAATACGGATAACAGCGCCCTTTCGGCTTCCCACATGTTTGCTCCCCTGTAACCAGTCAGCCTACATCCTCCTTATTGAGGCCCACTACCTCAGATAAACCCAACACAAGTTAGGGCTTTGACTTATTCTCGCAGCTGGGTGAACCCGGCTTTCCTTTATTCTGCAGTTCACTGTGTCTTGATCCTCTACGCCTTCTGTCACCAACAGTTGTCCATTCCCATGGTCGGGGCCTAGGGCGGCCATGCCCACTTTTCTGGCTCATGGCTGCAGCAGCTTCCTCCAAGTCTAATCCCAGGAGGCCTGCCCCCTCCTGTAAGGAAGTAACCCTTCGCTGGACTCCCTCCCATTCGAAGGCCAAGCCAAATGGAAATGTCCATTTATATCAAATCGCCTTTTCATTGAGGACCTTCAGCAGTGGGCCCATATGCTTCTGTTTCACGAGTGTAATACCCGCCAGGTCCTGAAAAAGAGCAATCTGCTGGCCCTCATACATTATGGGCTCTTTTGGTCTAGCTGCCCTGAGGACCGCCTCCTTCTGGGCGTATCTGGAGAACGCTGCTAGTACATCTCTCGGTCTCGCTGACTGGCCCTTGTTCAATCGCCCGGTTCTGTGCACCCGATCTAGCTCCAGAGCCTCAGGGTTATCCTCGGCCAGGATGTCAGCGAAGATGCCCCGAAACACCGCCTTCAAAGACTTATCCGGGACTGATTCCGGCAGCGATTTCACTCTTATATTGATCCTGCGAGATCTGTTCTCTAAGTCCTCCATCTGAATTTCGAGATTTCTCGTGGCGACATCCAGTCTTTCTATAGCCTCACTGTTACCCAAGATATCGTTGCCCATCTTTTGCAGGCCTTCCTCCAGCACATCGGTCCTCTCCCCCAGCTGGCGCATCTCTTGCTTCATTTCCCCAATGGCTTCAATCAAGTCATTGCGCATTAGCTGGAATTGTTCCTGAGAGGTTTTCGTTAGATTCGCCTGTAGGGCGTGCAGCTCCCCCAGGAGTTCCTGTCTGGGCAAGGGTGCCAGATCCTCTGCCTCCCCTGGAATGGCAACCTCTACCATCTTCCCTCCGACTGTCCCGGCTCCCACTCCTGCCGCCTGCGCCGGCCACATCGCCTGAAGGGGGCTCTGTGCTTCTCCCGAGGAGTGGGGGACTCTTCCCCCCTTTTCCCTTGAGCTTCGTGGACATACTGCTTATATCTCCGCAGCGTGAATTGTCTCTGTCTGCTCGCCCCGTTCTAGCGCACCTCAGCCCCCGACGTAAATGAGCTCTATCAGTGCTCCAGATAAGATTTTGAGGTGGGAGTATTTTACGCATGCTTTTTCAAATTAGAGAGTAAATGGAATATCAAGAGTGTAAAAATTAGTTTTCTCCTCTGCAAGAGAGTAAAACATATCCAACACATACTATCGAATAGTATATTTTAAAGCGCAATATGCAGAGTGGTGATGGAAGTCTTTCTTGAAAGTAACAGCTTTAAAGTTGTACTGCGTTTGTTCCAAGTACATTTTTCTGAACAAACACAGTAAAACTTTAACACCGCCAGTTTTGGGGAAAGGCTTCCCTCACCTCTCTGCCTAACAAAATGCAAGTGCGCACATTCAGGGGTGCACCTAGACTAAAATTTAGGTGGGGGCTAACCCTTCAAATGTTGAGAGGGGCACTAACTTCAGAGACGGTGGAGGAGTGGCAAACTTACTTGTGTAGGGGGCATCTAACTTCATTACTCATTGTAATTAGACTATTCCAGTGCAGCTTCAATGTTACAATCAGTGAACTCTCTCCTTTAAGTCTGAAACACATTTTAAAAGCATAATTCTTTTGAAATGCAGCACGTTGACAGGTACTGTGCCAGTTAACGTGTTGCATTCGGATAGAATTGTTCTTGTGGATTTGGTTTAAACTTTGTTCTCCCCCCCCTTTATGATTTTCCCCTTGTCTACCCGTAATGGCGGCGTGCTGTGCAAGTGTTGCCTGCTTAATGCCCCCCTTCACGCCCGCCTGCGGCGAAGAGCCTGCGACTGTAGGTGCTATATGCAGCCGCAAAGATCCTTGTAGGCTCTTTTCTCTCTGAGATAATGTTGTGGTCTATCTACAGGCTTCCTTGAGTAGTGAACACTGCAATCCCAGTCACATCAGGTGCGCGGATTTGGTTCGGGTCAGGACTCGGCGGATAGGAGCTTGAAGTCCCCAATGGCACCGACAGCTTCCCGCATGGCCGACATTGCCATTAGTTTCTCACTGCTCAGTCGTGCTAGCGCATCTACCGTGGAAGCTTTGCGCTCTGCCCATCAGTGTCGGTGTCTCTTGCTGCTCACTGCTGACCATTCCCTGCACCGACCACCACGCCCACAAACTCCAAACTCACCTCTTCTTCGGCACTTCAAGACCCTTGCACTCTCCTCCAGTTCCAACTGCCCACATGCTGCTCACCCAAGCCGTACGCCTATACTGGCACTGGTTCACGCGTGACGCAGCGCCTGATCCGAGGGTCGGACTGGGTATAAAATTGCCTCGCGAACCAATGAAAAACTGGTCCAGAGTTTCAAATGGCTATTCATTTTTTTTGTGACAGAACTGTTTGTGTAGTACCCAAGGGGACGTTTTTGATCAAATGTGATGCACATTTGTGTATTTTAAAGAATGTTTATTTGGTAATACTTTTCAGAACTGCTAGCTGCATGAAGTAACTTATCAAACTGGCTCACATGGAGCAAAAAAGTGGCCCACTTTGACCATATAAGCTGGCCCACACTAGGTTTTTGTGTTTTTGGTTCGGGCATTGCCCTATAGGCCAGTCCAAGCCTGCTGCTCCCCAGCTCTTGGTGTCTTGCTCTCCAAAGTCTGCACAGTCCTGCCTGCGCCTGGCAGTGGGCGATAAGATCTCTCAGACGACATAGTGGGGTGGGGGGGGGTGCCCATTCCCACTGGCGCCCTAGTAGGGCCTGCTAACAGAATCAATATTGTCCAGTTACGTTGCAGTGACACACGGGGGGCAAAGGGCATTTGTGGCTGTGGGGGATGGGGCCAGGAGGGAGTATGCGAGGTTTCAGATGTGCCAGAGTCTGGGGGCAGCGTCATTGTGTCTGGAGGGGGCTGCTTGCCACTCACTTATGCATCGCCTATTCTGCTCGGCCCCACTGGCGTGGCTAAGAGGGTCAGTACCTGATTAGAAGCCTTGAATGTTTAATCTACCACACATCGTACACAGATGCAGCTGTGTGCTGTATCTGCTGCATGGCATGCACGCGCATCGTGCATAGAAGTTATGACCTGGCGGGTGACAGCCTGGCTCTAACCCTGCATGGCACATGACCATGCTCCATGTGTATATGCAGTGCATTCAGCGTGACTGCCATCACGTCTGGTCGTGTGTGTGCAATCTATGTTGACGGTTGGTTCATGTTGCGTGAGCAGTATATTGTGTGGTCGTTATTTCTGTGTATGTTATGTGCACACACCCATACACACACGATGTTTGAAGTCATTTTCCTGTGCAACGCAGCAATGCGTGTAAAGTGTATTGTACTGAACACAGAGTCAGGAGATTTGCGTGCAAGAAATTGATGCAGCATGTTTTCACATAGTTCTCTTAAACGGGTGCATTACCCCACTGAGCTATCACACATTCTCGAAGAATAACAGCAGCATATAGAGGACTCCAAATTGTGCCTGCTCCGTTCACACAACGGTACACCCCTTTTTGGCACCGCTGTTTCGGCGCGGCCGATTCGGTGCGGCAGCCAGTTCGGCGTGTCCATTTTGGCGCAGAAGCCTTTCTGGTGCCGTTGATTTGGCACGAGGGACGTTTGGACGTGGCTGACATTGCAGCCACGTCTAAACGCCCTCACGCCAAATACACTTCCAGAGCCCTGTGGACACAACGGGTCAAGTGACCACTGGTTGAAAACTCCATACAAGGAAAGTACGTAGCTTTGGTATGAATTTCTGTGTGATTAGTTATACATCTGTCAGTTGTGTAAAAAGAAGGTGCGTTCTTTTTTGCTTGCCTTTAATGTATGCTGTCGAATTTTGGTGAAAGCAGGGTGAAAGTGCAGCTCACGATAACGAAAGTCCGCTATTGCTGGAGGATGTTTATTTCTTCTCTAGTTCATATTCCAACGGACTGCTTACACATGGGTTCTACTAGCTCCAGTTGTTGTCGTATTGTTTTTAAACAAGCACTGACTGGATACTGAGCACAGTCCAGTTCTTTATTTCAGTTGTATCTTACAACCGGATACGGGTGTGCAAATGTGCAGCGCTTCACGCCATATTACGAAACCCATACCTCTGCAGTCAGGTTACACAACTTCCCAGTGCGGCTGTCACAGCAACCGCCCTGTGCCTTGTGGATGGATATACGTAACATGTGTAGCGCATACAGCTCTCCGGGCTTCCACCAGAGGAAAAATACATCTTTTAAATTACATTTTAGACTTTCTATCTTTCCCGGAGTGAGGATGTCAGAATGTCCGTCGGTGGTTGTTCCGCCGGTCCCCATACATCCCAATGGAAACATGTCAACTGGTGGCTTTTCCAACAGTCCCTTATAGCTCAATGGCACAATGTCCGTCGGTGGTTGCTTCACCGTTAAATTTTTCAAAGTTTCACCACTTAATAAGTCTCAACATTAATTGGTAGTCATTTTATCGACCATGAAAGCATACAGTTCCGGGTGGACGCCCCGGAATCCTAACCTGTTCGCTTCAGTCTGCGGGTGCATTAATCTACTGAGCTACCTGACTGGTTTGAGCTATCCGCTCTGTCAAATACGCCTGGGTAGGTTCTGTTGAGGGGCAGTGCTGTGTGCGTGGTGGTCCTAGTAATGAAATAGCAGAAAGCGTTGCCAGGCACAACTGAAGGTGATTGTGTGTTTGGCCCCATGCCTGAAAAAGCATGGCGTGGTGCATCCGAAATGCAATGCGAAAAAGAACAGGGCGGTACTAGAACGGGCAGGCCGATATGAGGAGCACTGGCAAAGTTGGAAGTGGGCTTAAAAGGGGAGGCTCCCCGTCCCTTTACAGCCTTGAGATCTGCACATCATGTCTGTAGCGTGTTACAGAGAAAAGTCATAGCCCCGGCAACAGTAAATACTGAGGTGCACTGATGGAGCTGTGTCTAGTGCCTAACAATAACACTGAAGGTGGCTCTGTGAATCGTGTGTTTTGGGTAGTCCTCAGTACAGATGCACAAATACCTGTTTATGCCGCGCTTTAAAGCACTGAGGATGCGCGTTCACGGAGATCAAATCGCGTCCAGAGATGTGCCTTTGCAACCAGGGGACAGGAATACCAACTTCTCCAAGTGACCAACTTGTGTGATCCTATGCGACCCACGTGGATCTTCTTATGGATCTGCTGAGAATTAGGTGTGCTTAAATACATTTCAAACACAGACAGACACCCAGCTCCCTCACCCCGCGTCCCCATAAAGAGGGCCATGCACACACAAATCCTGGCCTCGCATCTTTTGATCTCATCTGTCAGATGGCCCCTGAAGCTGCAGCGTGGCTGGGGGCTGTGGCTATGGCTATGGCTATGGCCCACCAAAGTTCACGACACGAGCTGGGACTCCTCCGCGCTGCTGCTGTAAATGTGTAAATGGCATGCACATGTGCCATGCCAGGATCTGATCACACAGAGCCCCTCACGCCAAAACATATCGGTGGCGAAACATTCCTGCCCCGACCTTGGCGCGCCTAATCGTCCTGCTCCGTCACACAAAGCTAGCATTTGCTAAATATGTGTGCCAGCGCCATCTGCTGGAAAGAAAGAATAGGGGAATTCACAAAAAAGTACCTGCGGAAATGGTACGAAAATAAAAATAAAATGGGGCTTATTTACAGTATTTTACTGCGTAAAAAGCCCAAATACGCCCCTTATCTGGAAGGCTGAGGCCAAGAGAGATGTTGAGAGACCTACCCTTCAGGAATGGCATAACAAAGTGAAATATCTACTTTATAAGAAAGAAGAATTGAAATTGAAAAATCTATATATGCCCCATGTCGGAGTTTTTTTAAATCATCATAAATTCCTAGCCTTTTTGACCCAAGGGTTTCACTTAGTGTGCCTGCGAGAGACCTGGTGAAAATGAGTGAATCCTTGATAAATTTCAATATTGTAGAAAATGACAAACAATTGACTAAATTGCAATCAAATTGTAATTTGTTAATGGTACAATGTCGCGTGGAACATATCCAAAATATGTCCTAAATAGAGCAAGCATTTTAAATATCTTTAGTCACATACATGCTTTAGAATATTTGCAAAGCAACGATATTACATGTTGAATTCCTACAAGATCGGGATCGGAGTATTGCCAGACTATGGATACAATCAGAGCTAATTTTGAATACTTTGTGGTTAGCGAAGAAGAATTCTTTATATTGGGCTTTATACTGTCACAAGACTATATTTTTAATCAAAGTCTAGCAATGGTACAGTTAGTTTATATTCAGAAGCAAGCACTTGAAGAGTCCAGAATGTAAAGGTTAAGTGCTGGGTCTAATACGAATGTTTTTAATACAAACAGAAGAAATGACCCCAGAAGCAGTAAACCCTATTCAGATGTAAAAGAAATCCACATATTGCAAATTACTTATTCAAATGATAATTCGAATGACACAAGATTAGTCAAACAACTTGGTTGCCCAGTGGGTTTAGGGCCAAACACGAGAAGACCACAGCAGTTTCTAAATAACAAAAGAAACATGTAACATCTCATGAAATCCCTGCAGGAGTCCTATAAATGGGTAAGTTGGAATACAAGGGGTTTTAGGCATCTGTTATTTGGGAAAGCAGATAAATATTTTTATATATTACTACAGGAGACTTGGCTTGTAGAAGCGCCCGTATGGGAAGATCACTCTTACCCTAGTTCCTGCAACAAGAGGAATCATGGGTTGGCCAGCCTCAGGTCTTATGATAGCTGTGAAATCCAGCAGTGGCCTAGCCTTGGAATCTTGGGCTTCACCAAACTCCTACATCCAACTTGCCAAGATTAAATCTGAGGAGGAGTCCTTTGCAGTATTGAATATATATTAGAACCACGCAGGATTTCAGACAATGCATGTTTCTGGAGTGTAATTCAAATGCTTGACTTGATCAATAATGAGCCAAACATTTTGCAGGTGTTGATAGCCGGGGATTTGAACATCAACTGTTAACCGATAATAGACCCGAAGGAAACAGATGTTTCAAAACATTGGCCATCACTAATGAAAGAGATATAGTTTATTATGGTTAATGGCTTAGTCAGAATAATATTCCTCCAAGGCCAACATGGAGGCGTGGTAGCTCCATTTCATGTATTGGCTACATATTTGTACAAAGAAGCATGTTTAATAGAGTAACATACTTTGAAGTAATAACTCAATCACAGAGTGACCACAATCTGTTGGCTTTAACTTGGATATGTGCTGATCAGAAGATTAAAAATGGGTATTATTCACCACAAGTTGATCTACCAGGAGGCGGGAATAGATCCAGGTGGACGACAGTCATTAGAATGTCAACAAGTTTATATGGATAGTAAAGAAATCTTACTTCATTAATGCATAGTAGAAAGTGAAGGTAAATGTGTTGCAATTATGAGTTTATTTGAACTACAACTGCCTCAGCCCTCTGAGATTTGTTGTAAGCACAAATATAAGTTTGATCAAGCTGTTAGCGATAAGAAAACACAACTCCGAAAGGATATCGGGGACATTTTCCATTTAGAGGTTGCCCGACGAGTAGCTCCGACACAAAAGATCAAAATGAAATATAGGAATTGGTGTAAGACTCACCGAGCACAAGTCTTGCAAAATGACGGAGAACAGATTTTGAAATCTATTGAATCTAAAAATACGGGCCAAATTTGGGCAACACTCAACAGTGCTGTTCAAGATAATCAATCTCCTTTCAAAACAATGCTGTACATGAAGCTGTGTGGAAACAGTGCTATGAGCAGATATATGGCCTTCAACCACAAGATCAAAAACTTTATGCCATTCCCTGGGTATCTAATGACTATACTTTTTTTTTTTTAAAGATGATATTCTTATAGGTAGTCAGTCAAAATCTCAAAAAAAAAATCTCGAACAACAATAAGGTCGAAAAAAAAGACAGAAAAAGTCTAATTTCTCTTTTTTTAATTATATATTTATTTTGGGGTCTGGGATTAAAAAAAAATGGTAAAAAAAAAAATTAAAAAAGGGGGTTGAGGGGGAACACCCCCCATTTCAAATAAAAAACGTCATTAAAAAAAAATGCGACTTTTTTTTCGAGATTATTTTTCGAGATTATGACCATAAACCATTCTTATACTGATTTGGAAAATGACTGGGTCCAGAGCTCCGGGTAGAGATGGTTTGACGAATATAATTTTCAAGAGTCAACCTGACGCTTGGGCTTAAATATTAGTTGATCTATTTAAGGATATACTAGCAGCCAAGCAAATACTGCCCACATGGATGAAATCAATAATTACCATCTATAAAAAGGTAGATCGTGCTCAACCTCAAAATTATCATCCGATTGCACTATTGGACATCCCTGGGAAAATCTTTGCATCTGAGAGATAATTTTCGAACAGGATTTTCTGCGGGTCTTAGCACATCAGTAAACCTGCTAGCACTATCACCAATGAAGCGCCGAAGTCGGCTCACAGGGCAAGTTATTAACATGGCTTTTATAGATTTAAAAATTGCCTTTGACTCTATCTCAAGGAAATTGTTATTTATGAAACTGGAGAAAGCAAATTGTTTGAATTATAGATTAGCTCGAATTTCACAATTTTATACCAACACTTCTGTTCAAGTTCGGATTAAACCAAGATGGCCTACTCTACCAGCCTTCTTATACACAGAGGTTTAAAACAAGGCTGTATTTTAGAGGCAACTCTAACTTTTTTTAATTTAATATTGGCAAAAGTTTTAATAAAGTGAGATCGGATTCACTAAAAATAGGTGATTTTAAGATACCCTGGCTTTTATATGCTGACAATTTAGTTTTAATTTCTAAAACTCCAATAGGTTTACAAAACGCATTGATTGAGCTTTAAGCGTATGAACAAAAACTCCTCATTTATAAACTTGGAAAAGACTAAAGTAATGACTTTTAATCCGTCTAAATTGAAGCAAAGAAAAGTTGCTTTTAACTGGAAAATATATAACAGCCCTGTGTGCGTGGTGAATGAGTATTGCTATCTTGGATTTCTGGCGAATAATCGGTTGAACTTCCGTACCATATTGATTTAAAAAAAAAAAAAACTCCAATGCATCTCAAGCGAGACTGATTCATCAAGAATATGGAAAGCTCTCCTATAAACCTCTGTTTATTTATTACAGACAAAAAACAGTCCTGATTTTAACATACAGTGCAGAAACCCGAGTGTACCAAGGAGTGTTGTATTGGACAAAACTCGAAGGTGCCTACTGGAAAAAGGTACTAATACTTCCACCAAGCCAACCAATGGCAATAATTAGATATGAATTGGGACTTTTATCACTGAACATAATCGTGGTGTGGACAATTTTAACAATGTACAGAAAAAGTGTGAAAGAACCCAAACCCAATTTTTAAGGGTCATTGCCACATTAGCATTCTCTACTTTTGATAATTCACTGGAACCGTGGGTACAGCTTGCTACTCATTATATGGAAGTCGCCAATATATCGATAGAACTGTTGATAAACAATCCAGTGAAAGCGAAAACCAAATTGCAGTGGTATGATTGGCACCAGACTAGATTAAAATGTCAAAAGTATTCAAAGTGGTGTTCCCTTGTGGAAACCGTTGAATACTCCAGAATTATATATGTTAAAAGTACAGGTATTTGTTCTTAAGATTGAGACCAAACTTATGGCCTATGAAAGATCTAATGGGGACTTGAACTAATGCATCTGCGAATTAACGAGCATGTAGACACTGTAAAAATGTATCGGAACCGGAATCATTGAAACATATATTAATCCAATGCTCAGCCCTACGCGAGCAAAGGAAATTATATTTGCACAAGTCATTTATAGACTACTGAAAACACACAAAATGATGTGGTCTAAAATGTATAATGGCGTACACATTGCACTGACTCTTGCATTAATAAGATTCTTACAAGATCCTCTTCTCGGATTGACAACTCAATAAACGGACCTCAATGAATAAGAATGTAATGGTAAACCTTGATAAAAATGAAATTTAAACTGTAACATATACAGATATAGATTGTTTTTGTGAACAATATATTAAAACTGATGTCGTTAGTTTTTAAATATATTGTAAAAGTGTTATGAATTATCTATTTATTTATAACATGTGTTGTATTATCTCATAAGTGTGTATTTAAAGGTTTCATTTTTGTAACCAAATCAATATAAAAAAAAAATTAAAAAAAGACCCCTCCTGCACTAACACAATCTTTATATGTGATCCAAAAATCCCATCTCAACCTTTTCTGCTTGAACCGGTCACAGATGCCACTGTGTCTAAGGCTCTCAATCAATTTAAATCTGCCTCACCTGATGATGCCATACCGTTGCATATGATCCAATCGCTTCCATCACATTTATTTCTTTTTACACATCTGCCATCAGTCATTCTTTTTCTACTGGCTCCATTCCATCTACATTGAAAAAGGCCATCGTACCTCCCCTCTTAAAAAAGCCTCATCTCCATCCCCTGGGATCCTGGGGTTATTCCTCTGGGCGAAACGGGGGGGGGGGGGGGGAGGCATTCCCAGTCTCAGGGCACATTCCCCGTCTATGCACGCACCTACTCCTTGCAGCAAAAATCGCATTGGCCAGGTTATGGAAAAACGAAGATGGTGGTCCAAGTGTTGGGACATCGCGGTTGCCGAAAAGGTCACGGCACAATCCGTTCAGCTTTGAATAGAGCCCTAAACATTTGGGACCCATTTAATGACTACGCAGTCAAGTTCCCAGCACTCACCAGAAGGCCCCCACTCACCAGATGGCTTCAAGGAAGCCCACTATTAACCCATAGACTCCAGCCAAAGCAGCCCAGAGCATGGGACCCCACTTGATTACCGCGAATAGGCAAGGTTATGGAAAACAGGGAGCAGGTTACCAATACACACTCTCCCTTGACATACAACTCGAACTGTGTTTTTGTGTTGGGGCGATTACCGATCACTACAATGTTGTTGCTGTTGTGTTTATCTGTAAAACCCAATAAAATATGAAAAAAAGCCTCATCTGAATCCATCTTCCCCAGACAGCTATTGCCCCATCTTGCTTCTGCCGCACTTATGAAGCTTATGGAAATCATTGTAAAACCTCAACTCTCGAGTTCTCAAGTCGAACCACTATGTTCACGATTTCCAAGCAGGTTTTAGGCCCACTATGGAAAACGAATCTTAAGATTTCAGTCCTTGATGACTTGGCACTGATGCAGGACCATGGAGAGGTAGGAGTTTTAATTCGCCTAGACCTCTCCGAGGCCTTCAACACCGTTGGCCATGCCACCTTGATTCAACGCCTCGAACAGGCCAGTCTTGGTGGGCCCACTCTGGATTGGTTCGTCCGGTTTCTCTCAGATCGTCAGAAAACAGTTTATTTCCTTTCTCCTCCCCTCTACACATGGTTGCTTGTGGTGTCCCCCAGGGTTCTTCTTTCACCACTTTTATTAAATCTTTATATCCAACCTCTTTCGGACCTTATTTTGTCTTTTGGTGTCCACGTTTACACCTATGCGGACAACACTCAGCTGCTCTTTCGCGTTGATTCTTCTTCGTTGAACCTCAGTTTAGGGAATGTCTTTCATCGATCGCAACATGGACGACGGAGAATTGGCTGAAACTCAATGGCAGCAAAACAGAGGTTCTTATCAGTGGTACCGCTGACCCATCCTCCGTTTGGAACTCTGACTTCTGGCCTGAAAATCTGGATGTTCCCCCTCCGTTACACCCCCGCTCCCCCGTGTCCTTAGGTCAAGAGTCTCATGATCAAATTGCCCTCTTCCTGCTCCTGCAAAGCAAAAAATGCAGCAGTCTTACCGTGCTACAGGGGTAAAATCATCTATCATGGGCTCTCTGGACTATTGTAACGGGATCTAGCTGGGACAACCCAAATACCTAGTCCAGAGACTTCAGAATGTGGCTGCCCAGTTGCCTTTGGTTGCTCCAAAGCTGGAGCACCTTGCTCCAAACCTTTTACCGAACTCCATTGGATTCCGGTTAGGAAACAGATCCTCTTTAAATCCTTATTCATTGTCATCGGACCATTCATGTGTCTGGCCCCTCCTTTATGCAACAGAAACTAGTCTATCACCTTGCAGTCTGTGCTGAAGTGATAAGAATCTTCTGGTTGTTCCCCGCTTTCGGAAGGCCAGGGCTGGAGGTTGCTCTTTCTCAGTACGAGCACCTATGCTGTGGAATTCTCTTCCACAAGAACTCTGTGATATTCCCAATCAGCTCCGTTTTAGAAATAATTTAAAGACTTTCCTGTTTAAAATCTAACTGAGTTTGTTAATTGTCTCTCCATCTGCGGCCCTCACTATTCATCTCTGGTTTCTCCTTTAGCACCCGGATGCCTCCGGGCCTGGACTTGCGCTTACCAAATTTAATAAGATACCAGGATCTGCAGTCATGACGACTAAGGACTAAGGCTCCAGCAGCACCCCTCTACTTGTGAGAGAGCAGAAAAAAGTGACATGCAGGGCCCAGAAGGAACTTCTCCTCTTGCCTGGATCTTGCATTGACTGGGGCATAGAATCTCAACCTAGCGGATTTAGAGCCCCAGGCTTCGTGAGATCAGGCAACAAGAGAAGTCTCCTCTTCAGATTATGGATGCCAGCTACATGTCCACAACTCTTTAGTGCTCTGGGAGGACGACCGCAGCGAAGCACTGTGGAAGCTCTCCCCACTGACAGAGCAGAACTTCACTTTCAGCAGATGGCTTGGGAAATGGCTGTTTCAGCAGCAGTCTTCCAGCGCCCCTCTGCGACCTCTTGTGCTTCGGATCTAGGGCTTCAGTGGACAACTAAAGGAAAGGCTCCAGATTCTCACTTGACATAAAAAGAAATGTGGGCTGGGATAAGCCCAGTTCACCTTCAGGGGACCTGCAACATTCAAATTCTTGGGGGATGTTTCATCATGAAGAACCAGCAAAGGGACATTCATGACCTAAGGCAAGGTTTGGGGTGTATATTGGTGCAGTCTGCAGCCCCTTAGACAGCCCAAAGCAGTTCCATGCACACAGTCTACTTTCTGGGCCCTGGCCAGATCCATCGAAGAGGTATTACCACATATAGCCATTTCCTACTAACCTGGCATGAAGACAGTCAAAAAGGACAGTAAATCACAAAGCGATGGCTTACACACATCACCAGCAATTGTGACCAATATGATGCACACATGGCTGTAAATTAAACGTAAAGAGGTTTGGCAACTAAACATTGGTTTGAACAACTGAGACACAGAGTTTATGTGCAGCCATACACAGACAAACATCATCTAAATGGAACCTTAGCTCCAACCAATATATTCTTTCTGGAACATTATCTACATCCCACCATATTCCATAGTCTGTCTCCCTTTCTACAACATGTTTTTATGTAAGAGGAAAAGATGAAAAACTGTGAAAAGTAGACAAGCAAGCTAATATTCCATTAATACATAAAAACGCAGACAAAGGAATATGTGTGCGAGTAGCAGCATCGTGCATGAATTGAATGCAACATCCTCTTGCTTCAAATATGCAACCTTAAAGACATTCCAATTTCTAAATCCCATCATTAATAGGTCTCTGTTTCTTACACGTTTTGTATTATGTCACTTTACCTAAATACATTCACTATGATGCAAACATAGTACTTCATAGGTCCTGAGAAACCTTGAACTTTTGAAACAAGTGTTGACTTGAGCATTCACATTGAAAATTTAAAATCGTATCATCCAGCTCTCAACAAAAAAGTACATTTGTCATTTTTAAATATGCCACCAAATGTTCCACATTATGCCACTTAAGTAATTGTCAGATAGACAAATCCATGTCAATTTCTGTTATGCAGGGCCTACAGCCCTAATGCTAATTTCACTTTTGAGCAACAATTGCCTTTGTGAGAGAGCGTTTCCAAACAGGAGGCTCAATGAAGACATTAGAAATTGAATTCTCTAAGCTTAGTAGCTACCTATAAGTATTGTTATGTAACATAACCTTAAAAATGTACACATTTGTGCCACAATATTGTTTCCATGCCGCAAAATGTGTAAATCAGTGAGTTACATTTTGAGAAAATTGTATACTCAAATTGACTCAATTGCAGCTTCTTTCAAAGAAGGATATTGCTAATGTATTGTACTAAAAATTGGTAAAAAAATGAATCACCAGCAATGTTGCGGCTGTGAGTTTTTTTCAACACTACCCGAATTGAATCACATGATACATGTTCACATTTACTTCAGTACTGCACTGATAGTAATTATAACAGTGTTGCATGTGATCAACAGGGAAATATCATCCCTGCAGGTTTTCCTGCATCTTACAATGTACCAGTGTCAACTATTGGTAAAGAATAGAAACAGAGCCCTTACCTGGTAAAAATCCTGGCACATCCACAAAAGTGATCAGAGGAATGTTGAAAGCATCGCAGAACCGGACAAAGCGTGCACCCTTCACAGAAGAGTTAATATCCAGACAGCCTAATGAATAAAACAACAAAAACAGCATGCATGAACAATACAAAATGCAAGAATCACGAGAAAATTCATCACACTGTAAGCTATTGTATGCAAACAGGAAGGTGAACTTATGCAGAAAAACATGGCTGTTCAATGAGCATAGAAAGTTACCTCACAAAGAAAAAAGAAAGAGCGTTTGTCCACTATCACTGTACTATCACTGGAATTAAAAACTGGATAAACACATACAATGATGTCACTTTTAAGCAAACTTCATGTTAAATTTGTCCCATTTCGAAGCGCTGTAATACAAATTATGCAATTTAATGGCAGACAATTCAATAAACTCAGAAAGATGAAGGGCTGAACCAGATCAGTCAGAACGTGAACCTGTGCCCTAGAGGCTGAGTGCAGATATTTGGGGCAAGGGTGGAACTCATTGTGCCATCTTACTGCCACTTGAACATTCCTATTATTTTGTATTTGTTTATAGCACAAAACTTAAAATGAAACCGTACACAATAGATAATACTAATCCTACACATGCAAAATACTTATTCTTGCATAACATTCATGCTACATTATCTTACTTCCTATAAAACAGTAATGCAATGATATAACATTCAATACACCTACGTGTGTCAAGTAATCATTAATTAGATAGCCAAAATACTTTCAGATTCTTGACACTTCTTTCACAAATCTAAGGACCGCTCAAGTCAAGCGACCTAATTCATACCCAACAGAGTTTGGCATTGAAAGAAATATTCACCAGAGCAGATCTTCTAGTTTCCTGAATTTCTGGGTAAGCCATCTCTTGTCTGCCATTGCCAGGCAATTGCTACGTACAAAATATATATATATATATATATATATATAGATACCAAGAGGCCTTAGAATCTTCATAATACCAACCTATGAAGATCCTGACCCAGCGATGTTGAATGAGTGGGGGGAAGCAACTACCGAATGTTCTTTCAAAATGCTGACAATATTGGTCAAATATGCCAAGAATGACAGAACAATAGCGCTTAAAGAGATTGAAGACCTTGAGAAGGAAGTATATAATGGCTCTGATGCAGAAAGAGGAAATAACATGAAGACTCTGATGCAGAAAAATGTGAGTAAATATGAAGAAGAAATAAGAGCGGAAACAAAAATGTCCTAAGGGACAAGGAAGATTATGCTACAGGTTGTATTTAAACTTTTGCGAGAAAGTATGATAATGTTCGCAAGGGTATTCAGAAAACAGCAGACACCAAGGACCAAAGCACTATTAACTGAATGAGATACAGATGAAACTGCAAGTACTTCCACAGACATTTCAATCTCCAGTAATGAGGATACCCCCATTAGACTAAATATTTTTGAAGAAATTAGACTGTTACATTAGGTGGGCAAAACACCACAAGGGCAAAATCAAAACAAAGGCAAAAACTTCCCAAAGCAAACTCAAGCAAGAGGAGTTCAACAAGGGGACTCAGGGGACAAAGGAAGAAAAAAACGGGGTCAGCAGGCCGTCAGACACGCTCTGGAAAAAACAAGAAGTGACAATAATTAATGATGTAATGGAAGTGATAAACCTATCAGATAGAATCCTGACGAAACCTGAACATGAAGTACTGGAAAAACATGCTGACAGATCCATTACAGTGAGATCATCGGACAAAGGTGGCAATGTTGTAGTGTTAAACACCAAAGACTACCAAAGGGAAGCAAATAGGCAACTAAGAGACACTTGCAGCTACGTAAAATTACCCGGTGATCCATATCCCCAGTATAAAGCGGAGTACGATGACAAACTAACAACATGGTACGATTCAGGTCTCATCAACATCAAGGAAAATACATTTCTGACCAAAGACCATCCAATGACTCAGATTATACATTTTATACCAAAAATCCATAAATCAATTTCCCGACCACCAGGAAGGCCAATAGTGGCGTCAATCGACTGCCTATTGGAAATACATCAAAATATGTGGACACTGTTTCCCTTTGTTGAAACATTACCATCATATACCAAAGACACTACAGCCTTTTTAAACCAAATTGGCCACATTCCTTAGCAACAGGATTTTCTTCTAGTAACACTAGACGTTGTTTCCCTATACACCTGTATCTCACATTCACAAGGTCTTGCAGCAGTCAAAAGGTTCTTGTCGACTACATCGCTTAGCTATCGGGAACATTCGCAAATGCTGTTAGACATGCTTTCTTTTATTCTGACCCACAATACGTTTGTGTTTAATCATGTGTATTATAATAAAATTTGCGGAACAGCAGTAGCCCCGATGTTTGCCAATTTATACATGGGCGCGTGGGAGGAAGCCCGGTTTTCAAATGATCAGAAAAGACATACGGAAAAGGTAATTGTATGGCAAAGGTACATAGATGACCTTTTTATTATCTGGAACGTAACAGAGAGTGATTGGATGCGTTTCTTTGATTTGTCTAAATCAGGGACAACAGAATCTTAAATTTACCGAACAACATCATAGGTCAGAAATAGTCTATTCAGACATCAAAGTTAAAATAATCAAAGGCACCATAACTACAGAGTTGCATCGAAAAGATACAAGCACCAATACCCTTTTACATGCAACCAGTGCACATCCCAACAGTCTTATAAACAGCATCCCTTACGGTGAGTTTCTACGGATCAAGAGAAATTGTATTGAGAATCTGATCTGGGAAACGAATGCCAAAAGAGCAGTACCAAGCTTTTTTAGCAAAAGGGTACCGAAAGGGTATTATAAGTAAAGCATATGATCGTAGCTGCTACAAAACTAGGGAAATGATACTTGTCAAAGAAACCTCTCATAAACAAAAGATACAAGAGAAAGAAGACCATGCCATCAGATTTATCACCACATATAATTCTGGAGCCAAGGAAACAAATGTACTGGCACCTGCTTAAACGAGATAAGAATATCAGTCATCATCTGCCATTAAATGCCACAGTTACTTACAGGAAGCCTCCTTCTATACAGACAAAGTTGTCACCGAGTATGTTTCAATCAACATATACACAGACAACAACCAACTGGTTAACTAAATGCATACAAGACTTTTTCACATGTGCTAAGTGTAAAGCATGTCACTTTTGGATCAATACTCGTAAATACATCCATCCACAAACTAAAACCGAAGTTGCAATCAAAAAGGAACTTAAATGCTCTACACAGTTTGCAATTTATGTAATCACATGTGCCTGTAACCCGTGGTATATTGGCAGCAAGGCTACGCATTTTGCAGCATCTACGTGCAATTAAAAATCGGGACATGTCCTATCCCCTTGCAAAGCATTTTGAAGATGGACATCAAAGCGACATTAGGTTGTTCAAATATTTTGTTATTGACTCTGTGAAAGTGCACCCAAGAGGTGCGGACAGACTTCGGAAACTTAGAAAAGTGGAATCAAGACATATCGTGGACTTTGATACCAAGTTTCCTGGAGGTCACAACCGTGACAAGGAACTGTGTATGTTTGTGGGAGATTAAGATGAAATTGTGCAGGAAATTAATTTACTCAATCAGATGTATGTGAAGTAATTCTGGGACCAATATCAAGTTTTTGACAATGTGTGCTTTTTTTAACAGCATACTTCCTTACTAATTCTATAGTATTGTCTTAAGCATTTCTCCTTTAGTTTTTGTAGAGGTTTCTAGGCATATTTTTAATGTATTTTTTGCTTCTGCATCTTGTTAGCACCTTCTTTTTTTGAATATATTCTTAATCACATGCACTAACTTTTAAATGTAAGAGGACATAGCATAGTAGCAGGCCAATATGCTACATACATTATTTTAAAATATATCTACCAGGAGGTCTAAACAAGCATACAACACTTTAAATAGATACTTTGCTCTCAGAATCAAAGATAAATGCAAATTTGTCATTCTTCCTTTTTTTAAATTGAAAATATAGGGCTAGAGTTTTGCAGCAGGACGATATACATACTTGTCTGCAGTTTGCATTTTTTCGTTTGCATATCTGTATTTGAAAGTTTTCCCTTTGTAATATATGGTGATACATCCACCATCCCCCAGGGTGTAACTACGGCTGCTGTTTTAGTATACATGCAGTGACCACTGACATATTTTGTTCCTGGCGCCCACAAGGGTTAACTGACGGTCGTTTTTTCTGCAAATATATAAATTGAGTCACCTGTAAGGGTCAATTATTGCTCATCAACATTGCTTTTTAACAATTTAGGTATATAGAACCTTATTGATAAATCAACCCACTACAGCGAACTATGGACACTTAATATATTACCAACAATTGATTTATTCATTAAGTGTTGGGCGTCAAATGTTTGCACCCATACACACTGAGACTTCAGCGCCTGCAAGGGTATAGCAATGCTCATCTTTGTTGTATTATTACTGGTGCATTAAGCATGTTTTCAAGTTATCTATATGGTTATGATTCATTTTGCACATAGTACTTTATTTATGGCTCAACCACAGGGGATAATGGTTACGAGCCAATGGAAAAACGCTATTTCAATGCACTGAGTGCAATGTATCATGCCGGAACATGTATTTTAAACTAAATGTTTGCACCCATAACCACAGACTCTAGTGCCCGCAAGGGTATAGTACTGCTCATCTTCATTGCTTTTATTATGCATTGAGCATGTTTTCAAACTATTCACATGCATATGATACATTTTGCACATAGCATGTTATGTATGGTTCACCCAAAGGGGATAATGTCTACGAGCGAATGGAAAACGCCAACGCACTAAGTGCAATGTATCATGCCGGAACATGTACTTTAAATCAAAACACGTATACATTGCATCCCTCACGTAGTCTATCTGCAGGAGAAGCATGTCGATGAAATAATGAGATATAACCTTCTTAAGAATAATAGTGCCAAAGGGTATGGTGATAGACATATATACATATATAAAAAAAACTTCAAATCAAAGAGCACACTGACGCTCTGTACTTTGCACTTTGTATTTTCCATTTTATATATATTAGAAAGTATTCTGATGTTTTTACTTTGCACTTTGTATTTTATGTATTGAGATTGTGACGATATGAAATATTTCTGTTTCGTAATTTCAAATTTGAAAAATTTGAAATATTCCTCCCAGGCGGTCTCAATATGAAAATTATGGCATGTTTTGTCTCAATTGTTGCACTGAACCATCAAATTGTACAGATTACACATACTATGACAAGGTAGCATAATTCACATGTATAGACTTCATGCACTTTCCAACATGGCAGCACATTTTAAACATAGAACTGTCTATAAAATGTGGTAGCAACCTTTTGGCAAGATCATCAATGATGGACTCATAAGAAACAGGCTTTCTATAAATGTATAGTCCTCTTTCTATCACGTATACCAGACAGCCTGTGTAGGGTGAAACGCGTCATTCTCCTGTGTGTTTTCTTTGCTGCTACCCTCCTTGTCCAATCTTTGAATAAATAAAGGACTACTTGTTTGCACAGCAAGAATGCCTTTGATATGGTTCGACTTTTTATCAGTGCGGCTATGTTTTAGATGCATTTACAGTCTACCCTCTGATATATATATATATGATACATTACTCACCGTAATCAAAAAGGGGCGTCGAACTAGGGTGTGCCAGTAATACTATCACTAGTGTGACATCCACTGTACCCATGATCCCTCATGCGTGTAGGACCCTCGGATTGTATTTTATTTTCTGACATGAGGTAGCAGGAGGAGTACTGCGAGTACAGAGTATTAATAATAATAATAATATTCAAGCAGATAAGATAGATAAGACTACAAGCATCCATGCGCCTTCTCTCAGAGTGGAGGAAGGGTGGGCGCATGTGAATCTAAGCAGATACAAGCATCAGAAATATGATTACAGTGAGTAATGTATCCCTTCTGAGGCTTGTGGAATCTGCTTAGATCACATGCTGTGCGTAGATTAGTGAGCAGTGTTAGAAGAAGGAGGTGGGATGTGAGAAGGGTCACAAGTGAACAAATATCTTTGAACCGCTTGTCCCACTTGAGTATCTGTCTTGGAATGGGTGTCAATGCAGTAGTGCTGAGTAAAGGTGTGAATAGAGGGATAAATGGGGTCAAGGGGTACATTTGCAATGAAAGCCAGAGTGGCTCCAGGACCTCTTGTAGAGTGGGCCCTCAACGTAAAAGGCAGTGTTTTGTCTGAAAGGGAATAGCACAGTTGGATACATCCGACTATCCACTTAAAGATGGCATTTTTAGATACGCGATTTCCCTCTCAGCCTGGAGCTATGGAGACGAACGGTTGATCTGCCTTTCTTAGCGGTCTGGACTTGTCTACATAGTAGAGGACCGCCCTCCTCACATCAAGTATGTGGAGTTTCATCTCAGCAGAGCTTTTGGGTACCTGGAAGAAGGGCGGTAGCTCAATAGACTGGTTAACATGGAATTTTGAAATGAACTTCAGTGAGAACCTAGGGTGAGTGCGTAAAATCAGTTTATCCTTATGAACAGTAAAGAAAGGATCCTGCACTGGCAGAGCATGAATTTCACTGACCCTTCTTATGGAGGTGATGGCTGCTAAGAAGGCAGTTTTATAAGTCAAATGTTTGAGAATAGACTTGTGCATGGGCTCAAAGGGGGGGGGGGGCGGGGCGGGGCATGAGCTTAGCAAGTACCACATTAAGGTCCCAACCTGTTGGTGGGTTAGAAATCGGAGGGTTGTTAGGGAGAATTCTCTTATAAGACTAATTTCCCAAACCTAGTGAGTCCCCCAGCAGCTTTGCTGGATTTTTTTTTCTTTTTTTTCTCCTGCTAAAAGTGAGATCTTTTCCTCCCACTCTTAGGCATGATTTTACTCCATAGGGTATCATCTATTTTTTATGTGTGTGTTACACAGCACCCTCAGTGCAGTAACACAGGGGTGTCATAGTGACCCCAAACATAGACTCCATACCCTGGGACTGATTACTGTCTCCCAGGGCATATAAAGTCAACATTGACTTTGTTAGTCCTAAATTGTGAACAGAACCAGTACAAACCATCATATTGTGGAAGTACTGGAAGGGGTTAATTATATTGCCCCTGGGTCTGTTTTCAAGGGGGTACTGTCCAGTCCCCCCTTGTCGAGTTTCTGGCTGGTGGCAGTGGTTATCACGCAAAATATTCCACTGGAATATCCTCTATGGGATTTTCCCATTGATTTTAAATGCACCACTTTTTGGTGCAATGTTAAAGATACCGCCAGTTTATTTATTTAATATTAAATCAACAGTTGGGTCTTTTTGCCAGGACTCTTTTCTAAAATGGCGTTCGTGTCCGTCTTGTAACTCTAACCAAGGTCGAGTCCTTTGTTCCACTTTCTGGCGGGCTTCTGCACAGAAGCCCTCCAAATGGTGCCACTCTGTCTGGGTTCCACAGGATGTGTGGGGAGGGGAATTGGCACCCTGAACTGCGTTGCCTTAGCAACTCAAGTCACACTCTATTCTTATTGGCCAAGTGGTGAGCCGCCCAGCTAACCACTTAGCATGTTTGAGTGACAGCTAGGCCGTTGAATGGGGGTTTTTCTGCATAAAAGCAGGGGCTTTGGGACTGGAACTTCAGAAGTCACCACAGGACCTAAGAATCCAAAGAGGGGAGAAGCTGAGCCATCTGCAACGAAGACACCACCGGTGAAGCCCTGCTGCAACTACCTCACCACTTTCCTGACGACAAGAGAAGATCTTCTGCTGGACAAGTCTTCTTCCTCTGAGCTGGTGGGACCAACAAGTTCACCCCTTTCGCCTTCCAAAGACGTCTCTTAGTCGAATCGCCCGTGCCAAGCACTCCGGCGGCCGGATAGCCAGGCTTCACCACTTTGACCGCGAATAAAAGACACCTTTTATCGACGGACTCCGTGGCTGGTTTCATCCCTGTGCAGTGCAACGACTCCACGTTTCCTCCTCGACGAGATCCTCTCTTCCCCTGGTCGAAACAACGAACTGCCACCACTGCCAGGAACAACTGCCACCGCTGGAGCTTCCTCTCTCTTTAAGGTACTGTGTCCTGCCTGGCCTCCCTTTCTTCGGTTTGCCCAAGGTGACCCTTAAATCCTTGGCTTTCCAACTGGGTTGGCCCCAGACCTTCTAACTTCACCTTCTTGAATCACCCCAACCTCTTTTGAACATTCTGCAAATACTTTTAGTGCATTTTAAACCGTGTGATCCTGGGCACATTTCGCTTTGCTCCATTTAAAGTGGGCCTGGCCTCTGAACTTTGGCTCTACAGTGTATACTGCCTTTTTTTCCCTTGCTGAGAACTCCTAAAAGTGTTGGGACCCGTTTTATTTCTATGCTCTGCCTTTTTCTCTCCCTTTAACTGAACTATTGGAGTGCCATCAGGTTACGCGCTCACATCTGTTTAACAAATTGTGTTGTTTTAACTCTGACTTGTCTAATAGTTATCAAGGGAGGTGTGTATACTTTACCTGACTGTGTTTTAACTTGCTTTTGATTTAGAGTGCTAGTATATTGCCTAAAGTGTGTTTTAAATAAATAATTATATACTTTTTATACAAAGCTCTGGTCCGTGTTTGTTTGCTCTACTGTATTTTTAGCCCTATTGTGTATACTCTATATACTGCCCTACTCATCTGGAGAGAAGTCTGACTGCTCAGCCACAGCTACCAGGTAAATCTGGGTGGTGCAGACTGCTACCAATTGGGTTTACTGCTTACTTCTGTAGTCTTAATCTTTTTTCAGTGTTCCCCAAGGGAACTGCACAGGATTCTGCCTAACAAGGGTGGAGTCGCTTTACCCCTTCCATAAATGCCTAACCCCCGTAGGAATGAAGCTGATGCTCCAAAATCCCCATTCATATACAAAGCATGCAATTTAACACATACAGTACCTCTTCCTAGAAATAATTACTTTTGCAAATGTAACTAATCTATTCTTCAAGGGAAATTACTGTGACATTAACACACATATGTACTAACTTCTTTCTTTCACAATTGCAGTGAAGACCACTCGTGAAAACCAGCAACGTCTGAAGTACAAGACAGAACCCAGAAGAAACCTACTCTTTGCATCCAACAAAGCAAGTGCAATGCTGTCATAATGTTCTAACTGTTACTCAAACACTGTAAAACTCTAGTATTGTAGAACAATTGTATCAACGCTACAGCATTAAATTCAGTATTACTAATTGCACCTCAACAGGTGCACACTTTGTATTGTTATCTCAACACCAGTATAGTAACACACAAATACGAGAATAGCCATCCCAACCTGAAGTAACAGCCCATTCAACAATCATACACCTCTATATACATGCCTACCATCATACTTAGACACTCATGCACAATGCACACATACACTGCACAACGTCCCAACCCAGACAGTTTTTCTCCAACAGACACCAAAGAATGGCTATCGAAAAGCCACTCCGTAGAAAGCAACGCAAAAATAGAGCAAATCAAAATAAAAAAGTGTACAAAATAGTCATCCATCTCTAGCAGAATGTATTTCAAAAATTCAAACAAAACAGCTAATAGTCACTAAGCGAAACTAAAGCAGCTTGCAGTAAAGAAACTGACTCCTCTTTCAAAATGTAAAACTAAACAGACAGTTTTTAAAAAGAAAGCAGCTACTACTAATGCGAACACTGCATCTATAAATCTTAATGTAGCCACAAGAAATCCTACCAAAAAAATTATTTTACAAAAAAAATATCTGCCACAGAGTCCTTCAGAACCTTATAAAAACAGGAGAGAAATCATGCTCAACCCTTAAAACCTACCACAGAAAACTAATCCTGGAAGCTCTCATAGACAATGCAATCCTTCTCAAAAGGAAATTATTTAAATTAGTTTTAAACAGAATGAACCCACTAACAAAACTAACTACTAGAATACAACAAGAACTTCTCAACAAACGGAATATCAACAAAGATAGTAATATTGATTCCCAGCCTGTGGCAACTATGGCGAGTTACCTAGTAATAACATTTTTTTTTTTTAGTTTGCAGCACCTTCACTCTGTGTCACTGCGACTGACCAGTGCTTTTAATTGCTGAATTTGAGTGATCTACAGAGACTCTTGGGTGCGCTCCCAAAAAAGTTTTTTTATCAGTTCTCAATGCTGATACATAAAATTGTGCTTTCTTAACAGTTGTACATTCATCAAATTGTACTTTCATAACAGTCTTAGGTTTCCTTGAAGTGCGTATTGTTTTCATACAGAGTGTATGCACTTTTTCCTTAACACAAATTTAAACTTCCATTCTCAAATTTGTGATCTATATGCAACTGATGCCAATATATACAATATCTGCAAGGTGCACTTAATTCTCCCTCTTATCTCCCTCTACACGTGTTTCTCCGTCCTCCTAGACGGTTCATCAGGAGGGTTGTTGTGGGTCTAATTTGATGGTCTCACTTAAAAGGTAAGGGAACAATAGTTATTTGAATCGTTCTGTATTGGATTCTATTGGGCCCCGTATATACTGAGTAAATAATAGTGTAATTTGTTTATGACATAATTTATACTTACTTCTAATTAGTCATATTAGTCATATTAGAAATTTCCCATTCATTCTGAGGGTTCTACTTTCTTTTATCTGGGTTCACTTTTAATTGGTTTTCCTGGGCGCCGAATTACAGCTTTATTTGCATCTTGCTCTGTCTCTTAGAGTTTGTTGATTATCTAATGGTAAAAAAGGCGAGAATTCCGCTGTTATTTGTTTGCCCTTATTTATCTATGCATGCTGTAAGAATGCATAAAGAATCTAATGGCTTACCTTCTGGATTTGAAGACGTATTTCTGGAAGGCTGCTTCCTTAGATCCCTTGATATACATCCGATCGTGGTTGCCGATACGGATGATTCAAAATGGCCGTGTATTTGTATATGTCTTTACGCCAAAGCGTGATGACGTCATTACACGCCGGGTTTCTACTTGCTGTGCATGCCTGATGACGTCACGGCGAATGTTGTTCATACTGATTTACTACTTTATCGGCTTGAATTTCCATTGACATGCTAATTATAAATACGGGCCCACTTGTATTATGTAATTATTTATGATATACAGAGAAATCCCTTGGTGATGCTACGACAGCTTATGTTTGTTAGTAAGTGGGCTTTTTAATTTGCTGTGAAAAGCCATGCGTGCGATATTTGACATTTACTTTTCCAATTGTCCTTAATTCCATAATTATCCCTGATAATCATTTGGTTTTCTTGTTATTCTGAAGCAGCTATGTTGAGTGCTCCTAATATAATTCAATTGTCTGACAGCATATATAGAGTTTGATAATTGTTATAAACGCTTGTGATTTATTAAGTGAATGACATTTCTTTTGGCGATTATATTTTCATATTTCACAAAACATTACATATTTTACATAATTTGCCAAACATTGCATAATTTGCATATTTTAAAAAAGATTTTTTTTATAGAAAGTGTCCCATTTCCGTGTCGGAGTTCAAACCTGTATTGCAGCAATACAAATTGCAAATCCAAATTGCTTCCCTCTGACGTAATATTTTTTCTCTGCTCCCCCCCCCTTGCCATGGTTCGAGCAATTTCCAGTCCAAAGAATCTTATCCCTTCTATGTTTGATACATCATGTTTTGTTACATAGTGTTTGCCTAGTGGAAATCTGATATCTTGATTTTTAATTGTTCTCAAATGTTCCGATATCCCGATTTTCAAGGCTCTAATCGTGCTGCCCACATAGAGTTTTTTACAGATGCATTCAATAGCATAAATTACATGATTGCTGTTTCAGTTGATAAAGTCCTGGATCTCATGTTTTTTTCCATCTGGTAATATTTTCTTTTTTCCATTCTCCGAGTATTTGCAGTAGTTAGATGTACCACATTTATAGTTGCCTTTCAATCTGTCCGTTGACTAGAATTTATTTTTTCCTGTTTTTGCTGATTCCTTTACAAAATCTGAGGGACAAAGTATTTGTTTCAAGTTCTTGGCTCTTTTGTATGTAAAACTTGGTTGGTCTTCAATATATTTTATTAAATCCTTGTCTGGTTTCAATAAATGGCAGTGTTTTTTAAAGATTTTTTTTTAGTATCATGTGGTTCGTGCTGTATGATGATATGAATCGGATTGCATTTTTGGTTTGTTTTTCAAGGTTTCTTGATTTGTTTTGTAGAAGGTCATTTCTGGATAACAGTTTTGTTTTTTTGAGTGCTTTATTGAGTTGTATGTTGTTGTAGCCTCTTGCTTGAAATTTGCCAACTGCTGTTTCCACATTTTTCTTCATGTCTACTTCTTGGGTGCAGTTCCTTTTGATTCTTAGGAATTCTCTGTATGGTATATTACGTAAGATGTGTTGAGGATGGTTGCTCTTTGCATGAAGTATACTATTTCCAGATGTGGGTTTGGTATAGAGCGTGGATTGTATTCTCCAGTTGTATATGTATAGTTCCAGGTCCAAGAAGTCAATTCTGTCATTACTTTCATCCATTGTTAGTTTGAGTTTGTAGTCGTTTTTATTTAGAAATGTGTGGTATACTTTCAAAGATTTCTGATCTCCATTCCATATTACCAGGATTTCGTCTATGTAGCGAGCCTAAAACGCAATGTTGTCTTCCATGAATGCACGATGGGTCCAAGCATGCTTTAATTCCCCATATAGAGGTTTGCATATGAGGGGCTGAATTTTGCCCCCATTGCTGTCCCTTGACGTTGTTTATATATGGTATTTTTAAAGAGAAAAACATTATTGTTGAGTACAAAATTTAGCATTTCAAGGATATTGTTCTGGTCCAAGTAGGAAACTGACCTGGCTTTGAGAAAATATTCCACCGTTTCCTTTCCTTTTAAGTGTAGGATGCTTGTATATAGTGCAGTGCCATCAAAGGTGAGCACTCTAGTTTTCTTCCCAGTTGATATGTTCCAGCTGCTGTATAATGTGCTTGGTGTCTTGTACATATGATGCTAAGATGGCTGCTAATGGTGGTAGGTGTCTGTCTATGTATGCTGATATGGGTTCACTTACAGATCCTATTCCGTTAATGATTGGCCTGCTTGATGGTATTGTGCTGTATTTATTATGAATTTTTGGTAGGAAATATATTATGGCCAATATTGGATGTCTATTCCTTACGAAATCGTACTCATCATCCGTTAGTATACCATTCTCATGTCAATGAGTGCTCATTGTATTACATTCTTCTAGTATTCAAGGCAGGGGGTTCTCTGTTAGTTTTTCATAGCAGGATGTATCATTAGATGTGTTTTTGCCATACGGATGTAGTCAGTTGTTTAAAGGAGGACTATTTTACCACCTTTATCGGCCTCTTTTATTGTGATTTTATCATTGTTTTTTAACTCCTTGATTGCTTTTCTCTCATTATTGAGCTTGTGCTTGCTCCATTCTAGTTCTTTTGTTGATAGTTCTTTTTAAAATCCTTCTGTACTGCTAGGACAAATTAAGTCTATTACATTTTCCATGGCTAATTGTGGTGTGAATTTTGATTTACTTTTTAGTTTTGATGATTCTATTAGACCAGTATCTATATTCAGATCAGATGCTACTGTTTCCATTGTGTGAATATCTTCCAATTCACCAAGATTAAGGAGACTAGCTGTTTCTTCTGTGTCTAGTTAGTTCCGATGGTTGTGATTTTTCTCCTCTTGAATTCTTTGTTTGTTCTGAGCAGGTTGCATAAATAAAATGTTTACTTTAGTAATCTGCTAAATTTGAAAAGGCCAAAAATAGTTTCCTTGATTGGTGGGACTAAATGATAGTCCTCTGTTCAATGCTTTGACTACGTCATGAGATAACTCTGAATCCATTAGGTTTATAACTAGGTTTTCTTCCGTTGAGGGTTTTGTGATCTTGTTTGTACCCCCATGTTTACATTTTCTCCTATTTGATCTCAACAAAGATAGCTTTGCAAACATCTGTGCAGGTGAGTGGAGTCACACCACCAGCACAGAACCATATTTCAACGAAGAAGCATACAAACAAAAGCAAACCAACCCAACTGCCATACATCGCAGTGGACAAGGGTATAAACAGATTAATAATACCGTCATGGAACAAGAAATGCTGCTCACACAAATATCTCCAGCAAACTTAGCATCAACTCTCCATTCCACTGAACTAACACGTCCAGTCTACAAATGGCCATGCACATCAATGTGTAACATAGGCAAAAGATCTTTGACATCTTTACACCAGTTCCTCAATCAGTACGTGAAAGGCAAAGACAAATTGAAAATAAAACAATTACAAACTATGGACTCCTGTCCAGTGCGTAAATACACAGGACTACAAGGACATTCATTAGCCTGCATTTCTGGACCCATTTGCAAAAGCACCTTCCACCATATCAAAATGATAGCAACACACCATTCAACTCTAAGAAATCTCGTTCATAAACTGTACTATGCCAAAAGTCCTGCTTTAGCACTGGTCACTTTAAATAACAATCTTCTACATGGTACACCCAAAGAACTACTCGAAGAAATAGAGCACATCCAGAGAAATATTTTGAAAGTGAAAGCCACTTACAAAATCCAATATCTTTAGAACGGATTAGCAAAAACTTTACAGATGGCAACCTTCTACTACACACATACAAAAAAGAAATACTAAAGTTTAAAAGCACATCTGCTGAAGTACGGACTTTATATAAAAATAGCACAAAAACTGTAAACATAATGTACTAAATAGAAGACAATGAAGATTCCAAATGGTTCCAATTGGCTCTCTAATGTATAGCAGAAAACAAATTCCAAATTACTAACCCCTCAATACTTTGCAAATACTGCACTGCAAAACTTGAAACAATCAAATAGCTTCACATGCTTTCACTAATAACTTGGAATTATTCCCACTACCAAAACCACTGCAACAACTTAACTTTCATGAGAGCATTATGATTCAAACAATGCACCCATTTCAAGCAATAATATGCCTTCAACCAAACACATCAAAACTAACTCCCTCTGAATTACTAAAAGGCATTTGTGGCAAAGTACTTTATTTGCCATTAGATCTTAAAGAAAATGTACACACTGTGGGAGTGCAACAGCCAAAAGAACAATCTTTGATTATCCTCGTAAATGGCGTACCTACAAAAGACAAAAATATTTGGCAGCAACTAGTGGACTTACATAAAGTTAGAAAAGCCCTGCAATATCTAAAATACAACAATGAATACTACAAATAGACATTGAAGAAAACCACTGAACTAATTCAGCACTCATCTGGACAATTTCAACTTCTAGAACCTAAGACAGAATCCAATATTTTAGGCCATTATACAATTCACCCATTGCACTCTAAAGACACCATAGATGATGCACTGGAAACTTACCAAATGCGGTAAGCCAAAAGATTTTTAATCAGCACATGGGAAAAAAAGTGTAGAAGCACGAGCCTTCCATCTACTCTTTCCGACTGGAAAAGGAGGAAGGTACGATGAAAAACCCACACAAATAACAGCATCAGAATACCACTCTTTACAAATGTATTATGAAAAACCCCAGATTCAAACAAAACATGGAATCCATATTCCACCTTCTCTTTGAAAGTGAACTAGCAACTCTATGCTACGGAGTTGCACACACATTGAAATCAGATACCCATTTTCTAAATATGTCTGCTAGGCAATTACTACAAAAAGTGCAAGACAAAGACAAAGTTTTACAGTCGAGTATTACAAACCTTTCAGCAAACGTGTGGTACAAAAGAATACTGATTCTGACGACACGCAGAAGTACAGTGTATTATAAGAAACGTTGGCCCACCCACATGGTTTGTGACATTCAATTGTGCAGAATATGCATGGGAAGATTTGCTCGATTTCCTTCGCATAGCAAACAAAAACAAAACAAATATAGATATAAAAACACCAGGAGAACTCTGCTCTCTAGATCCTGTAAATGTATCTAGCTATTTCCATCATCACTTTATTGCCATGCTACACTTCATTTCTAATAAAACAGTGCCTCCCCTGGGAGAAGTGCAACACTTCTTTTGGAGAAAAGAATACCAAGCCAGAGGAGCACCACACATCCACATGCTTTTGTGGATTAAAGATGCTCCTAAATGTGTTCAGGACAGTGATGCCAATGTTTTGCAGTTCATTCAGAAATGTGTCACTTGTGAAATCCCTTCACAAATTACACATAGTGACCTACATGCACAAATGTTCCAATTTCAAAGACAAGTGTAGGAAGTAATGTCGGCGCATATATACAAAATGGAAATACTGGACCAAATGCCACTTTGGTTTCCCTAGACCAGTTTCAGCAACAGGTCAAGTAAACCACTTCATGTCTTCAGCCAGACATGTGTCAAAGGTAAATCACCTAAGAACACATATTACATAAAAAGAACAGAAGAATCAAAATACATCAATGATTACAATGCAATCATTGCCCTCCTATGGAATGCAAATATAGATGTGCAATACATTGCAGAGAATACCACTGCAGTTGCACAATATGTCTCAGCCTATTAACCAAAGCAGAAAAAACAGAGCTCAAAGACCTCTGGGACGACATATCATCTGACAAAACACTGTCACAGAAATTGTACAGCTTAGGCATAAAAATGCTCCCATAGAGAATGTGGCTGCTACAAAGCTGCAGACAATTTAACCGGTACTGCCTTGTATGGACAATCTGAAAACATAGTATGGCTAAGCCTTGGTCCTGCTAAATCCAGAAAAAGAGTTATCAAATCATATGAAGACATAGAAACAATAACCAGAAATTATCCCAACAGCCAAGACATTTTGAAAAACAATTTACCAGACACATACTACCCAAACAGGAGTACCACTTTGGAAACCATGTGTCTATACCACGTAGTGTAAAACTTCACATACAAAAATAATATTAAACCAGATGAGAAGAAGGGTAGATACAAAGTCGAAAATTGTTAAGGTAGCCTAGTGAAACTTACCAAACGAAGCTTAATTAATCATATGAAATTGTCATTAAAAACTCCTCAACATAAAGAACCGTATTACATGTCTCTACTACAACTTTTTAAACCATGGAGAAAAGACGATTTATTAGATACCCATGTCTCCTATGAACATGCTTTCAAAGCAAACGCAAGCACTATAACAGACAAACTTTTTTGCAATACAAAACAATGTTAGACCATGAACAGCAACAAGAAGAAGAATTCCAAGCACAACTAAATATAGACACTCCTGACATCCGTCAACCTTCTCTAACAGGAAGCCAAGAACCACTTGGACAACCACTCAAAAGAAATGAGGCGGAATTAGCCAAAACTGAAGTAGAAAACACCATGTACCAGTATGAAGAGTCTACAGAAGATGTTGCTATATTCAAATCACAATTAAACAATGAACAGCGTAGTATTTTCCTAAAAATAATAAAGAAATTGAACATGGTATGCAGCAGGAAACTAAAACTTGTACCTGCCAAGACTACAAACCTATACTGCTATATGTGAGTGGTGAAGCTAGTTCAGGGAAAACATTCTTAATAAAAATCATCAGCAAGTTCCCCCAACAATTGAGAAACAACAAACTGTCAGCTGTTGTAACTGCCCCCACAGGTTTAGCTGCCTAAAACATAGGTGGCGTCACTTTACACCGATTACTACTCCTTCCAGTAGAACACCAAAACAAATTAGCACACTACAAACTTTCTCGAGAAGCTGCAATGGAACTACGCAGAGTTTTGAAACAAATGAAAATGCTTCTAATAGATGAGGTGAGCATGGTCTCCAACCTAATGTTGGCTTTCATTCAACTCAGATTACAAGAGGTCCTCAAAACAAACATACTACGAAGAGTTCTTTGGAGGAACACACATTATTGTTTTCAGAGATCTTCTTCAATTAACAGCAGTTAAAGGTGAACCTATTTTTAAAACCTTAGGGCACAAACTATGCCGTAAAACTCTTGACAGCATAGGAAATGTCAATCTTTGGCAACATTTCCAATACAAATAATTAACTGAAAACATGCACCAGTCTGCAGACCTCACCGATGCCAACATTTTGAAAAGTATTCGGATTGGTGTTCTATCTAAAGAAGCACAGAGTATCTTGAATACCAGACGCATCCATGACCTAAACAGCCATGACTCATGTGCTACTGATGTCATGGAACAATTAGCACACAAAAATGTAAACTGTATGTCCTTGATGCCATCTCTTGCAAGCTGTGCACAATTCAATGAAACAATGTTGAAAAAAGAAATGCAACCAATAGTCCAAATTTGCTCCACAGAAACTGGACGTAAACGGTATGACACTACCCATGTGTGAACAAGCCACAGCACGAGTAAATACCTAAGAAAACTAACACAGCTGGTTTAGAGAAAATATAAAAATTATATTTAAACTGTAGAGTAATGCATAAATGTAACCTTGACGTGGAGCAAGGACTAGTTAATGGAGCACTTGGTACAGTTGTTGGCTTTCAAACATACCCACGCGACAACAACAGTTTGTCAATATTCACTTTGACAAACTATCAGAAGTTAAAAGGATAGGACGCTCAACAGCCCGATTCCTTCTTTTCAAAGACATGTATGTACGCAGAGAACAATTTTCTCTATCTTTTGCATACACCATTACCATTCATAAATCACAAGGTCTTACCCTAGATCAAGCATTGATAGATATTGGCAGCACAGTGTTTAAAGAAGGCATGAGCTATGTAGCACTATTATGCCTACGTACACTTGAAGGACTATTTCTAGTCAACGCTGATATTACTTGCATTCTAGAATACAATAGACTACGTGCACTCTACGCACCCAATCTCAAAACCTATCCTGTTCCTCAAAAAGCAAAAGTTTGTAAAAGAAAACTAGTTCAGACTCAAAGTATACAGATCTAACAACCATACCTCCAAAGAAATTAAAAGAAGCTAATACTTCATCAATGACCACAACCAAAGAAGGATCTACTGCACAGACAAAACCAACTACATCTTCAAAGAAAGAACGCACAGTTCCAATAAAGGTCTTAGACACAGAATTGTCTGGTCCATTCAAATTCAAAAATTTTAAAAAACATAGTGAAACCCATATTTCAATACAGCGCATACATCATAACTACCCAGCCACATTGCAACCACTACCGTACCCCTTTACTTTTTCAACTTCGGTTACCTTTTTTTTCTGTAAAGAAAACACCATTTGCAGGCCATAACCGCCAAAAATGTCAAACGTTCACACTAACTGCTTTCCTTTCTTAAACAGTTGCCCCAAAAAAGGTCATGCATTACAACACCAACCTGCGTACTATGGACCACCCATGCACCTGTTCGCAAACAAAACACAATGTCACATTACCCACAGTTGCCTCGTAACAGTGCACATCTAACTTTTCCTTGCACACTGTAAAAACACATTTTCTGTATTTTGCCATTTGTGCATTCACGTGTCCATTTGTACAGCACCATCATATCTACTTGTATGTTGCACTACCTTCACCGTAATGACACTACCAACATTCATAAATAGATGCTACACTCGAAACAGATTCCCGGCTAATGCCTTCCTTGTTTTCCTGCCTCATCTCTGGAAATCGAAACTTAACATACCTCTCCTTAAACAGAACACACGCTCATTGTAAAACAGCCTTGAGGGGGGAAGCACGTTTAGCTGCAAGGTCATATATTATGTAGAAGTCTAGCATAAAAGGATACATAACTTGCACTGCAGTTCCTCTGTCCATGTGCCCCAATGGTACTCTGCAACCATCTCATATGCTGTACAGTGCCATTTCACGGCCTCCCAATTGAAAGATGGAATTTGCCGAAATTATGCAAGTACACCTTTACATCACATGTGTATGACGATTAACAGTTATTTACGTGCTCGTCTGTATGCATATTTACAAACTTGCTCTACCGGTCCCTTACTCTCCATACATTACACTGACCTTTGTGACGGCAGTAAAAACGCTGTCAAACTGCCATGTCTCCACCATTCCCAGTAACTTGCAACTGTCATTGTACTGCCTTTTGCTTCTCGTACACTAAAAAAACCTCACCTTCTACATGCTCGTACACTGCTAGATTCCCTGTTCTGCCCTTTGTATGCCCTTTCACACAATTACTACGTCTACGCACCATCAGTGCACTATACTTTGTAACCGACACAGGTGCATGCAGCGGTCATCCGGCACACAAATATACGCTTCTTACCAAAGCAGCTACTCCATTCTCCACCAATCCAAGGTAACCCCCATTACGTTTGTTACTGCATTACTTTCTTTGTAAACACACTGACAATGTGCCATGGGTCCAACTGCACTCGCTGCCACTGTCAACTTTTGTAAAAAAAAAGCAACACATGAAAACATCATCTTGTCCCAACGGTTCCAACACATTTTATTCTGTGCACCCATACAATCACTGTATTACTTACAAACCAGACACCAAGGCAGTGAGTTCAGATATGGTGCTACGCATTAACATACACATTATTGTTCCTCAGCCATTCAGCTATTACTACATTACCCTTCCTGCAATGTTTTGTCCTGTACGCTACAACTAATAGCCGCTACTTACATATACTCTTATTCCTCTTTTCACTCAGATATGTTGCACCCTACTGCGCATTCCACACCTTACACATTATAATAGACGGCTGGTGGACCAACCATTGGAAGATTACCATAAGCAATGTCTTTTCCATCGTTATTATCTGGGCCGACCACTATGGGTCGGTATGTCTACTTGCCGTTCCTGCTATACGAACCAACCTGCAAACTTTCATTCTATAAAGCACACCAGAAACACAGCATGCTACCTTTGCTACCTTTCAAAGACAATGTCTTCTTGCACACGGACTACCAAGCAGCAGTACATACTCATTTTACCACTGTGCTACACCAGAACAGAAGAACAAAATTGCACAGACGGCATTGGTCACTGTATTTTGTGTGCGAAATAAAAGAGCGGTGAATCCATCAACTGCGTTTACATTCTGTGGCTAAATAAAGCACTTTCAACCACTCACTGTATTATTTGTAAATATTGGAATGATCGCGAACCGTACAGTCTGATCGCGCAACTCCGCTTTTCCTTTTGTTTATGTTGTTCCTTTCCAGAGCTAGGTGCTCACATGACAGAGTGTGCTACACTTGGCACGCACATAAAATAAATACCTGGAGTGCACGCCGTGAGGAACGAGTGTCCACAAGTAAAGTCACTGACGCCAGTGACTGCTGCGATGGTGTATGCGGCACACAGACATAGCTGAAGGAAGCGATCCTCACAGTACAAATGCACCCACTTCAAGCTCCACTGGCTTCCTTTCGATATCTTAACAAGTACGCCAAACAAAGGTAACAGTCAGATAGCCTGCCATCCTGTATATAGCTCCACTTAACGGCGTTCATCATGTTGCCGGCTGTAAATGTATGTGAGCTCGAATTCACATTCTCCATAGAGTTCATATGAAATACTTATTAACTCGTGTCATGTCGCACTACCTTCCTTCTCGCTCAACGTACTAGGTGTTCTGAGAGGTGTACCATACTGTACATTGTGTCGTCTCAGTATGTGATTAGCAACAAGGCCAATAACGGTCACCATATTCACGTGCTGTCACTTCACACCACCTCTACTGGTATGACACCTGCAAAATGTCCTCCACAACCATGCTGTGACAGTGAGCACCCACACTTCACATTCATATTTCCATCCCTGTACGCTAGACTTGCATATCAGTGTAAGAACTGACCCAAAGAAGGGGACATTGTTAAACCTACTTCCGAACAATGCCCACATTGTTACGTCAAACGTCCGTAGCCATCCATACACAGCAGTACGCACTTACCACTCCCAACACAACATGGCACACTAATTAGAGCAATCCCTACACCATCTGCAATGCACTCCCTAACCCCAATAGCCTCTCAAGGTTGTCACCTGCGCACTTACACCAACAACTGTATGTGTTAGTATCTGCGTACATGAGCCATGTCGCAAACGTTACGTACTAAAACAAGCCTTGCATTTCCCACTTTCTTACTGCACTCCCTGAATCAAACCTCTGGTTACGTCCACACCCCTCCGAACACAAATGATGTCTTATCTCTGCAATTCCTCTTTACAACCTGATCCATGTCCTCCACATCAATTCTGCAAAGGGGTGGATTTTACGCCACTAACATATTTACAAGTGTATTGTATAGCACAAGGTAAGCTGATCATTTACTGCCTACAAGTACGTATAGATGCAGCAACATACTCAAACAAGGCAACAGTGTCACACCTACTTCCAACCAGTGGCCACACTATTACAGCCAAGGGCCATACCCATGCACACAAGGCAGAATGGGCGTTACAGGCACAAGACACCATGGCAGCCCAACTGCGAACATCCTCATATTGTCTCCAATGCACGCCCCATCCCCAATCGAGTCTGCCTGCACTCACCAAAAAATAATAGTCGCCACCACAACTGCCCACCAACTATGTGTGAGTAGCTCTGTACAAATTCCTTCCATCTCCCAATGTCTACCTGCCCTCCCTAAAACATGGCTGGGACAATCCCTAGGCTTTTGGGTACATAGGTGGAGGCCTAAGGCCTCCACCCATGCATCCAATAGTCTAGTCCTACTACATACACACTAGAAACCAATAATGTCATGCATGGTAAGATTTATCACGATGCAGTACTGCCTACAATTACGTATACATACAACAGACTGAAACAGAGCAACATTCTCACATCTACTTCAACCAGTGCCCACACTGACAGCTAAGGTCCGTACCCATACACACAATCCAGTAGGAACAAGTTACTTACCTTTAACTGTTCTCCAGCATGGGTCTGGCATGGATTCACATGCTCATGAATATTCCCCGTCGTCAGGCTGGGAATCTTCGGGAAAGAAAATAAAAATCAGTTTCAGTTTCGTTTCTGAACTGTCTTTCTACTAGTAACCAATCACTGGTCTCTGGGTCAGACTGCCCCCAGCCATTACTGCCCTCTACCTAAGCCCTTCCTCTGGCAGCCATCTTCTGATTTGGTAGCACGTAAAGTGACAGTAGGACCAAGAGAAGAGCCACAGAGGGGTAGGAGGGAGGGTTCGCATGTGAATCCATGCCAGATCCAGGCTGGAGAACAACAGTTACAGGTAAGTAACTTGTTCCTTCTCCAGCATGGGGTCTGGCATGGAATCACATGCTCATGAATACAAGAATACATAGCAGTACACACATGCACAACCACGGGAGGTGGCAAGGCTCAACATTAAGCATTTACAACAACTTTACATTAAGCAACTCTTACCCCCTCACCAGGCCCACCTTCAGGCGAACAGGTTGCGCAGCACTGCCTGTCCGACTCTGGACTCCCCCATGGAATCCTGGTTGACGCAGTAGAATCTCATGGAGGTGTGCGTCGACTTCCATGTAGTAGCTCTGCAGATGTCCAGCAGGAGCACACCAGACAGGAACGCCGTGGTAGCAGCGATCGCTCTGTTCGAATGGGCTCTCGTACGGCCGGGCAACGGTCGGTTTGCCAACCGGTGACAGTGCATGATGCAGCCGGAGAGCCATCTGGAAATGGAAGCCTTCGAGAGAGCCTTCCCTTGGTTCACAGGTCCAAAGTTCACAAACAGCTGTGATGTCTTCCGAAAACTCTTTGTGTGGTCCACGTAGAACTTCAGCGCTCTATCTACATCCAGCGAGTGCAAAGTCCTCTCGGCCAGCGACGAAGGCCACGCGAAGAAAACAGGTAACACCAAGGGCTCGTTGAGATGGAAGTCCGACAGCACCTTGGCCATAAAGAAGGGGTGCGTCCTCAGCACCACCCTCGTCTCGTGAAAAGTCAGGTATGGAGGCTTGCAGGAGAGGGCCTGGATCTCTCCCACTCGTCATGCGGAGGTGATGGCCACAAGAAAAGCCGTTTTCCACGACAGGAACTTCAACGGTGCCGAATGCAGAGGCTCACATGGTGGCCCCATGAGCCTGGTCAGCACCACGTTGAGCTCCCACGCCGGGGCTGGGCCTTCACCGGCGGGAACGATCAGAACAGTCCCTTCATGAACTCCTTCACCAGGCAATGGGACCACAGGGATGACCGCCCCGGAGTTCTGGTGTAGCGGGAGATTGCTGCCAGATGGATCTTGATGGAGGCATGGGCCAGCCCCGCCCTGGCCAGCGATAGCAAGTACGGCAGCACTTGAGGGGCTGTAATCCGCAGAGGGTTAATCTTCTGTGCCCGGCACCAGACAAAAAAAACCTCTTCCATTTGTGTCTGTAACACTTGAGAGTTGAGGACGCCCTGGCCTTTGAAAGCACCTAATTGCAGTCTGCCGAGATATCGTATCCTCCAAACTCTAGTGCTGCAGGAGCCAGGCCTGCAAGTTCAGCGACTCTGTGTCGTGGTGGCGGATGGCGCCTCAAAGTCTGGCGAGGAGATCCGCGTCCATCGGCAGTTTGACTGGGGGTGATGCCAACATGTCCAGAAGGACCGAGAACCAGATCTGTCTCGGCCACGCCGGTGGAACGAGGATCATCCTGCACCGGTACCGTCTGAGTTGGTTGACGAGTCGCAACGGCAACTGCGGGAACGCATACAGGAACAGGGCGTCCCAGGGGAATGAGAAGGCATCGGCCATGCTCCACGGCTGGGGAAACCTGCTGGCGAACCTCCGGCACTTCGTGATCGTCACCGTCACGAATAGGTCGATCTGGGGATTGCCCCATGGTTGGAAGAGTAGATCCACTTGATCCTGCCGCAGTTCCCACTCGTGGCACGAGCGCAGCTCCCTGCTGAGTGAGTCGGCAATGGTATTCTTTATTCCTGCCAGATGGAAGGGTACCAGAAACATCCCTTGGGCGATGGCCCAGTGCCACAGATCCTGGGCTTCCTTGGATAGGGCTGGGGATCTGGTGCCCCCGTTTCCGGATATAGAACATTGTGGTGGTGTTGTCGGTATAAATCCTTACCACCTTGCCCTTGAGGGACAGGAGGAACGACTTTAGGGCCCAGAACACGGCTCGGAGTTCCAGGACATTGATATGCAGTGACCTCTCCTCTGGGAGCCAAAGGCCTCTTGCGTGGAAATCTCTGGAGTGCGCTCCCCATTCCTCCAGGGAGGCGTCTGTCATCACCGTCTCCTGATGTGCCGGGGTCTGGAAGTCCATACCCGCTGTCAGATGCGCGCGGTTGCCCCATCACCGGATCGCTTGGTGAAAGGTCTCGTTGAGCGGGACCCTGTCTTCGAAGTGGCCCACCGCCTGCATCCAACGGGAGAACTCCTGCAGTGGACGCATTCGCAGCCTGCACAGGCGCACCAGGTAGATGCACGAGGACATCATGCCAAGTAGGGACTTGATGGACCACACCCTGGCCAAGTCCATGGCCGACAGCCGTCGCACCTTGCCCAGGATGGCCTTCGTCCTTTCCTCCGATAGAGAAGCCAATTGTGCAACTGTGTCGAGCCTGGCTCCCAGGAACAGGGCTACTTGCGATGGCACCAAGTGGGATTTTGCGAAGTTGACAGAGAATCCCAGATCCGTAAGCAGCTGGACAGTTTTTGTTGTGTGCACGGCGGCGAGTTCTCTTGTCTTCGCTCAGATGACCCAATCGTCCAGGTAGGGGTAGACGTGGATCCCCTGCAGGCGCTGCCGCACCGCCACCGGTGCAAGGCACTTGGTGAATACCCTGGGCGCCAACTTCAATCCGAAGGGCAGGGCCTTGAACTGATAGTGCCGCCCTTGGACTACGAATCTGAGGAACTTTCGATGTCCTTTTCGAATGGGGATGTGAAAGTAGGCATCCTCCAAGTCCAGCGACGATAGGAAGTTGCCTTCCTCCAGCTGTCCCAGTACGTACTGGAGGGTGACCATCTGGAACCTCTGAGACTTGATGTATTTGTTTAAACGATGAAGGTCCAGAATGGGTCGCCAGCCGCTGGTCTTCTTTCTTACGAGGAAGTATCATGAGTACACTCCGGAGCCCCGGAGCCTCTTTGGGACGAGCTCGATGGCACCTTTCTTCAGCATCGCCCTTACTTCCAGCAGCAGTTGAGGGACGTGGTCTTCCTTCCTGGCTACGGGTGGAATGTGGGGGCACTTCTTTAGAAACTCGAGAATGTGCCCGCGGGCCAGGGCATCCAGCACCCATCGATCGGTGGAGACGGACTCCCACACGCCGACGAACTTCGCCGGCCGGCCTCCCACCGGGGTGCTCAGGTGGGGTCCGACGCTACGGCCGGTTCAATCCTGCTTGGCAGCGGCCTTGCCGCCTTGGCCTCCTTGACGACAACGAGATCCTCCTGACTTGCTGCGTCCTCTGTAGGCCTCCTGCGACGAGGAGCAGGCCACCTGGCGGTACGTCGAAGAGCCGCCGCCAAATCCTTTGGAGGCCCCTTGCTTGCCTCCGGAATTCCGAAAGGGCAGCCGTCGTTGTTGTAGAACCCCCAAAGCCGAGCCGTCTCCGTGCCGGCCTTAATGGCCTGCAGTGACTCGTCCACTGTCTTGCCAAACAGGATGTGCCCGTCGAAATCTGGCGGCCTTAAGCCAGCCACGCCGGCGAAGGCAAACGCTATTGCCCATCTGTCGAAAACTGGTGTCAGCAATGTCCGTGGCCACCGTTATGGCATGGTCCGACGCCACCTCTCCTTCCTGTAGGATCTGTAGGGCCTCAGCCCTCTTGACGTCCGGGAGGAAGTCCAGCAGGGGAGTGATCTTAAACCACAGCTCCCTGTAGTAGCGGGCCACAATCGCGAGGGCGTTGGCCCGCTTGATCGTCGTCACCGCCACCGAGGTGACCCGTCGTCCCATGGTGTCCAGTTTCTTCCCCTCGCCGTCCGGTGGGGAGGTCAAAGTTGAAGCCGTCACCCCACCGATTTCTTCTTGGCCGCCGCAGATATACCCGAATCCGGGGTCGGTTGTGCCCCAAGGCACATGGGGGCGGAATCCGGGACCTGGTACTTCTTCTCGTACCGTTCTCTCTTGGCAGGAGTCGTGGATGGGTTCTTGAGGAGCGACAGCCCCTCGTCCCAGATGTCCTCAAGCAATGGAACCGAGAGGACCGTCTTCCTCTTGGCCTCAAGCCGTTGATAGAGGAAACCTTCCTTCTTATGTTCTTCGTGGCAGAGCTGAAAGAGCTCAGATGCCCTGGCGATAATGGTGTGGAAGAAGCCAATTTCGTCGGGGGGGCAGGCCTGAGGAGGTGTGATGGAAGGTCCATCCCGTCCTCACCACTGTCGTCATCCGTCCCCGTCATGGCCGTCTCCGTTCCCGTGTCATCCCGCGGGTCAGGGGAGGGAGATGAAGGCTGAGGAGGCCGTGAAGGCTGGAAGGGCGGGGGTGGATGAATTCTCCTCTTCTTGCTTGGAGGGCTTCCCGACGGTCGAGGCTCCGCTGGATCGTCCATTGGGGGGGTAAGGGCAACCTTGTCCTTATCTCCGTACACAAGGTCTGGATTGCCATCAAGATTTCTCCACAGTTGGGGGCGTGGATTGGCAGCCATGGAATAAGCTGGAAATCCTGCGAGCTCCGTGATCCGACAACTTGATCCGACAAATAAATACATATTTTTTGGATCAGTGGTGCCCCAAAAGTATGTACAGGCGTGGGAAGATACAGAGCAGAGTATGAGCGGGCCGGCGGGAAATTTGGAGTGAAGAAACGGCCCCATCGTTACTTTGTCCTGAGAAGGTGGCCGTGGAGAGGGCACCAAAATGGCCGTGGCCGAGAACAAAGCGATCCCGAGGGGCGCACCCCTGAAATTAAGGGCTGTCTCCGTCCGACAACAGCAGAAGAAGATCGCTAGAGATACGAAATAACTATCACATTGCCCAGTTTGGATGGCCACGAAGAAGGAAAACGAAAGGGAAAACTCTGGTGGAGTGCTCCGAACGGAGCGTGGACGATCGAAGAAACTAGCAGACACCACTGGCCCTTTGAGGACAGTGAGAATCCACCCTTGCTGGGATTGAAGACCACGGGCGGAGGGGCTGATCTGCGACTCTTAGGCACAGCGCCATGTTTAATAAACCCCCAAGACCGAAGAGTAAGCAGCCTACACTAGAGGAATATACAAAGACCCCACCAGGCCCGGAAGGAGCCAGAAGCAAAGAAAGCCCAAGCTGGGAGCAGTGCCACCATGGGCGCGAATCAGGAGGTCCTCGAAGCGATCGCCAATTTGAAAGCGGCTTGGGAGACCAATATTAGGCAGAAACCTGTGCAGTTCCCTCTGGGACCACTGCAAAAGATTTAAGACTACAGGTGTTTGGCAGGAAACCCACTTGGTATCAGTCTGTACCACACAGATTCACTTGGTAGCTGTGGCTGAGCAGTCAGACTTCCCTCAAGAAGAGTTAGGCAGTTTACAGAGTATTCACAATAGGTCAGAAGAGCACAGTAAAACAAGTAAACACTGACCAGAGCTTGTTGTAAAAGAGATATAATTTTATATTTAAAACCACATCTACAAAAACACAAAGGCACTAATAGTAAGCAATTCAAAAACACGGTCACTAAAAGATATACACTCCCTTAGAAGAATTTTAGGCAAGTCTTAAGTAAAGCCCCACTTATTTTCAGACAGCGGTGAGCGCTTAACGCAGATGGCACTCTAATAATTTGTTTTAAAAGGGAGAGAAAAGCAGAGTATAATATGAAACAGATCCCAACCCTTTTCATAAGAACGCAACAAGAGAGGGAGGCAAGTAAAACCGTGAAGTTAGAGTTCAGAAGGCCGGATCCACTTTAAGAGGATCAGAACGAAATGTGTCCAAGGTCACACGGTTGAAGTGCACAAGAGTCTTGCAAATGTTCAAGAAAAGAGTTGGACCAAAAGAAAGGGACCCGTTAGGAGGTCAAGGCGGCCAACCCAGTCCAGAAGGTTAAGGAATTATTATGACCTTGTAGCAATCTTTAGAAAGGGAGGCCTGGCGGACACAGTACCTTAAAGTGGTGAGAATATTCCAGCAGGGGCAGTTGTTCCTGGCAGCGGATGCAAGTCGGTGCTTCGTCCGGGGGAAGAGAGGATCTCGTCGGGGAGGAAGACAGGCGTCCGTTGCACTGCCAGGGAAGAAATCAGCCGCGGAGTTCTCAGGTAAAAGGAGCGGTCCTTTTATTCGCGGTCCAGTGGTAAGTGGCTATCCGGTTGCCGGGGTGCTTAGCACGGGCAATTCGACCACAAGACGGCCTGGGATGCGAAAAGAAGAAGGTAAACTGGTTGTGCCCACCAGTCAGGGGAAGAAGCCTCTCCAGTCGGGAGATCTTCTCTGTCGTCGGGAAGTGGTGAGTCAGTTCCGCAGGGCTCCACCGGTGGTGTCGTCGTGGTAGGTCAGCTCAGCTTCTCCCTCGTCGGATTCTCAGGTACTGTGGTGACTTCTGAAGTTCCAGTCCCCAAAGCCCTGCTTTTATGCAGCACACCCCCATTCACTCAGCCTACCTGTCAAACATGCTAATAGGTGAGCCGGCCGGCTCACCACTTGGGCCAATCACACAAGAGTGCGACTTGAGTTACCAAGGTAACTCAGTCCAGGGTGCCTAAACCCCCTCCCACACTCCCTGTGGTACCCAGACAGAGTGGCACCACTTTTGGAGGCTTCTGTGGAGAAGCCCGCCAAAAAGTGGAACAAAGGGCTCGACTTGGGTTGGAGTCACAGAAGAGAACACAAACGCCATTTTAGAATCGAGTCTTGGCAAATAATACCAAACGGAGAATTAATATTAATTAAATAAACCAGCGGTATGTTCGAGGCTATGAGAATTAAATAATTAGAGTTGGTAGCCTCGAACAATGGGAAAATCCCATAGGAAAATATTCGCGGTCGAATATAAAAAGTAGTGTCCACTGCCACCAGCCAAAACTCGATCAGGGGGGACGGGGACGTGCCCCCTCGACTAACAGACCCCGGGCAATCGAATTGCCCCGACCAGTACGTCCACAATATGATGGTTTGTACTGGTTTCTGTTAATAATTTGGGACTAGTAAAGCCAATGGTGACTTTACATGCCCTGGGTGACAGTAGTCAGTCCCAGGGTATGGAGTCTATGGTGGGGTGCCACTATGACACCCCTGTGTCACTGCACGGAGGGTGCTGTGTAACACACATAGTAAAAACACATGAGACCCTATGGAGTAAAGGACCCCATAGCCCATAAAACACAAACAGTCAAAGGAACACCATAAATCATGTCCAAGAGTGGGAGAAAGAGAGTCTCACTCTTGGCAGGAGAAAAAAACAAACTCCAGAAATCCAGCAAAGCTGCTGGGGGATTAACTAGGTTAGGAAATTCAGCCTAAAGAGAGAATTCTCCCTAACAACCAAGCTCAAACTGGCGGTGGCAGAATTAAAAACAGCACTGGAGCTTCAGGTCGGGGCAGTGCAGGAGGATGTGAATCTGCTATGACAAGACGTACGGCCTCTGGCGGAGCGCACCGAGAACCTCAAGAAGGAGATGGGCCCTAACACGGCGGACTGTGCTTCTAACCGATCGGAGCTTCATGCCCTGGTACAGCGAGTGGGTAATCTGGAGAGTAGAGCGGAGGAGGCAGAGGGCGGGCACGGAGAAATAATATCCGTATTGTTGGACTACCAGAGGGAGCGGATGGCCATAACCCCACGGATTTTGTTGAAACAATGTTGCTACAGGAAATCACTGGGGGAGTGCTGTCTCAGGGGTTCGCACTGGAAAGGGCGCACAAGGCCCTAACGAGGAGACCGCCGCCAGGAGGCCCACCTAGGCCGGTGATCGCTAAAATACTTAACTACAGGGATCATGAAAGGATCCTGGAACAATTCCGCAAAGGTGGGACAATACAGAAAGGCTCAGCAATTATAACGGCTTACCCGGATTATACCTTGGTGGTGCAGAATTAACTTTGGGGCAGTCAAAAGGAGGTTGCGAGAAGCGGGCCATAAATATATGCTGCTCTACCCGGCCAAACTGAAGGTTTTTCATAAGCACAGAACTTTGTTTTTTGAAACTCCGGAAGAAGCCATGGGATGGCTCGACACCCAGGGTTGCCCCCAGGAGCCGGACGTTCGGACAGGAGAAGGTGGTGACGCGGAAAAGTAATGTACGAGAGGGGCACCGGGGGGTCTCTGAACTTAAGACTATGGGACTTGAATATAGCCACCGCAGTAGCCACCGGAATGGTGTTGTCGGGATGAGATACATTCATGATCTGCGAATATTGCGATTTAGGCTTTAACTAGGAGCCTTGCCGGACCAACCTGTACATCCCCCATTTATAGTTTAGTTAGGTTACCGATAGTGCGGTGACGGCCCTGCTGGGGTCTTGCCCGGGGTACCAGGGTAGGCCCAAACGCGGGCGAGCCTGAGATCCAGGGATGGAGCTGGGCAACTGTTGGGGTACGGTGGGGAGGAGGGAGGGAAGGGGTTGTGTGCTGTGGTTTGTTATAGTTTGGGTAGTGTTAAGGGGTAAGCCTACACCTCACGGGAAACGAAATGAACCATGGGAGACCTTAGGATAGTCACTTGGAAGGTTAGGGGGCTCAACAGTTATCTGAAGCGGAACAAAGTAATGATGTACCTACGCAGACAGAAAGTGGATATAGCCCTGTTACAAGAAACTCATTTAACGAAAGATAAACTAGAAGTGATACGGAAAAAATGGAGAGGGACGATAGTGGGGGCAACATACTCCGCCTATGCAAGAGGGGTAATCACATGGGTGGCTCTGCATGTTCCGTTCCAGTTGCTGAACTTGCAGGTAGAGGCGGACGGTAGGATGGTGGTTCTGAGAGGGATGGTGGAAAACAGAGAGATCTGCATTGTGAATACTTATGCTCTGAACCAAGATACAGCTGTGTATTTTAGGACTCTATATAGTAAGCTCAGCGGCAGCGTGAGAGGGGCCATATTGTGGGGGGGAGACTTCAATTGTGTGTTGAACCCCACCATAGATATATCAGACACTAAAATAGTTAAACCCACCCCGGCTGCAAAGGCACTACATGCTCTATTGGCGGAGTTTGGGCTCACAGATGTATGGAGAACATGCCATCCGCAGGATAGACACTATTCACATTATGCGGCCCCACAGGGCTTACATACAAGATTGGACTTTGTATTTGTCACGCAGGAGTTGCTGACCGAAATACCGCAGGCAGAATACAAAGCTAGAGTCCTTTCGGACCACTCGCCACTGTTGCTTACATGGCAATACCGACCCGCTAGGGGGAGGGTACCCATGTGGCGATTGCATGCAGAAGCTCTTAAAGACAGCGTATTCAGGGAGGACATGCGGGAGGAAATAATAAGTTATTTTGAGATAAATACTGGCAGTATAAAGACAGCGGGCACACTCTGATAAGCTTTTAAAGTGGTGGTGAGGGGAATAGCCATAGCCAAGTCTAAAGGACTGCAGGACAGGATTCTGACCGAACTACAGGACTCTGAGAAGGAATTGGAGAGGGTATTAGAACAAGGCAGTAACACTAAGGCAGATATGGAAAAGGCTCTGGGCCTGCAGCAGAAATGTGCAGGATGTTGGGAGAGATTATGTAACCTTAACTATAAAAAGTACATAGAAAGACAGCATGCTGGAGGTGACAAACCAGGAAGACTCCTGGCATGGCTTTACAAAAATTCCAATTAGAACAATGGTGAGAGATAATGGCGACGTAGTGGATACGCAGGAGGGGGTCAACCAAGAATTTGTAGATTACTATAGATGCTTGTATGGAGATGAGAAGGGAAGCGAGAGAGGGGAAATAAAAGATGTATTGGAAGATATTGGGCTGCCCCCAATTAGTGCAGAAGCAAGGGAGATGATGGATGCCCCGATCACTCTAGAAGAGCTAGAGGAAGTAGTGAGGCAGCTGCCCACATGCAAAACCCAGGGAATTGATGGACTCCCAAGTGAATTTTATAAGGCATATAAAGCGGACATTCTCCTCCCACTGCTGGAAATGCTTAACGAAGCATATGAAGTTGGGAGACTACCGGAATCGCTGCGTGAAGCAGTTATTATACCACTCCCCAAGCCAGATTGACCTGGGAGTGACTGTGGTTCCTATAGACCCCTATCTATGTTAAACCAAGATAGGAAGATTTTAACAGCAATGTTGGCAAACAGATTAAAAAAGGTCATAACCAAATTAATTCACACTGATCAAACAGGATATGTCCCGAATAGAAATTTCTTGAACAATTTAAGGCGATCCATCGAGTGATTGAACATACTGAAAGGAACACTAGTGAAATGGCGATAGTGTCGCTGTATGCGATAAAGGCATTTGACTCGGTCAAGTGGCCCTGGCTGAAGGCGGCCCTAGCCAGCTATGGTATGGGACCAGGATATCTTCACTGGGTAGAACTTCTTTATAGCGAGCCATTAGCGAGAGTGAAGACAGGAACTGTGATTTCTGAAAGGTGGCAACTTGGTAGGGGGACCAGACAGGGATGCCCCTGGTCCCCCATGTTATATATTCTGGCCTTAGAACCCCTGGAGATTTATCTGAGACAGCAATATGACGAAATAGGCATTGTTGTTGGGGGAACATCACACTTAATCTCTCTATACGCAGACGACATGTTATTGTATTTGCGCTACCCAGAGGAGAATCTGCAGTATGTATTAGAAGTGATAGATAGGTTTGCTGAACTCTCAGGTATAGCTGTGAACCCAAATAAATCCTGTGTGTTTCCGCTGGGTAGATACAGAGGGCTCTTGGTGAAGAATTTATCGGTACTCCAGATACCGTGGAAGACCACAACCTTTAGGTATCTGGGGATAGATATACATCATACAGTAGAAGCCGAAAATAGGCATAATACAGAAAGAACGGTTCAGAAACTGGAAAACAGCATGAAGTTCTGGGCAAAACTCCCCTTAGCAATGATGGGACAGGGGGTGATGCTCAAGATGGTGGCATTGCCCAGACTATTGCATTGCTTTGTGAACATCCCATACTCCATACCCGGCAATTCTTTACTAGACAGTATATACAGGGAATTCCTATGGTACGGGATGAGGAACAGGGTAGCCCTATGGAAACTCCAAAACCCACACGAGAAAGGAGGCATCAAATTACCTAACTGGGAAGTATATTATGTAGCGAGCTAGTTGCAACATTTAGCCAAATGGCTCTGTGCTGAGCCCGCCTTAGAACATAGGTTGCATCAGGGATATTGCGCTCCATACTTTGAGAGAAATAATATGGTTACCCAAGCGGGAGCTAAGACTTCGCCTGGGGATGTTGGGTCTTGGGTGGGGGATGTGGCAAAGGGCATGCCAGTTGATGGATAAGCCGGCCCTGTGCTCTCCGCAAATCCCACTGGTTACAATGATGGGAACAGAAGAGCAACTTAGGCTAATGATTAGGAAGTATTGGGAACCAGTGGGAATTGCAACATTGGGGGACGTGTGGCAAGAGGGGAAAATACTGCAATTTGAGGATCTGGTGGAACAAACGGGGTTGAGCATTGGGCAATATATTACATATCACAGGATGGTACAACGAATTAAAGATACCTGGTCCGAAGTGGAACTCACAGAGGAACCGGACACCACACTAGATGTGATATATGATATAGCGGAAGGTGGGCATGAAACGTCTAGAGTGTACGAGATGATGATGACTCAAGTGGGCAAGGAAGTGGTGCAGTTTAAACTGGCCTGGGAGGAGGAAGTGGGAGATGTCATGAGTGACGGGATGTGGGAAAGGGCTCAAGGGTATCACAAGAAAGTGTCGAGAAACTCTAGCCTGCAAAAAATACAGTTATATATAGCGCACAGAGCATATCTGACGCCATTAAAGGTTGCCAAATTTAAGAATGCTGGAAGCCAGGTGTGTCCCAAATGCAATGAAGAAAACACAGGGATGGTGCATATGTTCTGGGAATGTCCACAGACAGCGAAATACTGGAGAGATATAGCACAGAAAATGGAAGACAAGGGAATCCGTATGAAGGTGGATACAGCGTGGGCTTGTTTGTTGGGAGGGTTCCCCAGACCGCGGAAGCTTAAACATGTGAGCAAATTGAAAGATCTGGCATATATATTGGCTAAGAGAAGGATTGCGATGGGTTTGAAAGCGTGCCACAAGCCCAAAGTGGAGACGTGGTGGAGGGACATGCAGAAATGGGCAGAGGCAGAAACAGTTGCATGGCAGGAAGCATGCAAAGGAGACAGAGGGTGAAGCCGGCGCCCTAGTGAGTTGGAGACAGCTAATAGCAGAGCTGTTTGGGCCCACGTATGATGGACCAAGTGATGATGATTCGATAAACGTGGCGGGAGAGGCCCCCCACCACCGCAGAACGTGGATAATAACAATGGGAGACGGTAGGCTTGGAAGGGGGGGAGGGACGGGGAAGACAGTGGGTGAAAAAGCAAAATGTATGTGTATTTACGAGCAAGATATGTAACCACTGTATGCCCAGTTGGGTTTATTTGTTGTTTGAATAAAATCAATAAAATTGAAGAAAAAAAAAAGATTGCTCCAGAGTTGTCCTGTGGATCAGGTATCGGCTGCGACGGGTGCAACAGTTGGGGAGTGGAGTCCTCCGCGTTGGCGCCACCGTCGTTTTCTTCGTCCGCCTCGTGGGGGTCCCTCCCGTGGGACCGGACCTCCTCGAACTTCTTGTTCAGGATCTTCGCGACTCCAGCCAGCTCCTCCTCAGAGGCTGCATCGGTGTCCGTGATGGCCACCGGGCCCCCCCCCCTTTTTCCACCGGGGCTTTCACGGGGGTCTCATCGATGGGCTGAAAGGAGGATTCCCTCCGCGGTGGCAGGGAAACTCTGAGCCCCAAGATCGCCTCCACTGTGGTAGCCTCCACAGGCTTCGCCAGGGCCGCCACGACTCCCTCGATAGAGACCTTAGCCGGGTGAATCAAGGCCATCACGACTTTGGCCTTCACCTTCGAGGGAGGGTCACCGCCTCGCTCCCCCTTGGCTGTCTCCGTCGGAATCAACCGGGGCGTCTCCCGAAGCCTACCCGGGTTTTCCGATTTCCTCTTGCCAGAGCGTTGGCTCGTGGTTGATGGCGTCGGTGAAAGTGCGCCCCGTCTGGCAACCAAGGAGCCCGACCGATCGGCGCTCCGGGAGCCCGCAGACTCGCGGTGCTTTGCCTTTTGTTGGGCCCCCGTCGCCGGAGCGCCCTCAAAGGTCTTAGAAGACCGCTCGGACCTCTTCTTCTTCTCACCTACCGCTGGGCACCCAGTTGGTGGGGCGGATACGCCGATCGTTCATAGTCCGTTCCGACATGTTCTTGCAAAACGCAGTCCTTTTCCATGTGTGTTTTGTCTTTGTGAAGGTAGTAGAGACATCTAGAATGCTCGTCCTCCTTGAAAACATTCTGCAATCCGCATCCAGGGCAGCTCCTTAACAGCTTGGATCCGGGCGTTGTGTTTCCTTTGTCCTGGGCCATGTCCACACGGGTAGGCCTCAAAGATCTTCTGGAAGCCTCCAAGAAGCGAAACTCGACGAAAACTTCACCCTTGAGGGGTGTAGAAAATTCCGAAAAGGGTCCCTGTTGATCGGAAGTAGAAAGGGTGGAGCTTGAGGCTCGGTTGACTGAAAAAATGAGATGAAACTCTTTGAAAAGAATCGCTAAACGCAGTAAAAGCTCGAGAGCTATAGCACCAGGACTCCCAACGCTTGAACGTGCAGTAAAAATCTGAAGATGGCTGCCAGAGGAGGGGCTTAGGTAGAGGGCAGTCATTGGCTGGGGGCAGTATGACCCAGAGACCAGTGATTGGTTACTAGTATAAAGACAGTTTAGAAACAAAACTGAAACTGCTTTTTTTTTCTTTACCGAGGATTCCCAGCCTGACGACAGGTAATATTCATGAGCATGTGAATCCATGCCAGACCCCAGGCTGGTGAATGGGTGTTACACGCACAAGACAACATGGCACTCCGACTGCAAACATCCTCATATTATCTCCTATGCACACCCCAACCCCAATAGAATCTCCCTGCACTCACCAAAAAATGATAGTCTCCTCCACAACTGGCCACCAACTAAGTATGTGCGAGTACCTCCCAACAAATTCCTTCCAGCTGCCAATGTCAACCTGCCCTCCCTAAAGCAAGGCTAGGGCCAAGCCATACCCTCTTGGGTACATAGGTGGAGGCCTACGGCCTCCGCCCATGCACCCAATTGCCTAGTCCTACTACACACCCACTGGAAGGCAATACAGGCATGCATGCTAACATTTCCAACGGTGCTTGCCTGCCTACATGTACGTATATGTACAGTGAAGGAGCGAACCAAAACAGCATTCGCACACCTACTCCCAACCACTCCCCACACTGTTATGGCCAGAGGCCATTGCCGGGCACATAAGGCAGTAGGGCCTTTGGAGGGACAACATAGTACACCGACTGCTAATACCCTCATATTATCTCCAAGGCACTCCCCATCCTCTATATATAGGCTGCCTGCAGTGACCAATATATCGTACTTCCCCTCCTTTATGCCCAAGGTGCCGTCTTGCATGGAGATCTCCGGTGTGGGCTCCCCAACCTTCCAGGGAGGCGTCCGTCGTCACCGTCTCCTGGTACGCCGGCGTCTGAAAGTCCTTGCCCGCCGTGAGGTGCGCTCGAACGCCCCACCACTGAATCGCCCGGCATCGTTGAATCGTTGAGGGGGAACCTGTCTTCGAAGGTGCCCGTCGCCTGCATCCAACGGGCGTCGAGAAATTCTTGAAGAGGGCGCATCCGTAGTCTGCAGAGGCGCACCAGGTAGATGCAAGAGGACATCATCCCCAGGAGGGACTTGATGGACCTCACCCTGGCCACGTCCGTGGCTAGCAGGCGCTGCACTTTGCCTAGAATGGTCTTCGTCCGTTCTTCCGACGGTGCCGCCAGGCGCCTCACTGTTTCGAGCTTCGCTCCCAGAAACAGGGCCACCTGCGACGGCACCAGGTGGGACTTTGGGTAGTTTATGGCGAATCCCAGGTCTGTGAGTAGCTGGACGGTCCTCGCAGTGTGTTCGACGGCGAGTTCCCTCGTCCTTGAGCAGATGAGCCAGTCGTCCAGGTAGGGGTAGACGTGAATCCCCTGCAGGCGCAGCCGCGCCGCCACAGGTTCTAGGCACTTGGTAAAGGACCCTGGGGGCCGACTTCAATCCGAACGGCAGTGCTCTGAATTGGTAGTGGCGTCCCTGAACGACAAACCTGAGGAACTTTCGTTGACTTTTGAGGATGGGAACGTGGAAGTATGCATCCTCCAGTCCAACGACGATAGAAAGTCGCCTTCCTCCAGCTGTCCCAGTACATGCTTGAGGGTGACCATCCTGAACTTTTGTGACTTGATGTATTTGTTCAAACGACGAAGGTCCAGGATGGGGCGCCAGCCGCCCGTCTTCTTCCTGACGAGGAAGTACCTTGAGTACACCCCGGAGCCCCGGAGCCCCTTCGGGACAAGCTCGATGGCGCCTTTCCTGAGCATCGCCCGTACTTCCAACAGCAGTTGCGGGACGTGATTTTCCTTCCTGGCCACAGGTGGAACGTGAGGGCACTTCTTCAGGAATTCGATAGAGTGTCCTCTTGCCAGGGTATCCAGCACCCAACGGTCGGTGGAGATGGACTTCCACACGCCGACGAAATTCGTCAGCCGGCCCCCCACCTGGGTGCTTTGGTGGGGGCCCGAGACCACAGCCGGTTCAGTCCTGCTTGGAGGTGGTGGCCTTGCCGCCCTGGCCCCCTTGCCGACGGCGGCGAGGCGCTCCCTGCTTGCCGCGACCCCTGTAGGCCTCCTGAGACGAGGAGCATGCCACCTGGCGGTAGGACGACGAGCCACCGCTGGATCCCTTGGAGGCACCCTGTCTGCCTCCGGATCTCCGAAAGGGCCGTCGTTGCTGAAGGGCTCCTAGGGCGCGAGCCGTCTCAGTGTCCGTCTTTATGGCTTGGAGGGATTCGTCCACCGCCTTCCCGAACAAGTTGCTGCCGTCGAACGGCATGTCCAACACCCTGGTCTGGACGTCCTGACGGAAGTCGGTCGCCCGGAGCAAACCCCGTCGTCGTAGGCAAACACCGTTGCCCAGCTGGCGGAACCCGGTCTCGGCAATATCGGTTGCCACCGTTATGGCGTGATCCGACGCCACCTCGCCTTCTTGAAGTATTTCCAGGGCCTCGGACCTCTTGTCGTCTGGTAGGAAGTCCAATATGGGGGCCAGCTTAAACCAGAGCTCCCTGTCGTAACGGGCCACGATCGCCAGGGCGTTGGCCGCTTTGATCGTCATCGCCGCCGACGAAATGACCCGCCGCCCCATGGCATCCAACTTCTTTCCCTCGCCGTCCGGCGGGGAATTCGACGTCGAGGCTCCTGACCCTGCCGCTTTCTTCTTCGCCGCTGCCGAGACGAACGAGTCTGGCGTTGGCTGGGCCTTGAGGCACAGGGGAGCGGTTTCGGGGACCCGGTACTTCTTCTCGTACCGGTCCCGTTTGGCTGGTGCCGTGGAGGGGTTCTTGAGAACCGACAGGCCCTCCTCCCGGATGTCATCGATTAGAGGCACCACGATGACAGTCTTCCTCTTGGCCTCCCGGCGCTGATAGAGGAAACCTTCCTTTTTCTGCTCCTCCGGGCAGAGCTGGAACAATTCGGACGCCCTGGCGATCATGGCGTGGAATGAGCCAATCTCGTCGGGCGGCGAGGCCCGTGTGACGGGAGACCCGTTCCGTCATCGTCGCCCTCAGAACCCGTCGTCGAGCCCATCGCACCGTCATCTCCCGACTTGTGGGAGGATGAGGAGGGAACTGTAGGCCTTACGGGGGCGAGTGGAGGAGATGGTTAGGTCCTCTGTCGTTTGTTCTGAGGACTTCCCGACGGGCCAGGTTGCGGGTCCTCCGGCCTGGGCCGTGGGAATCTCGTCCTTATCTCAGAGCATAAAGACTGGATCGCAGACAAAATGGCCGCCGAGCCATCCTGAGGCCTAGGTTCCGGCTGCGCCGGAGGGGAAGGCTGCTCTTCCTCGCCATCGTCGTCTTCCTCGGTTATCTCCCGAGGATCTTCCTTACGGGATCAAACCTTCTCGAATTGGACTTCGAGTTTCCTCACGGCCTCGGTCAGTTCCTCCTCCGAGGCAGACTCCGAGCTCGAGGAGGCTACCGTGCCCCCCCTCGCTTCTTCCATCATCGTGGCCATGACGAAGGGCTGAAAAGAGGATTCCCTCCTTGGCGGCAGGGAAACTCTAGTCCCGGAGGCAGTCTCAGCTGGCGGGGTCTCTGCCGGCTTGGCAAGAGTCGCCGCAATCACCTCGATAGAGGCCTTTGCCTGCTGGGTAGGGGTCTTCACCACCTTAGGTGCGTCCCGGGCCTTCTCCTTAGGGGGAGGGGCGACGCCTCGCGCCCCCTCTTCCGAGATCGGACAAGGATTCTCCCGAAGCTTACCCGGGGTCTCAGACTTCCTCTTCCCCGAACCGGAGCGCTGGCTTGTGGTTGACGGTGCCGGGGAAGGCGTGCCCTGTCTGGCGACCGAAGAGCCCGACCTTTCGGCGCTCCCGGAGCCAGCGGACTCGCGGCGCTTGGCCTGGTGTTGGGCCCCCGTCCCCGGGGCGCCCGCACAGGACTTAGAAACCCGCTCGGACCCTTTCTTCTTCTTCTCACCCGTTGAGCACTTCTCCAACCAGCTGGCGAGACGGGATTGACGGTCCCTCATGGTCCGCTCCGACAAGTTCTTGCAGAACTGGCAGTCCTTCTCTACATGAGTCTTGTCCCCATGAAGACAGTAGAGGCATCGCGAATGTTCGACTTCCTTAAACACATTCTGCAGCCCGCATCCAGGGCAGCTGCGAAACAGCTTGGGTCCGGGTGAGGAACTCGCGTCCTGGGCCATCTCGAAGTAGGTGGCGAATCTTCTGGAATCCTCCAAGAAGTTGATTCGACGAAATCTTCACCCTTGAGGGGCGTAGGAAAATCCCGTAACGGGTAGCCGTTAACGGGAGTAGAAACGGTGGAGCTTGAGGCTCGATTAACCGAAAAAATGTGAAAATTCACCTGAAAAAGCGCGAAACACGCACTAAAAGCTCGAGAGCTAAGCACGAGGACTCCCAACACTTGAACGTGCAGTAAAAATCTGAAGATGGCTGCCAGAGGCGGGGCTTAGGTAGAGGGCAGTCATTGGCTGTGGTCAGTATGACGTAGCGATCAGTGATTGGTTACTACTGCGAAAGACAGATCAGAAACGAAACTGATACTGATTTTTTATTTACCGAGGATTCCCAGCCTGACGACGGGGAATATTCATGAGCATGTGAATCCATGCCAGACCCCATGCTGGAGAAGCAGGTTAATATTTCCTCACAAACCCGCTGCAACAAAACAACTCAAATGCACAAGCTCAACATAATCACCGTCAGCAGTAGCCTACAGCACAAAACATTGCCAATATCTTTGCTGCCCCCTCTTTCACCCAGCCAATCCTACTAAGCAGTCTTTCCAACGCCTTTCGGCGCACCACTATCCTCCGATACTCCATGGCGGCGTAGCCCAATGGCAAACAGCACGCTTACCCCCAACCAACCACCGGCCGTGTCCACTGCTCACCGACAGCACACCGTACCGCGACCCAATCACACATTGGTCCGCGGAGCGAACTGGGAAATGGGTCTGCAGAGCAGAGCCATATATCACTAATATTTTGGTACGTACATTTCAGTGTTTTGCATTTCGTACACCCAAAAGCACGCTTTCTGGCCAGAGCCCCCGCTCCTGGCACACATTTGGTGAAAATCCATCCAGCCGTCCGACCTGTAGCCCATTCAGACAATGGGGAGAAAAAAATATTTGGGACCCCCACCCCGCACGAAACCTTGCCAAACTTGGCAAAAAAATTCAGATCCGCCCATATACTTTTTTGCAAAGTTTGGTGATTCATCCAGGGAAAGCGTAGATATAAACTGCATCAGAAATACGATTACGGTGAGTAATCCCTTCTGAGGCTTGTGGAATCTGCTTAGATCACATGCTGTGCATAGATTAGCGAGCAGTACCTGAAGAAGGTGGTGGGATGTGAGAAGGGTCATGAGCAAATAAGTGTCTTAGAACCGCTTGTCCCACTTGTGCATCTGCCTTGGAATGGGTGTCAATGCAGTAATGCTGAGTAAAAGTGTGAATAGAGCTCCAAGTAGCTGCTTTGCAAATGGTGTCAAGGGGTACATTTGCAATGAAAGCCAGAGTGGCCCCAATGCCGCTTGTAGAGTGGGCTCTTGGTGTGAAAGGCAGAGTCTTTTTAGAGAGTGAGTAACACAGCTGGATACAGTTAATAATCCACTTCGAGATGGCACCTTTAGAGACGCGATCCCCCTCTCTGCCTGTAGCTACGGAGACAAACAGCTGATCTGTTTTCCTTAGCGGTCTGGTTTTATTTACATAGTAGAGGACCGCCCTACGCACATCTAGGGTGTGTAGTTTCACCTCAGCCGAGCTTTAAGGGTCCTGGAAGAAAGCCGGAAGCTCGATGGACTGGTTTACGTGGAATTTAGATATACACTTAGGTGAGAACCTACGGTGTGTGCGTAAAACCAGTTTGTCTTTATGGACAGTAAAGAAGGGATCCTGCACCGACAGAGCCTGAATTTCACTGACCCTTCTTATAGAAGTAATAGCTACTAAGAAGGCCGTTTTATAAGTCAGGTGTTTGAGACTGCTTTTATGCATGGGCTCGAAAGGGGGGCCCATGAGCTTAGATAGCACCACATTATTTCCCACCCTGGTGGTGGGTTTGAAATAGGAGGGTGAAGTCTCTTTACACCTTCCATGAAGGCTTTAACTACTGGTACTTTCCACCACGAGACCTTGTTATGGGAAGTGGTATATGCCGACAGGGCTGACAGGTGTACTTTCAGTGAGTTAAAAACCAGTCCTGCATCCAGCAGGTGGAGCATGTATGTAACAATAGTGGAAGGAGTGCAATCAACTGGGTTGATTTGTTTACTCTGGCACCAGATAACAAATCTCTTCCACTTGTCAAAGTAGCAGTGCCTTGTGTTTGGTTTCCTAGATTCCTTTAGGATGTCCATACACCTCTGTGGTAAATTGAGATGTCCAAACTCTATGACCTCAGGAGCCATGCTGCCAGGTTCATTGAGTTGGGTTGCTGATGCACCGTTTGACCTTGGTGCAGGGACAGTAGGTTGTACCAGCCGGAAGTTTGATGGGCTCGCACACCGCCATCCTGCGTAAGTGTGGGACCCACGGTTGTCTTGCCCACATGGGAGCAACTAGGACAAGCGTCATCAACTCTGTTCATCTTGTTGACCACCTTCCTGATGAGAAGAGTTGGTGGAAAAGCATACGCAAACATCCCTGACCAGTTCATCCACAGGGCGTTCCCCTGGGAGTCTGGTTGGGGGAACCTGGATGTAAATCCTAGGCATTGTCTGTTTTCGTTTGTGGCGAATAAGTCTATAGTGGGGAAATCCCACTGAGAGAAGATATATTCTACGACCTCTCTGTGTAGAACCCATTTGTGTTCCTCTGGGAGGGAGTCTCTGCTCAGAGCATCCGCTAGGGAATTGAGCTCCCCTGGAACATGTTGTGATGACAGGAAGATGTTCCGTCTGAGTGCCCATATCCAGATTTTCTGGGCAAGCTTGGACAGATTTGGCGAACGAGTCCCTCCTTGCTTGTTCAGGTAGAACATGGCTGTCGTGCTGTCCGTCCGGATTTGCACTGACAGGTTTAGTAGGTAGGGCTCGAACGCTTGAAGCGCTCTGAATACTGCCAGAAGCTCTAGCAGGTTGATGTGGTTCTTCGTCACTGAGGGAGACTAGAGACCCTGAGCTGTGTGGTGGAGATGGTGAGCTCCCCACCCCGTCAGGCATGCATCGGTAGTGACTACTACCAGTACTTCGGGATCGTAAAAGGGTTTCCCCTGTGCAAGATTCTCTCTTGTCCACCAGTGAAGGCTTTGTACCAGTGTTGGCGAAACAACCACTAGATCATCCCACTGACCACTTGCCTGAGACCACTGTTTCGCCAATCATTCCTGCATGGGACGCATGCGCAGGCGCGTTGGGGGACCAGGTAAATACATGACGACATCATGCCCAGCAAACGCATTGCTTTGCGTACCGTTATTTGGTGACCGGACTGATATTGCGGAATTTGCAGTAGTATATTCCGAATTCTTTCCTCTGAAGGAAATGTCAACCCCTCTTGAGTATCTAGGATTCCTCCTAGGAACTGTTTGGAGGTGCTTGGCACCAGGCTTGACTTTTTCTCGTTGATTGAGAAGCCTAATTCGTGGAAGAGGTTGATAGTCCTTTGAATGTTTGTCCTGCAAATTACTGGGGTTTCCCCCGTTATGAGCCAGTCGTCCAGATAAGGGTGCACCGGGATTGCCTCCGTGCGTAGGTGTGCAGTCGCCACCGCCAGTACCTTGGTGAATACCCTTGGTGCCGAAGCTATCCCGAAGGGCAGTACCTTGAACTGGTAATGCCGACTGTCCACCTTGAAGCGCAAGTACCTTCTGTGCGCTGGGAACATGGAAATATGAAAATAGGCATCTTTCATATACAAGGTTGCCATGTAATCCCCCTTTTTTAGGAGGGGGATGACCTCTTGTAGCGTAGTCATACAAACCTTTTGGGGCTTGACATACTTGTTGGCAGGCCATAAGTCCAATACTGGGCGCATTGTCAAATCTTTTTTTGGCACAAGGAAGTAAGTTGAATAAATACCCTTGTTTACCTGGTGTCCCGCGACGAGTTCTATCGCGTCCTTTGCTAGCAGATTGGCGATCTCCTCGAGGAGAATCTTCTGATGTTCTAAAGAGTGTACTCTTTGTCGTGGAGGATGGTTCCGGGGATGCTGCAGTAGTTCTATACAGTACCCTGCGGATACTGTTGACAGCACCCATCTGTCTGATGTGATCCCTTCCCAAGCCTGGGTGAAGTTGGAAATGCGTCCTCCTACTGGGGTTGCATGAGAAGGGACCCTGAACTGAGCGTCACTGCTTTGGTGGAGGCATGCCGCCTCCTCTACTGGGGCTGCCTCTGCCTTTAACACGTCCTCTCCTATTACCCCTGCCGTAACCCTGGGTAGACTGTTGGCTGTTGTTGTTGTTGTTCCACTGTGTACCCTGCCCCTGGGAATAGTTTGATCCTCTCTGGGAATTTTGGCCGCGTGGGCGACAAAAATTTCCATTCCCTCTCTGGTTAGGGGGTTTATTGGTTAACTGGCCAAGGGACTGGAGTGTCTCATATTCGTCCTTGGCATTCTTCAGCGCGTCCTCGACCGCCTTACCAAATAACAGATCGGCTTCCACCGGTTTGTCCAACAATGATGCCTGGGTTTCTGCCTTAAAACCAGACTGCCGTAACCACGCATGTCTCTTGATAACAGTACCTTCTGCTATCAATCTGCCTGCGTTGTCAAAAGTTGCTTTTAAAATGCAACCAGACACGGCTCTACCCTCTGCAGAAATTTGTGCTAACTGACCCTTTAAGGGTTCTGGTGCAGAGGCTATGAGTGCCGCGACTTCTTCCAACTGATGGCAGTTGTAGCTGGCCAACAGGGTGGTGGAGTTTGCAATCCTTGCCCGATAGGCGGACGTTGAGGCTACTTTCCTGCCGAAACCATATAGTTTTTTGCTCTCCTTGTCTGGAGGAGCTTCGGACGATGACAAGGGTGTTCCAGCCCTCTTATGAGTGTTAGTGACAACCAGGGAGTCTGGCTTCAGATGTCCTCTTATATAGAGAGGGTCAGACTGGGCTGCCCTGAAATATTTTTCAACTCTGGGATTGACTGCTCTGGTGAGGTTCGGGTTCACCAGGGAAGGGTCTATTCTTCGCTGAATAGACTTAAGGATAGGGATGGTCTGGGCAACAGGCCCCTTTCTCCCACTAACTCCTCGTCAAAGTCCCTCTCCTCCTGGACACCGTGGGTGTCAATATGGAAATGTTCTGCTGCTTGTGCGAGAACCTCGTTCAGGAGGGGTTGGTTATCGACAGGGGAGTCGGTAACCGGGGCTTCCTTCTCTACCGGGGAATCTACTCTGTAGGTTTCAGGGTCTTCCTCTTCTTGGTCCTCATCATCCCCATAGCCCGTCTCGGTTTGCTCTTCTACCATGCCAAATTCTTGGTCCTCACTAAAGGAAGTCTCTCCTTGATACTGTGAGTAAGGCCGGGAGTATGGTTGTACCTCGAAGGGGTCCGAAGACCTCATAGGTGTCTCAAACCGGGGCTTCTTACTCAGGGGGATAGGATCATTAGAGCCTGAGGATGTAGACCCCTGTGGATTATATGAAAGGAAATGGTCTGGATTTTTATCATAAAAGTCTGCTAAAGAAGACATCCTTGACATGACCCTATCTATGTCACCACTCGACCATTCTTTGGAACTGGGAATGACTCTCTCAGAAAGTCTAGGAGACTTATCCTGAGTAGACTTGCTGGTTTTAGAAATAGCCGTAGACTTGGGCTTGTCTGTCTGTTTAAGAGGAGTGGAGTGTTTTACAGGTGTGGAAGAGTGCAGTGGCTGCTTCTTCTGCTGTTTTCCCCCCTCCCCGTGAGTGGAAGAGTGTTTTCCCTGTCCCTTTGTGGTTCCGGAGGTTTTCGACGCCTGGCGTCGAAGATCGGGGGTAGAGTCCCTGTCCTTCGAACGTGGGGTCGCGGTGATCTTGTCTGCGGGCTCCGACTCCTGGAAAGCGGCCAGTGGGTGGAAGTCGTCTTCGTCCTCCGACAATCGAACTTCCGTTAGCTTAGGGAGCGAGGCACTCTTGACAAGAGTGGATGATTGCCTGGAGTCATGCAGCGATCTCGATCGAGAACGCCCAGAGGACACCGATTCGGACCGTTCTCTATGTGCCTCTTTCCGAGAACTCGACATTGTCGAGTCTCGGTTGGACTTCGTGTGTTTTGTGTGAGTCGTGTGTGAATCGCTTGTGTCGCCGGGGGTCTTCCCCATAGCCGCCCTGTCGGACGACTGTCATAAATCACCAATGTATCAATTGAAAAGGATTCGGTAACCAAAAAAGGATACAATTGGTAGGGCTCTTCCGGATCCTTTTCACACGACTTGATTGTAGGCAGGTCAAATTAGACCTTCCAAATGATACAACTCTCTGACTGAATAAAACAGGCAGAGAGATGGACCACTGGAAAGGGTGTGGGTATTGTATCGTAAGATATGCCTAGGATAGATAAAGTATCATACGAAACTGTCCCAAACTCAAATCACTATGATAGCACAGTATTAGCATTAATTTGAAACACTAACCTTAAGGCCAAACTGAAGAATTCAACGAAAGTCTCATGAAGTGGAAACAACGATAAAGGAGGGGAAGATTAGTAAGGGAGACTTATCCCGAACGGCACGAGGCTCACGCTAGATACTGGGTTGGTGCACCACAGGATAGCGTCCAAAGTACTGTGCACAATCACCTTCCAATAGTTCATGAAATACTTTCTTTCCCACGAAGAACAAAAAAAGATTTTCACCTGTTAACTGTCACAGGCACTAAAGGTTCAAAGAAGTTCAGAAAACCACGTGCAGGATTGCACGCGACAGCGTACACGCAGCCAGGCCAGCCGCGCTTGGAGACAGCGTTTCCGTGTGAAGATTTAGCAAGCAAACAGGATACACGCAGTCCAGGGAAGCTGCGCTTGAAAACAGCGTCCGCATGTGGAGATTTGGCACGCGAACAGAATACACGCAGCTCAGGACCGCCGCGCTTGCAGACAGCGTCCGCGTGGAGATTTGGCACGCAAACAGGCTACACGCAGCTCAGGACAGCCGCGCTTGCAGACAGCGTCCGCGTGGAGATTTGGCATGCGAACAGGATACACGCAGCTCAGGACAGCCGCGCTTGCAGACAGCGTCCGCGTGGAGATATGGCACGCAAACAGGATACACGGGTCCAGGAATTAGCGTGTGGAGGAAAACACGCTCAAAAAAGGCCAAAGAAGTTGCTGAAGAGAATGCGAGAACGCAGGTCAGGAGTTCAGCTACAACACGCCAAAATTGACTTAATCAGAAGCAGCGATCGGCGTTTCCACGCTGCTTATGTACGCACTGCCGTGATACACGTGACGGAACTAAGTCACGTGAATTTTAACAACGTGAAAAATGCAGACGTTGTTTTCCGGGCAATGCATCAAACAACAACCTCCATTTCGAGTAGAATGGTCTAGTGGTTCTATGGGCGTAACTCATTTTGTATGGAGAGGTCGTTCCTGGTCCAGAGATATGTCCAGCAGGCATGACAACGACCTTCCGAGGTCGGGGACTTGCGCTCGGCTGTCTTTAGACGCCGTAATGCCCTCGCCGTCCGAAAGCACAGTGTCGCTGCCATCGCTGAAGGCGCCCTCCGCTGCCATGGCCGCCTGCCTGGCGTGGCGGGCCCAACGCTTCGTCGAACGGTCCTTAAGTGTCTTAGGTTTAAACCTACTACACGCTCTGCAGTTCGCCTCGGGGTGGTCCCTCGGCAAGCAGAGATTGCACGTGGTGTGCCTGTCGACCCAAGGGTATTTGCGATTGCACTTGGGGCAGAATTGAAAAGGGGTACCCTCCATACGCACCTTGAGGCAGCGGGCTGTTAAGTGTAGGAAATGTATAAGGTGTACCTATACCAAGAGTGTAGAGTATGTCCAACCCCCAACTCTCCCTACTTGCAGGGCCGAGGCCAGAGGCCTTCCAAGGCCCGGGCCGAGGCCAGAGGCCTTCTGAGGCCCAAATCCGTCGTGCAGCAGCCGACGGTTGAATTCTTCTCCAAGCCGGCGTCGAGTGTCGAAGTTCGACGTTGGGATGGGGAAAGGATGTAAATTTATCGATATTTTAGCAAAAGTATGGCTAAGGCCAGGGGACTCTGCAAAATGCTTCCGACCAGTATGACGGAAAAAAACAATCTGAAGATCCTAGACGCGTGCGGGATCTTGGGTACAGTGGACGTCACACTAGGGATTGTATTACTGGCACGCCCTGTGTCTATGCCCATTTTCGAGTTTCGAAAAACAAACTGTAATACTCCGCAGCTTCCACTAGATGTCGGCCTATGCACAGCATGTGATCTAAGCAGATTCCACAAGCCTCAGAAATATAGATATATATTTATTACATAGCCTGCGGTAGCGGCCATGTAGTTATGGTTAAGTTGCTAAACCCATAGGATGAGCACTTTTTGAGTGGCTTATAACTTCGCTCTCCCTGGATAAATCCTCACCAAACTTTGCAAAAAAAAGTATATGGCCCAAATTTCTTTGCAAAGTTTGGTGAGGTTTGGTCCAGGGGGAAAAATTATAGGGGGGGGATCCCAAAATTTTTTTTTTTCCCCATAGACGGAATGGAGAAAAAATGTCTGTCGTGCCTACAGCCCAAATCGCTGCACAGATTTTCACCAAATTTGTGGTCGGAGCAGCGGATTGGTCCCGAAAGCGTGCTTTTGCAAATTTGGTGAAAATCCGTCCAGTAGTTTATTTTAAAATGACCAAAAATTAGGGCTAAAAAAAATTGTGATATCTATATCCGCTCCGCGGACACACTTCCCTGTTCGCTCCGCGGACAGGACACTGATTGGCCAATTTGCTTAAGTCATGTCCGCGGACATGCAACGTGCTAACTGATTGGTTGGAGTGAAGCGTGAGGTGTGTCACATTTTCACGATGTGCCCACCATCTTGGATTCGCGGGCAGCAGCCGGTGTCTACGGACATCGCAGTAAAAAAAAAAAAAAAAAAAAAAAAACACAACTTTGCACTTCTCAAACTTATCAAATAATCTCTGGGGAGGTGAGGGGTTTTGAGGATGGGATGGGATATGGCTGCAAGAGGCAAAAAAAGGGCGGTTTTTGCCACAAAAGTCCACAAACAGTTCGGATATTCGCAAACTGTCCTGTGAGGTTCGCAGACACCTCTGCATTACACAGTTGGTGAAAAGCAGTTCTTGGATGCCTTATAACTTTGGCGCCACTTAATTAAACTGCATGCATTTTTGCCCTTATATTCTTAATCTAATCCACCTCGGTGCCATGGAAACATCAGAAATCGACCAATTGGCCCAAATGTTGGGGGACCTTCGTGCTGAGGTTCATTCAGCCCGACAAGAGACTAATGCACTCCGGAGAGACCTAATAGTGACCAGGGAGCGCACCGATCAAATCAGCAGACAATTCTTGTAATCGCAGGCAGGGCAGACTCCTCTGCCTGGAGGAAATCCATTGATGCAAAATCCTGTTCCACCATCTCATACCCCCACACCAGTACAGATCACGTTGCCTGGAACAGTTCCCCTGGCACCACCAGAAAGGTTTTCGGGCGACCCACGGAAGTATGCAGCATTCATAAATCAGTGTCGCCTTCACTTTCTTTGTCGCCCTGGGGCATTTCCAAATGACCAAGCTCGGGTACCTTTCATCCCATCATACTTGAGTGGAAGTGCAGCGGATTCGTCAGTGCCGTTGGTGACCCATAACGGCGTTGTTACAGGACTATGGGGGGTTCCAGAGAGAAATGGAAAAACTGTTTGCTCGCCATACCCAGGAACAAGCAGTGGATAACAAACTTTTATCCCTCCGGCAGGGAAACCAAGACTTGTTAACATACATTGCAACTTTCAATAGACTGGTTGCTGAAGCCAGGTGGCCAGAAAACAAAAGAACCACGTTATTCCATCGAGGCTTACGAGGCGAATTAAAGGACGTCTTGGCCCAGGTAGTGATTCCCCCTTCCCCCAGAGACTTTACCGAATTCATAAATCCAGTCGTGCAGCTAGATCATCGCTTGCAGGACAGAAAAGCAGACCGGTCCAAAGCAGACTCTCAAATAGTTTATTTTCGACCTAAAGACAATGCACCACAGGGGGAGACAACGCCGTAGAACCCATGCAGATGGAGGGTTACGACCTCCATTAACAAAACAAGAGCGGGAAAAAAGAAGACAACAGCAACTTTGTTTGTATTGCGGAAAACCAGGACATTTTCTGAAAGACTGCCCAATTAAACCCTGTAGGACGACAGTCGGGGCCACAGAAAAGGATGAAATTAAGGAATCGGAAAACTACCAAGCTCGGCAACCGTAGAGGTCAGTTTGTCGAGTGATGAGAAAGAGCCACTGACCTCACACTTTGCAATACCCGTGATCTTAATAAATCGCCAACGATCGTCAAAGATGCATTCCTCAGAAGCATACATCGACAGCGGAGCAGTTGGGTACCATATAGATCAAGAGTTGGCAGCAGAGATGGGGCTCCCTTTGTGTTCTAAATCTACAAGGGACAAGGTGACGACTGTGGATGGGACAGAAATCGCCTCCGGAACAGTAACCCAGTGCACAGCAGTAGTAACCTTGCTGTGCCATGATGGGCATCGGGAGTGTATTTCGTTCGATCTTATGAAAGCACCTCAATTCCAGTTGATACTAGGGATGCCATGGTTGGTTGCTCACAACCCTTTGATAGACTGGCGGGCAAGGAAATTAACCTTCTCCAGCAACTGCTCCCTAACTTGCTACTCTCTTGACCCGGAACCCGACTCCTGTGTCTCCAAAACTTCCAATATTAGAGCCTCCACCCTGGGAGTAACTAATACTTTGCCAGATGAATATCGTGACTTTCAGGATGTATTCCAAAAAGTCCAGGCTAACACATTGCCGCCGCATAGGCCTTATGATTGTCAAATTGACTTTGTTCCTGGGGCACAAATCCCATGCGGCAGGATCTACGCTCTTACCGAGCCAGAAAACCTTCACCTGAAAACCTATTTGGACCGGTACCTTGCAAACGGATTTATCCACCCATCTAAGTCCCGAGCAGCCAGTCCTTTGTTCTTCGTACCGAAAAAGGAAGGGGACTTGAGGACCTGTATTGATTACTGCACAATAAACCAGATAACCGTGAAGAACCGCTACCCTTTGCCTCTTATCCCGGAAATGCTAGACCAAGTCAAAGATGCCCAGATCTATACCAAATTAGACCTTTGGGGAGCATACCACCTGGTCCGGGTCAGAAGCGGAGATGAGTGGAAAACCGCTTTCCGTACCAAATATGGCTTGTGTGAATATCAAGTCATGCCTTTTGGCTTGTGTAACACTCCTGCAGCGTTTCAATATTTCATGAATGATGTCGTGAGAGAACTAATTGACGTTTGCGCCTTAGTATACATTGATGACATCTTGATCTACTCAGCCTCAAAACAAGACCATATCAAGCATGTTTGTTCGGTCCTCACCAAGCTCCACCAACATCGTTTGTATGCAAAGCTGGAAAAATGTTTTTTTCACGTCACCGAAGTAGAATTCCTTGGTTTCATCCTTTCGCCGAAAGGCATCAGGATGGACGTACATAAAGTGGACGCAATTTTAAAATGGCCATCACCAACATCTCTGAAGGGGATACAGAGCATGCTAGGCTTTGCGAACTTTTACCGCCAGTTTATTCCAGATATCTCTCAGGTTGTGCACCCGATCACAGTATTGCTACGAAAAAGCAACAAAATGTTTGCTTGGACTGCGGAAGCAGAAAGAGCCTTTCAGGAACTGAAACAAAGGTTCACCTCTGCTCTGATCCTGCGGCACCCTTGTCCACACCTCCCTTATGTCGTAGAAACTGATGCTTCCAGTATGGCGATGGGAGCGGTCCTTTCACAGAGGGACCCAGAAACTGGCCAGCTGCATCCTGTGGCCTTCTGGTTTTCACCCCCAGAACTTAATTACACTATCACGGACAAAGAACTCCTAGCCATCAAGTCCGCTTTCAAGGCGTGGCGACACGATCTTCTGGGAGTTAGACACAGCATTACAGTGATCACAGACCACCGGAACCTGCAATATCTCAAAACAGCCAAAGCCCAGTCTTCACGCCAGTTACGGTGGCCCTCTTCTTCGCCGAATATGACTACGTGATCACCTTTCGACCTGCGGTCAAGAATGGGAAAGCTGACGCCTTATCTCGAATGGGCATCGATGAAACGGAGTATACAACTCCAGACCCGGTACCCATCATATATGAAGACAAACTCTTGGGCATCACAACAGCGTTATCACAAGCTGGATTACGAGACAAAATTTGTCAATGAACCCGGATGCTTTCCTCGCATGGCAAACTCAGGGCGAACAGTATTGCATCAAGGATCAGTTACTTTATTTTAGAGATCGGCTATATGTACCCGAGAAGAAGTTACAACAGCATATCATTTCAGGTTATCATGACTCCCTGATCGAAGGACACCCTGGAATCGCTAAAACTTTAGCCAAGGTAAAAAAGCGTTTTTGGTGACCTACATGGCGTAAGGATATTGTCCAGTATGTTCAATCCTGCGGCGTCTGTGCACAAAATAAATCACAGAAACAGAAACCATCAGGTCTCCTACAGCCACTGGACATCCCTCCCGCTCCCTGGCACACTCTTTCCCTCGACTTTATCACGGATCTGCTACAGAGTCAAGGCTTTAACACCATTCTTGTAATCGTGGATTTGTTCTCAAAGATGGGACATTTTATTTCTCTCAAGGGCTTCCCGGACGCATCCACTCTAGCAGGAGTATTTCAGGAAAAAATTGTCAAGCTGCATGGCTTTCCATCAGTTCTGGTCTCCGATCGAGGTAGCCAATTTGTATCCAATTTTTGGAGAAAATGTTGCGCAATGGCTCAGATTAACGTCCGGCTATCCAGCAGTCACCACCCCCAGACAGACGGCCAAACTGAGAGGACCAACTAGACCCTCGAGCAGTATTTATGGTGCATGCCACACCATGAATTGAGAGATTGGAAGGATTTACTGTGGATAGCCGAGTACGCATATAACAACTCCGTACATTCTAGCACGGGCCAAACACCCTTTTACACCTTGTATGGCAGACATCCACGTACATCAGAACTTGACCTTCCTGCCAGCTTAGAAATGCCTGCAGTAAAGACTCTTCATACAACCATCACTCAAGCGTTCAGAAAGGCAAAGGAACATCTTATTCATGCTAAGGAAAAACGAAAGCACTTTGCCGACCAGCATCGGAAAAAGGCCCCAGAATATCAAATAGGAGACCAGGTTTGGTTAGCCGCCAAATACGTACCCATCAAAGGGACTCGGACCTTCCATCCTCGATATTTGGGACCCTATACCATCAAGGAAATTATCAACCCAGCAGCTGTCAAGTTGGATTTACCACCTAATCTACAAATCCATCATGTATTCCATGTATCCCTCTTAAAACCAATGCCACCGGGTACACAAATCAAAACACCACCTCAACCTATACTAATGGATGGAGAACCAGAATTTGAAGTCAAAGGCATCCTGGACTCTAAGTACTCTAGAGCCAAATTGTACTATCTGGTCGACTGGAAGGGGTCTGGGCCTCAAGATAGATCCTGAGAACCCAGTGAGAACAGTCATGCACCACGTCTGATCAAGAAGTTGCATCAAAACGTTCCAACCAAACCTGGACCAGGCAGAAGACACACCTTGGGAGGGGCCTTGGGGGAGGTGGTGGTGGTGGGGGGGGGATGGGGGGAGTGCTGTCACGACCCTCAGCCCTGATCCCCACTGGTAAGCCCATTGGCCAGGTGGAATCAGGGCTCGGATCATTAATAAGGCCGGGCATTCACTTTTCAGGCCCTCTTGGGGCCAGTCCTGGTGCCTTTGGCACCAGGCTCATCAGTTAGGAAAGGCATCTGCTTAAGGGACTACTTTATTTAGGCTTTCAGCCAACATGGAGGCATCTACATAGCTGGGTTCCTAGAACCAAGCTAGGCGGTCTATTGTTTTGGTGTGGTGGCCTGGGGACTACTTTACCTGTACTACTTTACAGTGGCTATTTAAACCACACCCGAACAAAAACACACGCTTCGCGTTACTTTGCTTCTAGCAACGTGATGCTCACCGTTTCCAGCTTTCTCTCGAACCTGGCGAATTCCGGACCTGCAGAAAACAAAGTATATCGTTAGTAGCAGAATCTTACCTGCAATCTTCATCCTTCTCTGCTTGCAGCTCCTGGGCAGCTCTGTTGGAGTAGTTCGCCGCTCGGATCGAAGGGACCTGAGAAAAGGAGAAAGACATCATTAACGGAGGTACCAGAGACATTACAAACATAAAAGCGCTTAAAGACTTACCTGGCTGGTTGCTTTTCGACCGGCACTGCTCCGGAAACTCCATCTGCGCTGGGTACTCTCCGCGACCTACGAAAAGAGAAAAGCACAGGTCAGTGAGGACAAGGCATCGCTGCACTACGCAAAGTGCCTCCTCACCGCATCATAGCGCGCCATCATCTCCCGGTGAGAACCAACACACCCTGTTCTCCAAGCGGACACTCCGCGCCCCTAGAGGAGATAAAAAGAGACATTAGAACAGACAAAAGGCATGCAAGAATTACGACGCCATCAATCGCAATAAGACCTACCGGAAAGACACTACAAGGGCCGCAGTCAGTGAAGTAACTGGACCGCCAGCGCCCACAAAAGCCAATGCGCCCCTGCCCAGAGAGTAGGGCGGAGAGCCCACCGATTCCAGCAACCAGGTGGAATTCCCTCGACACCGAGACCACCAGGGAACCATTGGGAAGGGCATCAACGACCAGCTGGCTTGGTGGCGTCCCAGTGGATACCAGGTGAGCGTAACATATACCTTTTTGGTGACTGAGATATAGCCGGTAGCCATGGACAGTGGCCAGATTGTCTGGGTCATGGAATAAGGTCATGATCCGGACAATCTGGCTACTGGCCATGACCACGAGGAACAACACATGGGGTTAAAGTGGCCATGTCCACCTGGGACCGGCTTTGTGGTAAAGTTGTTTGAAATTGGGATAGGTTTGAAAGGGAAGAAAAATGTGCTTGTAGTAATATGATCATAGGGTTTTCTCTTCGTCTTCTGCAGGCTGCCATGGAAAGCGAACAGGGGCCCTTTATGGAACTCCACCTTCCCTTTCCATGGTGGCCATCTTGGAAAAGGATTTTCCTTCCTACAACGGGATGCCAGAGGCGTCCTGGTGTAGGAAGGAAAATCCTTTTTTGGCACCTCGGGTTCCCGCTTTGGGAACCTAGGGTGCTAATTGCCTTCATCCCTCATTACAGGGGCTGGAATGGGGGGGTAATGGTCTGGAGACCATGTTATCCATCCTCGCTTGGGCTGATAACTTGGGCTGCTGGACCGGTATTCACCGTTCCAGTCCCTGGAACGGGGTATGAACGCCACAATATTCCCATTAGCATAACAAAATGTAAATGGAAATGTTGGAAAATCTTATTGTGTCTGTGTACTTTACTGAGAAATGTAAAGTAGATGGGAGTCTACACGTTTTTTTTTAGTTCTATTTTTTAACTGTGAACAGTGGTTCCAAAAGGAACATTTCTTATGTTGTTTTTGGATGTATTTAAATTTTTGGCAGGAGAGCTAAGAGCGAAAGGTGGGGAGGGAAATGAGGGAAGAGACACCAAAAACTAATATGGAGGGGCAGGTGGACAGGGGATAACGTTGCACGTGTGTTATTTCTAAGGTAGTGGGCAGTGTTTCTTATGCTCCTTGATTACAGCAGTGGTGGTGGCTCTTGGGGAGAAGGGATGGCAATAGCTGATGCCCTTTAAAGATAAATAGCAGTTTTGCTAAACGTATGTACTGTGTACTAGATTAATGAGTAGGAATAGGTGTTGGAGCTGTGCAAGGGAAATTTTGAAGTTGAAAGTTCCTAGAACAGTAGAAAATACAGTTGCGAACTGTCCGCGAAGAACGGATCTTATCGTGAAGTGTGAACGGGTTCTCGGACATGTCATCAAGCCGCATGCCACCGTATGGTCATGTGGCACTGTCCGGAAGGACCGCAATGAAGTCAGATGTTCGTAGACGTCTGCGGATGCAAAAATAGTTTAAATAGTTGCAGAAGTGTATAGAAGTGTTAAAAATGATTCTAAAAGGTGGGACACAAATAGTTATATTGGATAAGTATGATATTAGTAAGTTGTAGGAAAATAGCATGCACTGGTAAAAACCCATGAAATTCACTGAAGAAATGTTGTTAAAGGGACGTTATGGTTAAGTTGGACTAATAAAAACCTATGAAATTCAATGAAAAGACGTTAAAAAGACGTTATGGTTACAAGTAAAATTGAAAAACCCCTGAAATTCGCCAGTTATGGTAAGCTAAGCAACCATAACTTGCGCCACCATCGTGCACTGCTAAGACTAACACCCAGGACATCAAAGATGACATCACAAATATCATTGATGACATCACTGATGACATCACATGTGCAGTTATTTTTCATACAAGGGGTTGTGAATGTAATGTTGGCAAAAAAGTATCAAGGATTATCGGGAGGTGTGTAATAAACTACATACTTCATTATGCAATGTAGTGTTCTAAACAACATTCCATTGCAGTGTTCTTTCTAGTACAGGAACCTACTCATACAGAAATATAGGTATTGGCTGCAGCATACACCACAGAGGTGCAATATTTGTAATTTTCCAAAATTATATAATAAAATGCTGAATGCTTCTGTATCAGACTTTTCCGTACTGTCATGTACTAAGTAGCTAATAATGCATCACTCACTACATATTTCTACTAATACACACAAAACATAAATAGACTACAATGCATACAAATATGGGGTTTATATATGGAGAGTAAAGTAAGCAAACAAGTGGCAGTATCATTAGCAACTGTATATAATCTACATGATTGTATTCACGCACAAAAATGATTGCTGTGCTTCAGACCTGCTTCTTCCCCTATATATGTACATCATAAGATGCGATTAAATTCTAAGGAAAGTAGTGTAAGCTCATGTGAGAATAGCAATATCTATAAATGTAATACCTTTTGAAAGTTAAGTTTCTGAATGTCAGTAAATAAAACCACCTGGCCTAGATATGGCAGTGAACAAAAAAGAAGGGGCTAGATATGTGATGTCATCAATGATATTTGTGATGTCATCTTTGATGTCCTGGGTGTTAGTCTTAGCAGTGCACACTGTTGGCGTGAGTTATGGTTGCTTAGCTTACCATAACTGGTGAATTTCATAGGTTATGATTTTACTTGTAACCATAACGTCCTTTTAACAATATTTTTTTACTGAATTTCATAGGTTTTTATTAGTGCATATATATATATATATATATATATATATATATATATATATATATATATATGATACATTACTCACCGTAATCGTATTTCTGATGCTTGTATCTGCTTAGATTCACATGCTGTGCATAGGCCGACATCTAGTGGAAGCTGCGGAGTATTACAGTTTGTTTTTCGAAGTCGAAAAATGGGCGTCGACACAGGGCGTGCCAGTAATACTATCCCTAGTGTGACGTCCCCTGTACCCATGATCCCTCACGCGTCTAGGATCCCCAGATTGTGTTTTTCCTGACATGAGGTAGCATGAGGAGTAGCGTGAGTACAGATAGTCCAAGCAGATAGACAGAAAGGTAAGACTACAAGCAACCATGCGCCTTCTCTCGGAGGGGAGGAAGGGTGGGTCGCATGTGAATCTAAGCAGATACAAGCATCAGAAATACGATTACGGTGAGTAATGTATCCCTTCTGAGGCTTGTGGAATCTGCTTAGATCACATGCTGTGCATAGATTAGCGAGCAGTACCAGAAGAAGGAGGTGGGATGTGAGAAGGGTCATGAGCAAACAGGTGTCTTAGAACCGCTTGTCCCACTTGTGTATCTGCCTTGGAATGAGTGTCAATGCAGTAATGCTGAGTAAAAGTGTGAATAGAGCTCCAAGTAGCTGCTTTGCAAATGGTGTCAAGGGGAACATTTGCAATGAAAGCCAGAGTGGCCCCAATGCCTCTGGTAGAGTGGGCCCTTGGCGTAAAAGGCAGAGTTTTTTCAGAAAGAGAGTAACACAGCTGTATACAGTTGATAATCCACTTTGAGATAGCGCCCTTAGAGACGCGATCCCCCTCTCTGCCTGTAGCTACGGAGACAAACAGTTGATCTGTTTTCCTTAGCGGTCTGGTTTTATTTACATAGTATAAGACCGCCCTACGCACATCTAGGGTGTGTAGTTTCACCTCAGCTGAGCTTTGTGGGTTTTGGAAGAAAGCCGGAAGCTCGATGGACTGGTTTACATGGAACTTGGATATGAATTTTGGTGAGAATCTAGGGTGTGTGCGTAAAACCAGTTTGTCCTTGTGGATAGTAAAGAAAGGATCTTGCACTGACAGAGCCTGAATTTCACTGACCCTTCTTATGGAGGTAATGGCTACTAAGAAGGCCGTTTTATAAGTCAGGTGTTTGAGACTACTTTTATGCATGGGTTCGAAGGGGGGCCCCATGAGCTTAGATAGCACCACATTGAGATCCCATCCTGGCGGTGGGTTCGAGATAGGAGGGTGAAGTCTCTTTACTCCTTCCATGAAGGCTTTAACCACTGGTACTTTCCACCACGAAACCTTGTTATGGGATGTGGTGTAGGCTGAGAGGGCTGCCAGGTGTACTTTCAGAGAGTTAAAAACCAACCCTGCATCCAGCAGGTGGAGCATGTATGTTACAACGTTGGAAGGAGTGCAATCAACCGGGTTGATTTGTTTACACTGGCACCAGATAACGAATCTTTTCCACTTGTCAAAGTAACAGTGCCTTGTATTTGGTTTCCTAGACTCTTTTAGAATGTCCATACACCTCTGTGGTAATTTGAGATGTCCAAACTCTATGACTTCAGGAGCCATGCTGCTAGGTTCATAGAGTTGGGTTCCTGATGCACTGTTTGACCTTGTTGCTGGGACAGAAGGTTGTACCAGGCTGGGAGTCTGATGGGCTCGCATACCGCCATCCTGCGTAGGTGTGGAAACCATGGTTGTCTCGCCCACATGGGAGCAACTAGGATGAGCGTCATCGATTCCTTGTTCATCTTGTACACCACCTTCCTGATGAGAGGAGTTGGTGGGAAAGCGTACGCAAACATCCCTGACCAGTTCATCCACAGGGCATTCCCCTGGGAGTCCGGTTGTGGGAACCTGGATGCAAATCCTGGGCATTGTTTGTTTTCGCTTGTGGCGAATAGGTCTATAGTGGGGAAACCCCACTGAGAGAAGAGATCTTCTACTACGTCTCTGTGAAGGACCCATTCGTGTTCTTCTGGGAGGGAGTCTCTGCTTAGAGCATCCGCTAGGGAATTGAGCTCCCCTGGAACATGTTGCGATGACAGGAAGATGTTCCGTCTGAGTGCCCATCTCCATATTTTCTGGGCAAGCTTGGACAGATTTGGCGAATGAGTCCCTCCTTGCTTGTTCAGATAGAACATGGCTGTCGTGCTGTCCGTCCTGATCTGCACCGACAAGTTTAGTAGATGGGGCTCGAACGCCTGCAGCGCTCGGAATACTGCCAGAAGCTCTAGCAGATTGATGTGGTTCTTGGCTACTGAGTGAGACCAGAGACCCTGAGCTGTGTGGTGGAGATGGTGAGCTCCCCACCCCGTCAGGCATGCATCTGTAGTTACCACTGCCTGTACTTCGGGATCGTAAAAGGGTTTCCCCTTTGCGAGATTCTCTCTTGTCCACCAGTGTAGGTTCTGTACAAGTGTTGGCGAAACGACCACTAGATCGTCCCACTGACCACTTGCCTGAGACCACTGTTTCGCCAACCATTCCTGCATGGGACGCATGCGCAGACGTGCGTGGGGGACCAGGTAAATGCATGACGCCATCATGCCGAGTAACCGCATAGCTTTGCGTACTGTTATCTGTTGACCTGACTGATAATGCGGAATTTGCAGAAGTATGTTCCGAATTCTCTCTTCCGAAGGGAAGGTCAATCCTTTCTGAGTATCTAGGATAGCTCCTAGAAACTGTTTTGAGGTGCTTGGCACCAGACTTGACTTTTTCTCGTTGATGGAGAAGCCTAATTCGTGGAGGAGGTCGATGGTCCTCTGAATGTTTGACCTGCAGATTCCTGGGGTTTCCCCCGTTATGAGCCAGTCGTCCAGATAAGGGTACACTGGGATTGCCTCCCTGCGTAGGTGTGCAGCTGCCACCGCCAGTACCTTGGTGAATACCCTTGGTGCAGAAGCTATCCCGAAGGGCAGTACCTTGAATTGGTAGTGGCGACTGTCTACCTTGAAGCGCAAGTATTTTCTGTGCGCCGGGAGCATGGAAATATGAAAATAGGCATCTTTCATATCCAAGGTTGCCATGTAATCCCCCTTTTTTAGGAGTGGGATTACCTCTTGTAGTGTGGTCATACGGAATTTTTGTGGCTTGACATACTTGTTGGCAGGCCGTAAGTCTAAAACTGGGCGCATTGTTAAATCTTTCTTTGGCACAAGGAAGTAAGTTGAATAGATACCCTTGTTTACCTGGTGTCCCGGGACGAGTTCTATGGCGTCCTTTTCTAGCAGAATGGCGATCTCCTCGAGGAGGATTTTCTGATGTTGTAAAGAGTGGACTTTTTGTCTTGGAGGATGGTTTAGGGGACGTTGCAGTAGTTCTATGCAGTACCCATTGGATACTGTTGACAGCACCCATCTGTCGGAAGTTATCCCTTGCATGGGAAGGGACCCTGAACTGAGCGTCACTGCTTTGGTGGAGGCGTGCCTCCTCCTTTACTGGGGCTGCCTCTGCCTCTACCACGTCCTCTTTTACTACCCCTACCATACGCCTGGGTAGACTGTTGTGAGCTGGTGTTCCACTGTGTACCCTGGGTGTGGGAGTAGCTATTTCCTCTATTGGAATTTTGGCCGCGGGGGCGACGAAAATTGCCATTCCCTCTTTGGTTAGGTGGTTTGGTAGTTAACTGGCCAAGGGATTTGAGGGTGTCGAATTCTTCCTTAGCGTTTTTTAGAGCGTCCTCGACTGCCTTCCCAAACAGGAGATCACTTTCCACTGGTTTGTCTAAGAGCGCAGCTTGTGTTTCTGCTTTGAATCCCGACTGCCTCAACCAAGCATGCCTTTTGATGACAGTCCCCTCTGCTATAAGTCTACCCGCATTGTCAGCGGCGTCCAGAGTTGCTTTTACAGTGCAGCCCGACACGTTCCTTCCTTCCGCACAAATGCGAGCTAGCTGGCTTTTAAGGGGTTCGGGAGCAGAGTCTATTAGTGCTGCCACTTCTTCCCACTGGTGACAGTTGTAGCTAGCCAACAGTGTGGTGGAATTCGCGATTCTGGCTTGGTAGGCTGCCGTGGAAGCTACTTTCCTGCCAAAACCATAAAGTTTTTTACTTTCTTTGTCGGGGGGAGCCTCAGAGGAAGATAATGGTGTACCAGCTCTTTTGCGGGTGTTGGTTACTACTAGAGAGTCTGGCTTAAGTTGACCTCTAATATATAGGGGGTCCGACTGGGCTGCTTTAAACAGCTTCTCCACTCTCGGATTTACAGGTCTTGTCAGGTTTGGGTTGACAAGGGATGGTGCTATTCTGCGTTGAACAGATTTTAGGATGGGAATGGTCTGGGCTACTGGCTTCCTTTCCCCTATTAGTTCTTCCGCAAAGTCCCTTTATTCCTGGACACCTTGTGTGTCTATGTGGAAGTGGTTAGCTGCCCGAAAGAGCAGTTCATTCAAGAGGGGCTGATTATCTATTGGGGAGTCAGACACTGGGGCTTCCCTTTCGACTGGTGAGTCCATTCTGAAAATATCTGGGCTATTTTCTGGCTCATCCTCGTCTTCGTCTTCGCCGTAATAATCTGATCCTGCAGGATCTTCTGGCGTGTCAATTTCCTGACCTTCTATAAGGGAAGAGTTTCTTTGGTCTGTAGGGAAGAGGTAAGAATAGGGTTGGACCTCGATGGGGTCTAAAGGCCTAAATGGTGTCTCGACCCGGGGTCTTTTATTTGAGGGGATAGGGTCCCTTGACCCTGAGGGAGAATGTTCCTGAGGGTTTAAAGCTAGGAGTTGTTCAGGGTGTCTTTCGAAAAAATTCGCCAAGGAAGACATCCTTGACATTACTCTGTCAATGTCCTCGCATGACCAGAGTTTTGAGCTTGGGGTGACCTCGCTGGGACTTTCTATGGATTGGCCCTGAGAAGACTTGGTCAGTTCTTTTGTAGTGGAGGACTGCAAGGGTTGTTTCCTTTGCTGTTTACCCCCTTCCCCGTGGGTGGAAGTGTGTTTCCCCTTTCCCTTATCTTTCGACGCCTGGCGTCGAGGATCGGAGGTGGAATCCCTGTCTTTCGAACTAGCCTTCGAAACTGGCCCCTCTTTACTCCCAAGTAATGTACCCTTTTCCTGGGGTGCAGTCTGGGGGTGGAAGTCGTGTTCGTCTCCGGACGATTGATCTTCCGGGATATTAATGGTTGAGGCACTCTGTGCAAGTGTGGAGGCTTGCCTGACGTCGTGCGGCGACCTCGACCGGGACCGCCCAGAGGACGTCCTTTCGGACCGCTCCTTCTGTGCCTCTTTCCGAGGTTTCGACGACGTCGAATCTCGGGTGGATTTTTTGTGTTTAGCGTGTGTATGTGTAACGCTTTTGTCGCCGGGGGACTTCCCCATAGTCGCCGGGACGGACGACCTTCCGAGGCCGGGGACGTGCGTTCGGCTGTCCTTCGACGCCTTGGTGCCCTCGCCGTCCGAAAGTTCGGCGTCGCTGCCGTCGCTGAAGGTACCCTCCGCCTCCATAGCTGCTAGCTTGGCGTGGTGGGCCCAACGCTTGGTGGAGCGGTCCTTAAGAGTTTTTGCCTTAAACCTGCTACAGGCCCTGCAACCCGTCTCGGGGTGGTCTCTGGGTAGGCAAAGGTTGCACGTAGCGTGCTTATCTACCCAAGGGTATTTCTTATTACACTTGGGGCAAAACTGAAAGGGCGTACCCTCCATACGCGCCTGTGGGCAGCGGGCAAGTGTGTGTAGGTAATAAGGTGTCGAGTGTGGAAGTGTACCACCCCCACTCTCCCTACTTGTAGGGCCGAGGCCAGCGGCCCAGGCCCGAGCCGAGGCGGAAGCCTCAAGGCCCAATCCGTCGGGTATTCGACGTTGATCTCCTCCCCGGTTCGGCGTCGAGATGTTGATCGACGAAAGGTTGGCCAAACGGGGCAAATTAGAATTAGTTTAGAGTGAAAATATGGCAAAGCCAGGGAACTCCGATGAAGTGCTTCCGACCAGAATGGCGGAAAAAAACAATCTGGGGATCCTAGACGCGTGAGGGATCATGGGTACAGGGGACGTCACACTAGGGATAGTATTACTGGCACGCCCTGTGTCGACGCCCATTTTTCGACTTCGAAAAACAAACTGTAATACTCCGCAGCTTCCACTAGATGTCGGCCTATGCACAGCATGTGATCTAAGCAGATTCCACAAGCCTCAGAAATATATATATATATATATATATATATATATATATTCATTCGCCAATCTGCCATCCACCTTCCATTGGGTAAACAGGGATATCCTGTGGGACAAATTAAGGGGATGGGGTATTCCAGGTACTCTTTTAAAAAAAAAAGTATACAGTTTTTATAAATTTTTCATACAAAAAGGTACAAAATAAATCTCAGAGATGCACAGATAAACAACATGCCACAGTACAGTGGATGCCCCCCCCCCACAGTCCCACGCAGTAAGTCCCGCCACCACTGTAGATCACAGTACATAGGTCCCTCCCAGTCTAGCACCCATTCCCATTTTTGACTCCCCCTCCCCCCTCCTCCCTCCTCCTTCCTCCCACTTCCAACAGGGCGCTAGACCCCCCCCCCCCCCCCAATTCCCTCCGCCAGAGTCTGACTTCAGATCATGTTCTGCCATTGCTCCCAGAATTGGTTATACTTCTGAGGGCATCCCATTTCTGAACACACAACTCTAGCTGACAGGAGAAATACATTCCCTCTTGCCATGTTGAAATCCTCAGGGCCGACAACCCGCCCCTTCCCATCACTATGTCTCTTGTGGCCACAACAGCCCTGCTTGGAACAAACAATTCTTTATGGGAGAGGTCCGCGTTCCCCCACACATGCAGCAGGCAGAACTTTGTACAGTCCGGCACTGGTTTCCCCAGAACCTTCGAAAGTGATTCTGTGACCGCTCCCTAGTAGCGCCTTATCCGTGGGCAGCCCCAAAGTGTGTGGGGGAAGGTTCCCTCCTCTAACACACACCTCAGGCAGTTTGGGTCTGCTGCTCTCCCCATGCAGCCAGACCCTGGTGTAGTATGCCCTATGTAATATGTTATAATGGACGAGCCATAGTTTGCTGGAAACCCCAGCTTCCCTCGCAGATCCCAGCACACCCACCCAATCCTCATCCTGTCATGACCCATAGAACTTGCCCCTTCTGGACTTCCTGGTCCTTATCGTGACAAGGCTTGTATTCTTTGTCACTCCCAACATGGCCGCGCCAAGCGACTTGCCTTGCACCAGCCTTCACGTCGCACACGGAACGTTCTATAAATTGGCCACGCCCCACGCGTCTCAACGCTATCATTAGGTAGTGACTTGACGTGTGTGCTGTTCGGCGAATCCACTATTCCTAGTTCCTAGTTCCTGGTTCCTTCTTCCTTCCTTTCACCCCTTCCCTCTAATCTGCTCCCGGAATCCTGATTCCTAGTGACCGCTACCTTTTCCCTGGACATCCTGGAACAGCGGCCTTGCCGGAACTCTGAACGCGCTCTGCAGCCGGACGAGTCTCGAGCGAGCCTATACAAGACCCGATCCGTCCACAAGAGGAATCCTCCCGCGGAACAGAGCAAGAAGCGATCCCAGGTGAGACAGGGGGAGATTTATGACAGTTTGAGACGCCAAACGACCAACACTGATACTGCTATGGAGAAAGCAGTCCAGGACCATATGCGTGGCATGCAAAAGCTCACAACTGAAGTACAGAACTTAAAGGCTGAGAATGCTACGTTAAGGCAGCTTGTTTTGTCTCTCAAACCCGCTAACAAGGACAGTGTGTTACTGCGTGGAGTGGTAGACAAATATGATGGCTCGGCAAAATCCTTACGTGGATTCCTGGATTCCTGCTTGGTGCATTTTACTTTCAAGCCCTATTATTTTTCAACTTCTAGGGAGAAGGTGGGCTTCATAATCTCGCACCTCACAGGGAACGCATTGACCTGGGCCACTCCCTTAGTCAACTCAGGGGATGCCCTCTTGGATGATTATGATGGATTCATTCAGGCATTCAAGACCATGTTCGACCGTCCAGAACAGGTTTTTAGTGCTCAGGAACGGTTACTTGATTCCCGACAGGGTACTCAGGATATGCTAACATACGTTACTAGATTTAAACAACTGGCCAAGGAAGCGGATTGGTCCTCAGAAGCAAGTTTCACTCTATTTCGCAGGGGTCTAAACGAGGACATTAAGGATGAATTAGCCAGGGTGGCTCGTCCTAGTTCATTCCAGGCTCTCATGGATCTAGCCATGCAAATAGACTTCCGAATCCAGGAAAGAAAGGCTGAAAGAAGAAAGACCAAGACACCCTTTCAAAAGAATTGCCTTGAGGCATCTGTTAAAACCGATTCTGCCCCAACCCCAGACATAGATCCAGAACCCATGCAAATAGGAGCCTTCTGTGGGCCTATTTCCCCTCAAGAGAGAATGAGAAGGATCCACACAGGCCTGTGCATGTATTGTGCCTCGGATAAACACCTTGTTAGAGAATGCCCTCTAGCCCCTCCACGGCGTTCGGGAAACGCCAGCTGCCGATCCTAGATGGAGCGAGGTGTCGGGAGAGAGATGTTTGCTCCACATCAATTCCATCCTTGAACTCTCCTGGACAAAACAGTTTGGTGATACTGCAGGCCTTCCTGTCGCCCTCCAAAGACAAGACCTATCCCATTCTGGCCTTGGTGGACTGCGGAGTTATGGGAATTTTCATTGATCAAGACTGGGTTGTTAGTCATCATATTCCGTACGAGGCACAAAACACCATGCAGCCGGTGGAAGCAATTGACGGAAGACCCCTTTCTTCAGGACCCATAAGCCAGCAGACTAAAGAGATCCAACTTTCCATAAACCATCATCAAGAGCGGATTACATTCGACATCATTAAGTCAGCCCATTACCCCATGGCTTTGGGTATGCCCTGGTTACAAAAGCACAATCCGTATATCAATTGGACAGCAGGATCATTATTCCTGGGCTCAGAGTTCTGTATGTCCCACTGTCTATCCCTGGATCCCTCCTCGATAACTCCTAAAGAACCACCAAGAGGCCAAGAAAAACCACTCATGGTTTCCAATCTCATACAAGTTCCAGAGGCCTACCAGGGATATGCTGATGTATTTTCTACTGCCATAGTCCAAGCCTTACACCCTCACAGGCCCGAAGACTGTGCCACAGATACAGACCCCTCAGCTTCGATTCCCTTCGGCAGAATGTTCATTCTTTCCGAACCTGAGAAAAAGGCTCTTCGGGAATACCTAGACACCAATCTTGAAAACGCCAACATAAAACCCTCGAAATCTCCAGCGGGTGCTTCGTTGTTCTTCGTTCCCAAGAAGGATACCAAGGAACTCAGACCTTGCCTCGACTATCGAGGCTTAAATCAATGCACCCTCAAAGATCGGTATCCACTGCCCCTGATCTCGGATATCCTGGAAGCTGTGAGAGGCGCCATAATATTCACGAAGTTGGATCTCCAGGGTGCCTATCACTTAATCCGTATCCGGGAAGGAGACGAATGGAAAACAGCCTTTAGAACACCCTTTGGTCACTATGAATAACTAGTCATGCCTTTGGACTAGCCAATGCTCCCGCAGTCTTTCAGCGTTTCATGGATAGGGTGTTCTCTGATATGTTGTTCCTCTTCGTCATTGTCTATTTGGATGATATATTGATTTTTTCCAAGGATCCTCTAAAACATGAACAATATGTAAAGGCAGTACTACGACGACTTCGTGAACACAAACTGTTAGCCAAACCCGAGAAATTCTTGTTTCACGTTACTTCTGTTCACTACCTAGGATTCATCCTTAGCCCAGAAGGAATTGGTATGGACCCTTCAAAGGTAAAGGCCATACTGGCTTGGCCCGCTCCCACATCTGTGAAACAAGTTCAATCCTTCCTGGGGCTCGCCAACTTCTATCGGAAGTTTATATCTACCTTCTCTGAGATCGTTCAGCCGATCGTTGCTCTATTGAAGAAGGATACCCCATTTATCTGGTCCACGTCGCAAGATAAAGCATTCCAACGATTGAAGACAGAGTTCACGCAAGCTCCCATCCTGACTCAGCCCGACATAAATCGCCCATTCCTAGTGGAAACAGATGCCTCTAACTACGCAATAGGGGCGGTCTTGAAACAGGAACTTGAGGATGGACTGGAACACCCCATTGCTTACCTTTCACAAACCCTGACTCCCAGCGAGGCGCACTATTCCGTCCTGGAGAAGGAACTGCTGGCCATCCGCCAAGCCTTCACTGAATGACGACACCTACTTCTGGGTGCTAGATATCCAGTTCAGGTCCGCACAGACCATCGGAATCTCCAGATTCTACAGTAGTTGGAGTGCAGGAACAGTCAGGCGCGTTGGGCCTACTTCTTTGCCCAGTACCAATTCCAAATCACTCATGTTCCCGGATCACAAAACATGATTGCTGACGCCTTATCTCGACGTCCTGACTATGTAGCCACTGAGGACAAGGCCTATCCTAAGATGTTTCCCGACACTATCTTTGTAGCTCAAGCAATCAACCTCCTGGAAGAAATCCGAGTGCAAACCCAGTCCTCTGACCTCTGGAAGGATATTTCCAGGAAGAATCCATGGAATCTAACAGTTAAGGAAGAATATCTATTCAAGGACAATGCACTGGTCATTCCTACGCAGAAATTACAACAAAGGATAATAAACCTCTGCCATGATACCCTTCACTCCGGTCATCGTAGTATAACTAACACCCTCCGTCTTATACAATGACAGTTTTGGTGGCTCCGAATGAAGACCGACGTACAACTGTACGTCAAGGCTTGTGCTATCTGCAGTCAAAACAAACATGATAACAAGAGACCGGCGGGGGGCGTGGCTTGGACGGCCATGTAAAGGGACGTGCTCTCGTGGAGCTCCGCTGATCCTGCAATGATCCTTGAGGAGAAGTGCTTGCACGGGAACCGGCCGGCATCGAAAAATAATGTCCGTGCGTGTGAAGATGACGGCTACACTCGCTGAAACTTTGATGCGAGTGGAGGGTGAGGACACTGAGTTATACTCGTCTGCTCGCCGCGGGCCCCGAATCAGCGAATGGAACAAAATGGCGGCAGAGACAAAGAGGACAACAGGGGTCACGAGATGTAGGTCTTGTAAAGCCCCTGCATCGAACTCCAAGACCAGCAATTAGAAGCGGACCACAGCGTTTGCCCGGAACGCGCTGTTTCTTCACTGAGGCAGCGCACATCTGAAGGCAGACGCACCCGGAGCTGGTACAACCTACGGACTGTACATTGCGGAGACTCGTCGAGCAAACTGGTAGCGAAGGCTGGGCCCGCGGCGTAATCGAACGCCAGCGGAACCCAGGAAGATTCATTGTGGCAGTGCACCAATAAGGTGGCCGCGGATCCTGGGGCCAACGCGAACTAGCGGGCGGTGGTGGCTGCAGTTTTCACAGCGCAGCGGATTAACTCTGTATACACAGGGAGATGGGAGAAATCCCATAGGGACAGACGAAACATAGGCGCAGGCCAGTTGTGGAGGCCGATGCGAGACAATTGCTGATCCCCTGACACTTAAAGGACACTTAAAGCGGCCCCTCTGGGCCTGGGAATTGTGGGCCGGATGGCCTTGTGATCGCGGAAGAGGGGGAACAAAAGGAGTGCGGCGAATAGGTGAGCGCACTCGAGCACTGGCCACGGAAGGAACACGACAGAGACCGGGCCACGACACCGGGAGGGTACGAGCACGTGGGAGGACACGGCCCACTCTGGACGCGAGGGAAGAGACAATACATACTTGGCCTGCTGAGAGTGGTCCGTGACCACGCAGATCTTTGTGCGGAGGGAGACACAGCAGGCCCTCGCCCAGTTAACATAGCAGGATGTCCTCTAAAGTGGTTAGACCCAGGATCCGACAGCACACGATGGAGCCTTAACCAGATCGCCCCCAGAAGCGGAGGGGGGCAAGAGCAAGGAGACCCCCACGGCAACGGCGGAAACACAGGGCACGATCAGGAGGTGCTGGCAGCGATCGCAGACTTAAAGGTGGCCTGGGAGACTAAGTTGGGCCAGGCAATGAAAGAGCTGCAGGAGGGCCTGGACATCAAGATCGGAGCGGTCCAGGAGGAGGTGAACCTGCTGAGCAGGACGTGCGAACGATTGCGGAGTGCACTTGGGCCTTGGAGAAGGAGATGGCCCCGAACACGGAGGTGTGCGCCGCACATGGAAAGGAGCTCCATGCCCTCGTGCAACGGGTGGGCAATCTGGAGGACAGAGCTGAGCAAGCAGAGGGGCGCGCCAGACGCAATAACATCCGTATAGTGGGCCTGCCGGAAGGTACAGAAGGGTCAAACCCCACAGAATACTTGGAATCCATGCTTTTACAGGAGATAACAGGCGGGGTGCTGACCCAGGGGTTCGCGGTTGAAAGGGCGCACAGGGCCCTGACAAGGAGACCGCCCCCTGGAGCCCCCCCGCGGCCGCTGATCGCAAAGATCCTGAACTATCGGGAGAAGAACCTCGAATTTTTCCGGGGGGGGGGGGGGGGAACGATTGAAAGGGGTTCAGCAAAAATCACGGCCTACCCGGACTATACGCTGCTTCTACAGCGTAGTAGGATGAACTGTGGATCGGTGAAAAGGAGGCTGAAGGACACAGGCCATTGCTACATGTTGCTCTACCCAGCCAAGTTGAAAGTGTTTTATAAGAACAGATCCCTTTTTTTCGAGACGCCAACCGAGGCAATGGATTGGTTGGATATGCAGGGCCGACCTCAAGAACCGGATGTCCAGATGGGAGCTGCAGGAGATAAGTAGCAGATGGCTGTGGCACCTAGGGTGACATGGCCAAGACATTGGGACTTGAATAGAGAGTTGTATTACGTTTGTGGGGAGCGTGTTGTAGTATCAACTGGCTGGATCCGCTGGACGCACCAATCCTGAAATAGACGACTGGGAGCTCCTAGGAGCTCCTAGGAGGCATCCCTTGTACCCAATAGTAATATACTTAGTTAGGTCACTGTTAAGATTGGTGACGCCCCACGGGGTCCTAGTCCTCGGCGACGGGACAGGACCAGACGCGGGTGGGCCTGAGATCCAGGGATGGAGCTGGGCATTTGTTGGGGTAGGGCAGGGTGGGGGGAGGGGCTGGGTGTGCAGAGGATGGGAGTTGGGGAACAGAGAGGGGGGAAACTGTTGAGGGGGCGAAGAGGGAGAGTCGGAAAACAAACCATCAAGGGAAGCATTGAAGGGAGAGGTGGGTTGGGAACAAACAGAGTAGATGGCATCGGGTAATCTCGGAATTGTGACCTGGAATGTACGGGGCCTTAATAGCTACCTGAAACGTAATAAAGTGATGCTGTATTTAAAAAGGATGCACATTGATATAGCCCTGCTGCAGGAGACTCATCTCACAAGGGAGAAGTTGGAGGTTGTCAGGCGAAAATGGAGGGGACATGTTGTGGGGGCTACGTATTCTGCGTACGCTAGAGGGGTTATCACTTGGGTGGCGCCGCATGTGCTGCTCCAGCTGCTTAGCTCAAGGGTAGACCCAGAGGGCAGAATGGTGGCGGTGACAGGACTCCTGGAGAAGAGGGAAGTGACATTATAAATCTGTACGCCCCTAATCATGATACAGCGGCTTATTTCAGGTCCCTTTACAGCAAAATTAGCCCCCTGGCTGGGGGTGCGGTGGTGTGGGGAGGGGACTTTAATTGCACCCTGAATTCCAAAATGGATAGATCAGTCGACAAAGCGGGGAAGCCGGCAGCCAAAACACTGGGGACAGTGTTAAAAGATATAGGCCTAGAAGACGTGTGGAGAAGGTTGCATCCAATGGATAGGCAATACTCGCGGTATGCAGCGCCACATGACCTGCACACGAGGCTAGATTATGTGTTCGTAGCGGCTGAGATAGCGGGAGAAATGGTGGGAGCGGAATACAGGGCCCGGGTACTATCCGACCACTCATCTTTGGTGGTAGAGTGGCGACACCAACCCCCCCCAGAGCGCGGATCCCGACATGGAGACTTAGGACTGAGGCATTACAAGATGAGGGGTTCCGGGAGGATTTGAGGGAGGCCATCGAGGAATATTTTGATATAAACACTGGCAGATTGCGCTCGGTTGGAACAGTATGGGAGGCGTTCAAGGTGGTGGTGCGTGGAGTAGCCATTTCGAAATCTAAAGGGCTCCAGGGGGGCATCGAAAGGGAACTTCAGGAAACGGAAAGGGAGCTGGAGGGTCTCACACGACATGAGGATACCGCCCGGGAGAATAGCGATAAGATAAAAGACCTACAGTTAACCTGCAGTGGACTCTGGGATAGGCTATGTAGACTAAATTACAAGAAATACACTGCAAGGCTACATGCAGGGGGCGATAAGCCGGGCAGATTGCTGGCCTGGCTGTATAAGAGTGAGACCCCCCGCACAGTGATCAGTGAGATTAGGGATGAGGAAGGTCGCATCTGTAATACCCAGGAGGGGGTGAACGAGGAGTTCCTCAAGTTTTACAGACACTTATATGAGGACGCAGGCGAGGATAGGGGTCAAGACATACTGGACACGTTAGAGGACATAGAGCTGCCCATCCTGGACGACCTAGAAAGCGCGGAATTGGACGCCCTATCACCTCGGAAGAGCTGGAGGTGGTGATCCAACATGTGCCCACGTGCAAGGCACCCGGGACGGATAGGTTGCCTAGTGAGTTTTACAAGACATACAAACAGGAACTGCTTCAGCCACTGCTTGCCATGTTCAACGAGGCCTATGAGCAGGGGGAACTGCCATTGTCCCTTTGCGAGGCGATGATCATCCCACTCCTGAAACCAGGCAAGCCGGTCGTGGAGTGTGGGTCTTACAGACCCTTGTCCATGCTGAATCAGGACAGCAAAATACTTATGGCAGTGCTGGCCAATAGGCTGAAGAGGGTGATCGGTAAACTGATACACCCAGACCAGACGGGATATGTCCCCGGCAGGAATATTACAGATAACCATAGGAGGCTACACCACATCATTGACCACACTGAGGAAGATACGGGTGAGCTGGCTATCATGTCGCTAGAGGCGGTCAAAGCCTTTGACTCGGTGCAATGGCCTTGGTTGAAAGCGGCCCTGAGGGGATACGGAATGGGACCTGGATATATCAGGTGGGTCCAGTTGTTAAACAGCACCCCGGTGGCCAGAGTTAAAACAGGATCCATAATCTCAGATACTTGGCAACTTAGCAGGGGGACCAGACAGGGATGCCCCTGGTCACCCATGCTATACATTCTGGCATTAGAGCCGTTGTCAGTATGTCTGAGGCAACAATACGGGGAGGTGGGGATTAGTACAGTAAGTGGTAGACACCTGGTATCGCTGTATGCAGATGACATGCTCATTTATCTGCGGTATCAGGAGGAGAACCTGCAGTATGTGCTAGAGGTGATGAACCGATATGCCACCCTCTCGGGCATATCGGTGAACCTTAGGAAGTCTAGTCTGTTCCCCTTGGATAGATAGAAGAATGTCCCGTTACAGAGGCTGCCTATCCTGCCGATGCCATGGCAGACTGAGACATTTAGGTATTTGGGAGTAAATATTTACCACAAGATCAAGGCGGAGCACGAACACAATACGGAGAAAATATTAGAGGGAGTTAAGAACAGCATGGTGTTTTGGTCTAGATTGCCCCGGACTATGATGGGGAGAGCGGCCTTGCTTAAGATGGTGGTCCTGCCTAAACTCTTGCATTTCTTTGTGAATGTCCCGTTTTTGATTCCCAGGAGCCTATTTGTGAGACTTCATAGCTTGTGCAGGGGCTTCAAATGGGGTAACTACAGGAACAGAGTGGCCCTGTGGAAACTCCAGGACCCATGTGACAAGGGGACATAGGCCTGCCAAATGTTGAGCTTTATTATCTGGCAGGGCAGCTGCTGTACGTGGCCAGGTGGCTGTCGACTGAAGACTCGGCGGAAGCCAGGCTTCTGCGGGAAGACTCGGCCCCATACTTTTTGAATGAAGTGGTGTGGTTACAAAAGAATAAACTGGTGGGAAGAGGGCGACTATTGAGGCTGGGCCGGGAGGTTTGGCGCAGAACGTGGAGAATGATGGGTGACAGACCCGTTCTCTCAGCAGGCCCCGCTGGTGGCACTATGCGGGAACGACTCAACTGTTCGAAGCGGTCCGTAGATATTGGGAACCAGTAGGCCTGGTCACCCTTGGGGACATATGGCAGGAAGGGAGGCATTGGAATTTCAGAGGTTGCAAGAAGAGACAGGGGTGCATAAAGGCCAGTATATAACCTATGCTAGGCTCATGAAATGGGTTAGGGAGAGATGGCCGGAGACAGTGCTAGCGGATGACCCTGATGCCTCCCTGGAAACGATGTATGATGTTTCGGAGGGCGGGCACGAAATATCTAGAATATACGAGCTTCTAAGAGCAAAGGCAGGGAAGGAGCTGCTTCAATTGAGGCAGGACTGGGAGGAGGAAGTAGGAGGACCCATGACAGATGGGCAATGGGAGAGAGCCCAAAGGTACCATAAAAAGGTATCCCGGAATGCGAGACTCCAACAAATCCAATTTTATGTCACTCACAGGGCTTATCTGACTTCCGGGAAAATTGCAAGGTTTGGAGGCTCGGCTACGCAGAAATGTCCCAGGTATGGGGAGGTGGAAGCGGGGCTGCTACACATACTCTGGGCTTGCCCGGAGGTGCACAGATTTTGGGATGAGATTAAAACTAAACTGGCTGGTGGGGGAGTGGAGCTGGACGTGGGATCAGCTTGGCCATGCATGCTCGGGATTTTTCCCAGGCCACGGGATTTAAAGCACATAAGCAAAATGAAGGATTTAGCCTACATCCTGGCCAAGCGCAGGATCGCAATGGGCTGGAAGGCGGCCCACAGACCCAAGGTGGAGCTATGGTGGACGGACCTCCTCAGATGGGCGGAGGCGGAATCCGTAGCTTGGGTTGAAGCGGTTACTAGGGGGGGGAGGGAGGAGGAAGTAGGGCCCTTGTTGGCCTGGCGGCAATTGGTGACCTTGATGGCAAACCCTCACCAGGACAATAACGAATTAGAGGGCTCGGATGAGTGCACAAGCACTGCGATACCCGATAATGCTCCTGTAGATGACATGAGTGTGCCTGCTCTAGTTTGTGGTGGGGGGGGGGGAGAGGACGGAGAATTACAATGTATAATGTGATGGTTTGATGCTGATTATGTATGTCCTAAACAGTTGTAATGTGTGTTATTTTGTTTGGTTTTATTGAAAATAAAAATAAATTAAAAACAAAGAAAAACAAGAGACCGGCGGGTCTTCTACTGCAACCATTGCTGCCAACAAGACCATGGGAGTTTATTGCTGCAGATTTCATTGTGGAATTACCACCTTCCCGAGGATGCACGACCATCATGGTAACCATAGACTTGTTCACTCAAATGGCTCCTTGTACACCTTTGTATAAACTACCATCCTCCTCAGAACTTGCTGGAATCTTCCTGGAACATATTTTCTGTCCTCATGGACTTCCTTCCAAGATTATATTGGACTGAGGACCTCAATACGTCTCACAATTCTGGAAACATCTGTGTCGTATTCTAGGGATCCAACGTACTCTCTCATCAGGTTATCACCCACAAACCAACGGAGCTACGGAACGTGTAAATCAAACTCTGGAGCAATATCTTCGTTGTTTTACCACCAAGGTTCAGGATGACTGGTCTCTCCTCATACCCCTGGCCGAGTTTGCCTACAACAAATCCGATCACTCAGCACTCAACTCAAGGTCAGCCCCTTCTATTGCAGTCAAGGTTTTCACCCATCCGTTTTACCTTCTATTCTTCCACATCCCACTCGAGTACCTACTCTCGACTCATGGATACAGAATCATCAACATACACAAGGAAGCCAAGGAACAATTGAAAGAGGCCCAAACATGCATTAAGCTTTATGCGGATTCCAAAAGAAGTCTGGTTGTCCTCAAAACTATTACCGCAACATCTACGGCCAAACAAATTGGCCCCTCGCTACTATGGACCATTTTCCATAAAGGAGATCATCAATCCGGTCTCATTCAGACTCAAGCTACCTGATTCCTGGAAGAAAATACACCCAGTCTTTCACACTTCCCTATTGAATCACATCCAATCCACCCGAAAATCCTGCAGACCCAGTCCTGTTGTTGTGGATGATCTGCTGGAATATGAAGTGTCCAGAATATGTGATTCCAGGTATAAACAGGGTCGACTTCATTCCTGGTTGAATGGAAGGGATATCCCCCTATCAAGAGAATCCGAGAACCAGTTTCTAACTTAAATACCCCTCGATTGCTTAGAAGATTCCATCTCATACACCCAGGCAAACCTGGTGGAACAGGTCTTCGGAGGAGGCATGCTGTCATGACCCATAGAACTTGCCCCTTCTGGACTTCCTGGTCCTTATCGCGACGGGGCTTGTATTCTTTGTCACTCCCAACATGGCCATGCCAAGCGACTTGCCCCGCACGAGCCTTCACGTTGCACATGGCACGTTCTATAAATTGGCCACGCCCCCGCGCATCTCAACGCTATCATTAGGTAGTGACTGGACGTGTGTGTGCTGTTCGGCGAATCCACTATTCCTGGTTCCTTCTTCCTTCCTTTCACCCCTTCCCTCTAATCTGCTCCCGGAATCCTGATTCCTAGCGACCGCTACCTTTTCCCTGGACATCCTGGAACAGCGGCCTTCCCGGAACTCTGAACGCGCTCTGCAGCCGGACGAGACTCGAGCGAGCCTATACAAGACCCGATCCATCCACCAGAGGAATCCTCCCGCGGAACAGAGCAAGAAGCGATCCCAGGTGAGACGGGGGGAGATTTACGACACATCCTCTATTCCACCCAAGTTCTTTCCCAATTGTCTTTCAACGTGCTCAGTGATGAAGTGAAGAAGTTATTGATCACTTGGTAAAGTGTGGTAACTACCTTCCCTGATAAACTCCCCTCTAGCAGGCTAGCCTCCAGTCGGAAGCATCCATGGAGGTCCCAGTCCTCCTTGCCCTCATGATGGGCAGACGCTCAGCTACGAATGATACTCAGGACCCACTGGGAACCGGCTGGGGTGGCAACAATGGGTGATATTTGGCAGGAGGGCTCAAGTATTACTTTCGAGGGGCTGCGGGAAGAAACCGGGTTGCACGAAGGCTAGTACATCACGTATCAGAGTGGTACAGAGGATTAAGAGAACATGGCCTGAAACTGTGTTGGAGGAAGAACTAGATGCCACCATAGACGTGATATATGACATAGCTGAGGGGGGCCACGAGATTTCAAGACTGTATGACATGTTGATGTCTAAAGTGGGGAAGGAGGTCACGCAGCTGAGACTTTACTGGGAAATGGAGGTCGGGGCCCCAATGGGAGACGGGATATGGGAACGGACGCAAGGGTATCATAAGAAGGGTTCTAGAAACACGAGGCTGAAACAGATTCAGCTGTACATAACACACAGGGCCTATATGACGCCTTGCAGGATATCGAGGTTTGAAAATGCAGGGCGGCAAGCATGCCCCACGTGTGATGAAGAGAACGCGGGCATGGTGCACATGTTCTGGTAATGCCCGATCATAGAGCGATTCTGGAGGGGAGTGAAAGAGAAACTGGAAGAAAAAGGGGTCAAGATAGTAGTGGATACAGTGTGGGCCTGTCTGCTGGGGGGGTGGGGGGGTTCCCCAGACCACAGAAGCTCAGGCATGTAAGTAAGCTGAGGGATCTGGCTTATGTGCTCGCAAAAAGAAGGATTGCCATGGGATGGAAGTCATGCCATGTGCCGAAGATAGAGGTGTGGTGGAAAGACTTGCAAAAATGGGCGGAAGCCGAAACCATGGCATGGCAAAAAGCGAGTAGCACGGGGGGGGAGGAGGAGAATGAGTCCCTGATGGCCTGGAAATCACTGATAGCCAAACTGTTTGGGTCATTAGCTGACCCGGCTGAGCCTGTAGAGGAGGGGACCGAACCACAGGATGCGGAAACAGAAGGTTTAATGTAATAGACTCGCAAAGGGGGAAAGGTTAGAGGGAGTGGTGGTTAGAAGTTAAGAAAGGTGTAATGAAACTGTTGGAACATGCACTGTTTGTTTGGTTTTTATGGTTTGATTGTTTGTAAAACTTAATAAAATCCTTTAAAAAAATAATTAAAAAAAAAGAAATTGTAAATTGTTGAGGGAAGACCAGCTACAGAGGGAATCAGCACTACATGGGTGTTCATGCAAGACTCTAGTTAATACCATGCTGAGTGAAACTGCTACTACCAGAATGCCGTCGGAGAGCCACATAGAAAGGTCAAAGTGCTCACACAGGTGCATAGCAAAATCTCTGTACAGACTAAGGTCTTTGACCGACAAACTGTTGAGAAAGTAAGGTAAGTGAATCCTGCATCAAGAGAAGGCAAAAGGAAATAAGAAGTGGCAAGAATGAACCAGAAGGAGGGATGCCAATAAAGAGATGCAAAGTCTAAAGTTCCAAGAAACAGTAAGTTGACAAAAGTGAACCCGGCAGAGGGAGGTCCTCGGGAAACTGTTTAAAAAGTTGTTAAGATTTGTGAATGCCAAGGAGAAGGTATCTGTGTAAAAGCCAGAGTGAACCCAAAGGAGGGAGGCAAACAGTCGAGAAGGGTCTGCGCCCGGAAGAGGGGGATCCAGGGGTGTAGACATCACCCAACGTACATTTGGAACAGAACGTTTTGTTTGTTAGGAGAAAAGAGACTTGACCATCGAAGATCCTGATACTTGATGTCAGAACTGTCGTCTCGTGCTGGGAAAGCTTGAGAGAGAGTGCCACCTTATCCTATGCTCAAAACGTGGGGGACGGGAGAAACCAGACTAACACATCCTGACTTATTATTCGTGAACACTTTTCTTTGTGAAATCTTATCGCATACTCTTTTTTTTTAATTTAGTTGTAAGGATTGGCAATAGGTTTTTTGTGTAGGTCCTTTTATTTTGATAAGACACCACTACGACTGCCTTATTTTGATTTGATGGTCGTAGCTTGTTCCCATCTTAGATTTAGGTTTAGATTAGGCGTTTAACCCCCTACCTATACAGTTTAATAAACGCCCTTGAACTGTGATCACTTGTGTTCGTCTATTCTTGCCTTCCTTACATACCCAATCACCACTGGGCACAAGACCCCAGACGTGCCCAGGTAAATCAGTATGTCATCCGCATAAAGGGACACACTGTCTTCCCTTCCCTCTGCCCATCTTTAACCCCTAATCCTAGGGTCTGCCCATATCTTTGCTGCAAGGGGTTCTACCGCCAGTAGGAACAAGAGGGGAGAAATTGTGCACCCCTGCCTCATTCCCCTCTGCAATTAAAACTTCCTGGTGAGCACCCTGTTCCCCCTTACTCTAGCCATGGGGCCGGCGTACAACAATTTCATCAAACTCTGAAATTTGGGACCAAGACCCATCCTGTTCAGCACTGGTATCCCCAGCACACAGTCAAAAGCTTTTCCCGAGTTAAGGGCAATGAGGGCATGTTGCCCATCAAAAGCAGCTGCCATCCCCAAAGCATTCTGCACTCTCCGTAAATTCACCTGCATGGCCCTTCCCGGTAAAAAGGCACATTGGTCATTGTGGATCAGCCTGCCCATGACTTCCAAAAGCCTATTGGACAGTACATTCACTAATATTTTTGCTTCCCCATTTAGCAAAGAAATTGGTCTGTATGCACCTCAACTGTCCTGGGGCTTCCCTTTCTTGTGAATGAAGGCTATTGTGGCGTGTTTTAAGTCCCTCTGCAGCTGCCCTGCCCCCAGGCCATCGCAAAACATCCCTCTCCTTGCCTCTTTCACCTTCTGCCCCGCCGTCTTCCAGAATTCTATGGGAAAGCCTTTGGGGCCGGGGGTCTTCCCTGCCTGCAGCCGCCCAATCGCTAGTTGGACTTCCTCCTCGGAGAGCTCCAACTCCAGGGCTAGGCTCTCAGTTTCCCCCACAGTGGGCAGATCTATTGCCAATCATTTATTCCTCCCCTTTCTAACCACTCTTGCTGTATATGACCTGGTAGTAGTGTGCAAAGAAATCCACAATCTCCTCTGTCTTTGTCAGGACGTGTTCTGACTCCGTCCAGATCTCTCTGACCCAACGGTTACCCTCATCCCTCTTTTCTAGCCTTCCTAGCATCCGCCGGTATTTGTCCCCATCGCGTAGATTCTAGCCGTCCTATCCCCTTCACTAGAGTACAGTGGCAGAGGGCGCTTTTGACAAATTCCCTCCTACCCCCACCAAGTCATCCTCACATTCAGTTATCTGGAGTCGCCCAAGTCGCTTGTGGTGCCCCACCGTGACCAACGCCTCCCTGCATCACGGCTTTATAAGCCTCCCATAACAGTGTAGCTGTCCACTGAGCCCTTGTTGTGTTGAGAGTACTCTTCAGAGGCCTGAGTCATCCGCTCTGTGATTTCTGGGTTGCGTAAATGATATGCATTCAATCTCCATCGCCAAATTTGTCTGCTCCTCTTGCCTGCTAGTGCGATAATGTGGGGGGCATGGTCCGAGACTCCCCTTGGCAAGAAAGGCTTTGTTCATCCTGTCTATGATCGTAGCCAGTACCAGGAGGTAATCGATCCTCAAGACGGAATTGTGCACGTTAGAGTAAAATGAGAACCCTTTCGCAGTCGGGTGTAATTCCTGCCAGGCATCCATTAATCCCACTGCATCTATGAGGGTGTACAACTTTGTGTGTGGCTGGCCTGGCCCCACAGTGTAAGCCAAACTATCTAGCTCTGGCGAGACTGCATCATTGAGATCCCCCCCCACTATTGGCAGCTAACAGGGATTGAACGCTAGCGCATGTGGCAGCTTGAAGAGAGGAAGGAGCATCCACACAGACAAAACATATCGTCTCCCCCCATAGCGAGCCCCTGACCATTAGATACCGGCCATCCACGTCCCTGATCACCTGCTCCACCATCAGCAGGAGGGACATCCTTGCAAGAAATGCAACCCCACTAGAGCCCCTAGAGAACCTGACGTGCTCGACTACTGCAAATGTTGCCCTCCCCAAGAAGGCGCTTTGTGATCCCAGCAGGTGCGTTTCCTGTAAGAACACTACGTCTTTTGTGTGGGATGAGGAAGTTGGAGACCAGCCCTCTCTTAATTTTGTCTACCCCATTTACATTCCAGGACATACACCTAAGATGAGAGGCCCCTTCCCCTCATGGCATCTCCCCGAGGTCAGCCATCCGTAGGTGCTACTGGTACTAGTTCCTGGGGGGACCCCAGATCTGTGCTGATGTTCACTGAGGTCGCTCTCTGGATGTACCTTCACCACATCCCGCCCAAACTTTCCCCAACTCTCCTCCAACCCCGCACTCTATCCTCCCCCCCACCCCCCAACCTGAAACATCTGTCGGCCCCCTTAGAACTTCACTGGAACCAACCACCATGTGCCCAGGTCCCCACCAAAAAGAGGGGTGAGGGCAGGGCGGGTGTGCCACAGTACAGAGCCTCGGCAGGATAAAACACTTATTCACATATCGCTGAGTTGGCGTTGCCCGGCCATCCACCTCTCCCAGCATCTCCGTCTTAAGTTCCCCACTCTGGGAGGGGCAGTTTCATTCACTGGAGGTATCTTTATCTTTGAAGCGTCTGTCCGTAGAGTGGCCCTCCCCATCCAATAAGTCTCATGCCTCTGACGGGTCAGTGAAGAACAGTGTCCCGCTGGGTCCCATTACTCTCACAGTTGCTGGGAAGAGGATGGCATACTTATAGTTCGCCTGCCTCATCGTCTTTTAACCGCCTCAAATGACTGCCTTATCTTATGGAACAGCCCTTTTAAAGTCCAGGAACATCTACACCTGCGCACAATTCACCTGCATGGGACAAATCTTACGGGTAGCCTGCATGATAGCGTCCTGGCCCTTGTAGTTGAGGAGCTTGGTGTTGACTTGACTGGGCTGAGACCCTGGGGTGCGGGGTGGCCTCTGCTGGGAATCCTGTGAGCACATTCCACCAAAATAAAGGGCAACAACCTGTTTGGTTCCACCCACTTCTTCAGCCAACCCTCCAAGTATAGCTCAATGGCAAGGGCCCTCGCTCTCCTCTGGGAGGCCAAAAATGCATATATTGTTGCAGCGAGCCCCCCTTCCGCTTCCTCGGCCCTTGATTCTAGGCTTGCTGTTCAGCTCTTGAGCTCCGCCAATGTATTTCTTGACTGGGCACATTACGTCTTCCAGGTCGAAGACCCTCTGCTCTGCCTCGCCCAGTCATGCCTTAACAGGCTAAGGTCCAATGCTATTAATTTTCTGTTCCAGCGCAGTTTTAGATTCGTGAATTGCCCAGAGAAGTCCCTGTGCTGAGGGGACCGCCTCCCCTCGTCCTGGGCCATCGGTTTGCTCTTCCCCCATCCATCACAGCCCCCACGGGGAGACCGTGCACGCGTCCATTTTAGCATGTAGGCCGATTTTCCTAGATTTCTCTTTAGCCATGCTACCAGCCTCCACTCTGTTGGTGGCCTGTGCTGACCCCTGGCATTATTGGTGATCCTGGCTTTCTTTCGTGCAGAACATGTGCAGGGTCTTTTTCCGGCCCCAGACTCCAATGCCTCGGAAACGGCTGCCTGGAGGGCCCAGTGACCCATAGCCGTTGCCCCAACCCCGGGTGGACTCCAGTATCTTGCCGGGCGTTGGACTGTCCACTGGGTATCACTACACTGTGGGTAGGCTGGCTGCCCCGTGCATCCGTCCCCCAAGGAGAACTACCGATTGCGGGCATCTTGTAGTGCACCATGCTGCAGCCCCTGGCCTTGACTTTCAGGCTTACGGGGGACCCCGGCGCAGCCCTCTCTCCATGCGCTGCTTGTGGCCGGGTGTGTGCTCTAGCCTCTTCTGTTCTGCTGGGAGCTGCAAGGGGTGGGAGGGAGATGTGGCCACCTAGGCTGATCGCTGTGGTAAGGGCACCCTCTTCACATACCTCCACGCAGTTTGCTGGGCACTCTGTCACCCTGCTACTATCCAGTGCAGCAGGTAGCGGTTTGTCTCCCCACTCCTCTGTTACGGGCAGGACCTTTCGTCGGCCTGGCTTCCCTTCCAGGCTTTGCCAAGGCTGCTCCGGCTGTTCGCCCTTCACAATGCGATGCAGCGCTACCCGGTACTGCGGTCCCTGCAGTCGCTGCACCTGCCAACACACAGGGCACCCCCACACTGCTGTTGCAGGGGCTCCCATGCCGCCAGCCGTCTCTTGCACACTGCTTACCTCCTTGTTGACTGACAGCTCTGCAGCTCTGCAGCTCAGCTACGCTGATATCTTAGGTGTCACAGCGGCTGCTGAGTTTTGTCTTTCTAAGGTGCCTGGAGGTCGTTTCCACCACCTCTTCTGTGCTCCCCGTGCTCCCAGGTATTCCCCCACTCGCACCCCCCCACCTTGTGGAGAGGTGGATTGCAGGGTGGGGACTCCGATAAGCCCCATTGAAATATGGGTAAAGTGAAAAGCTTCCCCTCCCTCGGATCTTGAGTTATAGTCAAAAACTCAATTTCTGGTGCATATCTAGAAATAAGAATGCACTACTCCTTAGTGTTCCTTTCAACAAGCTCACAAGATAATTTTATTTCTAATTGTTAAGCAGTTTTCAAAATTAAATCGCACTGCTTCAATACCAATTGTTCTTGACAAACATTACAAACATTTATCACGATTATTTCCATACAATAGGAGCTAGGATTGTTATCCTCATGTGGGGTTAGTATTGAAAAGTGCTGTTATTGCAGTCAACATGTGTGTTTCAATTCCAAAGATGCGCACCATTGTTTTCGTGGGTGGCGAAACACATTGCGGCCTAGATCGGGAAAAGCAATACAAATCTGCCTTCCTATCAGACCGTCAAAATCAATTTTGGTTGTGGAACAGCCACCCACGAAAACAATGTGCACATTTTTGGATGGACAGGATCCTGCCCTGTGCAGGGCGAATAGTTTGGGTTGACCAAGTTTCACTATCGCCAGTACCTCCCCCAGACTGGTATGCCGATCGTGGGACAAGATTTCAGCCCAGCAACTGTTGTGGGGCTGGAGCCAACCCTGAACATACCAACACAACACACTTTCACATATATATATATATATATATATATATATATATAGATTGTGTATGGGTTCTTTTGATAACCATACACAAAAACAAAATAAAAAAAGAATACATATACCACAGCATCACAGTAAGCTGGTTTTGTTTTGTTTTTTTCTTTCTTTTTCTTTTACTTCTGCAATGCATGACACTATACACATGCATACATCTTCATGCATATTTTCTACAGCAAACTACCTAAGTTAATAACTAAAGGTGAGAGACATCTTTCAGAACAGTAAAGAGACCCTACCATGTCTTAGGTGTCTGGAGAAAATCCTATCTTGCCCGAACCCTAAGAGGGGCTACCCTACCTCAACAAAACCAAATGATGGCTGTGTCAAAATGTTCTCAGTCCTACGTCCAAATACTAACTTGACCCTTAAATGCTAAACTCAATATAAAAGGAAAAGGGAAATGTCTCTCAGCTGGCTACTCGCAGCTCTTTTCCAAAGTTCTAACAAAGTTTCAAAGAAAGGTGCGGAAAACAAAACACAGTTTCACAAGTCTAAGGGTCGGGGTCTTCACTTCTCCGGAATTTCTTCAGGTTTCATAAGGTTTTACACTCTCAAGGGGTATTGATCTTCCCTTGAACTTTCCCAGATTTCTACACGGTCAAGAAGCAGCTCCATATCTCTTAGCCTATTGACAGCACGAGGGGGAAATTATTCCCTGATCACAATATCTCCCAATTCCAGTTGCAGGGGGATTGATTTTCCTTCCCTTGGATTCCACACACTCCATGAAATTCAACACGCATGAGAGCGAGTCCTAGACCCCCCCTCTTTCAGTCTGGTACACTCACCTATTTTGCTTTCAATGATTTGGATCAACACAATTGGGTGCAGGTCCCGCACTTGCAATCCTTATGCCTGGTATACTCTACTGCCAGGACTTGCTTGACTTGCTTTTATGTGTTTGGATGCAGGTCCCAGACTTGTTATCCTTATGCCTGGTATACTCTCCTGTCAAGGCTTTCTTGACTTGCTTATATGTATTTGGGTGCAGGTCCCAGACTTGTAATCCTTATGCCTGGTATACTCTCCTGCCAAGGCTTTCCATCAATGAACAAACTTTCCTTCATTCTCAACGTTAAACAGTTCCAAGATTGGATATTTGCTTCTTTTATACATTGGGTCCTCAACCCGTTCTCATCTGCCTTTTTTTCGCTCAACAAATGTCTCAGTGTCCCAGCTCCCCTGTTTGGGCTCACAAAGTTCATCCAATTCTGTTCTAACAGTACGCAATACAAGCCACGAACTGCCCCAGTGTACCAACTCAGTCAGTCAATATGTTTATTCGGATAAAGTCCTCCATCAAACACAGAAAAAACAGTAGCCCATAAAATATAAAAGAATACACAGTTCATCACAATTATAAAACCACACTATCCAGGCTTCAAGCTCACTCCATATTCAGTACATTAGTAATACCATTAAGTTAAAAAAATATATATTCAGTGCATGTCTAGCAGCATAAAAAGAAGAATCATCACAGTTGTGCTAAAATCCTCTCTCTGTTGCATAGCTCTTTTCAAGAACGAAAGGAATGTGCAAGCTGTCAAAACCGAATCTGCGGCCAAAAGAAATAGAGCTGGCCTGTGGGAATATTCGATGACCTGAGGACCGGTAAAATTGTAGACCTTCTAATGTCTCTATACACTGGACAAAACAATATAAGGTGCTTCAGATCCTCTCTATCCGCCCCGCAGGTCGGACAACTTGATCAATCGGGATACCCTGCCCAATTTACAGTATTTCCTCTCAGCTGTAAGCAGTCAAATCTGGATTGCGTGATCCACTAACACTCTCCCTTTTTTAACTTAGGAGAAGGTATGGCTCCATCTCGTTCACCCTGCTAATAACAGCATGATTTCTGTCCTGATTAAGAACCATTTCCATTGCATCCCTTTTGTCCTTCATTGCCAGATTCAAAATGCACTTATAGCAGCACAGTTGCCCAGAGGTCAGCAAACTGGCTAGAGGAGAGAGAAACCGAATGTTACTTCTGGACAGGGACGCAACAATAAATGCTAACCAAGGGATTTTAACCCAATTTGCCCTATCCATAACGGTCTGAATAATAAAGTGACAAAGTGACACGCTCATTAGCCCATAAGAGAAGCCAACAGATAGTCGGAGCTAGCGAAGCGACCATTGGTCCTCCCAAAAATCCATACCCAGCTCCGTGTGGACAGAAACGCAGGTAGCGGATCCCAGCAATCCCTGTAATCTTCTGAAAAACTTATTTTCCTTCACCTTTAACTCTGGTGCTTTCGTGTAACCCCATAATGGTGCTCCATATAATGTTGCAGCCTTGGCCTGCGCAGTGTAAACCTTTAAAACCAGGTCCTGGGGTTGTCCCTGACAATGGGACAGGAAGCGGGAAATACCTCCTAAATAGTGGAAAAAAAAGTTTGTTGACATGTGTTCGGCCCGTAACCGACTGAGAATCTAACACCCAAGTAGTCAAATTCTTTGAATCTACAGGCCATAGGGCACATTTTCAACAATCTCTTCCTACCCCCGCTCCCCATTACCGCAGATTTTGAAGTGTTTATTTTTAGCTCCAGGTTATTCATAAAGTCTGAATAGGCATTTATCAAAATCTGAAGGGCCCTTGTGGTCCTGGCTGTCAGCATTGTATCATCAGAGTAAGCCAGGACCGGAAAGGCCCTACCCCCTCACAAAATGGGTAATCTGCCCCAGTATCCACCACGGCTTTCAAAAGGTTGTTGATTTAAAGTGTGAACAAAATTGGTGCCAAAAAACACACTCCTGGCGAATCACGCACCCCACATCGAAGCACACTGTGCAATGACACACGGATCCACACACACACACACACACACACACACACACACACACACACACACACACACACACACACACACACACACACACACACACACACACACACACACACGGTTCTCCCTGTGAAGTTCTCGCAGCAAACAAACCATATTCTTTGGGCAACCCATGGACCCGAGGACGTCCCACAGCTTTGATCTATCCACCTTGTCGAAAGCCGTGCTCAGGTCCACGAATGCAAGATACACTCCCCCCTCCGTACAGAAGACAGAGTTAGTTATTAAGAGATACAAATTCAGTCCCTGTTCCATGGTGCCCACCCCAGGACGGAAACCACACTGTATGTCTGGGAGCTCTAAACCCTTCAATAACCATGACTCTATATACCCCAAGAGCACCTTCCCAAATATTTTAACAAAGGTATTCATTAGGGAAATCGGTCTATATGACAATGGGTTTGCATGATCCCCTTTTTTAAAAAATGGGGAAGATAATAGACTTCCAAGAGGGCAGAAAATGGCCAGAATCCAAGCAAGCATTAAATGCTATAGTCAACATGGGTGCCCATAAATCGAGCTGGTCCCGAAACAGATCAGAGGGGATAGCATCGGGACCAGGGGCCTCATAACAAGCCTGTGATTGGATGGCTAAAGAAACATTCTCTAGCCTAAAACGCAATGGGATGCAGTTCCTTTTGGATTCCTCTAAAGGTGATCTAACTCCATAAAGGGATGCAAAATGCTCCACCCATACTGCCGCTTCCACATGGGTAGACCTTGATCATTCTGTGTATTTATAGAGCAAACCCCCATTCACAAAAAGCTTTAGAGTTACTCGACCTTGAAGCATCTAGAAATTCTTCCCATGATTTCACCTTAAGCTCTAGTTTCCTCTTCTACAGCACCGACCAGTAATTAGCTCTAGGCTGGCTGATTTCCCCCCCCCCACCACCGAGAGCTACCTAGTGATTTCAGTGCCGTTAAGAGTGTTTTTTTTGCAAGGATACAAGAGTCATCAAAGCACCCCCTTACTTGTGTTTGCTTTCTGCAGGCACTTCACCACAAAGCCCTTTGTAAGTGCCCCAGTACATTAGTAAAGTCCTCCACTATCCGCTCAGGATTAGCTGCGCATTCTAAAATGACCTGGATAATCGCAGATTCTCTCTGCCAAGATGTCCAAATTCATCTCAGAATCCCGAATTCTTTCCCAATGTTATCCTCGTGGACACGTCTTCCATATTTACCAGGCAAGTGGAGCTGTTGGGCTGTCCTACCGCTCCTACCACTCCCCTAAATTGCAAACCAATAGGCTTATGGTCGTTACTCGGATCCAACACCACTTCAAAAGCCACTATCCTATCCTCCAATTCCACTGAGAGACAGAAATAGTCTATAGTATAGGAACCTAAATGGTTATTGAAAGTCTGGTTGCCCGGAATATCCGGCGCCATGCAACCATTTACAGATCGCATCCCCCATTCAATGAGCCAAAGATAAAATTGCAAGTCCTTCACACGCACCCGAGCATCCTTTATTCGTGGTTTCGGGATATGTATAGATAAATCCTCCTGTAAATCAAGCAAATCACTGATAGTCCAATGCCCATTCTAACATAAAAATCTCTGCCCCAATGAAAATGAACACCGTTTCTCAGTATTTTTCTAACTGCTTGTTGTAGTTTTCTTGTTACTATAAGTTCATGACTGGATCCAATTGTCTGCACAACGCCTTTCCAAAGTGTGCAGAACAACATTTTTAAAAAGTAAGAGATAAAAATGATGAATGATCTTTTTGATTATTGTAGAAAATTCACCCTGAAAATCAGCAACTAGTTGGCGCACCAAAAAGGACACCAATAAAAAATTCTTAATGCCTTAACCAATATGGCCATTCCCCCATAGCATCTTCCTTTTTTCTTTGCTGGATCCCATAAAATACATATCCATCGGTATCTAGTATATCCATCGATGGACTTTCCATCAAATTCATTTGGATTGAGGGATTTGCATCGAAAAAAATGCATTGAATGCATATTTTTAAAGGGTAAAGGGTTACTTTTTTTGGGGGGTTAAAGGGTAAAAAAAACAGAAGGTTGGGAGGACCCCATTAAAAAAAAAATATATATAGGCATTCGATGCCAATTTTTTCGATGCAAAAAATCCGATGAAAATGTCCCTTGATGCAAAAAATTCAATGGAAAGACCATAAACCATAGATATCCATCTAGGAGGGGGATTTTCAATGCCCACGTTTCTTCCAGAAGGATGATTTTTAGGACTTCAAAAACACCACAATATCTTCCTTCTCAAATTTCCCTCTACCCCCAGCTATATTCCAGGACAGTAGACCCACCGCCTGGAGTGCATCCCCATGAAAACCTACCTGAGCTTTCCCCATGCTCAGTGCTCCAAGCAAACCCCTGCACTCCACTTCCCCCAATCACAATTGGAGTGGGAGGCGAAACCGTCCGACAATCTATATCCTCGATAGACGAGAGATGGTCAAACCGGTTAGAGATCACAACACCCGGAGAGACAACCACCTTGTCTTTCACTCTCTGTCATAGTGTACTTGTGCTAATCCTAGAATTCAGAACGAGGCAGATGTTTGATTCGGAAGGACACCCCACCACTCTCCCTGCTTTCATGTCATCTCCCTTGGACCCTTCTCCTGTTCAACAGCCCTCCCCAAAGATGAATAGAAAAAATCCAGTGAGACCAACCTACTATAAAGTCTATGGCCATTTGGTTTAAACCCTCTAGACAGATTAGAATTTGTCAGGTAGTTGACGATTACTGGGTCCGAAAAGGAGACTACAATGCAGTCTCCCTCTACCGAATTACAATGTGGGCCAATCCACCCTACCTTCCTGGCCATCAAAACAGGACTCCGATCAATGCTAGGGCCCATCAAGTTAGCATTGCTCCAATGACTTGCCTTATTCATCAGGTAAATTGTAGATTCAAACCCACCCTCTGGCAGCCCTGGTGCTCCCACGATTACCCCCACTAACAGTGATGCTGCAGGCAGGAAGGGTTAGGGTGCTCCTTGCATTCATGTCCCCACCGTCCCTGGGAAGCATTCCAACCCCTAGTTCCCCAAAAAGAGATCCCTTAAACACTCTTGCTACAATCACAGGGCCACCACCTTGTCCGCTGTTTGAAATTAAAAAATTCCATCTCCATCCCGGCCACCCTCCTTATCCCCCACCCCTCCACGAAGCGCCCCGGAGTCCCAACTTCCCTCTATGGGCTCACAAGCATCACTCGGCAGCTTCAGCATCCTTTACGATCCTCGGTTCTCCCAGCGGCTTGCTTCCTTGTCTGACAGGTGTCTCGTCGGCTCTACAGTTCCCACGATGCCTCAGACTTCACTCAGCAGTTTTGTCCGATCATGGGACTCACACGGCGAACCTCCTGCTTCACAGCTTCTTCTGACAGCGCCTCCAGGAGCTTCCTCATTCCACGCTGCAGCTTGCTTCCCTCAGATTTCCTGACTTGTGTCGGAAGTAGTGAGACCCCGTCTTTCCCGACGCTTGCTGTTTGTTAATGTCTCGGCACCTATCGAATTCTCCCAACAACTAAAGCGTGTCACTTGCTGCTCAGCCTCAGCAATCTTCATCACTCTAATCCTCTTCTCTTCTCTTCTCAGTATTGTCGGATAGTTCCAAATGACTGGATGTTCTTGTCTAACATTACAATATGCCACTGATGTTGTCAGGCTCTAAGGGGAAAAGGGGATAACATGTTACACCTATCAAGTCCCTTTTACTCCCATGAGGGTCGTCTCCCCTCATGTGGTACTCCATCAGATATTCGCCCCAAGGGTCAGGATCAGGGAGCTTCTGACTTTCCCCGTGGAGGCAGTGATAACGCTAGATTCATCACAGTATATGTAGTGTATGCCAGTAATCTATTAAATCTTAAAAGAAGGAAGCCGCTTTGAGGCAGCCAACTTATTTGCCCTCATTTGCAGTTCCCTTTGGGGTATCTAAACCCCATATTTAAAAAACAGGAAGATCATTACTTTTCCTGAAAGATGGGTAAAGTGGGGGTTTCACTGAAACTTTTACTATGCCCTATTTTGGGTATGGAACAAGTTACTTACCTGTAACTGTTGTTCTCCAGCATGGGTCTGGCATGGATTCACATGCTCATGAATATTCCCCGTCGTCAGGCTGGGAATCCTCGGTAAAGAGAAAACCAGTATCAGTTTCGTTTCTGATCTGTCTTTCGTAGTAATAACCAATCACTGGTCTCTGCGTCATACTGACCACAGCCAATGACTGCCCTCTACCTAAGCACCGCCTCTGGCAGCCATCTTCAGATTTGGAAGCACGTGAAGTGGCAGTATGACCAAGTGAAGAGCCGCAGAGGGGTAGGCGGGAGGGTTCGCATGTGAATCCATGCCAGACCCATGCTGGAGAACAACAGTTACAGGTAAGTAACTTGTTCCTTCTCCAGCATGGGGTCTGGCATGGATTCACATGCTCATGAATAAAGAATACATAGCAGTACACACATGCACAACCACGGGAGGTGGCGAAGGCTCAACATTAAGCATTGCATCAAACACAACATTAAGCATCTTACCTCCTCACCAGGCTCACCTCAGGCGAACAGGTTGCGCAGCACTGCTTGGCCGCCCCTGGACTCCTCCCTGGAATCCCGATCGACGCAGTAGAACTTCGTGAAGGTGTGCGTCGACCTCCACGTAGCAGCCCTGCATATGTCCAGCAGGGGCACACCAGAAAGGAACGCCGTGGTAGCTGCGATCGCTCTGGTGGAATGGGCTCTCGGACGGCCAGGCAGCGGTCGGTTTGCCAACCGATGACAGTACATGATACAGCCGGAGAGCCATCTGGAAATGGAAGCCTTCGAGAGAGCCTTCCCCTGATTGACAGGTCCAAAGTTCACAAAGAGTTGTGACGTCTTCCGAAAACACTTCGTGCGGTCCACGTAGAACTTCAGCGCTCTAGCCACATCCAGCGAGTGCAAAGTCCTCTCAGCCGGCGACGAAGGCAACGGGAAGAATACAGGTAACACCAAGGGTTCGTTGAGGTGGAAGTCCGACGGTACCTTGGGCATGAAGGAGGGGTGCGTCCTGAGCACTACCCTCGTGTCGTGAAAAGTCAAGTACGGGGCCTTGCAGGAAAGGGCCTGGATCTCTCCCACCCGTCGTGCGGAGGTGATGGCCACAAGAAACGCAGTTTTCCACGACAGAAACTTCAACGGGGCCGAGTGCAGAGGCTCGAACGGAGGTCCCATGAGCTTGGTCAGCACCACGTTGAGCTCCCACGCCGGGGCCGGAGCCTTCACCGGCGGGAACGATCTGAACAGTCCCTTCATGAACTCTTTCACCAGACGATGAGACCACAAGGACGTCCGCCCCGTGGTTCTGGTGTATCGGGAGATCGCAGCAAGATGAATCTTGATGGACGCGTGTGCCAGTCCAGCTTTGGCCAGCGTCAGCAGGTACGGCAGTACTTGGGGAGCCGTAATCCGTAGAGGGTTAATCTTCTGTGCGTGGCACCAGACAGAGAACCTCTTCCATTTGTGTCCGTAGCATTTAAGAGTCAAGGACGCCCTGGCCTTTGCAAGAACCTCTCTGCAGTCGGCCGGTATCCTCCAAACTCTAGCGCTGCAGGAGCCAGGCCTGCAAGTTCAGCGATTTAGGGTCATGGTGGAGGATGGCGCCTCCTTCCCTGGAGAGCAGATCCGCGTCCACCGGCAGCTTGATTGGCGGGGACGCTGACAAGTCCAGAAGGTCCGGGAACCATATCTGCCTCGGCCACGCAGGTGCGACGAGGATCATCCTGCACCGTGACCTCTTGAGCTGGTTGACTAGCCGGATTGGCAGTGGCAAAGGAGGGAACACGTAGAGGAACAGGCCCTCCCAAGGGAACGAGAAAGCATCGCCCGTGCTCCTCGCCTGGGGAAACCTGCTGGCGAACCTCCGGCACTTGGAGTTCGTCGCCGTCGCGAACAGGTCGATCTGGGGTGTGCCCCACCGTCGGAAGAGGCGATCCACTAGATCCTGCCGTAGTTCCCACTCGTGGCACGAGCGCAGCTCCCTGCTGAGTGAGTCGGCGATGGTGTTTTTTATCCCTGCCAGATGAAACGGCACCAGAAACATCCCTTGGGCGACTGCCCAATGCCACAGGTCCTGCGCCTCCTTGGACAGTGCTGGGGACCTGGTTCGCCCTGTTTCCTGATGTAAAACATGGTGGTGGTGTTGTCGGTGAAGATCCTCACCACCTTGCCCTTGAGGGACGGAAGGAAGGTCCTGAGGGCCCAAAACACTGCACGGAGCTCCAGGACGTTGATATGTAAGGATTTCTCCGTCGGGAGCCAAAGGCCTCTTGCGTGCAGATTTCCGGTGTGCGCTCCCCACCCTTCCAGGGAGGCATCCGTGGTCACTGTCTCCTGGTGGGCTGGGGTCTGGAAGTCCATGCCCGCCGTCAGATGCGCGCGGGTGCCCCACCACCGGATCGCTCGTCGGAAACTCTCGTCGAGTGTGATCCTTTCCTCGAAGCTGCCCGTCGTTTGGATCCAGCGCGCGTCCAGGAACTCCTGCAACGGGCGCATCCGGAGCCTGCACATGGGAATGAGGTAGATGCAGGAAGACATCATTCCGAGGAGGGACTTGATGGACCTCACCTTGGCCGCGTCGGCCACCAACATCCGCTGCACCTTGCCCAGGATGGTCCTGGTCCTCTCCTCCGACGGGGAGGCCAGAAGGGACACTGTGTTGAGCCTCGCTCCCAGAAACAGAGTGTCTTGCGCGGGTACCAGGTGGGATTTGGCGTAGTTCACGGAGAATCCCAGGTCCGTGAGAAGTTGGACGGTCCTTGCCGTGTGAACCATGGCGAGCTCCCTTGTCTTGGCTCGGATGAGCCAGTCGTCCAGGTAGGGGTAGACGTGGATCCCTTCGCGGCACAGCTGAGCCGCCACCGGTGCGAGGCACTTGGTGAACACCCTGGGTGCCGACCGTAGACCGAAGAGGAGGGCTTTGAACTGGTAATGACACCCTTGGACCACAAACCTGAGGAATTTTCGGTGCCCCTTCAAGATGGGAATATGGAAGTAGGCATCCTCCAAATCCAACGACGACAGGAAGTCTCCTTCCTCCAGCTGACCCAGGACGTGCTGGAGGGTGACCATCCGGAACTTTTGCGCCTTGATGAACTTGTTCAGACATCGCAGGTCCAGGATGGGGCGCCATCCCCCCATCTTCTTCTTCACGAGGAAGTATCTGGAGTAGACTCCGGAGCCCCGAAGCCTCTTTGGGACGAGTTCGATGGCGCCCTTCTTGAGCATCGCCTTCACCTCCAGGAGAAGTTGAGGGACGTGAAGTTCTTTCCTGGCCACGGGGGGGACGCGCGGACACTTTCTTTGAAACTCGAGCGCGTGGCCCCGGGCCAAGGCGTCCAGCACCCAACGGTCGGTGGAGATGGACTCCCACACGCTGACGAAGCTCGCCAGCCGGCCTCCCACCGGGGTGCTTCGGTGGGGGCCCGACCCCCCGGCCGGTTCAATCCTGCTTCGACGAGGCTTTAGCGCCTTGTCCTTGGCGACGACGGCGGGGTCCGCCAGACTTGCCTCGTCCTCTGTAGGCCTCCTGAGACGACGAGCGGGCCGCTTGACGGTAGGAGGAGAAACCGCCGCCGGAACCTTTGGAGGCGCCCTTGCCTCCGCTGCTCCGAAAGGGCGTCCGTCGTTGTTGCAGAACTCCAAGGGCCCGGGCCGTCTCGGCGTCCGCTTTAATGGCCTGAAGGGAATCGTCCACTGTTTTCCCAAACAGGTTGTTCCCATCGAAGGGCATGTCCAGGACTCTGGTCTGAACGTCTTGACGGAAGTCCGTAGCCTTGAGCCATCCACGCCGCCTAAGGGAAACGCCGTTGCCCAACTGGCGGAACCCAGTGTCGGCGATGTCCGTCGCAACGGTAATGGCGTGGTCCGAAGCCACCTCACCTTCCTGCAGGATCTCCAGGGCCTCTGCCCTCTTGTCGTCCGGCAAGAAGTCCAGCAGGGGAGCCAGTTTGTACCAGAGCTCCCTGTCGTATCGGGCCACGATAGCCAAGGCGTTGGCAGCTTTAATCGTCGTCGCTGCAGACGAGATGACTCTGCGTCCCATAGCGTCCAATTTCTTTCCCTCGCCGTGCGGTGGGGAAGTCGATGTGGAGGCCGCACCCCCCCCCCGCTTTTTTCCTGGCCGCCGCGGAGACGACGGAGTCCGGGGTAGGCTGCGCCCGGAGGCACAGGGGGGCCGTGTCCGGGACCCGGTACTTTTTCTCGTACAGGTCTCTTCTAGCTGGCGTCGTGGAAGGGTTCTTGAGGAGGGTGAGGCCCTCATCCCAAATGTCGTCCAATAGAGGCACCGCGAGGACCGTCTTCCTCTTGGCCTCGCGCCGCTGATAAAGGAAACCTTCCTTCTTCTCCTCAGGGCAGAGTTGGAAAAGCTCGGATGCCCTGGCGATCATTGAGTGGAACGATCCAATCTCGTCGGGCGGAGAAGCCCTGGTGGGAGGTGACGACGGTACATCCTCGTCGTATACCTAGTCGTCCGTACCCGTCGCTGCCGTGTCAGTCCCCGTATCATCCCCTCGGGTGGACGGGGAGGAGGGCTGGAAGGGGCGCGACGGCTGAAAAGGAGGTGGAGGATGGATCCTTCTTTTCTTGGTAGGGGGAACACCAGAAGGTCCCGGTTCTGGGTCCCCCGACGGGAGATGTTCCGTCGGCAACGGTAGTCTCATCCTTATCTCTGAGCATAAGGACTGTATAGCCAACAAAATGGCCGCCGAGTTGTCTCGCGGCGCTGGCAGAGGGGAATCCGACGGGCGATCAGGGGCCCCGTCGGTACCCTCGACAATGTCGTCGTCCCCTGCGTCGGGATCCATCCCGACGGGTCGGTCTTCTTCCACGCCGAGGCCGTGGCTTAAGACCTCGACCAGCTCCTCCTCCAAGGTTGAGGCCGAATCTACGACGACGCCCTGCCCCCCCTTTTTCTTCCCCACGGGGGATTTCACGGGGGTCCTATCGATGGGCACAAAAGAGGACTCCCTCCGAGGTGGCAGGGAGACTCTGAGCCCCGAGGTCGCCACCACTGGTGTAGCCTCCACAGGCTGAGCCAGGGCCGCCGCGACAGTTTCGATAGAGGGCTTGGCCGGATGGATTAAGGCCTTCACCACCTTAGGTGCACTCACCGCCTTATCCTTGAGGGGGGGACACTGCCTCGCTCCCCCTCCGCCTTCGAGCTCGACCGGGGCCTCTCCAGGAGCTTCGCCGGGTGCTCGGCCTTCCTCTTACCCGACCCAGAGCGTTGGCTCCTGGTTGATGGTGCCGGGGAGGGTGCGCCCTGCCTGGTAGAGCACGACCGTTCGGCGCTCCCGGTGCCAGCGGACTCGCGGTGCTTGGCCTTATGTTGGACCCCCGTCGCCGGGGCGTCCTCAAAGGTCTTAGAAGACCGCTCGGATTTCTTCCTCTTCTTCTCGCCGGACGGGCTCTTCCCTTCTAGCCAGTTGGCGAGACGTTGATGGCGGTCCTTCATGGTCCGCTCCGACATGTTGCCGCAAAACGCACAGTCCTTCTCCACGTGCGTCTTGTCCTCATGTAGGCAGTAAAGACAAAAAGAGTGCTCATCCTCCTTGAAGACGTTCTGCAGCTGGCATCCAGGGCAGACCCTGAACAGCTTTCCGGGCGTCGAGCTTCCCTTCTCCTGGGCCATGACCGGGCCTGAGAAACTTCTGGAGTCCTCCAAAAGCGTAGCTCGACGAAATCTTCACCCTTGAGGGGCGCAGACGAATCCGAAACGGTTCCCCGTTGATCGGATGGAGAGTCGGTGGAGCTTGAGGCTCTTTTGACCGAAAAAAACGAAGTTTTTGAGAAAAAACGTGAAAAAATAGCACTAACGCTCGAGAGCAATAGCACGAGGATCCCAACACATGAACGTGCGGTAAAAATCTGAAGATGGCTGCCAGAGGCGGTGCTTAGGTAGAGGGCAGTCATTGGCTGTGGTCAGTATGACGCAGAGACCAGTGATTGGTTATTACTATGAAAGACAGATCAGAAACGAAACTGATACTAGTTTTTTCTTTACCGAGGATTCCCAGCCTGACGACGGGGAATATTCATGAGCATGTGAATCCATGCCAGACCCCATGCTGGAGAATATTACTCAATGCCAGGATTTGGTGCCATCAACCTCTTCCAAAAGGAGATACCTTGAAGAATTGTCTATATGGTGTCATTTGAAAGAATCAAGTTGGGGTTTTTCCTTCTTGCTGAACTGAACATATGTGGATGAACAGTAGCCCATTAGACATAAGGAAGTAGACCCGGTGCGGAAGCCAAATCCTTAATAGACTTCTCCTTATCCACCACCAAAAGAGATGTTACTTGGTCTCAAAGTACCTACGCAGGGTGTCTGATCGAGGGCTGGGAAGCTGAGAAGGAAGAATAGGCAGGAAGAGCGAAGTTGAGAACATCCAGAGGCAATTGCAAAATGATGTGAACTGAAACAATTTGATCTTTTTCTCTTTCCGTACGCAGCTCAAATGAAGTCTCTCACGTTATTTGAATAGGAGGGAAGCCAGGCCAGAATTACACAATTGGAGAGTTAACCTGAACTGCGATGAAGGGGGAAGAGTTGGCTTGAATGCTCATAAGCTGTTTTTCAAAATCCAGGTTATAGAGTAGTTCCATTCTCATTGGGAATTCTGATGCTTATTGTTTGAGCCCTAGATTGTTGCTCTATGAAGTTGGTACCTTAATAGACACAGGGTGGTGGGGGGCAGGACCCTATGGGTTTGAACGGAGAAGCCCTAGGTGACAGGAGATTATGTTTGCAATTGGGTTTCTCCTTGACCATGGCTATGTTTGTTTTGGGGGAAGCTTGAGTTATGGGGGTTTACACAAGGTTTGGCATTGTTGGTACAGAAGTGAAACTGGTGTAGGGCTTTCTATGGCCATGCTACAATATATCTATTGTTTAGAGTTCACTGGTGGCCTTTAATATCATCGGTATACACAAATGGATGGCATAAGACTTCTATTCTGGACAAACTACAAACCATTCAGAACAACACCCTGCGCGCAGCACTCAGCATCTCTAAAAGGTAATATATCTCTGCAGCCAGTCAAGCACACTGGCTGCCTGTCCGCCAGCGCATCCTGTTCAAGACACTTGCCATCATGCACAGATGCATCCACCACACTGCACCTCCCTATATTTCCCACAGTCCTCCTTCCTCTGGTGGCAAGACCCATTAGAACCCCATATACCAACAAGAGGTGGTGGCGCTAGATTCCCATTCATTGCCTCGAGACACTGGAACTCACTGGCCCACTCTTTCCACTGTTTCTGAACAATGTTACCAAGCCCGCACTTTGTGATGAGAACCACTCACGCTTATCGAATATCGAACCAATGAAATGCAACCGTAATCAAGCCGCTCACCGGATTATTGTATATATTGCATGTATGCGGGCTAATGTAACCTATCGCCCATCTGTGCAACAAAACTAAGACATATTCCTGTAACAGAACCTCAATGCACTTGGGCTGTGTGAGCGCTTTATAAATGCAAATAAATAAATTAAAAATAGAAAATCCCTGAACTTTCAGGGGCTTAATTACCAAATAAAAATGGTGATTCTAAAACGAGTACATGACCTAGGGGAAACAATTGCTATGCTGCAAGAAACTCGTCTCTGTATGTATGTAGGAGATTTATAAAAACACCAGCCTAACGGAAGCAATTGAGCCTTGCAGAGAGGGTACACACTCAGGTGGTTACAACTAAGGGTGTGGGGTAGCAACAGAGCTGGGATGCATAGGGAGAGCGGGGGCAGCCTTTATAACAAATAATAAAGGGTTTCCATTGCAATACTTCTCTTTGGGTGGCAGAAAAAGCAGGGCTCCTCCATTCCAATCGCTAATGGAAACCTATTCGTAAAGTGAGATATCCTCAAAGTTCCTGGGGTAGACATTTGCTGTTAAAGGATACATTATTTGGGAACCTCAAGACATTGGTTTCTCTATTTTTGTAAACATTTTCCTTTTTATTGTGTTTTTATTCCCAACTGTAAACAGAAAGGAAACTTTCACAAGTACATACAAAATGTATAAAATAATAAAACCAGTGGATATCCTTTACAAGGAAAAAAAGAATGCTACACACCTTTTCTTACATTTATCCTCTGCATTATACATAATTCATCAAGTACACCAATCAAAAAAAGAAATATGTCCATTCCGAGAAGCTAGACGGCTACCTCAGAGGCTATCAGTCTGTTTCTTATTTTCCTCCCCCACTCTACCTAGCTTCTCCAGAATTTTGTAGAGCAGGTCGCATAAAGCTAAAATACGTCTCTGTGCTTGTCCCCCCTGTCCCCCACCATCAGGCTAGCCCAACAGGCTTCATTGCCCTGTATCATATCTAGACATCTCTTCCGATCATCCTCAAGTGCCATACAGACCAAAATCAAATGTTTTGTTGTTTCCTTTACTTCAGCCATACCACATAACCTGCAGCTCAGATCTATTGTACCACCATTCCAACTCCCCTTTCTCTCGAGTGTTGGGAGTTGGATCAATCGAAAGCAGAAATATAAAGATCTTCTTTTGAAGCATGGAAAGATAAGTACATAACTCAGAATTTGTTCCCTCTTGTATACCAATCTTACATACTCCTTATACAGGCTAGATTTAGTCAGATTTTCTGATGTTTTGCCCCAATCATAGTTAAACACAACTTTTGTTTTACTTTCGCCTGATTTATGATCAACTTTTCTGTAGATTATCCTATTTCATACAGTAGTTTATTCATTTCTACCTTCATACTGGTGATAGAATCTCCAGAGGTTTGGGTCTGCTCTTGACCCCATTTTTCATATAATGAATGAGCTGGTGGATCTAATAATCTTGTATAGGAAATCAATTTCTCCACTCAGCCCTTGCGGCGAGTGAGACTAGTCCAATCTCATGACGTATAATTAAGTTTGGTATTGATTTTGCTAATCTCAAAGTTTCTTTCCAAAGTTTTCCTTGGAACGTATTTAATTTCTGTCCATATCATTAAGGTTAATATCCAGCCCATCCACAATCAACGGCTCCACCTGCATCTGGTAGAACTGTATGAGTGGAATCAGTGAGTAGCTACAAAGTTGTGCGTACACCCGCCTCATCTTAATAAGCAAAGGGCCATACCTAAAGTTGAGGTAGTGTTCACCTCCTAACTTGGAGGTCGAATTCAAAACCTCATACCACAGGTAACTTAGGGCAGAAACTCTCTCCAGAGGCTCATCCCCTACTTTCCATATCAACTTTTTGGGGCTTTTTTTGTTGAAAAGCTGTGGATTCTATATTTAGACACAAAACAATCAGGGAGTCCGATTGGAATTAACAAATGACCTTAAGTGTTAGCCAAGGTACCTGTTATATCACACAAGAACACTTGTAAGGTAGAACATTTCTTGTAATATTGCTTTTTCAGTACAATGAATCTGTAAGCTACCAAAAACCCTAGACGAAAACCCACTGTTTCCCTGTGTGGGGTGCCTGGCCCTAGGAAGGAGGAGATGGGCCTCCTATCTAATAGGGAAAGAGAGGAGGACGCTGTCCCTGTATCTACACAGCTGTCTGTATGTAGCTGTCCCTGTAAGCTACAAACCCATTATATTAAAAAAAGACAGTCACAAGGGGGCTACACTAATCCGGCTGTTCTCTTACTGGTTACAACAAAATTGGCAAGAAAGGGCTAAAAGGGGGGACTATGCCCATCTACTTTTATTCTGTGAACATTTCAGGGAGGACGCGTTTCCTTGAGGCACGTTGGCCCTCTATTGCTTTTATTCACCTTCACAAGAAGTGTGTCCACAGTTTATAGGTAGAATAGTGTTTAATAGATCCATCCTAGCAATGCGGATTGAGGAAAGTAAGCAAAGAAGATTCTAAAAATCCTGTATGGACTGAAAGGTGTCCATCAGAATATGACCAATGTATTTATTGGTTGGTCAGAAAATTGGAATGTAAGTGATTCAATCCGGCACACACCCAAGTCAAAGCCCAGCATGTAGTACACAACTGAAACCCCTATTTATTTTTATATATAAATTCAATATTCTGAACGATATACCATCCAGATCACACCCTTCTCCTGGAACCTCTCCACCCCCCGGTCACACTGAACCAGGAATCAAGCTAGCTTGCAAAGGTAAATATTTATTTATGTATTTAAAATGTATTCACAATATTTTTTAATAGATAAACAACAATCACCAATGGGGTGACAGAACACTGAATAATATCTTTAATACACTAGGAATAAGAAATGAGCAAAATACATGCAGCACAGAAAATTATACTTTTGTGTTGGTTCAGATCAGATGGCACTATGGTTAGAGGTTCCCCCTGCAACACTGCTCAACCCCCAATAGGCAATGTAAAGAGGTAGGAGGAGAGAGCAGGTATTCAAGAGTAGCACAAATCAAACAGAATATCAGTCCCACCTTCCCCCATAAAACACAAAAGAAAAACGGAATTGACTCTTCAGCTGTCAGCATGGCTTTTGACATTGCCTTTAGAATTGACTGGGCAAAAACACCAAATGTGGTCAGAAATACTTAAATTGTTGTAAATTCTTATGGGAGCTGATTTGAACAGTTGCACACAATCACAAGCAATGATTTAGTCTAAAGAAAACATTTGAAATCTTAAAGTCCAAGTTGGAAGCAGTTTAGAGCTATTTCACACATGCAAACCTTTCAGATTTTTAAAATCATGGCAAACGGGAGTTTCGCGGTTTTGGGTTCTATGGAAAGCTATGGATGTTAGGTACGAGTAGGAGTTGAAATTTTGTTTCTATCACATAAACAGAGGGAGTTATAGAGGTTTTAGTAAAGGTAGTTTTTGCGAGATAGGCGCGTGAATGGAAAACAGAAATGCACTTTTGAAAATGACAAATGGGTTTGCTTACACTAGAGGATGACTATGAAAAAGCAAATATCACACAGGGATCTGACAGTCACGTGATCAGTGGGACCCGCCTGCTAAGGAAACTCGACTTCTTCAGTTGAGAAAAGGGTCAAAGATGGTTCTAACAATACTGGTTCTGAAGGAAAGATAGGATGGGTTTGAGATAGGGATAAGACAATGCAAAGATACTCCTAACAATACTGGTTCTGAATGAAATATAGGATTGATTTGAGATGGGGATAAGACAATGCAAATATACTATGGGCCACAGTTCTTCCTATTAATACTCACAGGATACGTTTTTAAATGGACCGTCAGCTCTGGTCATAGGATTGGGTCTGGTCTAGGAAAGACAACACATCAGGCACGGTACTGGATCAGCGAGACCAGTCGCCGGATTTGCACAGGATCTGCCCTCCTAGTCTGTGGGTATTTGAATCAGCTGGATGGTGAGTTCCTCAGGCAAGCCTAGTGGGGGCAAACTGGGGGTTTTAGGATACTGGTTCAAAAGGCCTTCTCAAACCACACAGCGCTTTACTGGGTAGAGAGAATAAATTTGAGGATTTGGGTCTTGCTGGAAATCAAGAGCTCTCTATTGCTGGCAAGAGTTTTGGCATCTGGATCTGGAAGAATGTTAAAGCTGGATGTAGAATGCTGGATCAGAGTGCTTCGCTGGAATCAGGAAAGTGACTGGATCTGTGAGTCCCTATGTTTTGTCTGTCTCTATTTATCCTTTAAAATGACATCACAAAGGGGGTGTATGGGCCGGCTTAGCTAAGCTTGCCCCTCTGAGCTGGGATTGGACCAAACTTCATCTCCGCCTTGCAATTTGAGTGATTGGATCAAGGCCGGATGATGTCATATTTTATGATTTGCTTTACAGTCCTCTGAGACCTCCCTTTAGCCACTAGTCTCAAAATCAGATTTGATACTAAATGTACATTTCTACATTGGTCACCTTTTTACAAATCACACACAAAGATGTCATATTTTATGTAGCATCTGTTGCTCAAAATCCTGTAGCTGTGGGATCTTGTTTCAACTTTTTACAGAATTTAGTCCTTTTTGCTATGAACACAATTTCCAAACTTTATGCAACTTTCCACAAATGTGTGTGTTTAACATAGGGATGTGTGTGTACATTTTCACAATTCTAACATTTATACATTTCGCATACACCCACATATATTGCCATTCCTGTCCAGAACATGCCACACAGTTCTACCGCCTCTCCACACGTGCAGCCAACATTAATAACTGTCTTTTTTTTTTATATTTTTCACCCTTTTGGACGACAAGTTATGAGTCTTTTAAAACCTGTTCTTTGTTCATGTTTAGCAACAGATGGTGTGCCCCTTTTTGTCTCCCTGCAGTCCAGGGCATCCCCCTCCTTGTTTGTTCCTTCCAGAGGCCATTTACGACCCCCTTCACACTTCCTGTTTCCTGGGCTGAAACTTTGTCATTGTTCCTTCGCTTTCTGTAGACAAGATTCTGTTCCAACCAGCAATTAACACCTCCCAGTGAGTTTCTGTTGAGAGGAAGGCCCTCCTTCTGGGAGAAAAACCTGCTTTTCCAGTTCTTGCAGCTTCAGCCAGGCTAATTAACTTCTTAAATCCAGCAAAAACCAAATTTGTTAAATCAAACAAATACATTTCTTTCTTGGCCTTAAAATCTGTGGGAAAATACACAACTAAAATCTGTATTCCTTTTTGGCAACAATCCTTTTTAGGTTTGCTAATCCAGCAGACTTATTAGTTTTAGGTCATTTTAAAGTTTCATCAGTACTCCTCTGACAGATGTCATTCAGGTAGCCCGTGGTACTGCACCCAGATGTTGGTATATGCTGTCAGTTTTCAGACAATCCAGTTTGTCTGAAGAATGTTTTGCTCTTCACATTGGGACTTTGTATGTTCACAATGTTTCATTAGATACATGAATTTTAGAACCAGGCAAGATTTTGAATGTTGAGAAGCGTTGTGTTATGGGCATTTTGGAGTTTTTGGCAACAAAGCAAATGTAATTTGTAGGCACATTTTTGGGTTTCACTTGCAAAGTGCTGCTTCTCTCTCTGCAGTCTCTTTGCGGTCATGGAGCCCACTGGCACATTTTCTACGGGGTGTGCTCTATTCCACCGCATATGCACCATGGTTGGCAGGTTATGCATCCCTCTTTGTGCGCTGAAACACGCAGTTTTTGTAGGTTTTTTTTGCGCACAAGGGTTTTGCCGCCATTGTGGCAGTTTCTTTCACCATAACTCGCAGGGTGATGCCGCATAGCACAGCGGAGTGGCTCAATACATTACCCAGGAAGTAAGGGCCAACTCGGCACCCTAGTGCAAACCAATGTTTTTGCTTTTAGTGGCAAACAATTATGGATTCCAAAATAACCCACAATAAGGTTAAAAAAGGGAGAGAAAGAAGGAAGCTGTCCTCCACTACAGCGATATTGGTAATATCCCGTATCCCACATCTCTTTAGGAATATCGTCCAACCAGGTGGTCGACCAGTTTCAATGACATTCTGGCGTTTGTCATCTTCATCAGGACCTGTGATTTCCTGCGTCCAATAGGATTCGTCTTGTCCGTAAGTTATGGCGGTGATTACCACATCCAACCTTGTGCCCAGACACTGTGGATATTGGTCTGGGTGGTGTTGGTTGGTAGAGGCCGGATCTCTTCACTATGAGAGATGGGAATAGTTTCTTACCTGTAACTCCATTTCTCCAGCATTGGTATCTTTCATGGATTCACATGCTTAGAATATTCCCCGTCGTCAGGCTGGGAACCCTCCGTAAATTTATAAAGACGTTTTCCATAGGAAAAACCTTGACACTTCTGTGTCCTATCCACGTCGTTTTGGGACGCTTACATATGCCCCAATAGGACGTAGCGGTATAAATGCCCCGCCCCCACGGCTCCCTTCATATTTTAACCCCCCATAGTAGTATGGGGTATATATTGTTTGCATGCAGGGGAGGCAGGCGGGCGCATGTGAATCCATGAAAGATACCAATGCTATTCCCTTCTCCAGCATTGGATCTTAGAATAGATTGCATAGCAGTACTCTGATTTGGCGGTGTGAATGCAAACCAAAATCATTCCATCATATATATATATATTTTCTTTTGTTTTTAAACTTCAGCTTTACACACTGGCTTAAAAAACAACAACAACCATATATATGATACATTACTCACCGTAATCGTATTTCTGATGCTTATATCTGCTTAGATTCACATGCTGTGCATAGGCTGACATCTAGTGGAAGCTGTGGAGTATTACAGTTTGTTTTTCGAAACTCAAAAAGGGGAGTCGACACAGGCCGTGCCAGTAATACTATCCCTAGTGTGACGTCCACTGTACCCATGATCCCTCACGCGTCTAGGACCCTCAGATTGTATTTTTTCTGACATGAGGAAGCATGAGGCGTAGCGTGAGTACAGATGATCCAAGCAGATAGAAGATAGATAAGATAAGACTACAAGCATCCATGCGCCTTCTCTCAGAGGGGAGGAAGTGTGGGTCGCATGTGAATCTAAGCAGATACAAGCATCAGAAATACAATTACAGTGAGTAATGTATCCCTACTGAGGCTTGTGGAATCTGCTTAGATCACATGCTGTGCATTGATTAGCGAGCAGTGTTAGAAGGAGGTGGGATTTGAGAAGGGTCATGAGCAAATAAATGTCTTAGAACCGCTTGTCCCACTTGACTATCTGTCTTGGAATGGGTGTCAATGCAGAAGTGCTGAGTAAAAGTGTGACTAGAGCTCCAAGGAGCTGCTTTGCAAATGGTGTCAAGGGGAACATTTGCAATGAAAGCCAGAGTGGCCCCAATGCCTCTTGTCGACTGGGCTCTGGGCGTAAAAGGCAAAGTTTTGTCAGAAAGAGAGTAACACAACTGGATACAGTTGACAATCCACTTGGAGATGGCACCCTTAGAGACGCGATCTCCCTCTTTGCCTGTGGCTAGGGAGACAAACAGTTGATCTGTTTTCCTAAGCGGTCTGGTCTTGTTTACGTAGTAAAGGACCGCCCTACGCACATCTAGGGTGTGTAGTTTAACCTCAGCCGAGCTTTGTGGGTTTTGGAAGAAAGCCGGAAGCTCGATGGACTGGTTTACATGGAATTTAGAAATAAACTTAGGTGAGAACCTAGGGTGTGTCCGTAAAACCAGTTTATCCTTATGAATAGTAAAGAAAGGATCCTGCAATGACAGAGCCTGAATTTCACTGACCCTTCTTATGGATGTAATGGCTACTAAGAAGGCAGTCTTATAGGTCAGGTGTTTGAGACTTGTCTTATGTATGGGTTCGAATGGGGGGCCCATGAGTTTAGATAGCACCACGGTCAGGTCCCATCCTGGTGGTGGGTTAGATATAGGAGGATGAAGTCTCTTTACTCCCTCCATGAAGGCTTTAACCACGGGTACCTTCCACCACGACACCTTGCTATGTGAGGTGGTGTACGCTGACAGTGCTGCCAGGTGTACCTTTAGTGAGTTGAAAACCAACCCTGCGTCCAGCAGGTGGAGCATGTATGTCACGATTGTGGAAGGAGTGCAATCAACTGGGTTGATTTGTTTATTCTGGCACCAGATAACGAATCTCTTCCATTTGTCGAAGTAGCAATGCCTCGTGTTCGGTTTCCTAGACTCTTTTAGGATATCTATACACCTCTGTGGTAAATTGAGATATCCAAACTCTATGACCTCAGGAGCCATGCTGCTTGGTTCATGGAGTTGGTTAGAGGATGCACCTTCTGACCTTGGTGCTGGGACAAAAGATTGTACCAGCCCGGGAGTTTGATGGGATTGCACAGCGAGAGTCTGCGTAGGTGTGGAACCACGGTTGTCTCGCCCACATGGGAGCAACTAGGATGAGCGTCATCGATTCTCTGTTCATCTTGTTCACCACCTTCCTGATGAGGAGTTGGTGGAAAAGCATACACAAACATCCCTGACCAGTTCATCCACAGGGCGTTCCCCAGGGAGTCTGGTTGGGGAAACCTGGATGCGAATCCTGGGCACTGTCTGTTTTCACTTGTGGCGAATAGGTCTATAGTGGGGAAACCCCACTGAGAGAAGAGAACTTCTACAATTTCCTGTGTAAAGACCATTTGTGTTCCTCCGGAAGGGGATCTCTGCTCAAAGCGTCCGCTAGAGAATTGAGATCCCCTGGAACATGGCTGTCGTGCTGTCCGTCCGGATCTGCACCGACAGGTTCAGTAGGTGGGGCTTGAACGCTTGAAGTGCTCTGAAATCTGCCAGAAGCTCTAGCAGGTTGATGTGATTCTTGGCCACTGTGTGAGACCAGAGACCCTGAGCTGTGTGGTGGAGATGGTGAGCTCCCCATCCTGTCAGGCATGCGTCCGTCGTGACTACCGCCTGTATCTCGGGATCGTAAAAGGGTTTCCGCTTGGATAGATTGTCTCTTGTCCACCAGTGGAGGCTTTGTACAAGTGTTGGCGAAACGACCACTAGATCGTCCCACTGACCACTTGCCTGAGACCACAGTTTCGCCAACCATTCTTGCATGGGGCGCATGCGCAGGCGCGCGTGTGGGACCAGGTAAATACATGACGCCATCATGCACAGCAAACGCATTGCTTTGCGTACTGTTATCTGGCGACCAGTTTGATATTGCGGAATTTGCAGTAGTATATTCCAAAATCTTTCCTCTGAAGGAAAAGCCAACTCCTCTTGAGTGTTTAGAACAGCTCCTAGGAACTGCTTGGAGGTGCTGGGCACCAGACTTGATTTTTTTCTCGTTTATGGAGAAGCCCAATTCGAAGAGGAGGTCGATAGTTCTTTGAATGTTTGTCCTGCAAATTACTGGGGTCTCCCTCGTGATGAGCCAGTCGTCCAGATAAGGGTACACTGGGATTGCCTCCCTGCATAGGTGTGCCACCGCCACCACCTTGGTGAATACCCTTGGAGCCGAGGCTATCCCGAAGGGCAGTACCTTGAACTGGTAGTGCTGACTGTCCACCTTGAAGCACAGATATTTTCTGTGCGCTGGGAACATGGAAATATGAAAATAGGCATCTTTCATATCCAATGTTGCCATGTAACCCCCCCTTTTTTAGGAGGGGAATTACCTCTTGGAGAGTAGTCACGCGAAATTTTTGGGGCTTGACATACTTGTTTGCAGGCCGTAAATCCAATACTGGGCGCATTGCCAAATCTTTTTTTTGGCACAAGGAAGTAAGTTGAATAAATACCCTTGTTTACCTGGTGTCCCGGGACGAGTTCTATCGCGTCCTTTGAGAGAAGATTTTCGATCTCTTCGAGTAGGATCTTCTGGTGGTCTAAGGAGTGTATTCTTTGTCGTGGAGGGTGGTTTCGGGGACGCTCTAGGAGTTCTATGCAGTATCCTGCGGACACTGTGGACAGCACCCATCTGTCTGATGTGATCCCTTCCCAAGCTTGGGTGAAGATGGAAATACGTCCCCCTACTGGGGATGCGTGAGAAGGGACCCTGAACTGAGCGTCACTGTTTTGGTGGAGGCGTGCCCCCTCCTTTATTGGGACTGCCTCTACCCCTACCACGACCTCTTTTGTTACCCCTGCCATAGCTCTGGGTAGACTGCTGGTTAGTGTTCCATGGAGTACCCTGGCCTTGGGAATAGTTTGAGCCTCTTTGGGAGTTTTGTCCGCGAGGCAGACGAAAATTGCCATTCCCTCTCTGGTTAAGGGGTTTGTTGGTTAGTTGCCCTAGGGACTTGAGTGTCTCGTACTCATCCTTGGCATTCTTCAGCGGGTCCTCGACCGCCTTTCCAAACAATAGATCGGGCTCCACCGGCTTATCTATCAATGATGCTTGGGTCTAGCCTTGAACCCAGACTGCCGTAGCCAAGCATGCCTCTTGATGACCGTGCTTTCAGCAATTAATCTGCCAGGGTTATCTGCGGCATCAAAGGTTGATTTTAAAATGCAACCTGACACGGCTCTCCCCTCTGCTGAAACTCGTGCCAATTGGCTTTTTAAGGATTCTGGGGAGGAGTCTATGAGAGCTGCGACTTCTTCCCACTGGTGGTAGTTGAAACTAGCCAGCAGGGTGGTGGAGTTGGCAATCCTTGCCTGGTAGGCGGAAGTGGAGGCTACTTTCCTGCCCAAGCCATAAATCGTCTTGCTCTTCTTGTCAGGGGGAGCTTCGGACGATGACAAGGGTGTTCCCGCCCTTTTACGGGTGTTTGTAACAACCAGGGAGTCCGGTTTGAGATGTCCCCTTATGTACAGTGGGTCAGATTGGGCTGCCCTGAAAAGCTTTTCAATTCTGGGGTTTACTGCCCTAGTGAGATTGGGGTTAACAAGGGAAGGTCTATCCTCCTTTGTATCGACTTAAGGATAGGGATGGCCTGAGCAACAGGTCTCCTTTCTCCCACCAATTCCTCTGCAAAGTCCCTCTCTTCCTGAGCACCTTGGGTGTCAATGTGGAAGTGCTGTGCCGCTATGGACAGGACCTCATTTAGGAGAGGCTGGTTGTCGACAGGGGAGTCGGTAACCGCGGGCTCTTTCTCTACCGGGGAATCTACCCTGTTTGTATCTGGGTCGTCCTCCTCCTCCTCCTCCTCCTCCTCCTCCTCCTCTTGGTCCTCATCATCCCCATAATAGCCCGTCCCAGTTTGTTCTTCGAACATGCCCACGTCTGGGTCCTCACCAAAGGATGGATCTTCCCGATATTGAGAATAGGGCTGTATATAAAAGGGGTCTGAAGACTGAGTAGGTGCTTCACCCCGGGACTTCTTACTTGGGGGTATTGGATCCTTAGAGCCTGAGGGAGTTGCCCCTTCTGGGGTATAAAATAGAAAGTGTTCTGGGTTTTTGGCATAGAAATCTGCCAATGATGACATCCTTCACATTACTCTGTCTATGTCATCACTGGACCATTTCCTTGAACTGGGAATAACTCTATTCTGGAGTGCTTTCCCCATTTTATCCTGACTAGACCTACTGGCCTGAACAGGCGCCTTAGGGACAAGAGACTGAGACTTGTCCGTCTGTTCAGGTGGAGTAGAATGTAGTTTAGGAGTGGAAGTAGGCTGGGACTGCTTACTTCGTTGTTTTCCCCCCTCCCCGCGGGTGGAAGAGTGTTTCCCCGAATTTTGGGCCCTATCAGAGCTTTTCGATGCCTGGCGCCGAGATTCGGGGGTAGAGTCCCTGTCTCTGGAGAGTGTAAGGGATTCGGTAGCAGCCTTCGCGCTGCCTGCAGACGCCGACTCCTGGAGTGCGGCCTGGGGGTAGAGGTCCGCGTCGTCCTCCGACGACCGAACCTCAGTCACTAAGGGGAGCGAGGCACTCTTAGCAACAGTGGAGGGTGGCCTGGTGTCATGAGGCGATCTCGAACACCAACGCCCAGAGGACACTGACTCGGTGGACCGTTCTCTACATGCCTCTTTCCGAGAACTCGACGTGCGCGTCGAGTCTCAGTTGGACCTTTGTTTGCTGGAAGTGGTGTGGGTAGCGCTCGTGTCGCTGGGTGTCTTCCCCATAGCTGCCCTGCCGGACAACCTTCCGAGGTCGGGTACTTGCGCTTGGCTGTCCATCAACGCCACATTGCCCTCGCCATCCGAAAGTACGGCATCGCTGAAGGCACCCTGCGCGGCCATGGCCTCTTGTCCCCTGGCGTGGTGGGCCCAACGCTTTGTCGAACGGTCCGTAGGGACTTCGGTTTAAACCGACTGCACGCTCTGCAATTCGCCTCGGGGTGGTCCCTCGGCAAGCAGAGGTTACACGTGGTGTGTCTGTCAACCCAAGGATACTTTCGGTTGCACTTGGGGCAAAATTGAAAAGGGGTACCCTCCATACGCACCCTGTACCAGCGGGCTGGGAGTGTAGGAATATAAGTAATGTACCTATATTAATCAGAGTGTAGGATATGTGCCACCCCCCACTGTCCCTACTTGCAGGGCCGAGTCCAGAGGCCATCAGAGGCCCAAATCCGTCGCTGTAGTTCAACGGTTGACTTTTCTCCGATCTGGCGTCGAGTGTCGATGTTCGGAGACTCGACGTATAGGTGGAATAAACGGGGAAAATATATAACAATATTTGCAAAATCTGACTAAGTCAGGGAACTCCGCTCAGTGCTTCCGACCAGCATGGCGGAAAAAAACCAATCTGAGGGTCCTAGACGCGTGAGGGATCATGGGTACAGTGGACGTCACACTAGGGATAGTATTACTGGCACGCCCTGTGTCGACGCCCATTTTCGAGTTTCGAAAAACAAACTAATACTCTGCAGCTTCCACTAGATGTCGGCCTATACACAGCATGTGATCTAAGCAGATTCCACAAGCCTCAGAAATAAATATATATATATATATATATATATATATACACTGATCAGAGGACATTACCTTGAATAAGGCTTACCTCACTGAAAGATGACGTAGGACTGCTCGTCCCGTCTGTACATCGTCTGCATGTTGCCGTTTGAGGCAATAATGGCGGATAAATGTGTGTGGTACCGCCCAGGATGCCGCCGCCTGACAGATCTCCCAGCGGAATCCCGGCCCGCAACGCAGCCGAAGATGCAGTTGATCTTGTGGAATGGGCTCTCGGACTCCTTTCCAGCGGCTTCCCTGCCTTCGAGGGACAAAAAGCAATCGTCGCCGAGACCCATCGAGCCAGCCCTTGTTTTGAGATCGCCATTCCTTTTGCCGATGGCCCATAAGCCACAAATAGCTGTCTCGTATTTCTAAATTGCTGAGTACGATCAAGGTAAACCTTTAGCGCTCTTTTCACATCCAACGTATGGAGAGCTTTTTCTGCGACCGATGACGGAGTTGCGAAGAATGTAGGTAGTACAATCGACGAATGTTTATGAAAGACAGTAGGAATTTTCAGTATGAAATGAGGGTTGGTCGCCAACACCACTTTGTCTTTAAAAAATCTCAAGTAAGGAGGATCAATGACTAGTGCTTGTAACTCCGAGAGTCGTCGTGCTCAAGTGTTAGCCACCAAAAAAAGACAACTTCCACGATAAGAATTTCATAGATGAAGAAGCCATAGGTTCAAAGGGGTCCATGTAATAATGTCCCCACAAAAATATCGCCATGCAAAAATTGCGCCGAAAAATGGCCGTTTTCTTGTGGGGACATTATGGCATGGAACATGCAGGGGACACCCCTGCAACCTCCAAACGCTTTTTTCTTTTTAGCTGCCCCTATCCCCATATATATGGTCACCCATATAATATCGCCACAACCTTTTCCTGGCGATATTATGTACGTCGACCATATATATGGGGATAATATTACCTGATACCGTTCAAAGGGAGCTTTCATTAGTTCCATCAACACTAGGTTAAGACTCCAGTTCGGAGGAAACTTTAATTGGTGGAAAGGTACGAAATAAACCTTTCATGAAGTGCTTTATCAGCCTATCACTAAACAAAGGTGATGAATGCCTTCTTCGCGTGAATCTTGAAATGGCTGCCAGGTGAACCTTTATCGATGAAAAGGATAACCCACTCCCTCCTAAATGTAGCAAATATGGAAGAAGCTGTTCCAGAATTATATTCAGGGGCTCTAAACCTGGTTGATCTTTACACCACATGCAGAATCTCCTCCACTTGCAAGCATTCGAAGTGTTCGTGGACGGAGCCCACGCTGCTTGTAGAATTCGACGGCAATCCTACGAAATAGTTAGGATACCAAACTCTGAGAAGTCAGGAGCCAGGTTGTCAGGTTGAGACTGTCCGGATCATGATGCTACACTGTTCCCTTGTCCCGGGTCAGGAGGTTCAGAACCTTCTGAAACCTTACTGGCCGCGCTATTGAGAGCCGGACCAGGTCGGAGAACCACGCCTGCCTTGGCCAATAAGGAGCCACTGAGATCACTCGACATCAGTTTCTGTGAATCCATTGCAGGGTTCGTCGTATGAGTGGAAACGGGGGGGAAAGCGTATAGAAACTTGTCCGTCCACGGGAAGGAGAACGCTTCCCTCAGCGAATCGAGCTGTGGCCATCTGCTGGCGTACTGATCGCATTTCTTGTTCTCCCTCGTCGCAAAGAGATCCAGAGAAGGCTGTCCCCACTTTCTGAAAATCTCCAACAACTGTTGCTTGTTCAATTCCCATTCGTGTATCTGATCCATTTCTCTGCTGAGAGAATCCGCTTGTACGTTTTTTACTCCCAGAAGATGGTAGGCTACTATAGTTATATTTTGTTATAGAGCCCACTGCCATACTTGCTGAGCTTCTGTTGAAAGAGTTCTGGAACGAGTACCTCCTTGTTTTCTCAAGTAAAACATTGTTGTCGTGTTGTCTGTCAGTATTCACACCACTGATCCTTTTATGTGCGGCAGAAAAGCTTTCAAAGCCCAACGTACTGCCCTCAACTCCAGTACGTTGATATGAAGGGCTGACTCCTCCAATGACCACAGGCCTTGCGTTTGAAGAGAGTCCAGATGCGCTCCCCATCCAGTTAGAGACGCATCCGTCACTATCGTCCTGTGAAACTCTGGCTCCTGCAGCGGCACCCCTCTGGCTAGGTTTTCGAAGACTTGCCATCATCGAAGTGCTCGTAGGAGCTTGTTGTTGACGGTCAGTTTGTCAGACCAAAGTCCTTGGCTCTGGGCCCATCGGTCTGCCAGGAATTCTTGAATTGGCCTCATGAATAGGCGACAGTTGTTTACCAAGGGGATACACGAAGCTATGGCTCCCAATATCGACATATATCTTCTTACCGACACTCTGGTGTTGACTTCCCACTGTTTTGCCAGCCGATTGAGCCTATGAATCCACTCCACAGATGGTTTCACTAATCCTGACTGAGTTTTGAACTCCGCACCCGAAAACACCAAGTTTCTTGAGGGAGTTAAGGAGGACTTTTCGAAGTTGACTGCAAATCCTAGTCATCGCAGAAATTGCATGGTGGCCTCTAGACTTGCTTGTGTTTTTATGGGGGACGACCCCCTCACTAACCAATCGTCCAGATAAGGGTAAACATGATGACCCTGTTTTCTTAACCATGCTGTTACAGGGGCTAGGCACTTTGTGAACGTCCTGGGAGATGATTTTAATCTGAATGGGAGCACTGTGAACTGGTAGTGGGTACGCCTTACCACAAACCTTAGGAACTTTGTGTCGTTGACGCATTGGTATGTGAAAATACGCGTCCTGGAGATCCAACAATGCCAGAAAATCCCCCCTGTTGAATCAACCGAATCACTTCCTGAAGTGGGAGCATTTTGAATTTCAGATTTTTTAATGTTTTGTTGAGGTCTCAAAGGTCGAGAATGGGACGCCACTTTCCGTTGGGTTTCTTCACAACGAAGTATCGGGAGTACACTGCTTGACCTCTCTGTGACACAGGTACCAATTCTATCGCCCCTTTTTGTAGCATAAGTACTACTTCCTGTTTCAAATTTTGTAGGTGGGGTTGAGCCTAAAACACTGGTGGAATGTGCAATGGCTTGCTTTTGAATTGTAAGGAATGACCGTACTTCACAGTGTCCAATACCCACCGGTCCGAAGTTATCTTTTCCCACTCGTCGACACAGTGAGACACTCTGCCTCCCAGGACGTTCTGAAACTCGTCATGGCTGGTCTTTTGATTGTTTGTCCTTCGTCGACTATGAGTAACCTCCCCTTTTTCTTGAGGCTTGATAGTCTCGACGTCTTGTTGCGGTCTGAGAAGCCCGCCTGTAGCCTTGAGAGAAGTACGACGGTCTATTGAAAGTACGGTCCCCGGATGACAAGAACTGGGAATTTCATGACGCTCTTCTAAAGGTGCGAAACAAACGAAAACTTTTGCCATTCTGGAAGGCCCCAAGAGAGCGTGCTGTGTCCGAGTCTTCTTTCATGCCTTTCAAGGCCTCGTCCACCTTCTCCCCAAAAAGGAGTTCCCCTTCAAAGGGCATATCCAACACTTTATATTGCACTTCAGGTCGAAAATTGGTGCATTTGAGCCAGGCCGGTCTTCTCAGAACCACTCCGTTGTTAACTTGTTTAAAGCCTGATTCTGCCATATCTACGGCGATATTTATTGAGTGGTTGGAAGCCTCTTCACCCTCACGAACAAGTAACATCGCAGATTTTCTATGTTCGTCCGGCAGATGTTCCAGTATGGGTGCTAAACGATGCCACATCTCGGTCATACCTCGCCATAATAGCTAGAGAATTGGCCGCCTTCACTGTTGTCGCCCCCACCAACAACATCTTCTTGCCAAAGGCATCTTGTCTCCTGGCCTCGTTCTCCGGAGGAGTTGTACATTTATGGTGAGACCTTGCCTTTCTTGCAGCAGCCGCCGATACCACCGACTCTGGGGAAGGTTGAGAGGACAAACATTTCGGAGTAGACTCAGAAGCCTTAAATTTCTTTTCGAGTCTACCTTTAATCGCCGGCTCCGAGAACGGATGACGCATTGTTCGTAGCCCCTCTTCCCATACATGATCTAAAATGGGAACCGAAAACACCGATTTTCTCCTCTTTCCCATAGGATCAAACAAGAAACAGTCTTTCTTCTCCTCTTCCTGGGCCAACCCAAACTCGGTACAAGCCTTACCCATCATCGTGTGGAAAAAACCAATGTCATACGGAGGTGACAGTTGAGCTGGGCTTCTCTGAGCTTTCATCTCGGCCTCAGATTCCCAGGTCGGGTCCCTAGAGGGGGATAACTATATATCCGATATAGACTCTCTGACTCGGACTCCGGTAGTTCTTCTTCCGGATGCGGACATGGAAGATCTTCACGAACCAACGCCGCCGTCGACGCCATAGGAATCGGCCGATGGGAAGGGCCTGGCTCGTCGTCGACGGGTGTGGTATGTCTCGCCGGAGCAGCAACCTGAGGTAACTTTGCATCCAATTTCTTCAACAAGGTTTGTAATGTAGACAAAACTTCCAGGGATAAAACAGCCTGAGGGTTGAGTAATGGAGTTGTAACCGGGATATTCGTCCCACTCGAAAGAGTCAGAGAGCGAACCCCTTGCAACCCATGTTCCGCAGGCCCAACCACCGGCTCACGTTCGTCATCCGCGGATGATATGGAAAAAGCTGCCTCCTGCTGCAACAGGGTCTCTGGTAAAACCGGGTCATACACTTCCGGTCGCCAGCTTTCATGTGGAGCCTCCATCGAGAGGCTAATTTCTGGATAGTTTCCGTCGTCGACGCCGCCGCCGCCACCTGACTCGGCGGAACCACTGAAGAGACGACCTGCGTCAAAGGTAGCGAGGGTGTCGACGATCGGACTCCCGTCGACGACCCCGGTGGATGTACAGAGTCTTGAGGCGTTCCCTTTTTTTGAACTCTATTTGTGTTTTGAAGAATCTCGACTCGAGGATGATCTATGATGATCACCTGAGGAGGATCTTGACAGGTCTTTATTCTCCTTCTTTGACGAGGAGGAAGACGACAAAGTTTTCGTTTTCAACTAAGTCTCTCGTTGGAATGTTTTTCCGATGAGCCTTTCTCCATCGAATGCACTTTCTTCGCCGGAGGTTCAGCCGATACGGAACGGCGGGGGGCCCCTGGAGTAGAGCACTCGCTTTCACATCTGTGCAGAGCCTGCTGGCACAGGTTTGAATCCCGGCAGGGCCAAACTCAGCCTTTCATCCTTCCGAGGTCGATAAATGAGCACCACACACCGTGGGTAATAATAAGCAGCGCTCAGATACCAGAGGGTTCGTAGCGCTATATAAATGCTAAATTATTATTATTAGCTGTAGAGGCCAAGCTATGCGTGGAGCCTACCTCCGAAGGGGAGTATGCACCCGCTCCGTCGTTCAACCAAGCCACCCGCCGTCTATTTCGGTCTTTGAGGGTCTTCTGAGAGAAGCCTTTACAAATGTCACAATTGTCTGCCTAATGGTGAGGGTGGAGACAATATATATAGTCAATGCCATAGCCTCCTCTGCTTCACTTACCACTAAAGTAATCAACGCCGTTAAACCCTTCCTATCCACTATAAACTGCCTGGCCGTAGCCAGAGCCACAGTAGGTACCAAATTGGACGCTCTCTTCCTTGGCACGTCTCCACAAAACCTAAAAAAAATACAAGTCACACAAAACAATGCCCTAAGAGCAGCCCTAAAAGGGAGCACATCTCCCAAGCCAGTAAAGAGGGCCCACTGGTTACCAATAAAAGAACGGATACTATTCAAATCCATGGCCATCACCCACAGATGCCTTTCGGCCAAGGCTCCCCCCTATCTTTCTGAAAGAATCACCCTTAACACATCCTCCAGACCCACTAGGTCACACTTGACGAACCAGACTTATGTACCCACATTCAAAAGAAGCAAAGCCAGTGGGTCTAGCTTTCAACACTTAGCACCCAAAAACTGGAACGCACTCCCTACCGCGCTAAGGAACGAAAACTCATACCACGCCTTCCGCAAAGTACTCAAAACCACACTGTTTAACTCCACCCCACCTTACCCATCCTACTGTATCTTCACAACTGTATGTAAATAAGCACAACTGTAAGTAAATATGCAAAGAATGCTCTGCAGTGTATCTATATATACTCCATGTACGCCTGTATCAAGTAAGAGTGTTGTCAGCGCCACGATGCCCCTGGGCAGATGTGCGCTACACAAATCCAAATAAATAAATAAAAAATAAATAAAAATATACAGTCCATATGGCCATCTCCTTCATACACCTTTTTAATCCGCATGTAGCACACGGTTGAAAAAGAGCTTTTCCAGACATTAGGAAAAAACGAAAAAACAACCTAGTAAAATAGTAGATGACACGAGGTGATCCCACTACTTTGGAAGAAGGTTGAAATCTGAAGGGAGCTGCGGGGCATTTATACTGCTACGTCCTATTGGGGCATGCATAAGCGGCCCAAACCTACGTGGATAGGACACAGAAGTGTCGAGGTTTTTCCTATGTAAAACGTCTTTATAAATTTACCGAGGGTTCCCAGCCTGACGACAGGGAATATTCTAAGCATGTGAATCCATGAAAGATCCAATGCTGGAGAAATTCTGGATATGTTGCTGAATGGCCAGATCCCCTGTCTTTGCCATCCGAAGACAGGGGATCTGGCCATTCAGCAACATAACCGGAATATCTTGCATAGTGAACATAACTGTTCAATAACCCTAGTGAACTTATTTCTCTTTTGAGATCCCTCAATAACAAGGTACCAAAGATTTTACTAAGTTTATCCATTTGTTTAAGTTTGGTACAGTGTGTGAGTGCTTCCATGTTTTTGGTACTCTTGATGCATGATATACATGTTGGAAAAGCTCCCATAAAGGGGTTGCCCATAGCTCCATGTTTTCCTTAATAACGACCAGTAGAATGTTATCCGGCCCAGGAGCTTTTGAGGGCATGGCTCTGCCAATTGCCCACACCACATCCGCTCGATCCCAAGGGCAAATTTGTTCCACGTGTGGCCGCTCTTTCAGATTATTCAAGGGTTCCTTATCAGGGATGGTGTACTTCTTAATAAACTTTACCCAGTCCTGCGCTGGGATCTGACACTCTATCATGGGTCATGTTTCCTTTTGTGAACCCCACCATCATAGACCAGAATTTCCCTGCATCCTTTTTACCAATGAGGTCACCATCTCTTGATTTCTCTTAATTACTGTTTCTATTTTAATCAACGTAAGTACCTTTTTATAGCGAACCATCATCATCTTATTCTCCGAGAATAATTTGAGTGACATAGAATTCAGCCTACATACCTTGATCTCTACTCTCCCGTTTCTTTTCGTTTCCTTGATTCTAACATCAAAAGAATTTGGGTGAAGTTGGTTTCCCTGCCAGTGTCCCTTCTGAGTAAGAAATTTCAGGCATGATTGTAGCTTCTCATTATAGTTCCAGACTGTTAGTCGGAGACCATTCTCTGCCATATTTCTCATCTCTTTATCCCATGCCACCATAAATTCCATTACTGCCTTTTTGTTCCATCTAATGGCCGACCACCAGCCCCCCTTGTTACCTGAATAAAAGCCATTGATGGAAACGTTTGATGCATATTTGGGCATATGTTTAGGTTATAGTGTATGGGGAAATGATCACTACCCATCACATCCACCTTAGCTATACACTCATTTTTTCTATTCAACTCTGCAGAAACAAATACGTGATCAATCCAGGAGGTGCACCCCCTCTAACCCCCTCCACCCCACTCCATGTGAAGAAATCTCCAATTTCTCCCTCTGCTGGGACACAGGGCCATACGTTTCACTGTGCAAAAAGGTTTTTCCATAGTGCTCCCAGATGTTCACTTCTTGTTTCTGAGTCCCCCCCTCTGCTTCTGCCATTAGTCAGTGGAGTATCTACACAAGACACATTAAAGTCCCCTGCTATCAGTATATTACCATTTCCTTCTTTCTCCAACCACTCTTCAAACACGGTTCCCAATTAGTTATGCAGGTTTATCTTATGTGCATTGGAAGAATTTCCATAAATGTTCACTATTAGAAGGTTTAACTCAGGGGGAGTCATTTGGATGGCTATGGCCATTTGGTCGGACGATGCTGTTTTCAGCTCATAATGTCTAACATCTCAACTCTGATCGACAGCTATTACTAGTCCTCCTTAATGTCGACCAATTTTTCCTTGATCTGCCGTTTACAGTAAGTTCTGTAACCCTTTAGTTCCAGATGTTTTCTGGCCATCGTTTCTTGTAAAATTATTACAGTTGCAGCTTCAAAAGGCTCACAAGCAGTTTCTATTAGCTTGTGAAAGCCACAAATGTTCCATGATATAATCTTAAAGACAAAGACGTTCCTTTCAAAGCTGCTGCTGGCTATGTTTGACCTTCTTAAACATCTCCAGGGCCCCCTGCAGCCATGCCCAATCATCTCCATTTCCCAACTGGCCTATCAAACCAGTTATCGATGCACTTGATCTTTGTGGAATATCCAAGTTTGAATCTGATTTAAATAGCTTTCTATTTCTTCCTGGGATATCAGTTCTTTTAGGAAAAAACCTAGTGTTTTAAGGGCATCTCTATTACTCCATACGATCTGGGCAACAAGGTATGAGGCAAAGTAGCACACTGGTCGTTCTGTCCCCTCCTTCTCGAATGCCACTCGCAAAATGTCCACCGATCTTAATGCCCTTAGCTGGGAGATCACTGTGAAGCCTTTTATTACGGTCCCTCTATTCAGATGTTCTTCATTATCCGACTTCCACCTCATTTCAGTAGGTTGTATATGAATTGTTCGTATTACAACTGTTCGAATGGCAATTGACCTTTTCACAATTGACCGAATTGTGAAGGTCAATTGTAACATATATGCGGGGGAAACCCCCCGCAACCCCCCACTCAACCCAAACCCCTTATATATACATATATATGACAATGCATTACTTACCGTAAAAGCATTTCTGATGGTTGTATCTGCTTAGATTCACATGCTGTGCATAGGTCCGACATCCAGTGGTCACTGCGGAGTATTGCATTTTGTTTTTCGTAGTCGAAAAGGGGACATCGACAAGGCGTGTCTGTAACACTATCCCTATAGTGACGTGTGTTGTACCCACAATCCCTCACGCGTCGAGGTCCCTCTGTTTGTATTTTTCTGCCCTGAGGGAGCCTTCTAGACGTGAGAGTACAGAAAAGAGAGAGAAATATAGAAAGATGTCTATGTTCCTTCCATCCGAGCGGGGAGGAAGGGTGGGCGCATGTGAATCTAAGCAGATACAACCATCAGCAATGCTTTTACGGTAAGTAATGCATTGTCTTCTGATGTTTGTTAATCTGCTTAGAATCACATGCTGTGCATAGACTAGCGAGCAGTACCCGGAGTTGGCGGTGGGTTATGAGAAGGAACAGTAGAGAAAAGATGTCTTAATACTGCCTGTCCCACCTGGGAGTCAGATCTAGAGTGTGCATCTAGACAGTAGTGTTTTGTAAAGGTGTGCACAGAACTCCAGGTAGCCGCTTTGCAGATGGACTCAAGGGGAACATTTGCAATGAATGCTATGGACGCCCCCGTGCCACGAGTAGAATGTGCTCTTGGCCTAAAGGGCAGTTCTCTCTTAGCAAGAGTATAGCAGAGAGTGATGCATTGGACAATCCATCTAGAAATAGTGGACTTTGAAACTGCATCCCCTTCTCTTCCTGCTGCCACCGAGACGAAGAACTGCTTAGTCTTCCTCAGTGGTCTGGTTCTTTCCATGTAGAACATGACCGCTCTGCGCACATCTAGTGTGTGCAGAGTCCTTTCTCCCAAGTTGGAAGGATTTTGAAAGAACGCTGGTAGTTCTATAGACTGGTTTACATGGAATTTTGAGATGAATTTTGGAGCAAACCTTGGGTGAGTGCGTAGAACCACTTTATCTTTGTGAACTGTAACAAAGGGGTCTAGAATAGAAAGAGCCTGTAGTTCACTTACTCTCCTGATGGAGGTGATAGCTATTAGAAAAGCAGTCTTAAGAGTGAGGTCTTTAAGAGTTGCTTTGTGCATGGGTTCAAAAGGTGATCCCATGAGTTTTGTAAGTACCACGTTAAGGTCCCATCCGGGAGCTGGGTCAGCTATCGGGGGGTGTATTCTCTTTACTCCCTCCATGAAGGCCTTTATAACAGGGATCTTCCACCACGACACTTTGAGTTGGGAAGTGGTGTATGCAGAAAGTGCCGCTAGGTGGACTTTAATGGAATTGAACACTAGACCTGAATCCAATAAGTGGGTTAGGTATAGAACAATATGTGTGGGAAAGCAGTCAATTGGGTTGATGCTCTTTCCTCTGCACCAGATGACAAATCTCTTCCATTTGCTAGAATAGCAGTGGCGAGTGTTAGGTTTTCTGGCTTCCCTGAGGATGTCCATGCATCTCTGCGGGAGCTGTAGATGTCCAAATTCTACGATCTCAGGAGCCAGGCTGCTAAGTTCATGTTCTGGGGGCATGGATACAGAGTCCTGCCCCTGTCTTGTGACAGCATGTTGTACGGGCAGGGGAGTTTCACTGGGGGAGATAGAGACATCTCCATCAAGTGAGCGAACCATGGCTGTCGGGCCCACATTGGGGCCACCAGTATCATGGTTACTTGTTCCTGGTGCATCTTGTGCACCACCTTGTTGAGAAGGGGAGTCGGGGGAAAAGCGTAAACAAATTTCCCTGACCATTGAATCGACAGACCGTTCCCCTTGGATTGATTTTGGGGGTACCTGGAGGCGTAACTTTGGCATTGTGAGTTCTCCAGGGTTGCGAACAGGTCTATTTCTGGGAATCCCCATTGCGTGAAGACGTCGAAGATGATGTCTTCGTGCAGTCGCCATTCGTACTCTTCGGGCAGGGGGAAATCTCTGCTGAGTTTGTCTGCCAGCAGATTGAGTTCCCCTGGTACATGCTGTGACAGAAGGAACATATTCTGTTTGAGAGCCCACTTCCATATGTTTTGGGCCAGTTTGGACAGTCCTGGAGAGTGGGTTCCCCCCTGCTTGTTGATGTAATACATGGCTGTGGTGCTGTCTGTAAGGACCATCACTGTCCTGCCTTGTAGGTGTTCCTGGAAGGCTTTTAGCGCCTTGAACACCGCTAGTAGCTCCAGAAGATTGATGTGTTTGGATGCTACGCTCGGAGTCCACTCTCCATGAGCAGTCTGATGGGATAGGTGAGCCCCCCATCCTGTGAGGGATGCGTCTGTGGTTAGAGTGGCTTCCGCCGCGGGTGTGGCAAAGGGTTTCCCTTTTTCTAGGTTTTCTTTTGTCCACCACCGTAGCGAGAGAACTAAGGCCTGCGAGACCACCACTAGATCGTCCCATAGTCCGCTGGCCTGACACCACTGGCTGTTGAGCCACTCTTGCATTGGGCGCATGCGCAGGCGCGCGTGAGGTACCAAATAAATACATGACGCCATCATGCCTAGCAAGCGCATTGCTTTGCGTACCGTCACCTCTCGACCGGACACATATTGAGGGATCTGAAACAACATGTTTTGAACCCTCTCTTTGGAGGGGAAGACGAGGCCGTCCTTTGTTTGAATTAGAGCACCTAGGAATTGTTTGATTTGGCTGGGGTCTAGGCTGGACTTCTTTTCGTTGATGGAGAAGCCCAACTGGAACAAAAGGTCTACAGTCTTTTGGGTATTGGAGAAGCATGTTTCGTAAGAATCCCCTGTTATGAGCCAGTCGTCGAGGTAAGGGTAAACTGGGATGGACAACCTGCGCAGGTGGGCCGCTGCCACTGCCAGTACCTTCGTGAATACCCTCGGTGCTGATGCTATGCCGAAGGGTAGCACTCTGAACTGGTAGTGTTTGCCCTCTATCATGAACCGGAGGTATTTTCTGTGCGCTGGCAACATTAAAATATGAAAGTATGCATCTTTCATGTCCAATGTTGTCATGTAATCTCCCTGTGATAGCAGTGGGATCACTTCCTGTAGGGTCACCATACGAAACTTTTGGGGTTTGATAAACTTGTTCGCTGGGCGCAGATCTAATACAGGGCGCATGGTTAGATCCGTTTTGGGTACAAGGAAGTACACTGAATAAATACCTTCCGTTACCTGAGATAGAGGCACGACCTCTATGGCTCCCTTTTCCAGCAGTTGCTGTACTTCTTGTAGAAGGATGGCAAGATGTTCCGGTGACATGCGTCGTCCCCTCGGGGGTTTGTATGTTGGGGAACTGTTGAATTCGATGCAGTATCCGTGGGCTACGGTGGAAAGTACCCAGCGGTCTGACGTTATACCCTCCCATGCTGGAAGAAAGGATGTTATCCGGCCCCCGACCGGTGTTGCATGGGAGGGGACGCGAATCTTCGCGTCACTTGGTGTTGTTAGGGGCTTGGGAACCTCTGGGGGTGGACGCTCGCCCTCTTCCTTTGCCCCGACGCTGTCCTCTTTGACTGTACTGGCCACTACTGGTCTGGAAATTGGTGGCAGGGTACTGTTGCTGCTGGTTTTGTTGTTGGCGTTGGCCACGAAAAAAGCGTTTATTGCCATATCCGCGCCTGGTAGCGGGCTTAGAGATTTGGTCAAGAGTTTTGATTGTATCGAACTCTTTTTTAGCCATCTCCAGAGCCTCATCCACCGCCTTCCCGAAGAGGTTGGAGTCTTCAACAGGTTTATTTATTAAAGACGCCTGTGTCTCCGGTTTGAACCCTGAGTTGCGCAGCCATACGTGTCGTTTTAGGACTATTCCCTGAACTAGGGAACGTCCCGCAGTTTCTGCCGCATCCAGAGAGCTCTTCACAATACTCTGGTTGACCTGGGTTCCTTCGCCAATAGTTGAAAGCAGGCGTGTACGTAAAGGTTCCGGCGCTTCTTCGGCGTCTTTGCGCAGTTTGGCCCATTGCGCGTCCGCATAGCTAGCGAGCAAAGAATTGTTGTTGGCAATTCTTGCCGAAAAGGCGGCCGAGGATGTAATTCTTTTAGCAAGGGCATATAACCGCTTGCCCTCCTTGTCAGGTGGTGCCTCACTGGTGGAAAGTGGTACCCCTGCCCTCTTTCTTGTGTTGGTTACTACCAGGGAATCCGGAATGGAATGTCCCCTGATGTACAGCGGGTCTGAGGGTGAAGGAGTGAAAAGTTTTTCAATTCTAGGATTGACCCCTCTGATTAGAGTGGGTGTGGACAGCGAAGGGATGATTCTTCTCCTCACCGAAGCGAGGAGGGGAATTGTCTGACTGACCGGGGGTTTCTCCTTAATTACCCTTTCTACAAAGTCTAATTCAGGAGAGAGCTCCCCAGTGTCTAGTTCGAAGTGTGCTGCTGCTCTGCGCAACAGGGCATTAAATGTGGGTTGATCGTCAATGGGAGACGTGTTTCTAACCGGTGAAATATCAGGAGGATTTAGGTTCAGGACATCAGTGTCGGAATATATTGATGGTGATTGCCAGGGGTGAGAAGGTCCTTCTTCTGGATTTTCTCCGAAGCCTTCTCCTACCGAGTCTGGGCTGTCCTCCAGACCTTCCTCCTGGTTCCGTCCGTCTTCCTCGTCCATAAAATCATCCTCTTCCTCAAAATAATGTTCTTCCCCAGTGAGGTCATACACACTGTGGAAGTCTGAGGCTGTGTCCTGGTGGGGATTGACTAATCTTGGAATTTTGGCCCTGGGGTCCTCCTGAGGCCCTTCTCTTATTCTCTTTGGAGTGGGAGGGTTTTGGGCATTCATAAACCTCTCCATCCTGGAGCCTTTCCATGGTTTCATGGGGTCCCCCTGAGCGGTCTAGCGGGGGAAAATTGGTGTCTTGTAGCTGAACACGGCTCGACCTCTCCCATAACGTCGAGGAAAGTGTCCCGTCGCCTTCCGAAAAGCCTTCAGGTGTGTCTTTCGACCTTTGCGTAGCGCTCGCCGTGTCTTTCGGCGTACGCTTGTGGGCGTCGGCTACCACGATCCTCGCCAAGCTCTCAGCGACTCGTTTGTCAGCGGGGAGCTGTGGTTTCGACATTACGGGTGTCGAACGCTCTACGGCGGCATGCGCTTTCTGCTGATGCGCTCCGGCCGATGATTTGGGGGCGGCGCCCTTATTTGCCGAAAGCCCAGTCGCTGGTCGCGGCTGCGAGAGGGGCTTCGAACCCGAACGGTCCGAGGAGGCCGCCGGTGAAACCTGCGTCTCCTTGGGTGCTGATGCTTTCTTTGCCTTTGGCAAAGAAGAGCCATGGGTTGTGTGCTTATGTGTGGTCTTGTGTGCGTCAGTGTCGCCGGGGTGTTCTTCCCCATAAGCAGGGCGTGAGCCGAGCCCGTCGGGGCCGGGGACAGACGACGAAGCGCGTGTGCGCTCTCTAGGGGGGTTTTCGACTTCCGTAGCGGAGGTCGTGGTATCACGTTCCTCGTCACTGTCGGAGGTAGCGACGGTGGGTGGAGCGTCGGCCTTCGATATAGCGTAGGCCGCCCACCTTTTGACCCTACGGTCTTTTAGAGTCTTCGGCTTAAGAAGCCGACAAGCCGTGCAACCTTCCTCCTTGTGATCGAGGGGCAAGCAGCGGTTACACCGTGAATGCTTGTCCTTCCAAGTAAACTTGCCCTTGCAAAGCGGGCAAAACCTAAAGCGTGTCCTCTCCATAGCTGAGGCAATAAAACGTGATAACCACCCCAAGGGAAAGGAAGGGGAAAAGGAAAGGCATTCTCAGAAAAGAATTAGAGATGTCCCACGACCCCCACTCTCCCTACTGTATTTGGCCTGCGAGGCCAGGCCACGTGTTCGGCAACGCCGAAGGATCTCCTCCGCTCGTCCCCTCCGTCGAAGATCTTGCTCGGCGGAGAAGCTTCACAACAGCGTTGAGGGGAGGATCGATATGTTCTATATTAATATAGGAAAACGACCAAAGGTCGAGGAGATGAAATCTGCAATGTCTCTCGAGGAGCTCCGCGTAAAGGCGACCAGTATCTGGGCGGAAAAAAACAATCTGAGGGACCTCGACGCGTGAGGGATTGTGGGTACAACACACGTCACTATAGGGATAGTGTTACAGACACGCCTTGTCGACGTCCCCTTTTCGAATACGAAAAACAAAATGCAATACTCCGCAGTGACCACTGGATGTCGGACCTATGCACAGCATGTGATTCTAAGCAGATTAACAAACATCAGAAACATATATTATATATGGTCAATTGTGAAAAGGTCAATTGTGACCCTTTAAATTCGGTCAATTGTTCATTCGAACAATTGTAAACAAACAATTTGGGTAATACGTTTCAGTACCCCGGAAAATGTCTCTTTCCATTTCCTTAACTCTCTCCGTATGTTGACCACTTGAGGAATTAACTGAGATTTCATCTAATGTCCCCACTATGGGGTCAGTATCCCCTTTTCGGTTTGGGTTACTTCTCCAGAATCCACTGGGGTCCTCTGACGCTCTTCGGCAGTAATACTCTCCTCAATTAACGATTTATTTTCTTCATTCCTTTTTTGTCCAAAAGGTTAGTAATATTAGACTGCTTTTTCTTACTAATTCCTTCCTTTTCTCGTTGCTCCACTGGAGTCTTTCTCCTTTTGACTTTACAGTAAGTTTTGTTCTCTTTACTTTCAGTAGAGATTGCCTCCACAAATTGTCTTGTGTTACATCTTTTATTTATGTTGGGTGCTGGCTGATTTTTTGTCTTTTTTCCTTTTCTTTTTTTTGTTTTTCACTTTCATCTTTTGTTTGAGTTTCACCCATCCTTCTTGTTCCTGATTTACCTCCACATTTTCCTCTTGGGCTTCCGAGAAGGGCTCCTGCACAGAGATCTCCACTTCCCTTTCCGTTTTTCCCCCCATATCCAGTTGTGCACAGAGGTGTGATGGTGAGTCTGGATGTTCCTGATTAGAGTACTGCTCTCCATTCCCCGACTCCTGCCACTCAGTGGAATTCTCTATATACACTGTTGGTTCAGTAGGCGGTAAATGAGGACTATGATCCCCTTGGTTGTTTTCAATTTCAGCCTCTCTATACATGGAATCCCCGGTATCACCTTCTCTTTTTTGTCTGTGAGGAGGGTGTTCATTCCTTGTTCCGCCACCTTCAATTTGTCGGAGTTTCCTTCTACTAAATATTTTTTGTTATCATAGAGGCGTAACAATGACTACAAACACTAGATGGAATGTCGAAATGGAAGCTTGTCCCAAGGTATCCATTTGTTGCATAATGTTGGATTCTCGCCTCATTGCAATGATTTCAGACGTGAAACAATTTTCACTAATCGCCTGTCGCGGTTTATGTGCATGCCTCACCTGTCCCTGCATTTGTTCTTGGATGGTGCTGTTTAGTGGGCTGGTTTGGGGTCCCTTCCCATCCAAAAGGTCCTGATGCCCCTCTTTATGGTTGCACCCTTCTTTCAGACACTCGATAGGACCTCTGTTATTCCCTCGATGTCATTACAAAGTTGTACAAAGGAGTGGTCGAGTATATCGCCATCATTTATACTTTCTTCTAGCAACAGTTGCTTCTTATTTAAGGGGTTTATGGCAGACATTCGGCCAAGTATTTGGTTCATGGTCTCCATTTCCTTGAAGTAGTGTGTCTGTGCCTTATGTAATGTCATTGGCATTTTATCTGCGTTTCCAAATGTAATGTGGGATTTATTTGTTTTACCTGTACTGCCAGAAATGCAAAAAGTGCAGCTTGTTACTTGTGTAACGTCGTTCCCACCACCACCTACTACTTCTGAGTAAAGTAGGGGCCTGGTAGAGCACTCCTCAATCTCACCAGAAAACGTGGTTTCAAACCTCTGTTCATCCATTTCCTGGGTATCTAAATGGCTTATTGCACTTACCCCAGGTACTATAGGGGCCTCTTCAACAGGGATTTGCACATTTTCTGACCTATGCCCACCACCTTCCTGGTAGGCTTTCAGTGCCTCCTTTCCCTTTTCTGTAATGGCAGGCCTGCCACTCCATTAATTCACCTTAATGCAGCACAGAATCCACGCACGTTTCAACGTTCCCAGCCGTGTTTTCACTTATTTCGTGGTTATAGAGCTGGCAGGAACTTGGGAAAAGCTTGTACACACGTGGTTGTTTGTCTCTATCAGCACCTCTTACAAGCCACCCAAGCTGCCCACCACCAATCTTGATGTATATATCTAACGCTCCTCAGTCTGTGTCGGCTACAATGTTTTACCAAGTACGCTGTTATTGCTGTTACTAGTTAGAAAACACAGATTTTCCGTGCTTCTGCAAATCGCATATCTGCTATCGGGTGCAGTGGACTGTGTTTGTGTGTTTATGTGAATCTGCGACGTGTCCCCTGCCCACAGGCTATTTACTTCTTGCTGATCGCACAAATTCAAGCAAAAGACCAAGTCACGCCAACAGTTCTTGTGTTGTTATAATTCTTGTACTCACGCCGTCTTCATGGACCACAACGTTGCTCACTCGTCCCCCATGGAACACCACGAAACACTTCCGCCTCACTTCGCTTGTCGGGGGGCTTATGAACGTTCTCCCTTAAAGGCACAATGTCAGATTAACACCATGCAAGCCGTGAGCTTTCCAATTTCACGTCTTCTCTGTAGAACGTAGTAAGACTTGGTATCTCTATAGGCCCTCAATGCAAAACAAAAGTGTTTACTTTATTGACTTCCTTCCAGCATTTAAAGAAGGGGAATCTAGTAACTGGGGGTGTTTTAAACATGCTACCTGGCCTCTCCAAAGACAATTCAGTTCTGTCATTCACATCAGATTTTAAGACCAGTCACCCAGGACAGAATACTACAATAAACGGAATTTACTGAAATATGGTGGCTTCTCTATTCGCACAAAGAGATATTCAATCAATCAATCTTGTATAGCGCACTTTCTCTAAAAGGCATGGTGCTTAGAAATAGACAGACCGCAGAGCGATAGGGGAAACAACGAAGGGGGGGAAAACAAGATGGACCAAGAAAAGCAGAGACACACCATTTTTGTGTGTTTTTTTCTCTACTGGAACAGAAGCATTTTTAGATTTTGTTTGAAGCAGGGAAAGTCCACGGTGGTTCTTAGGTAACAGGGCAAAGAATTCCAGAGCTTGGGCCCCATTACCGAGAAAGCTTGTCCACCTAGCCGCTCTTTCCTATATTTGGGTATATGAAGAAAAGCTGCGTTTAAGGATCTCAAGGAGCGGGCTGGAATATATTGGCACAGTTTCTCCTGAATGGCCATACAACCTTTGCCATTCAGCGCCCGATGTATAATGCACAGGGCTTTAAACTTAACCCTGGCTTCAACGGGCAGCCAGTCGAGAGATTTCCGAGCCCTTGTTAGTCCTGCACCAACCGGAATATGTGTTACCAGACGTACTGCTGCATTCTGCAGTACTTGCAAGCGTCCTAAGTATATGGCATTACAGTAATCGAGACTTGCATTTACACACGCTGCCACAATCTGGGTGTGTTAGCCGTCAGGAACAAAATGAAGAACTTTCTTCAGTTGTTTAAGCTTGGCAAACCCTAATACATATACTGTGTTTACCTGAGCCTCCATTGATAGAAATGCCAAGATTTCAAACAGTTTTTGCAGGTTCTGGCAAGGAACCAAACGATTCTGGCCAGTAGTCTGTCCATCCCCCAGTCGCCCCTGATGGACCGACAATCAAAACCTCTGTCTTTCCTCCATTCAATTTCAGCCAATTTGCCTCCATCCAGGTTCGAACAGACTCCAATAAATATCGTAACCTTCCACTCACCTCCATCTGCTTTGGGTCTAGCCTGTACAGGGTCTGGGTATCATCTGCGTATGAGAACACCCTGAAACCAAAATGAGTGAATTAGAGCCAGCAAAGGGCAATATACAGATTAAGAGGCAGGGGGGAAAGGGCTGAGCCTTGCAGAACCCCACAAGTAACCGCCTCAAGAGGTGAACGATACGGGTAAAGGGAAACTATTTGAGAACGAGAACATAGAAAGGCACTAAACCAATCCAGCACTGCCCCAGAGAAGCCTGCCTCCTCAAGCCTGGTTATCAAGATCCCATGATCAATCGTGTCGTAAGCGTCTGACAGGTCTAGCAAAATAATACCTGCTGTGCCGCCCTCATCTCTGATCATGGTGAGGTCATCCATTACTGATACCAAGACGGATTCAGTGCCCATCAGCGGGCAAAAGCCCAATTGGCAACTGTCTAAGATTTTGACCTTCCATGAAGGTCCTCAGTTGGGGAGTCACTACTGCTTCCAACACCTTCACAAGGAAGGGTAGGAGTGAAATAGGCCGGCCATTTGCCAGAATTGAATCATCTAGCGTGGTTTTTCTCCGTACAGGTATGAACATAGCTTCCTTTAATTTAGCGGGCACTTGTCCCAACCTCAGGGATGAATTACTGCTGTAGTCGGCGTATCATAAAAATCCTTTGTTGCCGTTTTCTTCATTTCCTCTTTATTAGTTAAGGCAAAATGAGCAAAGCCTGCGGCCATATAACCTTCACTCCGCAATGTTAAGGTCTCGCTTTCTGCCACAGAATTCCTATCTTTAGTGTTTCCCTTTTCTGAAATGTCTCTCCTAATGTCTTCCATTTTACTAATGAAGAAACCCGAGAGATCATCACATAATGATTGTGAACTGGACAAATCCATATTTCTGCTCGGTTTTGGCAAACTATTAATAATTTCAAATATTTGTTTATATTTATCCTCCCCGGGATAGTACATCCATCACAGATCTGACGCATTGGCGGTTGTTAACCTATTGTTTCATTCTTGCAGGGTTTAATACGTGCATATGGGCATATCGTGAGTTTTCTCACTTCGCTGCTTAACGTCCGAATGTGTACATAATCTGATTGTCGCATTTACAGCCGCCGGACCGCCTGACCGAGCATCTTTATACTCAGCTCGTGGAGCGTGACAGTCCGTGCTACATCATTTTTTTGAGGACATATTCACAAGGTATTTTATTTACCGACTTCCAGAAGTTATTATCTCAGATTATCGTTGTACTTTATATACAAGGTTGTTAAATTACGCCCCCGATATTTTTTGTACTTGCAGACCAGTCTACTTGTAACAGGCTGTTCTTCTGAAGCACTACTGCCTTGCGAGTGCCTGAATCTGAGACTGTCGTCTCGCACTATTCCCGTTACTATGGACCAATCCACTGTCTACATTCATTCCTCAGGTATACCTTTTGGATATGCACTAGCCGTTCTACTTCTACTGTTCATCAGCTTGTTCCTACTTACATACCATCTATTGTCTTTTATGTCTCCTGTCCCTACAGTAATTAAACACTCTCCAGTTGGAGGATCTTACCCGCGGAGGTTAATCACACTACCTGAATCACCATTCTCGATCTTTTCTGCACTTTGAGTTTGGAATACACTGCCTTTGTCGGTAATTAGACTTTTCCATAACTATCCCTCACTGTCCTTATTGTGGGCTATATGGATCTTTAGGACAGACACACTCACCTTGAAACTCTTCTAGTCACTGGGTGCTCATGTTGCTTGTCTGTCAAATCGTCATCTTGAGCGAATCCCCATTGTGGACATAAATAGATTAACGCTATAAAATTTAACCAGCACCACTTAGCCTAGAATCATGAGTCAATGTGCCAACCCAGTACATGGTAAACTAAATTGATGTTCTTTTGTCTAATATATGACATACAAAAATGACAGATATGTTAACTGATGACACTTGAATGTACACTACATGCATTTTAGCCTATGTTAAGGTAACAACGACAATTTTGTACAAATGTCCCTTTTTTTCTTTTGCATTAAGAATTCAATTTTGGCCTTATGAAGAACAGGAAAGTATCCTCGAAACGCGTCGCCACTTGAATTGGATGCCACCATTTCTTCAAATTTGCTGCAACCTTGATGGACTTTTTGCTTCTTTACTTTATAATGTTTCTTTGTGAATGAACATTGACTATATATTTATGATATAAATTCTCACTTTATCTTACAGAACAGGATCCTCTGGTTTATATTCTTTCTTGATATTAATACCTAAATTTAGTAGTGAACCCAGTCCACACATTTGAAAGTGTGCAGGGGACGGGAGGGTTCCTAGACTGAATACTCTACTTTTTTGGCAAGGATTTTTATTTTCATCTTTGTCGAGTCTAGGGCCATCCCTCACTCTCATGTTACGACCGTTCTCCCTAACCCAGGCATCAGTAACCCTGGTTAGTGCTACTGAATGTTGACGCCTACTGTCTAAAAGCTGGCTTGTGCTAGAGATGATCTAAAAGCCGGCTGTCTAAAATCGCTCAGGGCCCATCTGTCCCTACTCTATCCAGTTGTTAGTGATCTAATAGGATTTGGAATGGTGCCTTAAAATTATACGCTGTTTGATTTAGGCTTTGTCTAGCAGGCTCACTCTCACTTCCCCCTTTACTACTCTTCACTCTTGCCCCCTCCGCCACACTCTTCCCAACATTTTTCTATCTCTTTGATATTCTCATTCCTCCTATATCATGCTTCCACCCTTTGATGCTAGCCCTCCTTCCGCTACTACTACCTCCTTTATTCTGCTCCCTCCAAACATTCTACTCTCCCATCTCCTCCTTCCAAACCTATTCCTCCTCCAACCTACTCCTGCCTCCTCTAGTATACTCCTGCCCCTCCAACCTAATACTCAAGCACCCCCCTTTCACTCAGGCAAAGTTGCTTTACGATTACTCCTTTCTCTTGATTCTCTAACCACTCACCACACAATCACTGCAGAACCACTTTCACTCGTTAGTTATGCCTCAGTTCAACAAATCTCCTCCACACTGCAAAACTCCTTCCTTCCTCCTGCTCGTCTCTTGAACATTCACTGCTGACATCAGCTGAAAAACCAACACTTGCTGCTTGTAAAGGTCATGCACCACCCACTTGGCTCCACATGGTTTTGCTGCATACTGGCAGCTTGGGAAAGCCAATATACATGTTTGTGTTCCAGGACGTCGTTTCATGGGGTCTACCCACTAAATCTCTTAGTGGCGGGTGGGTCCTTCTCCCACTTTCTTCCTCCATGGCCTAGGGAGCCTTCGAGTTGTTACAGGAGCTAATTTCTGTTTTTCAGGAGCTTCAGAAGGTCTGTGGCATACATGTGTTGTGCAGTGGGTTCTCATTCTTCCTGTTGCTTTGTCTGGTAGTGCGACTCGAGACTGGATTTAGTTTCTGTGTCTGCGACTAATCACGCTCTTAATTGATAGGCCGTATAGGCCTCTTCTCTCCATTCAGATCCACTAACTCAAATTGCATTTTTCTGCAACACATGAGAGAAGATTGGTGAGCAACTGTTTGAAGCATGACCTGAGCATTTAGTGGTCTGCATAGAAACATTTTGGTACGGGGAGTGGGGCTGTGAATGAGTGCGCATCACTAGGATTTTCCCTTAGAGAAAAAACTGGGTCTGGATTTCTCCCTACACTTCCATCCCATTGTGGATAGGGGTTCCTAAACCCCTCTAAGAAGGTGAAGGACATGGCCTTGCCATACAAGGTTATCTGTGGTGACTTCTAAAGATAATGATCTTCAGGTAGAAATAAATGGCACGGATGGCTCTAAAAATATATGGTAAATATTAAATTACAGTTAGCAATTTGTGGTAACAGTCGTACTCTTCATGGGAATACAACAAAAGTCAATATTGCAATTTAATATAGTTCATAATCCAGTTTTTGGATTCATAGAGAACATACAAATCCAAAAATACAGTCATACAACACAATAATGCTATGAAATCTCAATTTGAAGACTTTCGGTTATGGGGTATGGCACAAAGAGCTGAAAATGTAAATGTTTTACATCCACGTAAATTGTGCAAAATAAATATATCTCACCGCGTTTTGGGTGACTCTGTACCCTTCTTCGGGGGAGTTAGGATCTAAACTCCACAGTCTCTCAAAAGTACAGTAGTCCCTATTCTTGAGGCATGTCCTCTATCTTGCTCCACAATCGTGGGACTAATATAAACCTTTCCCCAAGGATCTTTAAAGTAGAATCCTATTTATGTTTTGATTAAAACGTTTCAATTGTGCTGATGATTTTCATGTTAAACTGTCTCAAGAAAAACTTTCAATTGCTTTAAATTCAAATAGATGGAGCAGAATATACACTTTTGGTGTTTTTATTACATGTTTCGGTAGGAAGGCCTGTATAAGGAGCTCCTTAGTGAAAAGGGGCCAGTAAACTGAACCTGACAAGAAGGGATGGGGACCTCTCAGACTGGGATGTGAGGCATACGAAGGGTGGAAGTGAAAATAAATATCCCAGCATACCCAGCGAAAGAGAAGCCGAACTGAAGTTCCAACAAGTGGCCGAACACCTGCAAGCACAAAATAGCAATGTACTGAAGAGTACCCACTGCGCTACACCGAGCTTCTATCAACAGCAGAGGCCAGCGCCTGTAACACAGAACTCTCCAAAGATATTATTTTCCCCAGTGAGCTGGGAAGCGGCTCCCTGGGCACAATACCTAGTTGACAGGCCTGTGAGGCCCCTACACGAACAGGGGATTGAACGGCATGACTCTCCATTGCTGGCCGCCACTGTAAAACCCTGGCAGGACTGCACACTAGAAAGGGGCAGGGGTCAGACCACCATTTATGTCTTTAGATGAGCTTCCAGGAAGGGGGAATAGGGAAATATTGGCTCGGGAAACCAGTGCAGAAGGTTAACCAATGGGGAGGAAAGAGGCAGGATAATAAGACCTGGGAGACAGGAAGATGAGGGTTGTTCATGTGAGCTCAGGGTAGGTGGAGGCAGAATAAGAGACTAAGCGGAGGAAGGACGGTAGAGGGGATCATGGAGTAGAATTATTCAGGCTGTGTGCAAGGTGGTGTATTGATTGGTGAGAGGAAGTGGTATCGGAAGTGAAGTAACGAGTGGTAGGAGAGAGTAGGAGTGAGAAGATGACCGAGTGAAAGGGGGTGATTAAGCTATGAGGGTGTGGGAGGAGTATTAGTGGTGTGGACAGTGGAGAGTAGAAGTGGTGTAAAGAGTGGGGCATAGTAGTGGTGTGAAGAGAGAAGAGTAGCAGGAGTGAGGGGAGTAGTAATGTAGAGTGGTGAACAAGATTTGAGGGTGGAGTAAGCAGAAAGGAAAAGGAGTGAAAGGGGACCATTGCAGGGACAGGAGCAGGAGTTCGAGAAGGAGAGAGCAGAGACAGTGGGTGGAGTAGGAAGGAAGATATATGAAGTGTGGTAGAGAGATTTACGGAGAGTAATATCATAGCATGGAAGGACCGCAAAGGGTAAAGATTGGAGTATCTGGAATGCACATACTTTAAATCATTCCTATGGGGAAGTCATAGCGTAGGAATCCCAAGATTGTTACCTCAGGAAGCCTGGGTAGATAAGGTGTTGGCCTTTGGCCATCACCAGTAGACCGATGGCTTGTAAATGTAGGGGTTACTGTTCTCTAGTACCAGTCTGGTGTTAAGGAACGCCTTGGCTAGGTTGGGACAGCCACTTTCTAGGTTAGAGAGAGAGGGACAGCCAATAGGCCCTGTTATGAATAAAAAATAAAAAATCTTGAACTTTGGGTGTGGGTGTTTTCTTGAGGCCATCTGTGTTGCGAGTATAACTCTTGATGTCCTATTCGGCTCCCTCCACCCTAGCCCAGGCCTCCCCACTCTCCCAAACTAATGCCACGTGTGGCGAAGTGACCACATTGACTTTGCGATATCAGCCTGGATTCTGTAACCCCAGGTCCACAACAGCAGCTGTCTGCAATAAAAGCATACCCCAGGGCATAGACCGATCCCTTTGGGATAAACAAACCATACAAAACAGCATGTCCCATAATTCCCCTCTTGAAAAAAATCCAGACTGGATCCAAGGAGTGGAATTTTGGAACTGGGAGGGGATGGACCAAACAGAAGACCTAGTCAGGTCACCTAGAAGAAGGCTGGAAAACGTGACCCAGTGTCAGGTGGCCCAAACCATGTTAGGAAACCAACAAGAAAGGGACTACATCTCGCATAATCCCGTATTCCCAACAGAGGAAACCAGACTGCACTAGCAAAACGGGCTTACAGATTTGGATTTGGGAAGATAATGGGCAAAACCAGAGTTAGCCACAGAAGGGTTTTACACCCCCACCCCTCCCAAGGGGGCAGTCTTGGGGAACATGCACCCTCCCCCATTTGATGTCCAGAGCGGCAGCAGAAAGTCCAGTCCTCTCCCATGCTGTTAATGAACACACAGACAGAGCTCCACTTTCTTCGCCCACTACCAGGAACACAGGGGAGGAGAGAACTCATGCCTTCCAGCACAAGGGAGACAGGATCACCTGCAGCTGCAGCCTCCATTAAAAGAAACGGAAAGGATACCAGCACCGCACCAAACAAAGGAGAAACCTTTTCCAAACTTCCACCCACAGGAGTAATGCTTAAATCATACCGTGTGCAGTTTGATTCAGGAGGACACCAAAACGAAATTTAGAGAAGGAAATCTTTCCAGACTGAGACAGGGGAACAAATCAAGCAGCTCCATCCATCCGGACACAATAGCAACACAAATAGACTGAAGTGGTATCAAAAATGGTACCTCCCTTATTTAAAGTCTACCACATGGACTATGGACTACAAAGCATCCCTTGCCATGGAGCATGCCCAAAGTGGACATGTGACCCCCGCAACCCCCTATGGCCAATCAGCGGGATGCTAGTCACTCCAAGAACCATATAGGGGCCAGTTCCATGACAAGAGTGAAGAGAGTTGTGTGGTACAGAGAAGGCGAGTTGTAGTGTTAAAGGGCAAGATCACTGTAGCAAAGAAGACGTTTGAAGGGCTGGAAAACAGATTGCAAGATCGAGAGAGGAGATGAAGACAAAGGCTCTCACCAAGGGGAAAGAAAGAGCAGGAGGACAGAGAAGGTGAAGATAGAGGCTCTGGCCAAGGGGAAAACAAAGCAGGAAAAGGCCAGACGCCACAACAAGAGAAAGAAGGGGTGGAGACACTGAAAAGTGAGCAAAGCACTATATCCCTAGGTGCGGACTAGTGAGCAGGGCATAATATACCTGGGTACGAATTAGTGAGCTGGGCACTATATCCCTGGGTGCATGCGAGTGAGCAGGGCACCATTTCCCTGAGTGTGGAAGGATGAACATAGCACCATATCCCTGTCCCTATCCTAGGGTGAGGGAGGTGTACACTCTTGTCCTGGACAAGAGCCAGAAAAGCAAGGGCTACACTTATGAAGTGTTAGGAAACACTATAAAAAAGAAATAACTTCCATCCGGACACCTTAAATAAAAAGCATAAACTTGAATATCCTGATTGCGTTATTTGTGACACAAGTAACCCCTACTATCGCAATCTACCCTGATCTCAATGGAGAGCATGCAGGCTTGATCCTTCTCTATCCAACTCCCTATGAGTATTTCCGAAGTGTTCCTAGCTCTAATAAGTCCACACTGTTTCCACCTTGTGCTTGAAGAAAACTTCACTCTTGCCTCCTCCTTACTCCTATTCGCTCCCTTTGCCTTCTTTCCTCCTCCATCTAAATTCCCTCTACCCACCTGCCTCTTCTTCACCCCTCCTCCCATCGTTCTAGTTCCTTTGTCTCCCCGACTCCTCCAACTCATCTCTCCCTCATCTCTCCTCCTAGCTTTTGCACCTCTTCATCCCTTCCTTCTCTCGTTCCCTACTTCTTCAAACACATCTTCCTGTACCTTCACTCCCTCCTGCTCTCCAACCAAATTGGCTAGTATTACCTCCTGTCACCTACCCCCCTCCTTTCTTTGTTTCACTCATTCTCTCTGCTAATCACTCACTCGACTCACTCTCGCAAACACACCCCTCAATGTACTACAAGATTGGTACCACTCTTTCACACCCATGGCTTACCTGCAATGTTCCATCACTGCGACATTCCTCAAAACTGCTTTCCAGCTTCTGCTCTCCACCACCTTGTCTCATGGTCCTTTCTCCAACTGACCTCACACGAACACCTTATTCGTGGTTCTGCATGCTGGGGTAGCATACAGTGCCTTTGCAGCTTTTCACTTCCTCGCTCCTTCCCATCAGGCATTATGGTCACCGGTCACTTTTCCCAATGTTCTTCTGTGCTTTGCCCTACAGGCTAGATTTCAGCTGCAAAAACGTCCCCTTTTGGCCCGGTCCACTTCTCGTCTGTCTGCATTGATCCCACAGCGTAACCCCAGCAGGTCTCTGGCATTTTGGCCTCTTCACAACATGGTGTTCTTTGGGACACTGCGGCCGGTCTGCCTTCCTCCGGTGAGTATGAATTCACAGTGGCTGTTTCTGCTTCAGCATTAGTGTGTTTTCTGAGGAGGAAAACAACTCTGGCCAGAGATGAGTCTAGTAGGCATGATGCAAAGGACAATGGCACCAGCATCTTTGCAACAGGAGGTATGCTCAGGGGAGTCTTGGATCCTTCCAAATACCTCACCCCACCTGTGGTGTAGGTTCAGCTCTGGCAAATATCCTGGTAGTCCACCTAATCCAGACTGGGAAGGATCCCTGCTCCCCCCTCTTGACAGGGCAACCCCTTAATCCGGTCACCTAAGACAAACTCAGACTCCAAGAAATAGAGTGTGGCTTAGAAATCGGCAACATGGCAGCAGGAGACAAAAAGACGGACGCAACAATAACTGCCCAGGACACAGGGCACAGCAAGCAACCTTTACAAACAGAAAAGGGTATTCTTAGAATCTTAGAAAGAGCTTGCTGATGAAAGGGAAGAAAATGAATACCATAGGGTTAAGCTAAATTGAATAATGTGTCAAACCTCGGTCTGTGGTGACAGAGGGGAAGGGGAGTGTTCCAGACATCTAATAAAGTTGTGTGCTACTAGTGCAGTAGGAGGGGTGCTTCAAGCGTTTATTGTCCCTGTACCAGGGATGTTATAAAGGCATCTGGTTACAATTCACAGAAACTGGTATATTAAATATGGAACATGGACGACTGGCTTCTGGTTCACATACTGGTCGGCAAAACAGATCAATTGTGTGTGCGGATCAACACTACGGAGCACAGAGTATCACATCTAGGAGACAGTAAAGGACTTCAACTGAGACATTGCACCGCATTTAGGAGCCATGGCAACGTGACTGCGAGTGATCATTTAACAAAGTAGTGTGTTCTAATACAGAACAGACGTGCATGAGAACAGAACTGATCAGAACAAGATAAAGGGACTTATTTTACCACTGGGTGCAGAAGAAGATTAAACTAATTTAAATGCTGAATAGGTAGTGTCCACTTAAGTGCACAGATATGTGGAGAAATGCCATAGCATTAAAATCCCGAGCACCCACCCTGCATGGAAAACTGATATGGACCGCACTAAAATTAATGACCACTTAGAGAAAATTCTGGTCCCATTACTATTGGCACACAATTCTGTTACTCCCTAACCTGGCACCAAAGGCCATGCAGATGTGAAGGAGGTGGACCATCAAGAAGCATTTGCCACCAAGAGAATTACAAACAGGTCTCCTGTACCCGGCAAAAACTCATACAGCGTTAAACTAGGACTTTATATTAAGTGGCTTTGGGCCTCATTACGAGTTTAGCGTAAATTCCACTGAATTACCACCAAACTCGATTACTGTTACGCCACTTGGTACAGTGGCATTACCACAGGATTACAAGTAGTGGTAACTCCCAATCTTTGGAGCTCATAGGACTCCATGAGGATTTTTGGCAGATTAACCACGGGCGAAATTACCAGGTGGTAAACCGGCCCATTTTCTTTTACAGTAAAGTGGATGATTTATGTCCAGCAATAAGCTGGAGGTCAATTCGCCACTTTTCCTCAAATCAAAACGGGCAGATTTGCTGCACGGTATTTTCACCAAAATTAGAATTTGGAATTACCACCACTTTTCTCTGGTACAGCCAAACCTGTAACGAGGCCCTATGTGCCCTTAGAAGCCTCACATAATTGGACACCATGCCATGGTATCGGGTTTCTGGTAAAACCATCACAAGCTGTAGAGATGGCCAGGCCACTGGAAATCAAACAAGGTGTGCATTTTCACAACACGAAGCCTAGAGTAGAGGACTAATTAGTTAGTGCAGTAAACTGGACACACTAGGGGAGGGGAGAAACTGTATGATAAAATGAGGAAATTATGTATGGTCCGCTGCATGGCTCAGTAAAAGAGTTTCCCTCCTTTTGTAGATGTGTAATGCCTTCTAATGAAAAAAAACAAAGACATAAGATTTTTAATTGCAAAGGTTTATCCTTGGTGCTCCTGATACCTTGTAACTATTACAAGCTAGTAGGACAGCAGTACTTAACCATATTCTGACATGGGTGCCAGGGCTACAGAAGTTCAAAAAGCTGCACATGAGGGAAAGACATTGCACACTGTGCAGAAAGGACGAGCCTTGCAAGCACAGGATGAGGCGTGCCAGGGACTCTGTTCTCCTGAATGACTAGGATCATCAGAAAGCAGTCAGCAAAGGTCTATTTTCTATCTGAGCACAGTAATGTGACATTTGGTATTCTATTGGAAAGAACGATCTAGCCGTTTCTGAATTAAAGTTATAAGGAAAGGCAAGAACCTTGTCCTATTTCAGATTTGTGAATCACCTGTGCCCCCACCAGAGTGCATAGCAACGTAGCCTGATGTTCTCTCACCTCGTATGAAGGAGAATGTCACTTGATCAGGCATTTGTGACCCCCTCCACCCACCGCTAATTAAAACATCACTATTTTCATGATTTTGAGTAAGTGGAAGTACATGCACTTATATAGACCACAATATCCTCAGAAGTCTGTAGGTGCTAGTCAATTTACACTGTGGTGCTTAGAAGAGTAACTGCATCAGTTAGCATCTGAACCGAAGAAATAACGTAACGATGTGTAGTTCTGCGGGTTAAGACTTTGACTGCCTGAACTGCCACAATGGTACTGCTCGATTTGTCAAAATATGCTAGGACCAGCATCCTTTGGCATTTCAGGATCAGTCAGGCAGTTTGACATTTCATTTGATCCTTGCTTGGAAGCCAGTGGAGGGACTCTTCTGGATTCCCGCTCATGCTTTCTTTTGCAGACAATAAAAGTTACCAACTGTAGTGACTAAAATACTCATAGTCCATAGCCCCCTTGCCTCCATACTTGTGGGTCCTTGTGGGCATCCCCCAACATAGGGATGGTACCAGAACCTTTTGGCAGCGAAAAACAGAGATTCCTCTTTAAATTTAGTATAGCGCTCAAGGCGCGGCCCCTGGCGTGGCAACACTCCACACGCCCCTGCCACACCCTCCAAGCTGAGGCCCTGGATTCCAGCACCTCACCTCAGTCCCCTTTTAACACATCGGATGCTTACATACCTGGAAACACTGGATATATTAGCCCTTGGCATACAAGCGGGGGAAGGTGGGTGGGACGTATGGAGGAAAGGAGACTGAGCACTCTAGTCACTACAGTGAGTAACTTTAATTACTCATACGTCCCGTCCCCTTTCCAACATCCTTGTGGGTGATTCAACCGAACAAAACCAGAGCTGTGACAACCTGCTTCATATCTAGGACAAAGCAAAAAGGTTCGTCAGAACCGCCTGACCAAATTCTGCATCGCGCCTGGAGTCGATATCTGGGGAATAGTGCTTACAGAAGGTTGACGGAGTGGCCCAAGTAGCCGCCTTGCTGATGACATCCCAAGAAGCATGTCTCTGAAACGCGATGGCCATGGCCTTAGCTCTGACCGCATTGGCATGAATCTCTGCAGGAACTGGTTTGCCGTGTACGCCTCTGAAATGGCCTGGACCATCCAATGGGCAATATAAGCTTTGGAAGCCTGGGTGCAGGGAGACGTGCCCATGAAAGTTATGAACAATGCCTCAGACTTTCTGAAGTATTATGCCAGAGAGGGATAGAACTTGATGACTCTCTTGAGGTCCAAAGAACGCAAAGCCCTTTCTGCCTCTGCCCCCGACTGTGGATTCGTGAAAACCACAAGCAGACAGATTTCACTCATTCAAATCCAATGGAGAGACCACCATGGGCAGAAAACTTGGATGAATGTGCACGATTACTTTGTTATGAATCATGGTGAAGGGTTCGAAAGATGACAACACCTACAGCTTGTTGACCCTGCAGGCAAAAGTGATTGCTACCAATAGAACTGTCTTAGGTGCCACCAGCCGGATGTCCACCAAGGTCATTGGCTCAAAAGGCTTGCACTGCAAGGCCACAAGAACCACACTGAGGTCCCAGACTGGATGAGGCCTGTGCACCAGAGGAAAAAGTCTGGGGAACCCCTTGAGATGTGCCTTAACCACCGGGTTGGCTCCTGAAAAAACATGCTCTGTGGAATTCTTATAGGCCCCAATGGCCACCAAATAAGTGCGGCAGGTATCCACCTGAACGCTGGACCGAGCCAAATGCACAGAGAAGGCCAGCACGTCGTCCAGGGCACAGTTGATAGGGTCCAGCCCCTTGACGGAGCCAAATGGCAAAATCTGGTCCACTTGTTCTCATACTGGGATTGAGTAGACGGCCTCTTGTATGATGCCCCAGTTGTCATCTGAAATTGAGCATGCTGTAGTCTCAGCTGGTCAGGAACCAGGGCGCAAGGGTGAGCCTCGCCAGGTCCTGGTGGCTCCACTGCCCCGCCCTGCCGCATCAGGAAGTCGCTGCTGGGGATTAGAAGATGGGCCCCTGGGAGCACAACTGAAGTAGGTCCGAAAACCACACCCTCGGCGGCCAGTGCGGGCGATCAGGATGAGGCTGCATCCCAGCAAAGTCTGGAACTTGCGGAGGGTCCGCTGTCGCAATGGTGGAGGAGGAAACACATAGCAGTTGCGGCCGTGCCAGAAGAGCTGGAACGTGTCCCCCAGAGACTCTTGACCCGGCCCACCCAAGAGGCAAAGCAGGGGCACTTGGAATTCAGAGGAGTGGCAAACAAGTCCAGATCCAGAAACCCCCATCTCTGGAACACGGCCAACAAGGAGTTGATGTGTAACTCCCACCTGTAGGTGTTGGACCCCAAGTGGCTGAGCTTGTCCGCTCCCACTTTGCTGTCCCCCGGGAGGTTGACTGCCGAAATCTGAAACCCTTCTGTTAAGGCCCATTCCCAGATTGCGACCTCCTCCATGCACAGGAGGGGGGAATGGGTGCCACCCTGCATGTTCAGTTAAAACATTGTTGTGGAGTTGAGAGAGGAGAGGCAGAAAAGCCTCGAGTGCCAGGCCCACCACCCTGAGCTCGAGCAGATCGATATGCAGGAGGGCCTACTCCCTGGACTATGCGCCATGAATTGAGTAGCCCTCCAGCCTGACAGGGAGGAATCGGTCATCACTGTCGGGTGAAGGGGACTCCCACTGCCACATTCCAGTGCATCAGCCACCAGCAAAGAACCAGGATGAGGAGCGGGGAAATTGGGAACATGTCTGACTGGGACCCCATCTCATGGCCCCAATTGGCAGCCAGATGGAGCTGGAGGAACGTCATTTTGAGTCAGGCGTGCTGGTCCAGGAGCACGCAAGATGCCAGCAGACCGAGAAGGTGCTGGAACCACCATGCCGAGGGGGTCGAGCTGGCCAGAAGGTGCCCCACCGCCTTACCGAGCGGAGGAGTCTCTCCAGCATGGGGAACACCCGCTGCACCATTGTGTCTCGGCGCACTCCAAAGAACACCAGATCCTGGGCAGGGGCCAGCTGCAACTTCTGCCGGTTGAGGAAAAAACCCAGCTGGTGCAGAACATCCACAAGCTGTTGGCAGGTGTGCACCACCCCTTCGGGAGAGCTGGCCCTGACTAGCCAGCCATCCAGCTAAGGGTATAAGTGATGGCCCTCCAGGCAGAGGAGACTCGCCACCACATTTCATCAGTTTCGTGAACACACAAGGGGCAGAATTGAGGCCGAAGGCAGCACCTTGTACTGGAAGTGGTACGCCATAATCGTGAATGGAAGAAACTTCCGATGTGGCTGATAAATAAGGACATGAAGGGGACACATCCAGTCCCCTGCGCACAGAGAGTCTGCCTGATTGTTCTTGGGTACCGCATAAATCCTTGAGTGGAAGCCAGAGCCAGTGTCTGACTGAGGAACCGGTTCTACTGCCTGTATTTCCAGAAGAGAAAGGATCTCCTGTAAAAGGTCCAGGGACCCTATCTGACAGAGGAGGAGATGGTGGTAGAGAAAAAGGAAGAGGAAGACTGAAAACCATGGAGACTATAGAAAGGAACCAAGCACTCTTGAAACAACGCTTCCAGCTGTGCTGGGAGAGAGGCAGCCGGCCCCCTACTGGGGAGCTGTGTTCCCCGATCAGGACGTCTCTGCTTTTTGGCATCTGAGGTGGGCGCAGAGTAGGGCGAGCTGAAGAAAACTTGCAAATTCCTCTGCTGCTTCCTCCTGTTGTTGCTGGGCGAACTGTCACCCCTGCGCGTACCGCGGTCCCGAAACCCCTTGAAGCCGGTGAAAGTGCTGGGTTTGAAGTCGGCCCTGCCCCGAGACTGATGGAAGGACTTGATGGGAGTCTTCTTCTATGTCAACCCGTCATCGGTGGGGACGAATGATAGAGGCCCACGTCAGATGAAAACTTAGCGGCATGCATACACACTGTTCTAATCTCTATCCCCATGCACCCTTGAAGGAGACCTGCCTCTCCAGAGGGAGGTCAGGCAGAAACTCCCTGCGCTCCTGCCACAGCTGCTGGTTAGCTGCGGCTAAAAGGGCGTTGGAATTGGCCCGTCGCTAACGCTGCCTTGATATGGCGTAGCATCGTTTGCCCAAAGACTCAAGGACCTGGTCCTCTTTGGACAGACAACTGGAGGAGGCTCCTGAGGAGGAAGAAGACAAAGACTATGGTTTATAAGAGAGGGAGACCTCGGCCACTACTGAAGAGTGAGGCTGGTGGTGGGAGGTCAGCAGGACTGGCTCCCCATCCGTTAGCCTGAACCTGCTGACCAACTTCTTGTGCATCTGGGAATTGACCCTGGGCTTCTCCCAAACACTTCTTGCCACCTGCAGGACATCTTTCTGAAGTCGATTGCCAAAACAACTCGTGGTGCGTTTGTCCAAAACATCTGCTAGCACTCCAGACTCCTGGGGGTCTTTCTCAGGCAGGGGGACCACCAAGAAATCCACAAGACTGACGGTGGCCATGAAAGGCCTTAACAGATGCCGAGGGTTCACTGTCCTGGCGTCGTCATCACCCCCCCCCCCCCTCCACCCTTAATTTAGACACTGAGGCGAGTCTGGGCCCTGGGACACCAATACCAGCAGTTTCCTCCTCGGTCCAGACCCGAAGACAGATCCAACAGTTGCTGAGGGGGAGGCTTTGGTGGTACAAGGAGGAGGAGTAGGAGGAGGAGGAGGAGGGGTCTGGATAACCGGAGGGACTGGCACTGGCAGCGCTGGAAGAACAGGTGGAGGACCCAGAGGAGTCCGAGGAGGTATGACCTGGGGAATCACCTCCTTGACTATATACTTGAGGAGCCCTGTCATCTGTGGGGAACGCATGAAGAGGAGCAAGCGCTCGAAGAAGCGGTCCTCGCAAGCCACCTGGGTCCGAGTGGGGCTCCCCAGAGTCCCCTCTGTGGCGCTGGGTCTCCATTCCCGATCGTAGCGCTGAGACGCATGTGGCGCTTAGCCGTAAGGCTGCGATGGGTCGGTGTAACCCTGAGGAGAACAACCGCCTGTACCATAAAGTCTGCTGCCACTTCCAGAGGGAAGGGAACTGGAACATTCTTGCATCGCCTACTCAATGGGCGAGAGAACGGGAAGGTCCTGATCCGAATCCAAGATGGCGGCCGGTCCAGAAGGCTTTGCCATGTACTTATCTGCCACCTTGGGCCCTTGCGCCACGCCCTGAGAGGGAGGGCGCAAAGGCCCTGTACCACATGCTAGCTCTGACTTTGGAGGACACGCTTGAGCTTAGAAACCGAAATATCGACCTCAGAGCTCGCTCTGGAAGGCCCCGAGCCCTCGGCCTGTTGTCCCCTAGTTGAATAGCCCCAACTCACGACCTCAATGGCGGCTCCGGTAGGCTGTGCGTCCTCATCAGTTGAGCTGGAAGTCGTGTTGGATCATGCTAAGGACTGACACTTGGAGGTAGAAAACAATTATCCCTCAACCCCTAGGGCATTAGAGTGATGACGGCCTCAGGTCTCCCCACAGATTGCCCCGAAGAGTCCACGGCCCCTCGGCTCGGGAGCTAGTAGCCTTAGTGGCCTCGGGCCTGTCAGAACCTGAATCAGACATGGAAACCGCTGGAAAGGAGTCTCCGAGCTGAGGAGCCGTACTAAACAGAGGGCCTACCTTGTTTTGAGGTGGGATCCTGGAAACAAACTCAAGGATGCCCTGGAGGAGAAGCGTGGAAGATCTCCCTCCAACGTGATAATCGATTCTTCAATGCCCGGTGACTAAGAGCGCTGCAAGCCACGCACGCGTCCTAGAGGTAGTCGAGCCCCAGACACTCAAGACAGAGTGCACAGGGGTACAAGGCCAGCAATGAGCAGTCGCAGGACGCACATCTTGTCAATCCTCCTGCAGCCATCATGCGCCGGGGAGGCGAGGCACCAAAGGGAGGTGAAGAAGACTGAAAAAGAAAACAAACGGGGAGCAGGCGGAAAGTTAGAAAAGTATCTGCATCTAGCTGCCACGTCCAACACTGTACGTGCAGAAAAAGGGACTGAGGTAAGATGCCGGAGGGCGGGGCCTTAGGGGAGTGTTCACACACCTGGGGCCACGCCCATGCGCGCAATACTAAATTTAAATGGGGATCTCAATCTTTTGCTGCCAAAGTTTCCAGTACCATCCTCATGTTGGGGGACGCCCACAATGATAGAGGAAAGGGGACGGACGTATGCATACAAAAGAACACCCAATGTGACAGCCAAGCATGAACAATATTGTCACTTAAAGTTAAAATGTTCATTTAAATATTATTTGGTACCTTAGTTAAATCTGAAAACCAATTGGAGCTCTGCTTCCTACTGGGTTGCAGCTGATGTTGCAGTCCTCTGTAAGTCTAAGTGCTGTGAATGGGAGCAGACATGCTAACTAACTCAGCAGGAGCATGTTTCACTTTGTGATTTTTTTTCAATAAAATTTAAAGCAATATTTAGGGCAGAAAGGTGGCAAACTACTGTAGCTTACAATCCTAGACTCTGTTGGATCTTAGTGTTGTTGGCAACCCTGAATTTCTTTCACATTCCTTTTGAACTTATTTCTAAATTTGTTGGATTACTAGAGTTTAGTGAATCTAAATGTACCCTGGTGAGCAGGGACTACCTTAGTTTGTTTAATTTTAAATGACTGTACCTTAACCACTCCAAGAAAGATATGTCAGTCAGGAAGAAAGGTCCGGGCTGAGAATACATTTGAAATGAAAGATTAGGTTTCGAGTTGACCACTGAAAGGATTGGCTTGTAGTTCTAGTGCTGACTTCGCTTTCATGGAAAGACATAAGTTCATCGGCCATGTAGGAGCCATCACCTAAAGTCTAAAGTCTTTCTTTTCAAAGCTTCCAACTTTATATTAGAATAGGTGGGTATTACCCTACCTGATGCAACCTTGGGCTGGTTTCCCACAATTCCGACAGTTCTCCCATTCATCCTGGCAAAACCAACTACAATGTTTTTGGCGTAGTTAGGCATGATTTCAAAGAACTCCCGGTCATCGACAATCTGTGTAGAGAAAGGTACAGTTACAAATGGATTCAAGGGAACAATGTTCAGTGTTAGCAGTCTTCCACCTATCTTGATATAGTACAAATCCCTAACATACGTGTAGAATAGTGTATTAAATTAGATCATACACACCAGAGTTTTTTTTTAAATCAATGTGACAACCCTACACCAACAGGGGCACATTTTGAGTGATGCACGCACACACACACTATGCAGAAAAAATAACTGATATAACACGCAGAGAGAACGCCTGCTTAGCAGTATAAGAAAGAAATGACAATGCATTACTTGCCGTAAAAGCATTTCTGATGGTTGTATCTGCTTAGATTCACATGCTGTGCATAGGTCCGACATCCAGTGGTCACTGCGGAGTATTGCATTTTGTTTTTCGTAGTCGAAAAGGGGACGTCGACAAGGCGTGTCTGTAACACTATCCCTATAGTGACGTGCGTTGTACCCACAATCCCTCACGCGTTGAGGTCCCTCTGTTTGTATTTTTCTGCCCTGAGGGAGCCTTCTAGACGTGAGTGAGTACAGAAAAGAGAGAAATATAGAAAAAGGATGTCTATGTTCCTTCCATCCGAGCGGGGAGGAAGGGTGGGCGCATGTGAATCTAAGCAGATACAACCATCAGAAATGCTTTTACGGTAAGTAATGCATTGTCTTCTGATGTTTGTTAATCTGCTTAGAATCACATGCTGTGCATAGACTAGCGAGCAGTACCCGGAGTTGGCGGTGGGTTATGAGAAGGAACAGTAGAGAAAAGATGTCTTAATACTGCCTGTCCCACCTGGGAGTCAGATCTAGAGTGTGCATCTAGACAGTAGTGTTTTGTAAAGGTGTGCACAGAACTCCAGGTAGCCGCTTTGCAGATGGACTCAAGGGGAACATTTGCAATGAATGCTATGGACGCCCCCGTGCCTCGAGTAGAATGTGCTCTTGGCCTAAAGGGCAGTTCTCTCTTAGCAAGAGTATAGCAGAGAGTGATGCATTGGACAATCCATCTAGAAATAGTGGACTTTGAAACTGCATCCCCTTCTCTTCCTGCTGCCACCGAGACGAAGAACTGATTAGTCTTCCTCAGTGGTCTGGTTCTTTCCATGTAGAACATGACCGCTCTGCGAACATCTAGTGTGTGCAGAGTCCTTTCTCCCAAGTTGGAAGGATTTTGAAAGAACGCTGGTAGTTCTATAGACTGGTTTACGTGGAACTTTGAGATGAATTTCGGAGCAAACCTTGGGTGAGTGCGTAGAACCACTTTATCTCTGTGAACTGTAACAAAGGGGTCTAGAACAGAAAGAGCCTGTAGTTCACTTACTCTCCTGATGGAGGTGATAGCTATTAGAAAAGCAGTCTTAAGAGTGAGGTCTTTAAGAGATGCTTTGTGCATGGGCTCAAATGGTGAGCCCATGAGTCTGGTAAGTACCACGTTAAGGTCCCATCCGGGAGCTGGGTCAGCTATCGGGGGGTGTATTCTGTTTACTCCCTCCATGAAGGCCTTTATAACAGGGATCTTCCACCACGACACTTTGAGTTGGGAAGTGGTGTATGCAGAAAGTGCCGCTAGGTGGACTTTAATGGAATTGAACACTAGACCTGAATCCAATAAATGGGTCAGGTATAGAACAATATGTGTGGGAGAGCAGTCAATTGGGTTGATGCTCTTTCCCCTGCACCAGATGACAAATCTCTTCCATTTGCTAGAATAGCAGTGGCAAGAGTTAGGTTTTCTGGCTTCCCTGAGGATGTCCATGCATCTCTGCGGGAGCTGTAGATGTCCAAATTCTATGATCTCAGGAGCCAGGCTGCTAAGTTCATGTTCTGGGGACATGGATGCAGAGTCCTGCCCCTGTCTTGTGACAGCATATTGTACGGGCAGGGGAGTTTCACTGGGGGAGATAGAGACATCTCCATTAGGTGAGCGAACCATGGCTGTCGGGCCCACATTGGGGCCACCAGTATCATGGTTACTTGTTCCTGGTGCATTTTGTGCACCACCTTGTTGAGAAGGGGAGTTGGGGGAAAAGCGTAAACAAATTTCCCTGACCATTGAATCGACAGACCGTTCCCCTTGGATTGGTTCTGGGGGTACCTGGAGGCGTAACTTTGGCATTGTGAGTTCTCCAGGGTTGCGAACAGGTCTATTTCTGGGAATCCCCATTGCGTGCAGTCGCCATTCGTACTCTTCGGGCAGGGGGTAATCCCTGCTGAGTTTGTCTGCCAGCAGATTGAGTTCCCCTGGTACATGTTGTGACAGAAGGAACATTCTGTTTGAGAGCCCACTTCCATATGTTTTGGGCCAGTTTGGACAGTCCTGGAGAGTGGGTTCCCCCCTGCTTGTTGATGTAATACATGGCTGTGGTGCTGTCTGTAAGGACCATCACTGTCCTGCCTTGTAGGTGTTCCTGGAAGGCTTTTAGCGCCTTGAACACCGCTAGTAGCTCCAGAAGATTGATGTGTTTGGATGCTACGCTCGGAATCCACTCTCCATGAGCAGTCTAATGGGATAGGTGAGCCCCCCATCCTGTGAGGGATGCGTCTGTGGTTAGAGTGGCTTCCGCCGCGGGTGTGGCAAAGGGTTTCCCTTTTTCCAGGTTTTCCTTTGTCCACCACCATAGCGAGAGAACTAAGGCCTGCGAGACCACCACTAGATCGTCCCATAGTCCGCTGGCCTGACACCACTGGCTGTTGAGCCACTCTTGCATTGGGCTCATGCGCAGGCGCGCGTGAGGTACCAAATAAATACACAACGCCATCATGCCTAGCAAGCGCATTGCTTTGCGTACCGTCACCTCTCGACCGGTCACATATTGAGGGATCTGAAACAGCATGTTTTGGACCCTCTCTTTGGAGGGGAAGACGAGGCCGTCCTTTGTTTGAATTAGAGCCCCTAGGAATTGTTTGATTTGGCTGGGGTCTAGGCTGGACTTCTTTTCGTTGATGGAGAAGCCCAACTGGAACAAAAGGTCTACAGTTTTTTGGGCATTGGAGAAGCATGTTTCGTAAGAATCCCCTGTTATGAGCCAGTCGTCGAGGTAAGGGTAAACTGGGATGGACAATCTGCGCAGGTGGGCCGCTGCCACTGCCAGCACCTTCGTGAATACCCTCGGTGCTGATGCTATGTCGAAGGGTAGCACTCTGAACTGGTAGTGTTTGCCCTCTATCATGAACCGGAGGTATTTTCTGTGCGCTGGCAACATTAAAATATGAAAGTATGCATCTTTCATGTCCAATGTTGTCATGTAATCTCCCTGTGATAGCAGTAGGATCACTTCCTGTAAGGTCACCATACGAAACTTTTGGGGTTTGATGAACTTGTTCGCTGGGCGCAGATCTAATACAAGGCGCATGGTTAGATCCTTTTTGGGTACAAGGAAGTACACTGAATAAATACCTTCCGTTACCTGAGATAGAGGCACGACCTCTATGGCTCCTTTTTCCAGCAGTTGTTGTACTTCTTGTAGAAGGATGGCAAGATGTTCTGGTGACATGCGTCGTCCCCTCGGGGGTTTGTATGTTGGGGAACTGTTGAATTCGATGCAGTATCCGTGGGCTACGGTGGAAAGTACCCAACGGTCTGACGTTATACCCTCCCATGCTGGAAGAAAGGATGTTATCCGGCCCCCGACCTGTGTTGCATGGGAGGGGACGCGAATCTTCGCGTCACTTGGTGTTGTTAGGGGCTTGGGAGCCTCTGGGGGTGGACCCTCACCCTCTTCCTTTGCCCCGGCGCTGTCCTCTTTGGCTGTACTGGCCACTATTGGTCTGGAAATTGGTGGCAGGGTACTGTTGCTGCTGGTTTTGTTGTTGGCGTTGGCCACGAAAAAAGCGTTTGTTGCCATAGCCGCGCCTGGTAGAGGGCTTAGAGATTTGGTCAAGAGTTTTGATAGTATCAAACTCTTTTTTAGCCATCTCCAGAGCCTCATCCACCGCTTTCCCGAAGAGGTTTGAGTCTTCCACAGGTTTATTTATTAAAGACGCCTGTGTCTCCGGTTTGAACCCTGAGTTGCGCAGCCATACGTGGTGTTTTAGGATTATTCCCTGAACTAGGGAACGTCCCGCAGTTTCCACCGCATCCAGAGAGCTCTTTACAACACTCTGGTTGACCTGGGTTCCTTCGCCAATAGTTGTAAGCAGGCATGCACGTAATGGTTCCGGCACTTCTTCAGCGTCTTTGCGCAGTTTGGCCCACTGGGCGTCCGCATAGCTAGCGAGCAAAGAATTGTTGTTCGCAATTCTTACCGAAAAAGCAGCCGAGGATGTAACTCTTTTTGCAAGGGCATATAACCGCTTGCCCTCCTTGTCAGGTGGTGCCTCACTGGTGGAAAGTGGTACCCCTGCCCTCTTTCTTGTGTTGGTTACTACCAGGGAATCCGGAATGGAATGTCCCCTGATGTACAGAGGGTCTGAGGGTGAAGGAGTGAAAAGTTTTTCAATTCTAGGATTGACCCCTCTGATTAGTGCGGGTGTGGACAGCGAAGGGATGATTCTTCTCTTCACCGAAGCGAGGAGGGGAATGGTCTGACTGACCGGGGGTTTTCTCCTTAATTACTCTTTCTACAAAGTCTAATTCAGGGGAGAGTTCCCCAGTGTCCAGTTCGAAGTGTGCTGCTGCTCTGCGCAACAAGGCATTAAATGTGGGCTGATCGTCAATGGGAGACGTGTTTCTAATAGGTGAATTGTCAGGAGGATTTAGGTTCAGGACATCAGTGTCGGAATATATTGATGGGGATTGCCAGGGGTGAGAAGGTCCTTCTTCTGGATTTTCTCCGAAGCCTTCTCCTACCAAGTCTGGGCTGTCTTCCAGACCTTCCTCCTGGTTCCGTCCCTCTTCCTCGTCCATAAAATCATCCTCTTCTTCAAAATAATGTTCTTCCTCAGTGAGGTCATACACACTATGGAAGTCTGAGGCTGTGTCCTGGTGGGGATTGACCAGTCTTGGAATTTTGCCCCTGGGGTCCTCCTGAGGCCCTTCTCTTATTCTCTTGGGAGTGGGAGGGTTCTGGGTATTCATAAACCTCTCCATTCTTTCCATGCAGAGATGGAGCCTTTCCATGGTTTCATGGGGTACCCCTGAGCGGTCTAGCGGGGGAAAATTGGTGTCTTGTAGCTGAAAACGGCTCGACCTCTCCCACAACGTCGAGGAAAGTGTCCCGTCGCCCTCCGAAAAGCCTTCAGGTGTGATGGGAATCCCTTCGACTGAAGGAGATCGTTCCTGTCTTTTCGGCGTGTCTTTCGACCTTTGCGTAGCGCTCGACGAGTCTTTCGGCGTACGCTTGTGGGCGTTGGCTACCACGATCCTCGCCAAGCTCTCAGCGACTCGTTTGTCAGCAGAGGTCTGTGGTTTCGACGTTATGGGTGTCGATCGCTCTACGGCGGCATGCGCTTTCTGCTGATGCGCGCCGGCCGATGATTTGGGGGCGGCGCCCTTATTTGCCGAAAGCCCAGTCGCTGTTCGCGGCTGCGGTTGCGAGAGGGGCTTCGAACCCGAACGGTCCGAGGAGGCCGCCGGTGAAACCTGCGTCTCCTTGGGCGCTGATGCTCTCTTCGTCTTCGACGAAGAAGAGCCATGGGTTGTGTGCTTATGTGTGGTTTTGTGTGCGTCAATGTCGCCGGGGTGTTCATCCCCATAAGCAGGGCGTGAGCCGAGCCGGTCAGGGCCGGGGATAGACGACGAAGCGCGTGTGCGCTCTCTAGGGGGGTTTTCGACTTCCGTAGCGGAGGTCGTGGTATCACGTTCCTCATCACTGTCGGAGGTAGCGACGGTGGGTGGAGCGTCGGCCTTCGATATAGCGTAGGCCGCCCACCTCTTGACCCTACGGTCTTTTAGAGTCTTCGGCTTAAGAAGCCGACAAGCCGTGCAACCTTCCTCTTTGTGATCGAGGGGCAAGCAGCGGTTACACCGTGAATGCTTGTCCTTCCAAGTAAACTTGCCCTTGCAAAGCGGGCAAAACCTAAAGGGTGTCCTCTCCATAGCCGAGGCAATAAATCGTGATAACCACCCCAAGGGAAAGGAAGGGGAAAAGGAAAGGCATTCTCAGAAAAGAATTAGAGATGTCCCACGACCCCCACTCTCCCTACTGTATTTGGCCTGCGAGGCCAGGCCACGTGTTCGGCAACGCCGAAGGATCTCCTCCGCTCGTCCCCTCCGTCGAAGATCTTGCTCGGCGGAGACAGCTTCACAACAGCGTCGAGGGGGGGGGGGGAACGATATGTTCTATATTAATATAGGAAAAACGACCAAAGGTCGAGGAGATGAAATCTGCAATGTCTCTCGAGGAGCTCCGCGTAAAGGCGACCAGTAGCTGGGCGGAAAAAAACAATCTGAGGGACCTCGACGCGTGAGGGATTGTGGGTACAACGCACGTCACTATAGGGATAGTGTTACAGACACGCCTTGTCGACGTCCCCTTTTCGACTACGAAAAACAAAATGCAATACCCCGCAGTGACCACTGGATGTCGGACCTATGCACAGCATGTGATTCTAAGCAGATTAACAAACATCAGAAATTTATTTTCAGTCCATAGATAAAGAATACATACAAGCACGCACCAGGTGTGTGCCCAACCCGCTCAGCCACAACTGACGCAAACACCTTTCACAGTCATTTCGTGAGGGATGTCAGGCATATGCATAGATCTTCTGGTCTAAGCTGTATCACACAGAAGTCCACTAGAAAGAGGGACTTAGCAGGGACAAAAGGCAGAAAGTGACCATGCAGGGGAAGCCTCCCACAATGTCGCTCTTTGATAAGCAGCCAACTGACAGATTCCATTTATTACGTGGACACAATCAACTGAATGTGGAAAGGGCATTACAGGCATTGTCGAGGTCAGTGGAGTTTTCGGGAGAGTTTCCACTCATGCTGATGGGAAGCACAGCCAAAGCAAAAATGATTATGATGCCCCGGTTCCTATATATATTCCAGATGAAGCCAGTACGGGTGTTCTTTAGCAAGCTAGAAACCTCACCCTGTGTTTATTATGGGGGTGAGAAGGTCACAAGAGTGGCACTGGGGTTGTAGAGAAAGCATGGTATCAAGAGTAAGACAGACACACGTGACCACAGTTCAAGGGTGTTTATTGAACTTCAAAAAGGGTTTTAAAAATGCCCGTCCAATCCTAAATCTAAAGATGGCAGCAAGCTACGACCATGAAAAAAAAATAACGCAGTCCTAGTGGTGTCTTGTCAAAATAAAAGGGGCCTATACTAATAAATCTATTGCCATTCCTTACCTCCAATCACAAATCGTTTCGGAAACTATGTTATGTAAAAGAAAGAAATGATATGTCAGGATATTTAGGCCGCTGGCCTCCCCTTCCCCACATTTTCAACACGGACAAGGCGGCACACTCGAGCTTGGCACAGTCTCTGGCTTCTCTAGCATGAGGGTGCAGTTCAAACATTAGCATCAGGGCCTTCTGCGCCCAATTCTTTGCCTTTGAAAGTCTCTTCTTTCAGAGGGCCTGATGTGACTAACAATATGTTCCATTCCTCTTAGGATTTCACACATACTCAATTTCTCAGGCGAGTCAATATTCACCTCGGATCCCCCTCAGCCGAGCTCAGATCCGTTTCAACACAATGTTTAATCAGTCTCCCTCCACCAGGTTCGGACCAAATAAATTCACTTTAGCACAAACTTGCTTTAACCCAAAGCTTTCATTTGATCTCCCTCATTCGTGCTCGGACCAACTTGATCTACTTTGTCATCAACTTTCTTGGCAGTATCAACATCGAAGACTTTCCATTGGGCATAGGATTTTGCTTGACTCGCTGCAGGACCACATCGATTCACAAACCTTTTGCCACCTCTCAGTTGGATACCTTACAGAGACCTGCGAATGAGCATGCACGCGGTGCCGGACCATTCTGTCAAAGGTATTGTATCTTGGTTTCAAAGTTCAATCACTCATCTGTTGTTCAATTTTACTTGCATTGGTTATCCCATGCATTTCATTCACTGTTCTCTTCAGCGCTCACCATACAATGTTGCCGATTGCATCCTTGGCTTCAACACAGACCAGTCTGGTATCTGCCTCTCCAACTCACCGGCTCTATTGATTTAATGGCGCTGCTTTGTTGTGGGAGCCAAGGCCAGTACCACGGCAGCAGGCGATTCTCCAAGCCTTCATTATCGACGTTGGAGGGCCCAATGCAGGATCCTTCAGCCTGGTTTCCTGGTCTTAAACTTTCTATTCGAGGTTTCGTGAAAGTAACGGTTCCTTGTCGAAAAAGTCAAGGTCTCTTCCCTCCTCGTGATCCCCTTCTGTTTCGCTGTCTTTCTCCTCATGTTAAACTGCTATCTTTGAACTGCTGTTTCCTCGTGTGCTTTCCATCGCTCAGAGTGTGCTCTCGTGTTCCGCTTTTTATCCGTGTGGGACAGTGTAATGGACGTCAGGTGTGCGTGATGGTCAGTAATTGCCCGACCCTGCCTGACCATTGTATTAGCAAAAACAAAGAGGTAATGGCTCGAAGGTATAGAGTGAATCTTAACCACTGGCATTGCTCTGGGCAACCCCCAGACCATTGTGCTTTGCCTGCCAAGCCATTACAGAAGGGGAAATACCATATGCAAATCAGGCTTGGTCCCACCCCAAAAGGGGTAGTCCAGCCCGAACTGCTAGGTCACATCCCTTCTGCATGAGACCACAAGCATCCCCAAACATGTTTCAGTCTTGTTGGGCCTCATCAGTGAGGAGTAGCTTGGGTCTCTAGGTCCAGCAGGCACGGGAACCATGTCTGGGCATACCCGTCCCAGTCCCTTTGTCAGGGGTTAGTTATCTAAACAGAGATACTGTATTGTGCCTTTCAGACACTGTTTGATTCAGTCGCCTTTCTTTCATGGCACATACTCCACGGCACATACTCCTCTGCCTCTCATTCTCTGATTTTCTCATCCTACTCTCCTCCCTTTGACCATTTGTTGATAAAATTGCTATAAGTCAGTTCCAACAACACACTGAGAAATCTAATATCTTTATTTTTTCAAATAATCTTTTTATTGGAGTTTTATCCACATGCAAGTGCATCATTAGACATCATTCAGATCATACTGAAACCGAGTGAACAAAATCAGAACTAAACAATAACAAAGTCAGACCGGTGGGAAGGGGGGGGGGGGGGCGGATAATCGGTGGAGGACAGCATAAATTCATAGTGAATAATGGTGGGGGCGCTTCGAAGATCAAGGCACGAGGCATCATGATTATGAAGTCTAATGGTTTGAAATGGGTATATGGGGCTGAGTTCTGCTTTCTTCCAGGGTCTCTGGTTCAGTGGGTGGTCTGTGGGTGCTCCTTGCATGGGTTCGGCCCTTATTAGTCATATTTTGCTAACCAACTAAGGGGCGAAGGTTGTGTCGCCACTCCCGGGAATGGTTGTGCGTAGTCCAAAAAGGGTGCCCAAATACTGTAGAACTTGCTTCTGTTTTCCGAAGCAAAAGCTAGTTATTTATTCTGCGACTGCTATGTCCCAACACTTTGTCCACCACATTGGGACTGCTGGGCACTCAGGATGTTTCCAAAATCTTGCTATCGACATTTTTGCTGCTGTGAGTAGGTGGGAGCATAGCTCCGCTAGTCGACCAGTCATTGGGAATTGACCGTCGCCTGTGCCTCCCAATCGGACTATTCCTGGGTCGCACGGGATCGATAGGCCTGTGATTAGCTTGATTTGTTCTAGTATTTCTTTCCAGAACTGCGTGGTTTTCGGACAGGACAACAAAAGATGAAACAACGTGCCTGTAGTTGAGCAGTCTCTCCAGCATTGCTATAGGATTGCTGGGTTGCTTTTGTTTAGGCTCTCCGGCATCAAATACCATTGTAAAACTCTTTGATCGCTCCCTCTTTGTTGGTGACGCACTTCGAGCTCTTGTGGATTTGTGTCCCGATGCGGTTCCATTCCTCCATCCCTAATTCCTTGCCTATGTCCTTTTCCCATTTCTGCATGTAAGTGCTTCCTTCTTGTTGGGGGTCCATTCTGTCTAATAACCTGTATAGTGTGTATAGTTTGCCCGTGGGAGCGTGCACTGTTAGGGTTTGTTCTAATGCTGTTAATTCCCTGCTCCCATGCGTTTTTATTGCATCATGGAATAGCCAGTGTCTAAGCTGCGTGTAGCGGAATCTTTGCGTTTCTGGCACATGGAATTTAGTTTTACATGCTTCGAATGTTAATGGGTGCTATTCGCGAGGAAGTCCGCTATGTACCTCGGGCCTCCTGCTTTCCATCTGTCGAAGCCATTCGGCGTAACCCCGGGGGTGAAGTCAGGGTTTCGGGGGTGAAGTCAGGGTTTTCCCAGATTGGGGGCAGAGGGCCCGTTGTGCTCCTACAGCTCCATTGACGAGTCGCCTTATTCCAGCTCTCCACTGTGTTTCTGGTCGCTGTCAAGGGCGACAGTCCCGTTTTAGGACAGCACATGGAACTGAAACCGGCATGGTAGAGCTGCAATCTGAAATGCTAGAGCTAATAGATGACAGTAAAACCGGTCTATTGATGCTTTTAAATCTTTCGGCAGCGTTCGATCCTGTTGATCATGCTAAACTCTTAAAATGTATATTAGGTATATAGAAACTGCTCTCCCGACACTGTAAAATGGTTCCAATCTTTTCTGAACAACAGGAAATCTAAAATCATCTGGCAAAATGCTTCCTCTAGCAGAACAGATTATATGCGGTGTTCCGCAGGGAGCATATTTGTCTGCTGCCTTGTTTAATGTCTTTTGTAGATCCCTATGTGCCCTTCTGGAGTCCATGGGCCTCTACTTCACAAATTATGCTGATGATACTCCGCTCGCCTTCAGGTTAAGCGGAAATTATGAAAAAGATGCAGGTATGATCACATCCGTCTACAGAAGTATTCGTATCTGGATGATGAACAAGAATCTTTGCTTAAATAGTCAGAAGACTGAACTCCTGATCTTCGGTTCCGACAAAATAAGAGAAAAGGAATAGCATACACAAAATTATACATTGACCATCACAAACTTGCAGTAGTCGATAAAGTAAAAACACTAGGGGTTACAATTGAAAAAAACACTAGTGTTTACACTTGAAGCATCACTTGAGGCTAATGCCCAGGTTGCTCAGGCTAATACGCCTATGAAAACCATTAATTTCGACTGAAAACTGTGCTACACTGATCAGGGCATTGGCTCTATCAAGACTGGATTATTGTAATGCATTACTAGGTGGAGCTAGTAAAGGCTGTATTAAGAAGTTAGAGATCCTAAAGAACGACGCTGTCAGAGTAGTTAAAAATGTGCCAAAATATAAACATATGTCGCAGCATAGGAGAGACCTTCATTGGCTTCCTGTGCAAACAAGAATTGAATTCAAAATTAATGTTCAGACACACAAATGTCTGTTTGGCGATGCACCTGGCTATCTTAAAAAACGCATTACGGTCCAAACATCAATTCGGAATACTAGATCTAAAGACACTGTTTACAATGCCTGAAATATCCTAGAGTCAATGGGAAGGAAAGTTCCTTCCCTGTGAGAGCGGCTTTGCATATTTTTTAAGAGCTCACACAGCCTGCAGGCATCGAGGCGCTGTTACAGGAATTGTCTTAGTTGCATATTTATAACGCGCTTAAATATCCAGAGGTTTCTAAGCGCGTACCCGGGGATCGAACCTGTGTTGCTTCGCGTCGTCTTGCTTCTAAGGTGAGCACGTTGGCGCTGAGCTATCCTCCCGGGACTATTATCTGATACAAACTGCCCCCAGACCTACAATGTGAAAGAAATTTCCTTAGGTTTAAAAAAATCCTGAAAACTACTATTTTTTCGTAATTCAGATTAGTGAAACCTCCCTTATTACTTAGTTTATTACTCATGATCTCTCTCTGCGCCCTGATGCCCACGGGCTTTGGCGCATCAGAAACAGATAAATACATTTCTCACACTCTTTTGATGCCTTGTCTCCACTCTTTGATTTTACTCCTTCCTCTCCTACACTACTTCTCTTTTCTCCACACTGCTATATTACTACACCCCACCTTCTACTCAAATCCTCTCCTTACACTCACACAAGCACTTCACATTCACTCCCTCTCCTAAACACAAATGCCACTCTTTCACAAGGTAGTACCACTTACACACAATAACTAGTGCACCACCTGCTCCAAAAATCGTCTTTACAATCAACTCCACTATCCTTCCTCTTGTTGGTCTATTGTCGGCCCTTCCACCTCCTTCTCCTTTGAGCTCACCCAAACAATCCAAAACTTCCTGTTTCCTGGGGTCTCTTAACCCGGTCCATATATTCTGGTCTGCTGTACCTGGCCAATATGGCCCTGTCTTCCCCACCAAGGAGACGCCATATACAAGTAAACCTTCATATAGCCCCTTAAACCCTGCCCCTTTCATAGAACAGGCCAGCAGCGGTACAACAATAGTGGTTTGTGTTGGACAATGTCCCAGTTTATGTTAGGGGTGGCTTAGCCTGGCCGCCCCTAAGGTAAGTCTAGTTTTATTTTGAAGGGGTTTATGTCCAGGGTGGTCCAGGGGGCCCGCACTAGGTTCATTCCTGGGTGGGCCAAGGCTAGCATGCAGTGCTTGGCTTTGGGAACAGCCATACAGGAGATCTGGCTCCATGATATGCAGTTTGCTTCCCTCCTGCAGCTTTCGTATGCTACTCGCGCAGGACTCAAAGCAGGGCCTCTGGTTCTCTCCTGCAGACTCTACAATAGCAGGGTTGTGGGGCGCTGATGATTTTTGTTCCCGTGGGTACTCTTTTTCCCCGAGTTTCTGTAAAGAAAAGGAAAAACATCTAGCATTTGGAGTGCTAGGCCTGCGGTGATGCAAATGGGTAATACAAACTTACAAACTGGCCCTTGGAGAGGGCACATGATCTGGGGCTCTCCAACTCCAACTGTTCCCTTCTGGTGTAGGACTAGCTCTGGATTCCTACCTAGTAGGCATCCTACCTCAGGCTGAGAGGGCATTCCATCCCCTCTTGACATGGTCAGAGAACTGAACTCGTCACATCACACAGTAACACTAAGAATACACATGATCAGTTGCGAATACCCAGACCGGCATACGGGGAGGACCAGTTATATTACAAAAAGGGACATCCCAGGAAGGGGAGGTATGCCCTTCGGAGAGGTTTATGGTCAGAGTTAACTTTGAGTTGGCGATTCAGGAACTAGGAGGTGGAGGTGTTGAGAGAAAGATAGGAAGCATCAGGAGGTGGTTGGAACGAGGCTTCATGAGGTTGGGAAGCAATAGAATGCCACTGAGATTCCAGCCTGCAAGACTAGGAATGAATGACAGGGTACACTTAGCCCAAGACAAAGGATAGGCGAGACCCAAATAAGAAAGAGTGAAACCCATGATGGGAACAGTCATCTTCATTGAAGGCTTTATTTCGACATAAAGGAAAAGGTCATAAACGTATAAAACAGCATAAATACATTGTAACACAAATAGTGGCGCAGAGGGTCTCCACCATAATGAGAAATGTCAAAAATATAAAAACATCAATCCATTAGTTTACACACACTGTTCCTCTATACAGCTTCCAAAGCAAAGAAAAACAACCCTAATTAATAAGAACTTGAAAATAAAATATAAAAGACGAAAATATTGTAAAGAAAATAAGCAATATTATTCAACATCCCATAATAAATGCATATTACACTACTCATGTACCTAACTGGTTAAAAGATGAAATAAAATGTTTCCTCACCTGTAAGGCTTGTCTTTAAAAAAGGTCATGGGCCAACCAACAAATGCTGTGTCTGTTCTTAGTAAATAGAGCAAAGATTATTACAATTGCATATGTCAGAGGTACAGAATACAGGGAGCAAGGCCTTATTTCTTATCCCTGAGTACGCCGGACAAAACATGATAAAATGTAGTAACTTCTCAAGGGCAGCACCACACGACAAGCATTTTGTCAGTCCATCCGAATTGATCAATTTTGCACATGCTGCCCCCCCCCCCCCAAAGGCAGTTTGTTCAGACGTGCCCTAGTTATTAAACATGTCTTTTGCCCGATTGGACCACATTAAATAAGATTCGATTTCACTGTGAATAGTAACCAGCATGTGATGTGGCGTTGAAAAAGATCACAAGTGGAGTACAGAGGCTGTGCAGAGGGAAGAGATCTGGGCAATAAGTAAGGCCCTCAAACTTCTCTGTGGAAATTGGGACAGGCAACCCAGAGTTGGCTGTGTAAACAAGTGGAAAAGAAACTCCAACTGAACCTAGAGTTCATGCTGGAGACACAGCAATTTCTACAGGAGCAGCAGGAAGCCTCTGAGGTGGTTGTCTGCCACCTCACAGGAGACAAATCAGAAGACTTTCAGAGAGATATAGAATGCGAGTACGCCACAATCGTGTGAAATTTAGGAGAAACTTGACATAGTGTAGCGGTTGCAAAATCACGTGCTGTCTCTATATTCAAGTGTGAATTCATTTTTGTTGAATAAAGCCAGTTTTTCACAAAGTGTTACATCTCACCATCTAGCCTGGTCATATTGCCACTGTAGGAAGGTGAACATCCATTACCATAAGTCTCATCATTGGTCGTCTACGCTACTCTAGGACGAATACCGGCCAATCCAAAGATGGCCGCCACATACAACGCACGTCACACGCGGTCGGGGGAGGAGCAATAGAGTTTCCAAACAAGTACAGTTCACAACGCTGATTCTGTGCATTGCAACAGTCTTGCTACTTACGCTCTATTACTCGGTTTCAAGTGCTACTGTTTATCTGTTTGTTCCGATCCTCAACGGAGAGCTCTTCTCTCCAGTTCTCTCCGCTCTGACTACTTCAGCTCCTCCTGCTGCTGCTAAGTGGTTCTTCTGCTATCTTATTGGAAACCTTTATCTGTGCTCAGTCCTTTCCGGACTGCTGTTGGGGAAATCGCTCCAAGCACCCTGCAGACCTTAACTGGGAATTCGGCTTTGAAAATCCTACCATGTTGGCCTCAAGTCTCGTCAGTCCAGCATTGCATCAAACCAACCTCCGGAAGAAGGTTTTTTTCCCCTTTGTTTTTTTTTTCCATCTTGGGGGACTGGTCTCTCTGGCGGCTGGTATACCCTGTTTCACCTTAGGGAGTCCTGGCCGCCACAGAGGACCGTCATTACTTGCACAACACCAATAGCAAGACCTCTGGCAAACCACAGGTGAGCAGTAAGCCTAAAAGATTGCAACGCCAGGAAAAATCAATGTGAGGTGGCTCAGTTACAGGAGTTGATGGCTGCAGTCCAAAACTCTCACATTGGAAGTACAGAATGTGAAGGTGGAAAATCCCTCCCCGAGACAAGCCATTCAATCACCAGATGCCTTACCTACATGTTTTATGGGAACGACAGCATCTGTAGAAATATTCTCAGGAAACCCAAAGTGTCTTAAGTAATTCCTGGACGACTGTGTTGTACAATTCTCCTTTAGAGAGGTTTCATACCAATGCGACAAGACTAAGGTCAGATTCAAGGTCACGCACATGACAGGTAGTGCCTTGGCATGGGCCACCACTTTGGTCTCCCTCAATTACCCAATTCTTGACTCGTATGCAGGCTTTGTTGAGACCTTGAAGAGATTGTTCAACCGTCCCAACCTAACCTATACCGCTCAGGAAGAGCTTCTGTAGTTTCAACAGGGTCAGATGAATATTCTGGCCTAGACGGCTAAGTTTAAACATCTGGCTTTGCAGGCCGATTAGTCGGACCAAACCTGTTTTACCCTGTATCGCGAGGGGCTATCAGAAGAACTCCACGGCGAGCTCTCACGCGTGCCACGACCTCCCACTTGGAACAGTTGATTCATCTTGTCATACAGATTGAATACCGGTTACAAGAGAGAAGACAAGAACGAAGGAAGCACCGTAACCCTTCTCTCGTCCTAGTTCAACCTTCAACAACCCATCAGAGGCCCAAAAGGATGCTGGCAAGCACATGCAGCTGGGTACCGCCAGAGGTCCATTGTCTACAGAAGAACGGAACAGACACGGACAGCATGGGTAATGCATGTACTGTGGTTCCGATGCCCATCTCCTTCGGTTATGCCCACTGACTTCTCCACGCAAAGAAAACAATTCCTGATCCAAAATGGGATGCAGGAGCAATTTCCAAGACCCTCTCATCAGGATAGCAGAATTCTACTCACCAATCTTAGGGAGCCTACCTCCATGTTAGTCTAGCAAATTACTCTACAAATCACGGACAGCTGATCAGATGCCCACCTTAGTGGACTCCGGTGCAGGGGGAATTTTCATGGATAAATCAAGGGCCAACCAGATGACCATACCCCTACACAAAAAGCAGGAACCGATTCCTGTGGAAGGAGTGGATGGTAGGCCCCTGGAGAGTGGTCCCATCACCCGAAAACAGTCTACATCTTGGACTGCTAATCCATCATCCTCAAGAACAGATACGGTTCAATATCATCCAGGCTGCACACTATCCGATCATACTTGGGATTCCTTGGCTCTCTACCCACAACTGCTATATCAACTGGAAGGCTCTGTTAGGGAGAATTCTCATTAATGTGATAATTCCATTCACCTTGGAGACCCCCAGCAACTTTGCTGGATTTTGTGGACTTTTTTTTACCTGGAGAGAGTATGACCCTTTTTTCTCCACTCTCTCATGTATTTTGATGTGTGTTTTGCTCTTGTGTGCTTTGATTATGGAGTTTTAGACAACTCCATAGGCGTCATCTTTTCATGTGTGTCACACAGCACCCTCAGTGCAGTGACACAGGGAGGCCTTTTAGGCTGTCCCAAGGTTTAGATACCTTCTCTGGGATAAACTACTGTTTCCCAGAGAAAGTAAAGTTAAATTGACTTTACTAGTCTTTTTAAATTCCTAGACCCAGCACACACTATTTTACAATAGAGGGGTTACCTACTATCCCCTGTGCCTAGAAACTCATGTAGAAGTCTAATGCCCTTTCCTCTCGAAATGGCTGGTGGCAGTGGTTTGACAACAAACTACCATGATTTTTCCTGACCACGAACACCGGTAGCGTTAAATCGCAGGAGTCATGTTTTTCAAGATGGCGTCTGAGCACCCTCTGTAAAAACAGGCCCTGGTCTTCATTTTTCACCATTTCGTTTTGGAAAGGTCCTTCTAGAGTTTGTCTCTGCGCTCCAAACTAAGTTTGGTCACTTTGTTTCTATGCCTTTGGCGGGCTTCAGGACTGAAGAACGTCTCTGGCGCCGGAGAGTCTGGGGTGGGCAGGAAGTGAGGAGCTGCCGAAACTCCCTGTGCTTAGTCCCCTAGGAGACCCAAATGCCCTCTGGCGTGATTGGCTGGCTAACTGTCCGGCAAGGACAGCCACCCTGCTGGGTGAGTGGCAGCTAGGCTGGAATGAATGGGAGAAAACGGTTTAAAAGGTGAGTCTCTTGGCTTGGAAGGCAGAGTCGACCACTGGAACGAAAGAACCGAGACAAGCTGGAAGAGGACAGCTGCTGCAACTCCTAGACCGTTGGTTTGCCCGGCGAAGCACTGCTGCAGGTCCAAATCGCCAAGTTCATCTCGACAGAGAAGCCCTTCAAGGACGACTTCTTCCTTTATGTTGGTGGGACCAATCAACTCGTAAGCCAACTGGACACCATTCTCGGAGCTGGTTGTATTTTCCTCAGAGTGCTGCAGGAAACCGAATAGCCAGGGAGAAGGACACCAGTTTGTGTGCTTGAAGACAGCTACCGGAATCAAAGAATTGCCAGTTTGCCAGCTTTGTGACAAGTCCCTGTGCAGTGCAGGAGTCCCACGACGTCCTCCCTCTTGTCCCCACAACTGAGGCTCAGGAACAGCGAGATCTACAGGAACTGCCAGGAACAGAAGTCTTCAGCTGCATCTTTTTCTTCAATCTAAGGTACTGTGAAAACCCGACCGAGAGAACGTACCTCTAACTGCGAAAGCACGTGAAACTTTGGCAACTTGCAGGCCTAGTCAGCTTGTGACCCGACATATAACTTTCTTCTGAGAATCGTGGCAAAGACTTATCTACCAGAACCGTTTTTATGTATACAAGACTCTAGCCCATTGACTTTGGCCTACCTATTGCATTGGACCAATCTCTCTGGTGAACTCAAACTATTTGTTTAAAAGTAACTCTACTATTCGTTTTATTGACTTATGCCTTTTTGCTCCTACTTCAAATGGTCTGAATGCCATTTTGCGCCTCCTTCAAATTAGTTTAAATGTTTCAGAACCAGTTAATGTGAAGTATTGTAGGATATATTTGTGTGATTTGCCTCCTTTTAGTGAATGTTTTCTAACTGTCTGTGTAATAAATTAATAAGTGTTTTACCAAGAAACCTTGAGTGTAAGTGTCTATTTGAATACTTGTAACTGTAGACCTCTGTGTAACCTCATTACAAGTTCAAATTCCCTCTTGAGATAAGCCTGGCTGCTCAGCTCGCTACCAAACACTGTGTGGTACAGACTTATACCAAAGGTTGGTTTTGCTTACAATCTGTAGTCATAGTTGTGTGTAGTGGTCCCAGAGGGTACTGCATGCAAACTTTGCCTAACAGGCGCATTTGCTGTTTTTGGGTTCAGAGCACTGCATGTGTTCATGTCTGACGGGTGCAATACCCCAACCCGTTCTGGTGACAGCTTCAGCCCCTCCAACTGCATCTCACCTTGCACTCGCTATCAACTTACCGCAGAAATACTGAGCTTATAATGAAGTATTCAAAAAAGAAAAAACACACGTCCTTGCCACCCCATCCACCGGAGGATTGCGCCATACAACTTTAACCAAATACGACAGTGCTGTTCAATATCATGTTTCACCCGACCCCGGCCGAGAAGACAGCCCTGAAAGCCTACCTCCAGGAAAACTTGGCTAATGGATTCATGAGCGAGTCTGTCATCAGTCGGTGCCTCTCTTTTCTTTATACCTAAAAAAGACCACTGAGCTTAGGCCTTGTCTGGACTATCGAGGTTTGAATGCCGTCATGGTTAAAGATCATATCCGCTACCTCTCATACCAGACATTCTGGATGTGGTACAACATGCCACCATCTTCACAAAACTGGATCTTTGTGGAGCTTACTATCTGATACGGATCCAGGAAGATAGCAAATGGAAGACCGCCTTACGGACACTTTTCGGTCACTAGGAGTTCAGAGTCTTTCAGAGATTTATGGACCACATCTTTGCAGATCTGCTCTTTCACATACTCAGTGTACCTCATGCCAAACAGATCCTAGCCCGCCTACAAGACAACCATCTGCAGATAAAGTTAGAGAAATGTACCTTTGATTCCTCTTCAGTCGCATATCTTGGCTACATTCTTTCCAAGGAGGGAGTATCCATGGATCCACACAAGGTCAAAGCCATTCTGCAATGGAAAAGGCCTTCCACAGTAAAAGCACTTCAGCAGTTTCTACGGGTTAACTTCTACAGAAGGTTTATCCTGACCTTCTCTAACGTCGTATTGCCTTTAACATCTCTCCTCAAGAAAGACGTGCAATGCATCTGGGACTCCAGTACAGAGAACGCGTTCCTGACCTCGAAATACGCCTTTGTTACTGCTCCGGTTCGGATTACACCAGACAAACACAGAAGACCTTTATCGTTGAGATGGATGCTTCGGACAAGGCGGTGGGTGCTGTACTCAAGCAACTCGGGGATGACCAAGAGGAACACCCTATTACATTCTACTCTAAAACCTTACTGCCTTTGGAGGTACACTATTCAGTTTTGGAAAAGGTTTAAGTTACTTACCTGTAACTATTGTTCTCCAGCATGGGTTTGGCATGGATTCACTTGCTCATGAATGTTCCCCATTGTCAGGCTGGTAAAAGAAAAAACAGTTTCACTTTCACTTTAAACTGTATTTCTCTTCTAAACCAATCACTGTCATCTAGGTCAAACTGCCCCCATCCAATGACCGTCCTCTCCCTAAGCCCTGCCTCTGGCAGCCATCTTCATATTTGGTAAGCACGTAAAGTGGCAGTATGACCAAGAAGAGCCGCAGAGGGGCCTGTGGGAGTTTTCACATGTGAATCCATGCCAGACCCATGCATAACGAATACACAGCAGTACCAGGTTACACAAACACAGGAGGTGGCAAGGCTCAACAGAAGCAATTAACAGTTACCCTCGGAACAGACTCACCTCAAGCAAACAGGTTGCTTAGCATTGCCTGACCGACCGACTCTGGACTCCTGCCTGGAATCCCTGTCGACACAGTAGAACTTTGTGAAGGTATGTGTGGATCTCCATGTCGCAGCCCTGCATATGTCAATCAGGGGGACACCAGAAAGGAAAGCTGTCGCAGCAATCGCTCTGGTGGAATGGGTTCGCGGACGGGCCGGCAGAGGCTGGTTCGCCAGCAGATGACAGTGCATGATGCAGCCAGAGAGCCACCTTGAAATGGAAGCCTTGGACAAGGCCTTCCCATGGTTCACAGGACCAAAGCTCACAAACAATTGAGTAGTATTCTGAAAACTCGTTGTGTGCGTTACGTAGATCTTCAAGGCACAAGCAATGTCCAACGAATGCAAGGATCTCGCCGCCGGCGTCAAAGGCTTTGGGAAGAAAACAGGAAACACCAAAGGATCGCTGAGGCGGAATTCCGACGGAATCTTTGGCATGAAGGAGGGGTGTGTACCTAGTACCACCCTTGATTCGTGGAAAGTGAGATATGGTTGCTTGCAGGATAGGGCTTAGATCTCACCCACACGTCTGGCAGAGTTGATGGCCACAAGTAAATCCGGTTTTCCACAAGAGAAACTTGAGTGGGGCTTGATGCATAGGTTCGAAAGGTGCAGCCATGAGCCTCGTCAGGACCACGTTAAGTTCCCATGCCGGGGCAAGAGGCTTCACCGGCAGGAAAGATGGGGGAAAAGCCCCTTGAGGAACATCTTGACGGGCCTGTGGGACCACAGAGAGGATCTACCCTGGGATCTGGTGTAGCGTGAGATGTGGTCAGGTGCACCTTGATGGAGCCATGAACCTCAGAGTGGTGATGTTCTGCGACCGGCACCACATAGTAAAACGCTTCCACTTATGGCCGTAGCACTTTAGAGTCAACAACGCCATGGCTTTGACGAGGACTTCCCTGCAGTCACTGGCAACTCAAAACCTCCAAACTCTAAGGCTGCAGGAGCCATGCCCTTAGGCTCAGCGATCCACGTTTGTGATGAAGGATTGCGCCTCCCTCTTTGGTGAGCAGATACTTAAGTACCGGCAACTTGACTGGAGGCGAAACTGACAGGCTGAGCAAGTCCGTATACCAAATCTGCCTTGGCCACGCCGGGGCGAAGAGTATTATCTTGCATCGACACCGAGTGTGTTGATGACACGTAACAGGAGATGAAACTGGGGGGGGAACACATACAGAAACAGACCTTCCCGCAGCAAGGAGGACGCACCATCCAAGCTCTTGGGTTAGTGGAATCTGCTGGCAAACCGCTGGCATTTGGAGGTGACCGCCATGGCAAAAAGATTGATCGGGGGTCTACCCAATTTGACGAACAGGCGGTCCACCTGATCCTGACGAAGTTCCCACTGGTGGCAGGTTTGCAGCTCCCTCCTGAGGTAGTCTGCAATGGTGTTCTTGATGCCTGCCAGGTGGAGAGGAACGAGGAAAATCCATTGGCTAATGGCCCAGCGCCACAAGTCCTGAGCTTCCTTGGAGAGTGCTGGGGATCGAGTGCTCGATTGCTTCCTAATGTAGAACATGGTGTATCACCATGTTCTACATTAGGAAGCAAGGGGAGGGGGGACTCGATCCCCAATGCAGTCCGTGAAAATCCTCACCACCTTGCCCTTCAGAGATGGCAGGAAAGACTTGTGGGCTCAGAACACTGCCTGTAGCTCCAGGATATTGATGTGCAGATCCTTCTCCTCTGGAAGCCACAGACTACTGGCATGTAGATGTTCGGTGTGAGGCTCCCCCAACCTTCCAGCAAGGTGTCTGTGGTGACAGTCTCCTGGTATGGCGAAGTTTGAAATCCTGTTCCCTGGGCGATGGTGGAGCACACCCCCACCACTCTATCGCCCGACAAAACTCCTTGGGATTTTGGCTGTAAAACTCCCAGACACCTGTATCCAACGTGCATCCAAGAATTCCTGTAAGGGTTGCATCTGCAACCTTCAGAGACAGACGAGGTAGATGCAGGAAGACATCATGCCCAGCAATGATTTGATGGCCCGCACCGTGGCCATTGTTGCCGACGACAGTCGCACCTTCCCTTGAATTTGTATTTGTATTTATTGATTTATAAAGCGCCTTGCGCCAAAGCGCTGTACATGGAACAGCATAATACATAAAACATGAACGATAAAGCTGTTGAAGCAATTACAATATGAATCAAACAATAAAACAGTGAGAAGAGCAATTAACTGAAGGTGAAAGGGAGGAAAGGGAGATGGGACAGGTTAAGGGGGAGTGTAGGAGGAGGGCAGGAGGAGGAAAGAGAGGGTAAAAGAGGGGAGGTAGGAGAAGGGAGAGGGGAGAGGAGAAAGTAGGGGAAAAGAGTGAGGAAGGGGGGGGAAGTAGAAGGGGGTAGGAGTTTCAAGGAGGAGAATGGAGAAGGAGAGATTTAAGGGAAGTGCGGAATGAAGTGAAGGTGGGGGAAGAACGGATAGCAAGAGGAAGGGAGTTCCAGTGTAGAGGTGCTAAGAGTTGGAAGGAGTGAAAACGGGAGGCGGCACAGGGGGGTGGGGGTGAAGTGAGAAGGAAATGGTCAGCGGACCGAAGGGAACGGGAGGGGGAACCTCTCCTCCAAGGCCTACGCCAGGCAGGTCACTGCATTGAGTTTGGCACCGACGAACAGCGCATTCTGCGAAGACCCCTCACTCAGTTGATCCTCCCGCACTGGCCCGTCCCCAGGAACTGGATCCAAAAGTGATGGCCACCCGATCCCTGGGTACTAGCGGGTGAGACACCTTCTGGTTTCTCACAGTCCCCAACCCCTGTGTTCTTTCTTACCAGAAAGTATCTGGAATAGACTGAGGCCCTGGAGTTGTTGGGGAACGAGCTCCATCGCCCCTTTCCGTAACATGGCTCGCACTTCTTCCAGGAGCTGAGGGATGTGGAGCTCCTGACGGGGAACCAGTGGAAAACGTGGGCACCTCTGTTGGAACTCCAAGGTGTGTCCTTGGGCAAGAGTGTCTAGCACCCATCTCTCGGTGGGGATCTTCCACTCGCTCAAGAACCTCGTCAGCCGGTCTCCCACCGGGGTGCATGAGTTGGGGGGCCCGACGTCTTGGCCGGTTCAGGCTTGCTTGGGTACCATAGCCCTGCGGGCGACAGCGACGCAGACCTCTGCTACTGTAGGCCTGTGACCGACCTCTGTAGGCTTCCTGCGTGGAGAATCGGGGCGGATGTCCATATGATGTGGAGAATCCCTTGGATGATCTGCTCGATTTACTCCTGGAGGAGCGAAAAGAAGACTAGCAATGCTGTTGAAGGGTGCCAAGGGGACGTGCCGTCTTTGTATGTGTCTTTATGGCTTGAAGGGATTCGTCAACCGCCTTTCCAAACAGATTTTCTCAGTCAAAGGGCATGTCCAGCACCTTCGCATGAATGTCCTGACAAAAGTTTGTGGCCCTCAACCAACCCTGCTGATGAAAGCAGACGTTTCCGATCTGCCTGAAACCCAAGTCGGCAATCTCCACTGCCACCTTGGCATGGTCCGACACCATCTCCCCTTCCTGAAAGAGGGCGAGAGCTTCCATCTTCCTGTCGTCGGAGAGAAATTCCAGGATCGGGCCCAGCTTGTACCAAAGCTCCCGGTCGTATCGGGCCAAGATAGCCAGAGCATTGGCCGCCTTGATCGTGGATGCCGCTGTGTAAATGACTCTTCCCCATGGAGTCCATCTTCTTCCCCTCGCTGTCCAGGGGAACTGATGATGAAGCCGGGTTAGCCAAATGTGTCCTTGCGGCAGCAGACACTACCGATTCCGGCAATGGTTGTGACCTCAAGCACTTGGGCGCGGAGTCTGGCACCCTATATTTCTCCTCCAACCTGTCTCACTTGATTGGAGCCATGCATTGGTTCTTCATGAGGGCTAGGCCTTCCTCCCAAATGTCGTCCACAAAGCGCACGGCCATGATAGTCTTCCTCTTGGACCCTCGTCACTGATACGAGAAGCCTGCTTTCCTGGTTTCCTCAGGCACCAGCTGGAACAGCTCAGAGGCCCTCGAGAGCGAGTGGAATGATTCCACTCGTCCGTCCAGGTGCAGTGATTCATCAACTGCTGGGATGAAGTTCTCATCTTTGTCGGTGGCCATGCCCATACCAGTGTCCGTGAGCGTATCCGTGTCTGCTGGTGAGTCGGGCCTGATGTGGTGCAGGAGGCTGATATGGAGGCATCTGATGACTATTTCTCTTCAGAGGGAGACCGCTCTTCGGACCGGCCATGGACGAGGCATGAACCTGCTCGAAGCACCCGGCAGATGCCTGATTCGAAGTGAGCCATGCCACCAGCCTGCTATGCCGGTCCTTCGTCTTCTTCGAAAAGTCAAGACATATCTCGCACTCCACCTCTCTGTGGTTCAGGTGCAGGCAGTAAAGACATTATAGAGGTTTCTCCTCCACAAAGACGTTCCGTAACCCGCATTTGGTGCAGGGCCTGGGAAGCGTTCGTCCCTCCTTTTTCTCCTCTGTCATGTCAGACGGCGCAAAGAACTTTGACGAATCTTCGCCCTTGAGGGGCACAAAACTTCACCGACAATGGGTCCCCGTTGCCGGCCGATGAGGAAAGCGCACACAGGCTCTCCTGGAAACAAAAATAGAACTTTTTAATGAAAAAAAACATGGAAAAAAAATGTCAAAATAGCTCAGAGAGCAACTTGAGGACTCCATAAAGGTTAAAATGTTAGGAACATTGATGAGTACATGTTAAAAGGAGGCCAACCAAGAAAAGCTAGCCATATTTGGAACTGTATGCTCCCTATATTCTTCTGTGGTTCACCGTTTACTAAATAAAGTTTTTTTTTTGAAACTGAAGATGGCTGGCAGAGACGGGGCTTAGGGAGCGGACTGTCATTGGATGGGGGCAGGATGACCCAGAGGACAGGGATTGGTTTTGAGGAGAAATACAGTTTTAAATCCTCTTTTACCGAGGATTCCCAGCCTTAGGACAGGGAATATTCATGAGCATGTCAATCCATGCCAGAACCCATGCATGAGAAAGAACTGCTTGCAATGAAACTGGCATGTTCCGAATGGAGACACTACGTCTTAGGGGCAGAACAAGAGACCAACCCGAGAACCGAACACCGAATCCTGCTTATGCTACAGTCCTTTGAGTGCCGCAATAGCCGCCACGCCAGTTGGGCCTATTTTTTTCTACAGTTCCGCTTTGATTAACTTTCATCCCTGGTACAAAATATCTGAATGTGGACGCTCTTTCACGTTCTTTGACAACTCCAGCTCATTGGGAACTAAAAACAGAACGCACGTTTCCACAGACCACGTTCATCAGTCAGATAAATACCTGTCTGCAGAGACTGGAGAAGGTCACGGATACACAACTTATGTCTAAATATGCACTTCTTCACAGACAAGGCTTTTTGTTCAAGGGTGTTAGCCTTCTTCGACCTACTGTGAAAAAACAAGAGGGTGTTTCATTGCCTAAACCCTGGGGATCCCTTACTCAGGTGGCCAGGTCATGACCATCGCCTTTGGATCCAGACCCTGGCGGTGGACAAGTGAGGGAGGATCACCTGGGTGCGGGGTCCTCAGGGAGCGGGGGAGGGACGCCTGATGGCGAAACATGGTATCCCCCCCTCTCCAAATACCCCTGTCCCGTTCTATTTTATAGGATATTTCAACTTCCCAGATCCCCCCAACTTTCCTACACAAAGACTGAGCCGAGTAAGAGGAGGCCTGAGGCTGAAAGTAGTACCACCCATGCATTACATTGGACGTGTCCCACTATTAAGATCAGGCAGGGTCAGGCACTTGATCTTAATTATGAACACCTGGTACCTATTAGCTCTCCCCACATGGTTAAAAGGTGGAACACTGAGAGACACTGCGCAAGGCGGTGCACAAGAAGGAGCAGTTCTTCCAGGCCGACAGCAAACCAGGCGGAGCAGAGCATAAGACCGAGGTAGAGAAACCTTGACACCCCGGCGCGTGATCGTTATCTTCGAAGGGCTTTGAAGGTTGCGCAAGGAAGTTCAGCTAGTGAGAAGAGACAAACCTCTTGTGTTTCAAGGACACCAGCCACCCTACCGGGAGAACAGCACAGTTTGGGAGGTGCAGTGGCAGTTGTGGTATCAGCCTTGACTTCAGTATCAAAGCCGCGAAAGACAAAAATGAATGAACACAGCCAGCAAGTTGATGAAAGCAATAAAAGTCTGGTCTGTGTTAAATGAAACTTGACGGCAACAGTATCTGACGAATTAAAGTTGCACGTGTGCCGATAAGAGGCGAGAGAAAGCAAAGCATTGTGTAAATTAAAGATACAAAGTAAGAGTGGTCTGACCGGCGACAGAAGATTGCCCTATCGAAAGTCTCTGAAATGTCTGATGCCGTAGAAGCGGCGGTAAGAGAAAGAAACTGAGATACAAGATTTGAACTGTTAGGTTTTATCCCGGCAGAGGGAAACCTGGATGTGAAAGATATCTTTGAACTTTGAAATAAGTACTGTGCTTGAAACTACATTTACCAAGAGGCCTTGCTGTAGGAGAGAAAATGATGTTTTAAGGTCGAAGTGGTCATGCTGAGGTAAGAGCAAAAGGCTTGCAGTTTCGAAAGTCTTCGACAGTGGAAAGAAAAGTGAAAGGAGGCTGAGCCAGACAAAAGGAAGCCTATGAAAGTGTGAATGAAGCTGGGCAAGGGAGCCACCACAAATTGTTATTTAAATGTTTGAGCCCGGCAGAGGGAAACCTGTACGGAATGAAACACACTTTTGTTGAACTGTATTACAAGCTAAAAGGTGATCTGGGCTGGAGTGAGAAAAAGCAGAGAGGTCCAGCAGATAAACTAGTGACTTTTTGTGGCACGCCAAGTGGGTCCTGGTCCACGAAACAAACTACATGGTTGTGTCCGAAGCCAGAGTGTGTTGCATGGTCCAAATGTGCTACCTTACTCCGTGCTCCAAAATGCCTATACCTGCTGCAACTACATGTTTGGTGGCCAAGGATGCATCTGGACTGTGAAATCTGTGCTTAAATCAAGACGCCTAGAACCAAACCCATTGGCAAACTAAGACAACCCCTCTCTACCTGCCAGACCATGGCACACTATCGCCAGACTTTACTGTGGGTCTACCACCCTCTGAAGACTGTGCAGTCCTCATGGTCACCGTGGAGGCTTTCACTAAAATGGCACACTTTGCTCGTTGTTGTGCTTTGCCAACAGCTTTAGAAATTGCCTCTATATTCTTCTCTACTGTATTCAGACAGCACGCACTACCCACCAATATAATTTCTGACCACGATTCCCAGTACAGGTTAACATTCGAGACTGCCTTATGTTCCCACCTAGGCATATCAAGGAGCCTTTCATCCGGTAATCATCCCCAGTCTAATGGTCACACAGAAAGAACGCATCAGACTCTGGATGAATCTCTTTGCTGTTTTGTCACAGGGACACAAGACAATTGGGTTCCTCTTCTTCCGACTGCAGAGTTTTCTTACAACAATATGTATCATTCAGTCATTGGCACTTCAACTTTCTACTGGAATTACGTTTTATATCCTGCCTGGCTTACTTCAGTACCTTCAGCTAGCTCCAACATACATGCTGGGGAAGAAGTATTGCTCAACCTACATACCATCCAGGAGGAAACATTACAACACCTTCACAATGCCCGAAAATGCGGCAAAGTATTCGAGATAAACACAGAAACATTGATCCGATTTCAAAATGGGGACAGGGTTTGGTTGGCAGCGAAGTTTCTACCCTTGCATCTGAGAAGCAGGACATTTGCGCCTAAATATTTTGGGCACATTAAGGTAAAGAAAAGTCATCAATCCTGTGGCATTTCATCTACAGCTTCTCACCTCTTGGAACAGGATACATCCAGTATTCCACTCATCTCTTCTGAAGTCTTACAACACCTACACTGGAAGATACCAAACTATCAAATCACCACCTGTTTACGTAAACCAAGAGCCAGAATACGAAGTGGCCCATATCTGGGACTCCCCTAGTCTTGCAATACGTTGTAGATTGGACAAGGTATTGGCCTGCCGATCGTACCTGGGAACCAGCAAGGCAAGTCCACGCCCCCATTCTGGTGTGACAGTCCCATCGGCTACACCCTTAGAAGACTGGAGGTTCCGTACTTAGAAGGGGGTATACTGTTACATCTCACCATAGAGCCGGTTCATTTTGACTTTGTGGGAAGATGAACATCCATTACCGTAACTCTCGCTCACACGTTGCCATTGGCAAGCATTCAATGGCTGCCTACGCTAATCTAGGACGAATACCGGCCAAGCCCAAGATTGCTGCCACGTACAACGGACGTCACACGCGATCACGGGAGGCGCAATAGCAGTTCCAAACAAGTAAAGTTCACAATGCTGGTTCTGCACATTTCAATCTTGATACTTACGCTCGCTTACTCTTTTTCAAGTGCTACTGTTTCTCTGTTCCTTCCGGTCCACTATAGAAGCGCTCTTCTCTACAGTTCTCTCCGCTCTGACTTCTTCCACTCCTCCTGATAAGTGGTTCTTTCACGCTGCTACCTTATTGGAAAACCTTGCCTGTGCTCAATCCTTTCGGGACTGTTGTTGGGGGGATTGCTCACATCACCCTGCAAAGCTTACCTGGTATTTCTACTTCCAAATTTCTACCACGTTGGCCTCAAGTCTTGCCAGTCCGGCATTGCATCAAACCAACCCACGGAAAAAGGTTTTTTTCCTGCTTGGGTGTTTTTTCACCTTGGGGGGACTGGCCTCTCGGGTGGCCGGCCAACCCTGTTTCACCTTCGGAGTCCTGGCCACCAGAGAGGACTGTCCTTACTTGCACGACACCAAGAGCAAAACCTCCTGCAAACCATCGGTGAGCAGTAAGCCTAAAACAAAGATTGTGTTTGGTCTACTTGTAAACCCTTTCTGTGGTATAGGACCATAATCAAGGACAACTTCATAGGCAAATTCTTCAGGGATATCAAACTTGCATGTGCATTGTATACCCTAAAATGTAAACATATACTGCACGCTTCTTCCCACATTGATCACAAAAAGATATCCTGCAAGCCAAACCCTACTTTCTAACTTCCCATACTATATAATTGAGATCAAACCTGTTTGGGAAATTGAAACTGCTAGGTTACACACTCCTTCCACATAAAATCGATGCATGGCAATCTCACACACACTATTCAGATCAGTTTTTAGGAATCCAGCACGGCCGACAGCTTCAACACACAAGCCTAGATTTAAGAAGGCTGCAAAGCAATAGAACATGTGCACAACTTTGATACCAGGTATTTGGAACCATTCAACACTTGGAGCAGAAATAGATTTTCCACTAATTCGTTAGCCACCAAATGCATCTCACAAATTCATTACAATAAAATAAAAACTTCAAATGCCATTTGTGGTAATATAGATACTATAGAAGTGGAACAGTGCGTTATCAATATATATTGACGAACTTTGAAAGGTAAACTTACAGAATGAACTATGTCCAGCATGTCATAGGCCTTAGTTGTCTCCATGGGAACAATCGTGTCCAGGCCGGGAACAAGACGATCACTAGGCACAGAGCCGAAAGAAGGGAAAAAGACAAATCAGATGCCCTTCTCTGTGACCAAAGCATCCACAAACAATTTGAATCTAACAATTACCAGTATGCAATATGAATTGTTACAGGACATTTCTGAATTCACAGTGACCACAAAAATGCGATCAGTAGGAAAAGTTAAGGATGCAGATTATAAACCAGGCAAGAAATTGTACCATCACTAGCGAAAAAGGGCTCATGGCAGCAGTGTGTCATGCAAAGCCTAATTACTTGAAGTCAATCTCTAGGCCCTGGATCAGCTCTGGGGCAGATGTGCATGGGGCACCCAGGAGTTTGCCTGCCTGAGTAAGCCTGCTTTGATTCTACTTTCTACAAGAAGTGAACACAGAGGACCGTTCATTGAAATGTGTATAGTTAACACAGAAAGGTATCCATGTGGCCTAGTACGTTTGCGGTGCAATACAGATTTTTCATTACACCAGACAGTATGTCAAAACACTCCACATCAGAGCCCCAACATCTACACTGCAACTTGCTGAATGAAAGTTATGGCTAGCCAATGTAGGTGCTGGATTCTCTTTCAATGTATGTTTATTTTGAATTCATGAGTTTGAACTCAAGAGTGTAGTGAATTTGTAAAGCTAGCTCCGGTGCCAAGGAAGAGACGCTTTGCGAGAAGTTTGAAAATGTGACCATACGGTTTACAAAGGAGTTGTTCAATGGTCTTTGCATGGAAGGAAATAGAGCTGGGAGTTGATATAGCCCAGGCAGCCGTAGAGGAACGCTGCTAGCTGGACATTGCTGCCGGCAGCAATCTCAATGGCACCCGTAAGAACTTGAGCAAGGCCAAATGGAACAAAAGCTTCAGTGGCATCCATCAGACAGGCTGCTATGCACTCATCATGGAGAGTAGGAGTGGGAGAGTTAGCGGTCATAATTCCACACCGCTTACCTGCCCCTTCACGCGGCCTACAGCCCGGTGATCCCGCTGCACAGGGAGAACATGGAGGCTCTTCCCCAAAGCACCAGGGGTCCCGTTTTCTCTGTAGCGGTTACCATGGCGCCTGCTAAGATAGCCGTCAATATCTTGCTGTCCTAGTTCAACATCGACAGAGGCCTGTAGGAGCCACAACTATGCCCCGGCTTGTTAGGTTTGGGGAGCGGTATTTTAATCGCTTCTCTGAGTCACTCTGGCAGGCGTCCCGCCTCAAATGCTTCGTTTAGCATTTCTAACATTGGGGGGAGCACTTCTTCTTTGTATACTTTATAAAACTCACTTGGGAGTCCGTCAGCTCCCGGGGTCTTACTAGTTGGCAGTTGCCTCACCACCTCTGCTAACTCCTCCAAAGTAATCGGTACGTCTAACTCCTCTCTTTCTTCAGCGCTCATCTTTGGCAACCCTATATGCTCTAGTGTTTCTACTATCGTCTCATGGCTATTCCCTCCCTTATCTCCATATAGTAATCTATAATAATCTGCAAACTCTTGATCGACTCCCTCCTGGGTATACGCTACACTACCATCATCACTCGTTGTTCTGATCGTGGGTCTGGGGGTTTCGCTCTTGTATAACCATGCCCGAAGCCTTCCTGTCTTATCTCCTCCCGCATGCTGTCTCTCTACATATTTTTTGTAATTGAGGTTACATAGTCTATCCCAGTACTCTGCACACTTTTGCTGTAGTTTAAGAATTAGCTCCATGTCTCTCACTGTGTTACTTCCTCCTTCTAATGCCTTTTCCAATTCCTTTTCTGTTTCTTGTAGGTCAGCCAGAATCCCACCTTGTAGGCCTTTAGATTTAGCGATGGCTATACCTCTCACAACAACCTTGAAGGCCTCCCACAATGTACCCGATGAGTCCACACTACCAGTATTTGTCTCAAAATAGGCTATGATCTCCTCTCTCATATCTTCCCTAAAAAAGGGATCCTTGAGTGCTTCCGCCCGAAGGCGCCATGTCGGAATCCTTGCTCTCGGAGGGCAGTACTGCCATCCAAGGATCAGGGGCGAGTGGTCCGAAAGGACCCTCGCTTTATATTCCACCTGTGTACTCTCTGCGGCCACCTCCGATGTAACGAAGACATAGTCCAGCCAAGTATGCAACTGCTGGGGGGGCAGAATAATGCGAATACTGCCTTTCTTGGGGGCGTCTCATCCTCCACATATCTTCCAGTCCAAAGTCATGTAACACAGTTTGTAATGCTTTAGCAGCTGGGGCAGATCTATCGACCTTCCCATCTGACCTCTCCACCCCAGGGTTCAATACACAGTTAAAGTTCCCCCCCCCCAAATCACCGCACTTCCCATACACATGCTCAGGTTAGTACACAAAGTTCTGAAATATGCAGCCATATTATGATTGGGGGCATATGTATTTACAAAGTTTATGTCCCTGTTCTCTACTAGCCCTCTTAGTATGACCAACCTCCCATCCATCTCCACCCTTTCTTGCAACAGCTGAAACGGGACATGCAGTGCCACCCAGATGAGCACTCCCCTAGCATAAGCAGAATATGACAAGCCTGCCACAACCCCTTTCCATTTCTTAGCCACCAACTCCATCTTTTCTTTCGTCAGGTGAGTCTCCCGCAGCATTGCAATATCTATTTTTTGTCTTCGCAAGTACAACATGACTTTGCTCCTCTTTAAGTAACTATTGAGTCCCCTAACATTCCAAGTAATTATTGTAAGGTCCCCCATGGCCTATCAAAGTTCTCCCTCCCCTCCCATTGGTGCAGTCCAGCTTCAACTTCCATCTCAGTCTACATAGGCTCGTAACCCACTTCAAACTTCCCCCAACTACAAACAACCCAAACACCCCTATCCCCTTCCCCTCCTCCCTTCCCTTCTCCAACTTTACCCCCCCCAAACTGTTGCCCAACTCCATGCCTGGATCTCAGGCACCCCCGCATCTAGCTCTTTCTGGTGATAGCCTGTACTCGAAACACAGCAGGGTGAGGTAGCCCTAATGGCTATCCTACTACTTCTACTATTACTTAGGGGGTAAGGTGCCTGCGTTCTGACGCTCCTATTTGCTACAAATCAACCACATGCTGCTATCAATTTACTTATGTGTCCAATACACTATATTCCAGTCCGGCACATCCGCAAGCTCAGGGATATCATAATCTGTCTCCATCTCCGCCCATCCCCGCTCATCTATCAGCATCTTTAAAGTCTCTGCGGAGATACCCATCAGTGTGATATGCTAATATATATAGTGCATCTCAGTCACTTATCTTGCTCCTCCTGGGCTCGTTCCGTGTCTCGTTCTGGCAGCCCTGTAGATCCATCCAAGTGGTGGCTTCCTCCGGGGTATCATTCTACTCTTGTGTAGCACTTTCAGTCTTGCAGGGTACAAAAGCATATATTTGATGCCGGCCATGCGCAGTCTCTTCTTCACCGCCACGTAGCTATATCTCTGCCGCTGGACCAGGATTGTATAATCGGGATACGCTGTGATAGAAGTCGAAGCTCTCTCGATCGTTCCCCCTTTTCTGAAGTACTCCAGAATCTTTTCCCGATCTTTATAGTTCAGAATATTGGTAATTATTGCGCGGGGAGGGGCTCCAGGCTTCGGCTTTTTCATGAGGGCTCTGTGCGCTCGCTTCACTGTGAATCCTTGTGAGTTTATCGGCTCCTATTTCCTGGAGGATCATATTCTCCACATAATCCGCAGCGTCCTGGCCGTCCTCTCCTTCTGTCAAGCCAACCAAATGAATGTTATTTCGTCTTGCTCTCCCTTCGGCTTCATCCGCACGATTCTCCAGGTTAGCCACTTGCTGTTTTAATATGTGGACCTCTTTTGCGTGCTCAGTGCTGGTATCCTTGTTGGTTTTGACCGCACTCTCCAGGTTGCTTGTTCTATCTTCCAGTGCCCTGACATCTTGTTGCAGCAGGTTGACATCTATCCCCACTGCGTCTATTTTGGCTTCCAGGGAGGTCCGCAGGCCGGCCATTGCTATCCCCCATGAGTCCCTTAGTTCCGCTATGACGGTTAGTATCTGGTGGTTTTCGATCCCCCGAGGGCTTTCCGTGGGTGCCGTAGCGTCAGTGCGCGTCAATATCGTTGGAGACAGCTGTGTTTTAGCAAAAGTGTGCATCGTAGGTTGTTTGCTCTTGGCTTTCACCCCTCTCCCCGCCATCTTGTGATCCAGCTCAAGTGACCAAGGCTACCTTTTCTTGATGTGGCGATTCTATTGCTCTGTTCTGCCGTAATGTCAATGGGTCTCTCCAGACTAGGGCTGTGAGCTCAGGATGCCCAGCGTGGGCTGGAGTGCGCAGAGCTATGGCTTCAGGTGGATTGTGTCCTCCCACATTCTCCACTTATCTTATCGCCTCCCATGGCACGTCTTCCCAGAAATGGTGCAGTGGTGGAGCCCCCTAAGGCTTATCAATCGGCCCGAGTGAGAAGGCCCTATCTTCCCCCTGGCCTCTGGCACTATGTTCAGTCAATGCTATAATATAGTACTAGTTGTAAGAGGTGTTCTATTGGCACCTTCCCCGGCTAGCGGCCCCCACAGTCCATGCTCAGCCACAGGTTCCAGGTCTCATATGTAACCATGGGTGCAGGTAGGTCGGTGAGCCGCTCCCATGTTTCTGTGCAATAGCTGTTCTTACCTTCCTGAACTGTGTAGTATTATTGTGCTTCAACTCTTGTTCTGTGCAGGCGTGCAGCTCGTGATATTCGGGATTCCCATCAGATGGAACCCCCTTTGTGCTGCTCTTTCCAAACCGACATCGCCCAATTTGTTATCTTATTGTTCTGCTAGCTGCGCTCCGCCCTGTAACGCTCTGCAGGTGGATGTAGCCACGGACCCGGGTGCTCACATTGGGTCAATGAGTACTCCCAAGGAGCAGCTCCTGTACCCAAACGTTATTGGCTTTGAGCGCCTTCCGTCACAATCCAACCAATGGGATTCATTCTATGCCCAGGACAAGGGGCCCGTGTCTTTTCGAGTCCGCTTGCGCAATGGCAGCGCTTCGTTCCGTCCGCTACTAGTTCAGCCTCGCCTTCCACGCAGGGGGAAGTGCCCGACATGCCACGCCGATCGCCTACACTATTACGTAGCAATCACTCATCTGTGGCAGCAAGCCTCTATGCCCGCACTTATGTGTGCGTTCAGACGTTCATAATGCACTGGATGTGCCATTGCGGAACTATCCATCCCGCAAGCTGCTCACCTCCTGTGTCTTTCACGCTCCTCTCACGGGCCTTTCCACGTAGAGGCACCCGTCCACGGGCGGCAGGGAGCCGTAGATCCGCCCGTCCCACGCAGCCGGGTGGCCACACGGGCTCCAGTCGCTAGCACCCACCTCTCTTCTCACGCAGCCTCAGTGCTCGTGTCCCACGCTCGCCCGTTTCTCCAACCTCCTTGTGGAGGCTTCACGGCTGTGCTGATATTTCTCGCTCGCCGGAGGAGGCGTGTAAATCCGCTCGGCCTCCACGGGACAGTGTCCCTTCATCCCCAATGCGTGCGGGTTTGCAACATTGTTTGCACAGCCCCGGTCAGGCTTCCTTTGTTGTCCGCCATCTTGGCTTCTGTGCTGCGGAGCCGGCGAATATTTGCAAGTCAATTTCTCTTTTATTGGCGGCGCGATTCTTCCAGTTTCCTTAGTTATGTCAGAGGGCCCATTCACACAGCCGTGTCTCCGGTCTTGCAGCTACTTGCTTATTATTAGTGCATGTGCACACGGATCATCGGATCCACGGAGCAGCTCCTTCAGGCACGTCCTGTTACATGGCCAGTTGGCCACGCCCCCCCTGGATTTTCGTTGTTGCTTTTTGACCACTGCCTTGTGTAGTGGACTGCTTCTGCATTACCCATCTGCTCCTGTGGATTCGACTTGGCTCCGACTCCTGGATTGCTTTTTGGATTTACCTTTGCTGTTTTTTGGTGAACAGTGCAATTTTAAACTTTGGCCCTGCTTCCTGGATTGCCTTTGGATATTCATTTTGCTCTGGTGAACTGGATTTTGGACTTGCTTCTTCCTGTTACGGTCACCTGGTCTCTGCAGAGGCGTTGGGGCATGGTTGCAGCCCTTCCTGAACTTGAATCACCCCCTTCAGGCCTCTCCCTCAGTAGAAAAACTGAGCGGTGGCACGTGGTGATACTGCTCCTGTGTGGAGATAGGAGTGCGCCAATCTGTGATTTTTGTACCTCTCGAACCCTTGACCCCCAAAGTACGGTTTCTGTGAGCATACGCCGGCCCATAAAGCTCACCAGTGAATTATGGAAGAGAAGGTCTCCGTCCTGCTACTTCTGGCAGGGGCGCGTCGAATGGGATCTAGTTCCTTCACTGATCCCTGATATGGACTAATCCAGTCCAGCTGCGACTATGCTTCTCCTTATGATTGGTAAGTCTTTCTTGAGCTCGTGATGCGGTTTGTTCTGTTTAATGTCTTTATATTGTGGGATTTATTAACCCACTTATGCTCTGCCCTGCGGCAACACTGTCCTGGTGGTGCCAGAATCATCAAAATGGCTGCAAAACCCTGGTGCGTGCCAAAACCTATGAAAATGGCGCTCTACAAAGGACAAAAAGATGGCTGCCAAATCTACAATGCATGCTGTCAGGGGTGGAACGGAGATCTCACTCTGGAAACATGTCACTGGCTGCACGACAAGTAAAAAGGGAGCACAGAGGGAAAAGTAGTGCTTGCTGAAGAAATCCAAAATCTTGCATTTAAATCCTTTTTCTTGATTGCTGAAACTGCAGAATGCTGGTACAAAACAACCACAAAAATCCAATATTCTGGCTAGGTGTCACAATTCATTGAGATCAAGAAATCATTGTGAAATTGCAGTATCCTGAAAAGCTGAATTTGTCATAAAAACATCCACAGTAAATGTGCCTGCCTGTGGGATCTGTCAAAATCTGGGCGCAGTACTCTCAGCCGCTTGAAGGACTATTTTCAAAAGCCTGCATTCAAACTGTAACTTGTACCACTGAAATCTAATGTCCTAAATCTAAGTGACCGGTAATTGAGAGTAACCTAGGTTGTAACTATTTAAATCCCATGGTTTAGAATCTGAAATAAGTGTTGTAGCTGCTTGTTGTTGGAAATTACAAGTTTATTTTAAACCAAAAACAATTGCAACACAATGACATTTAAATTAAGCCTGACTAAGCCAAAGCAGTAGAACAACTTCCCCCACAGGGGCCAGGACCTCCCTCCTGCTCTCTCCACCAGGAACTCACACCCATGTGATGATTAAGGGGTGGGAGGAGAACTTGCGCTGCTGTGGCAAGGGGACAATGGACTCCCTCCAGCACTGGATTGTTAGAAATATTTTTGAATTACCTGAACGCTCTATATTATCCCTACTATCTCCTTCGGTACTAGTATTGTTAAATATCTTTGTGCTCATATATTTCAATTGAAGAAGGCAAGCTCCTCGGCAGGCACTACCCTGATCCAGTGGCGCCCTGATCTAGTGGCTGTGCTTCTGTGTGGTATTTGCTTCTTCATAGTCATCCCCTAGTGTAAAGAAATCCTGTTTGTCTTTTGAAAGCGCATCCCTGTTTTCCCATTCTTGCGGCTATTTCAGAAAAATTACCTATACTAAAACGTCCATAACTTCCTCAAGTTTTATGCTAGAAACAATATTTCAACTTCTGCTTGTAGCTAACATCCACAGCTTTCCATAGAACCATAAATTCCAAATCCATATAGTTCTCCCGCAAACGCGATTACCGCATGCAGAAAAGTTTGCCGCGAATATTTGTTTTGCCAAAATATTACACGCTAGGCGTTGACTTAGGTGAAGTGCCGGATTGAAATCACTTACAGATATTGGGGGCTCGTCACGAGATTTCTGAATTAGACATACCACTTGTGACAGTCTAATACAGCGTGCTAACTGACGGGGTACATAAACCCTATTGGGCTACCACACTGTGCTACACTGTAAAAGCACCCTTCAATAGAAACGCTCTAAGGAGTTGGCCTGTTTTGCAAAAATAAAATACCTCTTGTAAGTCAGAAAGGAAATTAATATTTCCGGAATGGCGATCCCAGTAGAAATGAATATGGCAAAATAACACCTACGGCACAAATTATTTGTCAGGGTGAATGGACAGAGCAAGATCAGAATGTTTGGCTGCAGGAAATCAAAGGACAGGCCACTGCCACAGGATTAGATATATGGCAGGATCAGGGTCCATTACACACGGCACTTAGTGAATTGTACATAGCCCCTAAGGTAAAAGAAGAGCAAAGTAAAATTGCCAAAATAGCGGCATATCTGTACCTCCACATTGGAGCAATACAGGACAAATATGCCGAAAACCTAGATCTGGCAAACAGGCAAGTACAATCATTAGAAAAAACCCAAACTGATTTGGACTCTGCAGAGCAAAGGCTACAAAAAGAGCCAAGAATCAGAGAATGAAATCAGACAGTACCTGATAAAAGTAAAAGGAGATCTGGATATCCTGCAGCAAGAGAAGGTAGAGCAGGAACCCAAAGTACTGGCGCTGCAGAGAAGAGTGCCAAGAAAGTTTGCGCAATCTACTACAGAGCCAACAAAAGCTGGAACAGCAATTAAATTTTAACAGAGCCTGCGCAGAGCAGGTAGTCACCCTGCAAAACCGCCTAGACCAAGTAAAAGAAGAACATAATAAATTAATTCTCAAAGACCTTGACACCCAGACAGAATTTGATGAAGAGCGCCAGAAAGCTGGTGCACTCAGAAAACAAAGGGACAGCCTGGCTGCACAGAGGGGTACTCTAATTCAGGAAAGGGACACCTTGGCCAGGAGGTCAGTTATTTAAAAATCAAGATGGAAGAAAATCACCTGGCCCTTCAGGGACTGTGAGCTCAAAAGGGACTACGAAAAACTGTTAGAGCACGCCACGAGGGTGGAAGAGGCTCTAGCAAAGAATGACCAGGCCAGTAAGGACAGGACTCAGGAGGTAACCCTCCTGCAGCAAAAATTGACCCAATACTCCAAAATTACACAGGAAGCACAGAGACACAATTATGCTTTCTGCGAGAAAAATGACAGGCTCCATAGACGGGTAGCTATGCAGGAACAACTAATAGAGACTAGTAAGGCCCTGATAGAAGAACAAAAGGGTCAGGTTCTTGCATATCAACAGGGGCTGAGAGAGATGAGGTCCGCTGGGAGAGGGAAACACCTGAGCATAACCTCAGGAACCCTGGCACCAGAGTCTCATCTCTTCAACTCCATGGACTCTGCCACCCCCATGTCCACTGGCTCACATGAGCCAAGGGCCACATGGATGGCAAACTTCAACATAAGGGGAAATATGGGGCTCATAGGTCAGCACCTCCCAGAAATGGATGGGCGGGCATCGGTGTATGGGCTCCCAAGTGCTAGGGCCATATTCTCTGATCAGGGAGACTCCAATGAGGGGAGAATCAGAGAGATGGATCCTCAGAAATATCACTTATCCAGAGATCAGATGGTAAAATATAGTGGGGAATTCCAGGAGGGTAGGCCCAGTAAGAGTATATTAAAAACCTCTTCCCAGCTAGGACAGTGGGGCGGAGGGGCACTCAGCCAATCCTGGGAGCAAGGAAGAGTCAGAAGACTCTTCTGAGCACCACAGGACCCAAGAAACTAGGCACCCACATTCTGCCAGCCATTCCCAAGCTGAATCCTGAATCAGAGGATGAGTGGACCAGGGTGACTGGAACTAAGAAAGCCAACAAAGTCAAAAGGGCCTTGCTCAAGGATCCCCTGAAACAAATAAAAGCCATTAGGAGCGTCATTACACCCTACCACAAGAAAGCAAAATATTTGGTTTGGGAGCACCTTCAGCTACTTAAACAGATGATGGACACTTTCCATCTGAAGGACAGCCAAAGCTGTATTCAGTATGTGAAGTGGACATTTTCTCCTGAGTACTCCAGCTTCTTTGTGGGGCTGGAGGATCAGAATCATTCCAGATGGTCCACCTATAGGGCGGCCATCCTGAAACATTTTTCCGTTCACAGGAATCCTCAAGAGGCTCGCAAGGCATCCTATAACTTACAATGTGGGGAAGACCCGGCTCCACAAGTATTTGTTCAGGAGTTGAAACGCGCCTTTGCGCAGACCACTAGAAGGGTGCTCACTGACAGCAAAGAATTTGTAAACACTTTCTTTCAGGCTCCCCTAAGTATATCATGACCCAGCTAGTGAGGGACTTTCACGAGAAAAGATCACTAGACTGGGTCATCGAACAAGCAACATGCATCTATGAGGTGCAGAAGCCGTTGGAAAACAAAAATAGTCCCAAAAGCCCTAAAACAACCAACACCCCTGCTGCTGCTAAAGTGGCGGAAGTGAAGGTTGCCCCCTTTTTAGATCTGGAGATGGGCGGGGGGCCTAAAAACCTTTCCGCACAGAATCCACACAACCCCAAACCCAGAAGGCCCTCGGGCCAATCACAAACAGGGAGCCAGGGGGGCAACCCCACAAATGGGACCCCTAACTCCCTTGACTACATCAGCCCATTTTACAAGGGGAATAGACCCATCCTGGGTTATGTATGGACTCCACCAGCCCAAGGGGCGGGTGGATCCAACCAGACAGCAGGAAACCCAGAAAACTACCCTCCTTACTTCCCCCAGGAGGGCAGTAATCCCCAAATACCGGACAAAATTTCTTTCCTACGTACCCGCAAGATTTCAACCCCCAAAACAACCCATCCTTCTTTCCCCACTTTCCTGAGCCCAGACAGCCCAATCCGGGAGAGGGGGAGGCCAAGGGTGGAGGGGTACCCAAACTTCCCTAACCCGGGGTATTTTGTGAGCAGGGATAGCTACCCTTCCCGGGATCAGCCCAGGGGAAACATGAGGACCCCGTACGAGCCAGAGCGGGTGTCCCAACTAGAGCGCCAGGTCCAGAACATGGCACAGGATCTGGGTCGCATGCTGAGGGCTCAACAGAACCCCCAGATGAGCATGGAGGCTCAGAATGCCTCAAACCCAGGATCTGGTGCTCCAGAGCAATGACGGGGGAAGAACCCCAACAACCCACCGGTTCCCAGGGAGGAGGCACAAGGGGAAGGGGGGTGTAAAGCCTTGGAGGAAGCTTCCTTCCCCAATTGTAGAAAGCCCCTGCAAACCCAGGAGCCGGAACCAAAATCTCCTGCCCCCGAAAGTCTGCAACCCAAGGAGCAGAGAGGGTTTAGTAGAAATGAAGAGCCCAAAAAGACCCATTTTGAGGAGGAGGTACAAATCTTCCAGTTTGAAGGAAAGGGGTCATCAGAGGATTATGGGAAAAGGATCTTCTCCTTCAGGGATGGGGGAACACCTCCCAAAGAAAAATGGGTCCTAAAGGATCCAAATCCAGACTGGGTAGGTGTGGGGAACGAGTTGAAACCGCCCATCAGTACCCAGAATGACCAGCACGAAAATCCCCTGGTTCAAAGCCATGCCTCCAAAAAGGTTGAGCAGCCCAGAATCAGAACCAGGGGAACCCAAAACTTCCCCTATATCTAGCTGTCACCTTTTTCTTCCAGATTCCCAAGACCCCAAACAGAATCCTGACGAAATCACCTTTCCATCTGTGTCCAAAGCAAAGAAACTAACCTACCAGTTGGCCAAAAATGTGCATAACCTCTGCATAACCTCTGCCCCCTTGAGGAAAAGGAGGGAAGATTCTATGCCCCAGTCCAAATACAGGGGCAAGGTACAATTTTGGCACTGGTGGACACTGGATCCCAAGCTACCCTTCTGTCAAAAAGGGCCTTTGATCAACTGAATTCGTGAAGGGGGGAGAAATACCAAATTCCTCTCACCCCTCTTCCTGGACAACTTCAGAACTTCGACGGGTAGGAAATTCCCCTCGAGGGGACTGCGGATTTGGATATTAAAATTGAGCGACACAAGGTGAAGCACCCGGTCATAGTTGTGACTCCAGAGGGCACACCTTGTTTACTAGGGAATGACATCCTGCGTAGGTTGTCTCCCCTCATAGATTGCGTAAACAAGGTCCTCTGGACCCAGACTAGCCGACCAATAAAATTGAAACAGTGTCAACCCTGTTAGTTTAAACGGCACATGCCACGTAGTTGAACAAAAATCTGACCAAATTTAATTTTACTTCCATAATAATCAAATCCCAGATGTGACAGTAATTGCAGTAGGACAAGAGACTGGTGATGGGGGGTCCTCTCTATTTCTGAAAATCAACCTTCCTTCCAGTCGAAGGTGGCATTCCACACTGGAAGGAAACACTTTGAAATTCTTTACAAATTCACAACCAGAAAATCCCACTCCTATAGCCCAGAAAGATGAGAAATCAGCTAAAAGCTTGGGTGATATTCAGAAAATTGGAGAGCAGTTGTTCATCCCTATTCAGTTAAATTAAGGGAATGACTCTGTCCTTGCCCGAATGTGTGTGAGCAACAGTAAGAGCTTCATCAGCGTGGCCATGTTCCCCAAACTCCCAAAAGATCCAGCCATTCCTACATTTAAACTGGTAGACAAATGGGAAATGGATCTGGAAACACCCAATTCCAAACATCTCCTGCCTAGCAGGTGTATGCTCAAAATGTCCATAGGCAACAAGAGCATAGTCCATAATTGTTGGGTCGTGCGAGCTGTCCCTACCGCATTTTACTTAGACTGTGACCTTCTCAATCGCTTTGCTATTAGTTTGGACCTAATCAACTTCAATGCCTGGTCCCGATTATCGGGTAATCCCATGGACTTTGATGACCCAGAGAAAGCATTTAGGTCAGCTCAACTGCTGCCTTATGCAGATGAAATTCAGATTGGAGAGGAAGTCCCCATCCCAGAACGGACCAGACAATTCTCACTGGAAGTAAAAATTAAAAGAGGACAAACTGAAAAACCCCGACGCCTATATTTATCTTAATGCTCATTTCCAAAAACAAGGTTTGGGGGTAAACCCAACACCACTAGTCAACATAGAACACGACACCATTCAAATAGAGGTGGATAACAGCGACCTAAAGAGTATCACTCTGGCCGCAGGCACCATTATTGGAATGGCGGTTGATGACCGACATTTTTCCATAGATTTAGGTAATGAACTGTTAGGACCAATCCCCAAGGACTGTTTTGACAATAATAGCGACAATGACGCAACACCAGACAGGATCTTCACCCGGCCTGAGGGGAATTTCCTGGTGTACTCTTCCTGCCCTTATGGTAAGGAAGATGTGAGCTGTGACTTCATGAGGGATGAGGTGATCTTCCAAGTCCACAAGGACTGCCTTCCCCACCTGAAGCCACCAGTCCAAATCAGCACTTTGACCAGGGACTTCTCCACCCAGCTGGAGGAGGCCGCTGAGATAGCCGAATCGGAAGCCTTTCCAGGCTTCAGGCAGATGGTTGAAGAGAGAGTCAACCTAGCTGATGCCTGTGACACTCTAGCAAAAGCAAAAGTTGAAACAAGGTTTCTTAGATTTTCAAGATCTCTTTGCGGTGGACTCATAGGACTGTGGTTGCACCGACATCCACACAACAACAACTCCCACGGACCCTGGCATGACTCCAGTGTTTGTGAAGCAGTATCGCTTCCCGCTCACATCAATGGAGTCCCTTACTGAAATAATTAAGAACCTTGAGTCCCGTGGGATAATTAGTCCAGTCCACAGCACCTTTAATAATCCGGTGCTGGGGATTTTGAAACAAAACGTCCAGTGGAGACTCTGTGCTGACCTAAGGGAGCTCAACAAACTGTTCCATACTTCCCGATGGCCTCTTCCCTACATTGACCAAGGGCTAGCCCAGATCCAGGGGTCAAAGGTATTCACTGCCATTGACCTGACCAATGGGTACTGGACTGTACCTGTCAGTAGGGAGGACCAATACAAGCTGGCCTTTACCTTCGGTGGGCAGCAGTACACATGGACCCGGACTCCCTTCGGATACATCAATTCCGGCATTGAATTTAATATCTTTCTACACAAGGCCATGCCCGACCTGGGTGAGAGGGGTAACCTGGCCTATGTAGATGATGTTCTAGTCAAAAGATAAACTGTGGAGGAACACATAGCGGAGATCCGTTATGTCCTGACACAGTTGAGGGCTGCCGGAGCAAAACTCTCCTTTCAAAACGCACACTGGTGCAGAACCCGTGTCAATTTCTTGGGGCATGAGATAACTCCTCAGGGTCTCAGTCCCCAAGAAAAGAAAGTGGAAGCCCTCCAGAAAATAAAAGACCCCACAACTCTGCAGGAACTAAGGAGCCTCCTTGGACTAACTAATTACAGTAGAAAGTTCATTGAGGACTACGCAGAGATCACAAGACCCCTGATGCATCTTTTGAAGGGGGGGGCAAGTGGGAGTGGGGTCCATAACAAGCCGAGGCAGTAAGATAACTCAAAAGAAGCCTCTCACAAGCGCCTTGCCTAGCTTACCCTGTCAAAAACAGGGAATTCTTCTTGGAGACAGGGTTCTCAAATACATGCTTGATTGCAGTATTATATCAAAAGCATGACAAGGTCAATAAAGTAATCTCCTATGCGAGTAAAACTTTATCCTCTGTGGATGAAAAATTCATCGATTGTGAGAAGGCACTCCTGGCAACGGTGTGGGCATTGAAGAATTACCGCCCATTTATCCAGGGGGAACACATCATATTAGAGACTCCACACCAGCCTCTGCAATATCTCCAAAGTGACAGAATCCGGCCTGGAAATGTAAGTAATTCCCAAATTACTTCCTGGATTCTGTCAATGCAAGGCTTTCCTGTAGAGGTCAGATATGGTCAAAACAAGAAGAGTTCCCTCGCGCAAGTTCTGGCTGACTTGAGACAATTTGCTCTGGCACAATCATGCGAGGACGAAAGTCTAAAAATCAAGGACAACATGGAGGCCTACCTTAATTCCCCACACAAAGTCTATGAAGAAGACCAGTATGAGGCAACGCCCACTGTCTATGTGGGTGGGTGCTCCAACCATGTTGACAACAGGGAAAAGGAACTTGTGGCCGGCGTAGGGAATGCATGGGTGAATGATGCCCCAGAACCCTGCGCTGGGTACAAAATCGGTCCCCGAAGTAGTCAAGTGGCAGAGTTGATGGCTCTGCATCAAGCCATCCTCACTGCTGACCAACACCAACTCCACGAACTGGTCATAATCACAGATTCGGATTATGTACGGAACGGGTTCGTGGAGCACCTGGTTAACTGGTAAACCAGAGGCATGCAATGTGCTAAAAACAAACCATTGAAACATGGGAAATTAATTCAAAATATTGATGACCTGGTCACCTCGAAAGGGATGACCATCTACTGGAAAAAGATTAAGAGTCATTCTAAGGTAGAGGGACCAGACAAAACTGGAAATGACCCATCTGATAAGCTGGCCAAAACCGGAGCCATCCAAGGGGATCTACTTGAGATCGAGATCTTGTTGAGGGAAATCCTGGTCACTGCTATCACTAGGTCCCAGACAAATGCTCACAATTAACTCTTAACTGCACAATGGAGTAAGGAGACCCCCAGATGCTGATTTGATTACGGCTCAAAAAGGGGATCCAATAACTGGTACGTTTTATCAACACACTGAGGACCCCGAGAACTTTCCCCTGACGGATGCCGATTACGTAAGGAAAGAGGACCTCAGAGTGTTGATGAAATGTCCAAAAATGTTCCGAATCCAAGACGGTTTGTTGGTGAGGAGATCCATAGCTGGTCATGACCAGTGGGTGGTCCCTACCTCATTCCGAAGCCTGATGCTAAGTCACGCCCATGATGCAGCCACGGCCGGTCATCGGGGGTTTCATATAACACTAGAAATCTTGTGAGAGGTTGCATACTGGCCACACATGGGGCAGGACCTCGACCAATACTTGAAGGGGTGTCTTGTGTGTGCACAAATTCAGCCAACATCACTCCCACACCGTGCTCCCCTCCAAAAGAGGGGGATGACACTGCCTTGGTCAGATTTACAAGTCAATTTTTTCGGGCCCATGGTTCACTCCTCTAGGGGGAACAAGTACATGTTGACCGTAACCTGCTTGTTCACTAAAGGGTGGAATGTCTCCCTGCCCCAAATTGCAAGGCAGAAACAGCAGCTGCCCTGATGATCTACCACATCTTCTCGCGTTTTGGACTACCCCAAAGGATTGAGTCAGACAGAGGTAGTCACTTGACTAGCAAAGTGCTGACAAAGATGTCGGAGATACTTGGGGTCAAAAGGAAACTACACATTGCCCTCCGGCTAGCCTCTAGTGGTGGAATAGAGAGATACAAGACAATTGTGAGCATATTAAAAAGGTTTGTGGCAGATTCTGTGCCAAGTTGGGACATTCGATTGCCTCTTGTCCTGATGGCCATCAGATCTACCCCTTCTTCTGCAACAAAAATGTTGCCGTTTGAGCTCATGACTGGACGAAGGATGGTGCTTCCCCAGCATCTGCTCTACAGAACCCAAGAGCAGACCTTGATAAATGCCTCCACAACTCAAGAGTATGTTGAGAATCTGAGAAAACACCTTCAACATGCTTTTGCCTATGCTCAGCAGAATCTAGAAAGATCTGCAGAGAGTATGAAGACCCACTATGACCTTAAAACAACTAGAAAAGAATACCAAGTAGGAGACCGGGTCTAGTTGTACAATTTCCAAAGGAACCAGGCCAAACAGCGCAAATTTCCTCCGAGCTGGCGGGGTCCTTTTGAAATTGTACACAGAATCTAACCAGTCGCCTACAAAATCCTTATCGCCAAAGGCAGTTTGGCAGGAGAAGATAAGTGGGTCCACATCAACCAGCTGAAGGGTTGCCATGCTAGGCATACTCTGCGGCAACTAGAGGAGTCATCTGGAAACCCAGAGGGGGACATTCCGGATCCCTAGAAAATTCCAACTGTAAAACCATTCCACCTGTTGAAAATCAGTAATAATTACAAGCGGGAAAGATTGTCAATTGTATGTCAAATGTATGCATCTGCCCCACTACATGAATAGTGGTGGGGAAATGTCCGTAACCTTGAGTTGTTCTGTCATCATAGTACTGAAACCATGGATTCTAAGCACCAAGGAGGACCACTCGGGGACCAGGAGGAAAGACCCAAGGGGCCCAGAGTATCGCTCCATACTCCCATCTGGAACCGGCGAGGAAAACCTGTCGATCCAGCAACGATGGGAGAAGCAGACGAATTTTCCCACTTGGATCAAAAAGAGAAAAACTGATCCCAATATCCCGTCTTCCCCTTGACGGGAAGTCAAATTCAAGTCGTGAGGGGGGCTTTGTGGGATGTATTAACCCACTTATGCTCTGCCCTGCAGCATCACTGTGTCCTGGTGGTGCCAGAATCATCAAAATATCCGCAAAACAATAGTGCGCGCCAAAACCTATGAAAATGTCGCTCTACAAAGCACAAAAAGATGGCTGCCAAATCTACAATGCATGTTGTCAGGGGTGGAACTGAGATCTCACTCCGGAAACATGTCACTGGCTGCACAACAAGTAAAAATGGAGCACAGAGGGGGAAAAGCAGTGCTTACTGAAGAAATCCAAAATCTTGCATTTAAATCCTTTTTCTTGATTGCTGAAACTGCAGAATGCCGGTACAAAACAACCACAAACATCCAATATTCTGGCTGGACGTCACAATTCAGTTAAAGAAATCATTGTGAAATTGCAGTATCCTGAAAAGCTAAATTCGTCATAAAAACATCCACAGCCAATGTGCCTGCCTGTGGGATCTGTCAAAATCTGGGCGCAGTACTCTCAGCCGCCTGAATGACTGTTTTCAAAAGCCTGCATTCAAACTGTAACTTGTACCACTGAAATCGAAGTGACGTGTTATTGAGAGTAACCTAGGTTGTAACTATTTAAATCCCATGGTTTAGGATCTGAAATAAGTGTTGTAGCTGCTTGTTTGGAAATTACAAGTTTATTTTAAGCCAAGACAAATTGCAACAAAATGACATTTAAATGAAGCCTGACTCCAAGCCAAACCAGTAGAACAACTTCTCCCACAGGGGCCAGGACCTACCTTCTGCTCTCTCCACCAGGAACTCACACCCATGTGATGATTAAGGGGTGGGAGGAGAACTTGGGCTGCTGTGGGAAGGGGACAATTGACTCCCTCCAACTCAAAGAGATGCTAATTAGGAAGGATTGTAAATGGCCTCTGCCTGAAGGAACGGGAGGAGATTGCTCCTGAGCTGCAAGAAGAGGAAGGAGGCGGGGACAGACAACCATTTGTTGATTCACAAGAACAAAAAGCACATTTTTAAAAAGACTGATAATTTACTGTGTAAAAGTGTGAAAAATATGTAAACCCCAGAATTTGGAATCTAATTTGTGGCTGCCCATTTTAACAGGCACCAGAACTCTGTGCTCCAAAATTGGACCATGTGTTCCGGATAAAAAGGGCGGAATTCTGTCAAAAGCAGATCCAAGATCCTACAGTGACGGGGCTTGGAAGAGTATCTGCTACACAAACTATGTGATCTATGCATGTTATTGTTAGAAAGGTTGCACATTTGTAAATATGTATTGTACTAAAAGTAGATTTTTTGTTCAAGGGGCCAAGGGGAGGATTCTCTCACTCATAAACCTTCATCATCATGGTGACACCCTGTTTTCTTCTCCAATCAAGGGAGAGAAGAGATTCTAGCCAATAGCCTTCTAAAGGGGGCGTGCTTAGGATAAGCCAGCACACACGCCCCTTTAAGATACGCTTAAATAGAGACAGCTGAGGACTTAGAAAGACACACAGATTCACCCACTATCCTGATCCTGGCGAAGCACCCTGCGAGAGGACCATCCATCTTCCTTGCTCCAGACTCCAGAAACTTGGCAAGCAGAAAGTCCCACTCTATTAGTTGAACCATTTTCAACTAGGCCTTGAATTTCCAGAAAGAATCCCACAAAACCTAAGGGAAACCAAAAAAAACAGCCGGGCTGTGCTGTAAATGCTTGCCCGCTAAATAATTATCTCCAGAACCAAGAAGGGCAGATTAAACCCAATCCTTTGCCATGCTGTGTCAATCCTGTCTAGTCCTGTCGTGCGGTGACCAGAGCGCCTTGCTGATTGCAGACCCAGTCCAGTCTGGTGTGCCCAGCAGTCTGTCCCAGAACCAGAATTCCTGACCAGAGACCATGCCCAGAATCCCTGACTGGTCAGTTTGAAACCAATATAGTGATTATCTATAGATAGGACTGTGTCACTAGCATATGTACTGTCCATAGTAATCCCCGTTTTAAACCCATCCTCTCTTATATTCAGAACTGCATTGTTAGAAATATTTTTAAATTACCTGAACTCTCTATATTATCCCTACTGTCTCCTTCGGCAAGCTCCTCGGCAGGCACTACCCTGATCCAGTGGCACCCTGATCTAGTGGCTGTGCTTCCGTGGGGTATTTTCTTCTTCATAGTTATCCCCTAGCGTAAAGAAATCCGGTATTTCTTTTGAAAGCGCATCCCTATTTTCCCATTCTTGCACCTATCTCAGAAAAACAACCTCCACTAAAACGCCCATAACTTCCTCAAATTGTATGCTAGAAACAATATTTAAACTTCTGCTTGTAGCTAACATCCACAGATCTAAATCCATGTAGTTCTCCAGCGATCGCGATTACCGCGTGCGGAAAAGTTTGCCACAAATTTTCATTTTGGCAAAATATTACATGTTAGGCGTTGACTTAGGTGAAGTGCAGGATTGAAATCACTTACAATATGTTGCTCATATTTATGCCTGCAATAATGTCCCTCTTCTGTTTTCTTCCCTTAGATAGAAATGCGGCCTCAATGCAGCTGTGAGACGCGGCCGGATGGAAGATGGATGCTACCGCAATGTTTGACAGCAGGCAAGTGATGGTTTAAGGAAAAGCGTGAAGTATGGCAAAGCGCAACCTTAAACTGACTGTTTTTCCGATGTCTAACCTTGTCTTCCGTTTTTCCTTGCAGGCGCTGCTGTCGACGATGGAGTGTCGTGCTGTGGTGCCAAGATGAAGATTTCGGCGTTCCGGAAAGTGTAAAGATTAATACTTGATTCGCCGAAGAGATGTACAGGTAAGAACAGCTTCCCCCAATTAGTAAGTATGCTGAAGCAGGATGTCCAGGAAGCAGGATCTTTAAAGGTAAGTCTGACCTCAGGCGACGGTGAGCGTTACGCTGCTTGCAAGTGCAGAATAACGCGAAGCATCTGTCTTGAGGATTTGGGCATTTTATATAGCGGAGATCGTGGGCACACCCATGTGGGTCGGTTTACAAGCCACTCCCCGCCACTCATAGAGAGTGAGCATGTGCAAAGGCAATCCCTTAGCAGGCACATAGATGGAATGTTCAAGGTTAATGCATCTGAAGTGCTAAGTCCATAATAAAAGCTTTTTGGTGTTAAATGGATATTCTCGTTTACTTTTGTTCATGAGACTGGTGCCAAAGGTGCCAGGACAGTGTCCACCAAGGGGTCCTGTGCATGCGACCCCTGCATGCCTGTGCCCCCGACTTCATGACCATGACACTTCCCCTTGGATTTTTCTGGAACTTGTTGAACTTGGGTGGGCTGGACCTTTGGTTTTTCACAGATTGTGTGCCTTCAGGCTCACAGCAGGAACCTTGTGGATTAAATCACTGCTCTCCTGGTTGGTGCGTTTCCACCCTTTAAAAGGGTCATGCTATCTTCGCATCATCAGAACATGGGTTTCCCTGGTGTCAGGTAAGAATAGGTTATAGGTATACTAAGGGGAGTATCCCTGACAATACTGTTATTGTTAACCTCAGTTTCCCTTTCAGCTACCGAGGACCCGGCGCAGTGCATCCAGTCGCACCTGTGGTCTCCATAACGGGCTAGGGAGTTTATTTTTACTCTCTCTGGCTGGTGCTTGGGAACAGAGGTATAAGTTCACCTGGGAAGATCATTAGTACTTTTGCCGAGCTTCCAATGGAAATATTCGATTTAGAGAGAAAATAAGAAATCTAAGCTTGTTGTAAAGAGAATGCAACCTCGTCACAAACTTCAACAAACATGGTGGCACCTTTTTGTACATTCTTGACAAGGCAGATTATTAGTCAAAACCTGAGCCAAGCGCAGCAAGGCCCCCCCAATAATGGAAGACATGCGCGATACAAGAACATTTACATTACATATTACCTATACAAAAACAACACTTTGGACTTTGTTAATACTTGTTTTTAAGGACCTACGTGCAAGGAACAGGTGAAAGGGCACACATCTGTCTTATTTTAACTAAAACAGGAATGTCCATTTGAGGCATTCAATCTCAGAAGACTGCTTAAAATTAACATTGGCAGACCATTTGCAACACAAACTTTGATATTGCTAAATGATAGAAGCAGCTACAAATCAAGCAATAGACACCTCCCAAGCACCACTATTTGGACCTACCCATAACATGACAAGCAGCTGGAAAAGGGTGCACATACACAATCATTTATCAGTGCCTCACATACTCCTGTGTGTGTGCACGTGCATGCCGATACACAGTTCAGGGTTGACTAAAGGAGCACTTACAATAACACATGAAGTCCTCCCACTCAATTATTCACACATGGGTTCAGTGGGAATCACAACTATAAAGCAACAAAGAAAACCCATGTAGCATGTGCTTGCCAAGGCAACAAAGTGTCAATAAGGAATATAAAGGGCTAGAAATATCAATACAGAAAAGAACACAATTATTAAAATTCAAGGATAAATGCAAAATCCATTTTCATACCACCCACCTAAAAGAACCATGGTGTAAAACCTCCAACCACATTCTTACTGCAGTCAGACAACACACACTATAAATACCTAATTATGTAAATTACATATATTCAATTAGAACAGATAACCGGCAATAAATATCCATATGCGCCATCCTAATCCGTACTGTGCACCACTACCATGTATTTTATGGCAGTACAAGTATGACATGCCTAAATACACACTAATATAAAAGAAAAGAAAACAATGTGTATGTAATAATCGCTGACAAACACAACACAATCCTAAAATGCCAACTTGAGTTTCGGCCTGCGGTATGGATCATTTTCAAATAGCCCGTCCTTCTTCAGGGCGAGAAAACATGTTTGGTGGGATGAAATAAATCATTTTCATTGTTGTGCTCTATGGGAAATGGACAAACATCAATTCTTTTAATATAGGAATCAAAGTAATAAATAGATTTCAAAAAAGGTTTTTATTATTTTCAATGGGGTCCTTGCCCAATCAAACAATTATTTGGACAAACGGTCAACAAACCAAAAGCGGTGCCTGCCCCACACTAACTACACTCCCAAACCGTGGGCAAGCAAAAGTCAAATCACTCCCCTAGAAAGATCAGTTTAGAAAATATGCCATTCATCCTACATAGTTCCCCTCAAACCAATGGGGATCCCATGAAAGTCCACCATTTCCTCACCCAAAATGCATCACCATGCACCGAAACAGAGCACTGCTCTAAAAGTGAGCCCTTCACCAATACTGGACCATGTAAAGTTGTTACCTCAGAGTCCAATCACTTACAGTCTTGGTTTACTAGTCAAATTAACGCCCAAGCTTTGAGCATGATGTACCTCTGTCCAGTCTCCTGTGAAATCAGCATGCACAAGCGAAAATATGAGAGACTGCCCGAATCCATGAACCACACAACAAAAACTACACTTTCTTTGAGTGCCTGTCAAAAATGACTAGCCAATGGTCAAGAACCAGACCCCCCCTACACTCACTTCATAGTTGAAAATGCTGAGGAACAACCAACAGCCCACTCACTTGAATTTAGTTCTTGGCTGGATTCAAAATGCTGCTGCTGACGCATTTACTGTTTCACGCAGATCAAAGTAGTCTGGGAACCCGAATGGCAAATTAATATCACATTCCCTTAGATGCAGGCGGATATTCTGTATCTACTGGTTGCTTCTTGTACAGTACACCGCGCAAACTCACCTACTCTCTAAATTGCACCGTTACAACTACCGGCTCTAGTTACAGACCGCGTTGTGAACTCGTGCAGAGGAAGTGGAAACAAACATATTCGGTCTTGCATGCGCCATACCAAAGGTACAGCCCTTTTTAAGCTGTTTTAGCAAACTCCAATGCCTTAGTCACTGCACGGAGATAATTCATGTGACGGAACACAGGGCAACATGGTTACCTGGAATGAACTAGGTCTCAAAATCAACTTGTTCATGGTCAGTCTTAAACATCAATGTAACAAACACAAGGCAATATAGATTAACTGGAACACCATGAGGCTCAAAGTCAACTTGCTTATGAGCAGTCTTAGTATCACTTAACTGGTACCATGGGGGTCGAAGGCCCATAATTCCATAGCCATAGTTACCATACTATATTTCGTAGGAGAATATCTGACAATAGGGCAACCACCCCGGATTAATCTGGGAGAAGTAGACCCTTACCCGATAAAGAAGGGTAAAGTTAGGAATTTATCCAAGTAGAGTTACCTGGACCCATGAGTATCAAGTCTGTGGATCCAGATTTGTTCTAGTGTATATAAACAAGGTAGTATAGAAAAGCCCAAAAGGTCAACCTGAAGATGATCAATGATGAGTCATTTAATATCATTGAGCCATATTTACACTCTAAAAATAAATTTTGCACCAAAGGAGCAGCAACTGAGCCAGTACTGATTCTGCGTCAATGATCTCCAATGTGTACTGTAATCTTCAGAGTGGTCATCCCAACACACAATAACTGACATCTGCACCTCAGGACCTTGGAATTGGATAAAAGACGCTTTGAAAATGAAATCTACAACATAACAGTCAGGAGCCAAAAAGATTACAAACGAAATCGGCATCTGCACCCAGAGAAATTGTCCGTTAAGAAATCTACTTACAATGGGATCGTGGAATACACGTGGCCACGAGCACCTGTCTAGACCAGAGGCCACAGACTTGGAGACTTTGGACATTATTTGCCTCCAAGAAACTTGGCTGCAGGAAAAACCAGCTCTCGATGGATACCAAATCCAGATATCGCCCGCAGTAAAAGGCCTTCTAGGGAGACCTTCGTCTGGCATTCTAACAGCAACGGGATCTAGCTCAGGAATTGCCTTGGAAAAAAAGGTGATTGAATCTTACGGCATGCTGGTATATCTAGCATCATGGACTAACTCAACTATAAGAACACCAACACAATGTCCCGAGAACCTGGGTATTTTGAATCTCTATTGGAACCCACAGAGGGTCACAATTGCCAATTTCTGTACGGCAGTATCTGATGCACTAGACAAACTTCAAATCGAATTAGAAAGCACAAAAATCATCATTAAATGCAACCTGTGACACAATCTATACCGTTAACGCCCAAAAAAGGCCAGCTCTACGAGGACGGATAGGGGCAGGCATGGATGACCCTCATGAAGGACAGAAACTTCCACAATATTGCATTATTGCATCTACATGTGGAAAATATCCCTCCCTTCCGACATGGGAGCGTGAGAATTCGGCGGCAACATTAGACTATATCTCCGTTTCAATGGACTTAGTCCAACATGTCGAATCATTCGAGGTTTACCGCACTACTCAAAGTGATCACAACTTACTCCACATGACTTTAACCTCGGCCTGCCAGCAAAAAAATAGCTACAATTTAAATTTGGAACAACACGCTCAACAGACGCGTCTGCGGCTTACAACAGCAGACGTAATATCTATAACCCACAAAGTTAACTCTGCTATGGCAAATAACCACTCAGCACCAATATCAGCGAGTTTGATCTACCCCTGCGGTTACTGTTCAAACTTGATGCTACCACAGGCCGGGGGCCAAAGAAAAACAGAAACCATGAATATGACAAAACTGTAGTAGTCAAAAGAAGGGAATTAAGAAAACTAAAAAGACATATACATGCCCACGACTCAGAGGAAGGAAGAAAGAAGCTGACAGAGGCCGTAAGAATCTACAAAGAATGGTTACGAGGGTATAGAGCAGTCCTCTATCAAAATGACGCTGAGAAAATGGCAACAATTCTAGACAGCAAAAAGAGCAGACACTTTTGGCAATTGATAAAAAGCAAAGACTCTTCGACCTCTAACCAGTTAGTCAATGCGGTTTCAGAGAAAGATTGGATAGACCATTTCCTCCGCCTCTTCGCCTTCCCAGAGACAAATGCAATGATGCCAATTTTCTCAGACGAAAACACTTGGGTGGATTTTACAGATATCGATGACATCAAAAACCTAATCTCAAAACTAAAAAGATCAAAAGCTCCAGGACCAGACGGCCTTACAAATATAGATCTCAAAAAGAACCCGGAGAAGTGTGCAATTTTTATAAGTAGAGACTACCAGCAATGTAAAACAGCGAAACAGATCCCGAAATCATGGACTGAAGCGGTAGTGGTGCCAATTTTCAAAAAAGGAAAGCGTGACAATCCCGCAAACTACAGACCAATAGCTTTGATGGACATAATTGGCAAAATCTACGCGTCACTACTGCTCCAGAAATTCCAAAGGTGGGCCAAAACATCACCATGTCAAGACTCATACCAAACTGTTTTTTTGAAAGACGCAAGTACTAGCATTAACATCCTGCTTCTTAATATCATAAAAAGTAATATCAAGACGGGTGCGCCACAAGTATTCCTAGCCTTCATTGATATGTCACAGGCGTTCGACAAAGTCGACCGACAAAAACTCGGGACCAAACTCTCCGACTGGAATTGCCCAGCCGAAATTTTAGAGCCAATAATAGCTCTGCACACCAATACCTCAATATGTGTACGGCTGAATCAGCAGGGGCACCTCTGAGGAAATCAAATCATAGAGAGGAGTGAAGCAGGGGTGCCCCTTGGCACCTGCCCTTTTCATCGCCTACATTGGGGACTTTCAATACTCCGAAGAGTCTGTCAGATTTTTTCCACCCAAGATTGGTGACCAGCAAACATCTCGCATTTTATATGCAGACGATTTAATCCTTCTGGATCAGACCCAAATTGGGCTACAACGTCAAATCTCAAACCTAGCCGAATTTACCAAAGCCAATAACTTGGAAATCAATACAGAAAAAAACTAAAGTTCTGATCCTGGAAAAAATGCGAAACGTCAACAAGAACAAAAGTCATTGGTCACTTAACAGCAGAAAAATTGAAATTGTCCCGCAATTCAAATATCTTGGCATAATGATTGACTCTTCAAATAGTGAAAAAGCAATGATACAGGCATTATGGAGTAAGAAAGAAAACTTGACCAGCCAACTGAAGATGGTCGATAAAAGATTTGGGAAATTTTCACTAATACCAGCAATACATTTCTATCAATTGAAATTGGTTCCAACACTGACTTATGGCATGGATGCATCACTTAATATTCCATCATCGATATGGCCAAAGATTGAAGGTCATGTGTGGAAATCCGTCTTGGGACTTCCGAACATCAACTCCAGCTATTAGACGAGAATTGGGCTTACTGTGGCTAGCAGCCACAGTTGAACAAAAACAAATGCAGCTCCTACGGAAGATTCAGATGCCTGAGAATCTGCAGATCTATAAAATCATCAACAAAGAACTACATATTGGCCGATGTAAAGTCTTAAACACATGGAAATATAAGTTGGACTGTAGACTGAATGACTTGGCATGCTCCCATGAAGATTTGATCAACAACCCAGAAAGAATAAAAACCAAATTGGGACTTGACGATTGGATACGTACATGTGAGAAAACATCTGCGAACCGTTTGTTGATTCACCTACCGCCACCTACAAATAAGCTGAAAGTCCTGTTAGCATACTGTTCTAAATTACCAAATAAACCACTTCAGAAAATATTTGAGGATACGCTTACATTTACTGCCAACTCAAGAAATTTGAGCACATCAGATAAGTGTAGACTATGTAAAGAGGACTCAGAACGAGAAACAATTCAACATTTGCTAATGTACTGCAAAAAAACAAGCCACTTGCGGGTCTCATTTCTGACCCCGCTCTTCGCAGACTCACAAATCCGAGACGATGAAATCTGGGGGTATCGCCTGATTGCAGGGGAAACTACAAGATACACCATAGCGGCAGTTAAGATTCTGCAAGCGGCCATGCAGATGATTACAGCTCAGACAACATCGGAAAGAACAGCTGACAAGACAGTTGCGTCGCTGCAGCCAATACATCAAAAGCGCTCAATACAGCGACCACCTCTACCCATACTAAAACCACCACCCCACCCATAAAAGGTGCCCTCATTAACGCACGTTCCATTATGCCCATGCCACGGACATTGCAGACCTCATCTTAGCTGAAGACTTCGATTTTTTAGCCGAAAGAGTCCTGGCTCCATGCAGCCGCAGGCCCAGCCCTCTCGCTAGCCATCCCCAACGACTACACCATCATCCGAGCGGATAGAACTGAATCTAGAGGCGGAGGCCTGGCCATCATTGCCAAAACTCACCTTAGCATCAGACTCGATTACACCACACACCACATCATGCGAATCACTTACAGCTAAGCTGCCCACTGCTAACTCCCAAACGATATCCATTCACCTACTCTACAGACCGCCTGGACCCCTGGGATCTTTCGAGGAAGACCTCAGTGCCATCCTTACCGACAACCTAAAAAACTCCTCACAATGCCTTCTCCTAGGAGACTTCAACTTAGGCTACAAAGACCCCAAAGACCACCAGGCCATCCTCATCAATAATACTTTGTCAGAACTAGGCTTCACACAAAAAGTATCCAGCCCTACCCATAACAAAGGGAGAACCCTTGACTGGATAGCAGACCACAACTGTGCCGTATTTATCACCAATAACTCTCCTCAATCCTGGTCTGACCATCATCTCTTCTCCTTCTCCCTCGAAGCTTCGAGCCCCATAACCAGCATGGCGCTAGCCGCAGCCATCCCCACAAGAAGCAAGAAAAACATTACAGTGGAAAAACAGATCCCTCTCATCCTTCCTACGCTCAACCAACTCCCTGCTTCCAACCCCTACGACCTCGTAGAAGGCTATAACACCATGCGCACAGCCTTAGACGCCATTGCACCACTAAAACTTAGAAAACGCAAACCAAAAAAGCACCTCAACCAATGGTTTTCCAGTCACCTTAAAGCACTTAGATTGGAAAAACGCAAATTGGAACAAGTCTGGAGGCAGTCTCCTACAGACCACAACAATTTATTGCTCAATAAAATAACGGCCAATTACAAAAAAGAAATCATAGCTGCCAAACAAGAATCCTATAACCAGAGAATTGCACAATCCAACTCCAGTAAAAAAAGGGTTGTTTACAATCATCAAAGAACTGGAAACACCGGTGCCAATTCCAGATACCTGCGTGAAGAACAAACAATGGTGCACTAGTGTCCAAAATGCACTAAACAACAAAGTCACAGGTCTTCAAACCAAAATTAAAAACAAGAAAGATTCCCTCACCAAACCAACCAACCCCACTAACACACCCCGAGCCCTTCACCCACAAACCCTACACCCAACACTGCTCGCTTCAGCTTCTCCAAAGTCTCTACTCTAGAAGTGGAAAAAATCATTCTCAGCCTTAAACCATCCAACTGTAAGGGCGACTTCTGCCCCCCACAAATCATTAAAGATGCGGCAAGAGACCTCTCGCCATTCATCACCAGACTCATCAATGCTTCATTCTCCTCGGGAACAGTCCCCAGTAACCTCAAAGAGTCTTGGGTCCTTCCCCTCCTCAAAAACCCTTCCCTTGACCCTTCCATCCCAACCAATTACAGACCCATCACCACCGTCCCTTTCTTGCTCAAGATACTAGACAAGACAGCTTACCAACAAATCAAAAACACCTTGAAATAAACCACCTCCTAGGTATGCGACAATCAGGCTTCAGACCCCAACATGGGACTGAAACGGCCCTAATTGATCTGAAAGCCCAAATAGACACCCTTAGAGACAACGGGAAAACTGCACTTCTACCCTTACTAGATCTCTCCGCGGCGTTTGATCTAGTTGACCACAAAATCCTATGCAATCATTTAGACTCAGCTGCCCACTTCTCCCAAGAAGCCATTGGCTGGATCGAGTCTTTTCTCAGCAACAGATCCATGCATGTCTTCTCCACCTCTGCCGCTGCCGACCCCATCACATGCGGAGTCCCACAAGGCGCCTGCGTCTCCCCTACTCTGTATGTGTTCACGAAGCCCCTGTTTGACGATCTAGATGGCCTGGGTATCACCTACACCAATTACGCTGATGATACACAGATCCTCATCCTGCTGATGGGAGATTACAACCAGGATTTGGCCTTGGTGAACAAGGTGTACCTCATCATTCAGGCATGGATGGCTTCGCACAGTCTATGCCTGAATGATGACAAGACTGAACTCATCATCCTTGGTTCCACCTCAAACCTAACCATACTAGACCACAACTACACCAACTTCATCATAGACGGGAACCCGATCAAGGTAGCCAAAGAAGTGAAAACTCTAGGGATATACCTCGACTCCTCCCTTACCTTCCACAAACAGGTTAGCTCTATGGCATCCTCCACGGCCTACACATGTAAGCTTATGAGAGCAGCCAAACCCTTCTTATCCACCCAGAGCTGCATTACACTAGCCAGAGCCCTGGTATTATCCAAACTGGACTACTGTAATGCCCTCTACGTAGGAGCCAGCAAGCAAATTACCAACAAAATTCAGATGCTACAAAATGCTCTCAGAGCAGCGCTTAGCATTCGCAGGAGAGAACACATTTCCAACATCAGGAAATCCCATGACTGGCTCAACACTTCAGACACAATCCTGCTTAAAGTAGCATCTCTAACTCACAAATGCCTGAACAACACTACCCCACGCTACCTGGTAGAATATGCAAATACTCCCCCAACAGATCCACCAGAACCTCCAACGCAAACCTGCTCATAGTTCTCAGGTTCAAACGCACCAAAATGGGCGGCAACAGCTTCCAGGTGAAAGCACCCCAACACTGGAACGCCCTACCACCATCCCTCAGGACACCCCAAACCTATACACACTTTAGACGCAACTATATCCACTGGATAAAGAACAAGGACCACTAATACTTCTAACCTCTAACACCACACTGCTGCAATCCTGTAATGTATGATTATCTGTAAATTTATAAAATATTTGTATTGCATTATATCCTTCTGTAAAACTGTACACATTGTCCTTCCCTTCATTGTCACACTGCAATACTGTAATATAATGTACAAGCAACCTGTAACCAAGCTTTGAATAACCATGCTGCTCATGCGCCCTCATACCCTCGGGTCTGGTGCGCAATACAAATTAATAAACTAAAATAAACTAAACATCCATAGCCGCAAGAAATTAGAAATTGAACTTTCTCATTTTAAACTTTACATTCCATACTTTGTCTACAGCTCTACCTGACCTGTTTTTTCTTCTTTTTGAAGAGATTTAGAAGAGATTCTAGTAAAAATCTTTTTGATTATACACAAGTAATAAAAAAATAAAAAAAATAACTGACATGGAGACACAATGTAAATTACATTCTTAGTATTACATGTGGTGAATTTCCACAATTGCCATGTAAAACTGCCATGGACAAACCAACGTTTTTTGGGTAAATCTGCAGGCCCCACATTCGCCACAAGGGTGGAGGGCCCATGACTGTTCTGACTGTTTGACCGTATTCTGATAACATAGGTTGAAATGACCCATCCCTTGGTGCAAATCTAGAGTGGACTAATATGTCCTTCAAATTTGAACCACGTTTTAAAGCAAAAAGGAATCTAGGAAGTGCAGCCAGTTGACCTCACAAGTCGCCAATATTTTCTGACCAATTGTCGAATGTTGCTTGTAAGGGGAGAAAAGGTGGTAGTAGTACACACCACCCCATCTGCCATTTTGACTGGGTCCCCAGGTGCCAAAAGTACTTCGATGTGTGTAGGGTGCCCTATTGGATGCATGTTTAATGACTGTACACGAATAATCATGCTGATCCAGTAGGTCTGCTAATCCTGTGCTTGTTCCTCAAAGTCCGAAGTGAAGTACAATTTTGTCACAATCGCCAATAGGGCTAATTGTCCATAAGGGCCTTTGGATGCTGACCGTCATAGGCCAAAAGAGTATTACAATCTGTAGGTTTTTAATTGGTATAGCAACACCATCCTTGTGTCCAATTCTAAGATTCAAAAAAGGCAAAGACTGTCAATGAAAGTTACAGATACATTTCAAATAAGAATGACAATGATTTAACCACTGAATATATTCTAGGAGAATCTCCTCTAAGCCCGTCCATATAAAAATGATGTTGTTGCAATATATGAACAGCTCTTCAAATTCCGACGAAGATGTTTGCCAAACTGGGGCAAAAGCCGCCCCCATGGCAGTTCCTTTTTTTGAGAGTATATGTCAGATCCAAAAGCAAAAAATGTGTTCTGTAATAAAGCCACAATGAAACTAGTTTGCACCCTATGGGGCAATGGTCAACTATTCAGCCTGTTATGTATAACCAAGCATGCCTCGCCCTGGGGTATATTAGTATACAGGGTAGTAATGTCGTCTGCCACCAAAAGCTGCTCATTACAATTTCATGGAAGGCCTTCAAAAATATTGATGGTCAGTGTGGTGTCCTTCAAGTAGGCCCTAGTCTCAATGGCCAATGGCTGTAAGAAAACATCAGTGTACAAACCAATAGGCTCTAAAATTGAGCCACATACAGAGACAGTGCCTAGGGGATTGCTACAGATTTGTAAATTTTGACATCAAAGGCACCCTACAGTCTTCCAGGGTCAGAAAGGTTGCCTCCTTAGTCGTCAGAAAACCATTGTCCAAACTTTTTGCACATAGGTCCCTTTTTTCGGTGCATGGTGACACGCTTTGGGTAAGGAAATTGCGTACTTTAATGGGATCCCCAGTGGTTTGAGGGGAACTATATAGGATGAATGGCATCTTTTCTTCACTGAACGTTTCAGGGGAGCGATTTGACCTTTGCTTGTTCACAGGTTGGGAGTGTGGTTGGTGTGGGGCAGACACCGCTGTTGCTTTGTTGACCATTTGTCCAAATAAATTGTTGAATTGGGATACGACCCCATTTAAAATAATAAAAACCTTTGTTGAAATCAGTTTATTACTTTGGTTCCTGTATTAAAAGAATGGTTGTTTGTCCTTTTCCCATAGAGAACAATGAAAAGGAGTTATTCACTCGTACCAAACAAGTTTTCTTGCCATGAAGAAGGCCGGACTCTTTGGAAAGTATCCTTGACCTCGCCGAAACTCGAGTTGGCATTTAAGGATTGTTTTATTTGTCGGCGATTAATGGATCTAAATTGTTTTCTTTTCTTTTATATTAGTGTGTATTGTGAGGAGTCAGGAATGAGACCCAGAAAGCTTAGGTTTGTGGTCATAAACTTTTATTAAATGAAAAAGGGTTGGAAAATGCCTCGCTATGCCTAATATAGGTGGTCTTTCCCTATCTCAACCAAGACAAATAGGTCTGTCCTTTGTCAAGATGTCCAAAGCAAAAATATGTCCTGAGTCGGAAATCCTATTCTTACCCTCACACTTCAAAACTAACTCTAAGGTCCAAAACGATATTGTCTTTGATTTTCTAAGTGCACACATGTTCGACTCCAACACAAAAGGATAAAGCCAACCAAAAAAATCCAAGTGGACAATGTTCACAGCTCCAGGGAATGGCTCCCTTCCCCAGATTCCTTTTATCAAAATGTAAAGTTCCAATAAAGAATAACAAAGTTCTTTGTAACCCAAGAGGGTAACTCTTTGCTTGGTGTATTCACAGTTTCCGGAGAAATGGCTCCCTTCCCCAGGTTTCTCTTTACATTTCAAGACAGTTCAAGATCCTAAAGGCATAGGTCTTCCTTGGGATTCTCCTTTCACTTTATTACAATTTGGTGTGGGTCCCAGACTAGCAGATCACCTGGTATACTCCCCTGCCAGGCTCTTTTCCACATTTACAAATATCCACAATCTCAAGGGCATGGATCTTCCTTGAGGTTCTCTTTTCTCACTCACTTGACTTTGCCTGGTATGCACTCCTGTTAGGACTTCTATGCAGTCTTTCAAATACTTGGCTTGTACTTTCTTTGCATACAATTAGTTTTGCCTGGTATACTCGCCTGCCAGGACTTTCAAGCAGTTATGTTCCTTTTTATCCACAAAATGACATTCGTGTAATGCTGGCATATTGACCCTTGTTTAACACAGCTGTTTCAAAATGTGCTTCTTTTATATATTGTGTTTGTTTCTTTTCCCAGACCAGTCACATTTACTTTGTTTTCTCCTTTTAGATGTGGGTTCAACGACCCGTTCGTTGTATGGTTCCCCGATCTGTTAACCTCTTCACAGGCTTCACTTAGCATCTCAGTGCTACTTTTACAGAACAGCAAGCACTTTATTATTCTAATTGTTCATTAATAACGTGCTTAATACCAGGAGTGCATTCCAAGCGCGGGAACGGGATTCAAATCTGTGTTGCACTGCGTTGTCTTGCTTCCAAGACAAACATGTTGCCCCTGAGCTTTACGTCCTCCCCAAGCAACCCAGTAACCAGCCTGTCGTTCCTGGGCTTACTGGTACTCACCACCTTGATTTCTCTTAATCTGCTGGCTTTGCATTGGTCCTGTTAGCCAATGTGCCTTCACTTTGTCTGTCTGTACCATGCACAGTTCCTGCTACCTCGCACTCTCGGGCAGCGGACTTCCTGCACTCCGGTTTACCTATTCTCTGTGTGCATTCGCTTTCATGACGCTTCCCCCAACGTGCTTACCTTCAGCTTTCTGACCGGTGTCAGTACAGGCCACGGTGCAACTCAGATTATTCAGCTCAGCGCTCACCAGTCTGTCAGCTGTGGCATATTTAAACTTCCCGGGATGATAGAACTTCCAAAGACTAGACCCCTGTGTTGTTTTATCGGTCTTAGTCATCTTCATTGATTTTGTTCCTCTTTCTTGTCTCAGTTATTGTCACATTGTTACTTGTACGATGTTGAGGGAGCTAGCGGTTGGACCCGACTGAGTATAATCATTACTGCTCTCTTCCTCATCTCAGTTGTTAGCCTACCGTTCCTTGTGTGATGTTGAGAAGTAGGTTTGGCCAATGGTTAAGGGGGAGTGTTACAATTTGCCATCAGGGCATGAGGAATGGAGGGAACATATGGGCGGAGGGAATGACTTCCTCCAATGATGTTGTATTATTCCCCTGGAGGTCACCTCCCGCCAAGTGGTCCTCCCGTATATAGACACCCCCAGGATCAGGAAGCAGCTGCCGTCCCCTGGCCACATGGGGTCAAGCCACCCCAGGGAAAGAAGTGATGCCATCATCAGATTCATCACAGTATGAATTAGGATGGCACCTAGGGATATTTATTTACCATTGTGTGTTCTAACTGAATTAAATATATGCACTTATGTATGAGGTATTTATAGAGTGCGTTGTGTGACTGCAGTAAGAATGTGGTCAGATGTTTTACACAATGGTTCTATTCGGTTGGTGGTTTGAAAAGAGTTTTTGCACTTAACCTTGAATTTTAATAATTGTTTGATACATTCTTGTTTTAGTTTCTTCTGTGAATATATTTTATATGCTGAATACATTTTGTATTGATATTTCTATCCCTTTCTAATCCTTATGGACTTTCTTTCAATTACCTTGGCATGTAAATGATAAATGGGTTTTCTTTTTTGCTTTATAAAGGAGCACTTACAAGAGCATTCAATGACCTTAGACTAATTTTACAGAGTGGCCTAGGCACTTACAACATGCCCGCTCGTATCCACACAAATGCCGTTATACTCACTTTTCAGGGTGCTGCAGGCGTTTTGTGTTGTACATCCCCCGTTTAAAATGTCTTAGCCGTTTGAGCATGGGAACGAGAGTGGGAAATGTGCCATTACTTTGAGAGAGGGCACACACAGTAGCTGCTCAGTTTAGGAAAAGTGTGGCATACTTCTACTGCCTTCTCTGACATTTTCCCAAGACCTTTTACCAATTTGTGAAAAAGTTGTAAATGTAAGAGCACAATTCAGTCAACACCCAAAGTACTTCAAAGAAACAGCACAAAAGCCCCTTGCTTCCCTTTCTCTCTTGTGCAGTGTAAATAACTCTTAATAGTTGAGACAGAATCTTCCCCAGAACCCTTAGCTAGAAAGGGGCCAGAGAGCTGTAAATTCAAGATTGCAGACTAATTGGAAAGTCCATCCTATCCCCCAGGCCCATAACCCCCATCTGTCACTGCCAACACACTGCTCACCGTCCTGCAAATGCTGCACCTCTCTGTACCCTTTTTTATACCAGGGTGTATGCAGAAGATTTTTGAGGAATCCACATCCCACCCTCCATGTTTTCCGCTCTGTGTTTTGTGATGAAGAATCCCCTGTAGGGTTGCATCATCACTGATACTGAAGGCCTGGTTCCACATCAAAACCTGCTTAATGGGGGGCGTGGCTTGAAGCACAAGCAACGTGGTTGCTTCTCTGAGAGCCTCCGTATGGAACCCAGGTAATCCCGCATTTAGCAACAATAATGGAGCCGAGTAAAATGCAGTAGCACTCAAATCAGAATGGACAGGGAGCATCTGGAATAAGCAGCGGCAAAATCAACTGCCCGCAAAGGGTAGAACTTACCGAGCGCAGCCGGAGAACCCTGCGGAGAAGCCACGCATGATGGCGCTGGCCCCAATGAAAGAAGAGTGACAGCAACCTCGTCTTAGCACCCACGCTGGGAAATCGCAAGTGAGGGACTTGATAAGCGTGCCGCTGCAGTAATGACTGCATACTGGGAAGAGAGGTAGCGGGATACTAAGAGAAGTCGAGCCGGGCACTGAAGAGGATTAAAGTCGGAACATTGCGTAGAGGGAAGATTCGGACATGGCGCACTTGGAGGGGGGAAAGGCCTTGAATGTAACCAACAGAAGCGTCCACATCTAAAAGGTGAGGCGGAGGACATAATGGGAACGGGATTGCAAAATCCACACCCCAAGCTAATGTGGAATACAGGTCCCCTTCACCCATGGCGTGCAAGCTAAAGAGCAACTTGCCCACGGAGTATGCGAGACCCAAGCACAGCGCTGCTTATGCTACGCCAGCAGGCTACCAAGCAAGTCATCCAGGTGGCAAAACGAGGCCGATCCAAGCCCTGGAGGGCAATATATAAACCGAACTTCATACCTAGGCAGGACACAGCGCAATGAGAAGGGGAAAGGTTTGAGATCCATCCAGCGGTTGTCCCACACAGATATAGGGGAGGGACATAGCTGAAATACAGCCAGATCTAGCCTCTGCCCCCGAGCCGAAGCTGAACACTGGCCCCCTCCACGCGGTTGAAGAGGTGAGACCGTTGTGTGCCCCCCACCACCCTCCTTCTCAGTTCTCCTTAATCCCTGGTGCTGACAGGCCAAGGCTGGCTTCTGAGGCACGCTGATTGCCTGCGGGTGGCAAACGCAGGGGGGCACAGTCCTCTTCATCTCGGGCAAAGCATACAGACAGGAAGCAAGCTGGCTAAACACCAAAAGTCACAGAAAACAGTAGATATAGCTACCCTGCTACAGCCACATGACAAAGGGAAGAAACCAGAAGGGAGTTGCTCCCTGATTGAGTCACCCGAAAGATCCCAGGCCAATGGGCCACAAAAGAGGACATCCAATCACTCCTAATAGACATTAAATTAGAATTTCAGAACTATATGTCAGAGATTGCCTCTAGGGTGGACAGTCTAGACAACCAGATGGAGAAGTAGGAACACAGCGTCATTGAAGCAGAAGATCATTCCTTGGATCAAACAACGCAACAAACAGAGCTGCGCAGGAAAGTCCAGATTCTGGAAGAGAAAACAAAGCCATAACGCTCAAGCAGAAAGATATTGAAAACAGGACTCGGATGAACGTAAGCATCAGAGCGGTTCCCGCCTAGATCACAGATCAAGCTTTACAGGAATATGTGAGCAATCTGTTCCAATCCCTCCTCCTGGAATGTGATAAAGCAATGCTGCTTTTAGACCGAATCTACAGGATACGCAGTCGCAGAGAGGCCTCCACAGAATACCCCTCCCCCCCCAGACAGAATTACACGCATCCACTTTGCCACTAAGTAAGAACTCATTGCTACAAAACGCCTACAGGGTGAACTAACCTTTCAAGGAGCACCAATACAAATCTACCACAAACTGGCAGCTGCAACAGTACAGAGGCGCAGCGTGCACTTTCAGACAACCCAGTAATCCTCTCTGCTTTCCTGGGCTTACTGCGGCATGTGACCTGTCATCCACTGCTCCTCAAGACCTTCCTCTTCACTTCTGCCTTCGCCCCGCTTCTCCCCTGATGATCTGCCTTTTTCCCTCGGCACTCTGCACCTGGTCACCTTCTGCCCTTCGGGCCCAGGTACCTGCTCACCCTGCCATCCTCCTGCACGGCCTCCGGGCCACCCCTTGCACTGGGGCCTGTGTCTGTACCCATACAGTTCCCCATCCACTCTTCTTCTGCACTTATCAGATACTCCCTCTATCTGACTAACCTAGCACCTTTGCCTCTTACAGGCTGCACTACCACTGCTAACACTAATTATGTATGTACTTACTATTTATTTTGTTTCTCTCCTATGCTCTGCACTTTCCCCCTTTTTCCCTTCCCCATGCACTTGCGCGTTCTCAATGTCACTGGGCCTAGTAAGATCGTTGTTTTTGTTTCTCCCCTGTTCCCCTCCCTTTGCCTGGTCGCGCTCTGAAACACCTGTGTAAGAACGCAATATAAATAAAATATATCATGCCGTGCCAGTCTTCGGTTTCTGCTGCCTTTCCCCTCTCCGGCAGTGCATTCTCTGCACTGTGGTTCCTTCTTCTGCTGGACGGATTCGCTTCAGCAGCGTTACTTGTAGGAACCCCCCCACCACACCACCTACCAACGCACCAGCCGGTGCTCGTGCATGTAACCGCGCAGCTCAGCGTCTGCTGCTCTGTCTCATTGCTGTCGGCTGTGTGGGTTTTAAATCCCCCGGTCTGATTAGTTTCTAAAGACTAGACCGCAGCGTAGGCTTCCCAGCCTTAGTGATCTTTACTGTTCTTTGCCTCTTCCTAGTCTCAGTAGTCGATGGATGATTCTTTATGTGTTGAGGAAGCTGGTATTGGTATTGGATTCTTTCAGGAGTAATCATTACTACCTCTTGGTCGTCTCCGTAATTAATGTACTTCTCTGGTAATCATGTCAGGGAATATTAATACTGGATTCAGTACATGGTGAGTGGTGCAATAAGCCATTAAGGCCTGAGGAAACACCCCCAAGAGGGAACAGAGGGTATATGTGACTGTTCCTAATGATGTCCTCCCTTCTGCCCAAGGGTCGCCCCTCCCCAGGTGGTCCTCCCTCACATAGCCACCCCCAGGGTCAGGATCAGGTAGTGGCTGCCGTCTCCTGGCCACGTAGGGAGACACTACCTCATGGAAAGTAGTGAGGGCATCATTAGATTCATCACACTTCTTAAACTCCCCACTCAGGGGCGTCCTAGTGACCTACCAGGGCAATGTGGTTGCTTTGTCGCTTCTCAGGATGACCGACTCTTCAGCTGCCATTGACACAAGTGTCTCTGCGTCTCCCTATCCTCCCCATCTTCACTCCTGAATTGATCTCTTCCCACTCCCTGTACTTGGTTTCCTGATCTTAGCCCCCTCATGCAATCTCTCTATACTCACACTCTGTTCCCTGTTCTTACTGAAGTGGCTCTCTCTACTTTCCCGTCTCCACCTGCCAACTCCCTTCTGGGGCTCCCTCTTTCCAAACTCCTCACTCACACTCCTTCACCTGTCTCTACGTTCCTCTAACATCCTGTCTCTCATTTCGCTCTTTCACCCATACACCCACACCGGCTCTCACAAGTTCTCTCAAACTCCCCCTTCTACTCTCAGCCTTCAAACCAGTCTCACTCATACACACACAGACACACAACTCAACTGGTACCACCCTTTCAGACGCAACACGTTTCCTTCACTTGGTCAAAGCACGCCAACAGTCTGCTTCAACTCCTTCTCCAACTACTACACCCTCCTCGCTGGTCTTGGGCAAAAGCCTTCCTCCTCAGACCTCCCCCACACACCTTTCACTTTCTGCAACGTTTGGCTTTTTATACTCCAGGCCTTCCTGCTCAGGGGTTTCCCTTCGCTCCCATTGGCAAAGTGGGTCAGGATTTGCATTCTGGTAGTGATCATTTAAGTTGTATTCTATTTGTATCTATGGATTCAGGATTTCTATCAAGCTTCTGTGGAATCCAGGGCTTGTAGGATGTGTTTTCTGAAAAAGAAGAGACATGGCCAGGGCAGAGGCCAATAGGTATTGAGGCATGGAAAATGGCAGCAATAGCCCTGCATATATTCACGCACTTTGTGAAAATAGGGACTAGAGTCCCTCTCAACCACCCCACTGCCTCCCTTGGCAGGGTCCTATCCATGAACCTGTCGCACTTCTCAGGATTAGCCTCCAGAAGAGAACCACTAGGACAAAAAACATTGGGCAGAGCACTCATTGAAAAATGTCAGAACTTCAGGTGCTTCCAGCATCAAGTGACTTGCCTATTTGAGAAGACTCCCCCCCCTCTCCTGGATCGGTAAAAAGTTCCCATGATATGCATTTAATTCTTTGCTCTGCGTAGGGCTGAAGGTTGATTTCTTATTTTTTTTTTAAGGTGGATAGATAAGCGCAGGGAGAACAACACTTCCAGTATACTGTAAGCAGAGGCCGGGATGCCTGCTCTGATGGGCAAGTAGGCTAGGTAAAAGAAACGCTGTATATCTCACAAAGCGAGATAGGCATTCACAGCTTACCCTTACTTTTGTAAGCCTTTTTTTGTTCTGAGTCGAGGCCTAAAAAGGAGAACTTTCAATTGGAAGCAACACATTGTGGTGGCAAAGTATAAGAATGTCCTGTGTGGAAAGCAGGAGGCAATGTGATGGATACTACCAACCGCTCTCCTGCAGGGCACACAGGATCTGATCCATCTTGAACTTCCCATGGAATAGATACTGATTTAGGTGTGAGATCTGAGAGATCTGGCCTTTCAAGCATCCGAGAACAATGACAACCGACCTCCGATAGGGGTGGAGTGCTCCTTGGACTGAAGCACCTATTCTTTGCTTCTCAGACTGTCACACTCAACACCCGATCCTACCTGTTTGTCCTGCACCGATTTCTTCTTTGTGGGTTTCCCTGATTTCCGGGATGTCCTGGACTTGAACAGGTACTGCCGGTGATCCTCTATATCCAGCGTGAAACGTGATGAGACGGAGGAAGAATTCAGAATTCCAGGAAGCAAGGGTTGACAACATCCAGGAATAAGCGCGGAACCAGGAAGGAAGTTGCTGCTCACAGGCTAACATGCGGTCATGGGCACAGAGCAAGGTAGGGAACCAGGAAGGAAGAGCAGGCAGTCAGGAAGACGAGTAACCGCTCCAAGGTCCAGGAATGAAGGGGGAAAAGGGTAGAGGTATCGTAACAGCGATACGAGGAAGAAACGCTAGACACTCTAGCTGCGAACTCGTACATGAGCGTTGAGACGCAGAGCGCCACAGAGGCGTGCCATTTTTGTAAGAATCCATTGTTCCGGCATAAACGATGGAGCGCAGCATGATTGATGTGGTGGCCACGTTGAGAGGAACACTGCCCCGGTGGTACAATGCATCATGGACCAGGAAGTCCAGAAGGGGCGCAAGTGGCGGTTCATGACAGCATGCCCCCTTCTAAACCTCAATCCACCGGGCTTGCCTGGATGAGTCAGATGGAATTTCCGCACTAGGCGAGGGGCATTCATGTTGGAGACAGGTTCCCATGTTTGTTCGCTGGGAGGATATCCTTTCCATTCCACTAGGTACTGAAGTCGACCCCTTCTATATCTAGAGTCACAGATCCTGGAGACGTCAAATTCAATCTGATCGTTGACTAGCACAGGATTGGGTCGGTGAGCTGACTTAGTGGATGAAAGATAAGGTTTGAGCAGGGAAGTGTGAAAGACAGGATGAATCCTTTTTCAGGAGTCTGGTAACTGGAGTCGATAAGCCACTTGATTGATGGCCTCTTTGACAGGGAATGGCCCATAGAATTTGGGGGCCAATTTATTAGAATGTAGATGTCGAGGTAGTAGTTTTGATGACAACCAGACCTTGTCACCGATTCCATAGACAGGGGCAGGTCTCCGTCTTGCATCAGCATGTCTTTTGAGATCCATCCTGGCCTTTTTCAAATGCTCTTTAGCATCCCTGTGCTTGGTGACCAACCTTTCAATCCAGGAATCGACCGATGGAACCAGGATGGTATGAGGTAGGAATGTTGGTAGAACTGATGGATGGAAACCTTGACTACAGAAGAAGGGACTTGTTTTAATGGCTGAGTGATCAGAATTGTTATAGGCGAATTCTGCCACTGGAATTAAGATCGACCAGTCATCCTGGACTTTGGCTGAAAAAAGAGCGCAAATATTGTTCTAAGGTCTGATTTACTCGCTCTGTAATCCCATTGGTCTGAGGGTGGTATGCTGAAGACAAGGCACGTTGGATGCCCAGCATGTGGCATAGGTGTTTCCAGAACTGAGAGATGTATTGAGGACCACGGTCTGAAATGATCTTAGTGGGTAGGCCATGTAATCCGAAGATGTGTTTCAGAAATATCCCTGCCATTTCCTGGGCTGAGGGTAACTTGTGCAATGGGGTAAAATGAGCCATGTGGGTGAACAGGTCGATGGTAACCATTATGGTGGTAAATCCCTTGGAAGGGGGCAGCTCAACGATAAATCGGTGGCTATTATTTCCCAAGGACGATCTGGCAGCATTGGTTGATGGAGAAGACCAGCATGTTTCCTATTATCTGACTTATTCTGACTGCAGATTGGGCAGGCCTGGACATACGCCTTTACATCCTTTTTCATGTTAGGCCACCAGAATTGTCTCTGAATATGGTGAAGGGTGGAAGTAATGCCTCGATGCCCGGAATGGAAGGTGTCATGACAAAGACGGATGATCTTGGTTTCCAAGTTGTTCGTGGGTACTGCCAACTTGTTATCTTTGAAGAGGTAACCATCTTTTGTGACTAGAGACCATTGGTTCTTTCCAACGTAATCCTTCCACAATCAGAGGATGGGATTTCAGCTCGAAACCTTTCCAGCAAGGAGTCGGCTTGGGCCACAAACACGGTCAGGAAACATCCTTGGAAAGTCACGGGCCTCCACTGGCTCGTAACCCGGGCGCCTAGATAAGGCTTCAGCAATTACATTTTGAGTTCCTGGAACGTGATGAATGCAAAACTGATACTGTGCAAAGAAATAAGCCCAACGAGCTTGGCGACTGTTCCTGCACTCCAGGGATTGTAGAATCTGTAGATTTCTATGATCGGTTCGCACCTGGACAGGAAATTTGGCACCCAGGAGTAAATGGCGCCAATCAGTAAAGGCTTGCCGGATGGCGAGCAACTCTTTCTCCAGCACCGAATAGTGGATTTGACTGGGAGTTAATGTTCGACATAGGTAGGCGATGGGGTGTTCCAAGTTGTCCTCGAATTCCTGTTTTAGGACGGCTCCAATTGCATGATCTGAGGCATCAGATTCTACCAGGAAGGGTCAGTCGATATCCAGTTGGGCCAGGATGGGACCTTGAGTAAATCTCCATTTTAACTCCCGAAAGGCCGTTTTTTGAGCTTCAGACCAAAGGAAGGGAGTGTTTTTCTTCAACAATGCAACTATTGGCTGTACAACATCAGAGAATGTGGGAATTAATTTCCGGTAAAAGTTGGCGAGTCCCAGGAAGGATTGAATCTCTTTTACTGTGGTAGGGGCTGGCCATGATAGGATAGACTGAACCTTGGAGGGATCCATTTCGATTCCTTTTGCACTCAGAACGAACCCGAGGTAATGGACTGTTTGGGTGTGGAATGTGCAGGTGTGGAATCGACATTTTTCAGGTTTGACCAGGAGTTTGTTCTCACGCAAACGTTGTAATACCGTTGTCACATGTTTCTGATGTAGCTGAGGATCTTTGGAATAAATCAAGATGTCGTCCAAATACACTATGACAAAGAGGAACAACAGATCTGAAAATACTCTATTCATGAATCGTTGAAAGACCGCAGGGGCGTTTGCAAGACCAAATGGCATTACCAGGTATTCAAAATGTCCAAAGGGAGTTCTGAATGCAGTTTTCCATTTGTCGCCTTCCTTTATCCGGATGAGATGGTACGCGCCTCTTAGGTCAAGTTTGGTAAAGATTACGGCTCCCCTGACTGCTTCCAATATGTCGGAAATGAGCAGTAGTGGATAGCGATCCTTGAGGGTGCATTGGTTGAGTCCCCGATAGTCCAGGCAGGGTCGAAGTTCCTTGGTGTCTTTCTTGGGCACAAAAAATAAAGAGGCACCGGCTGGAGATTTGGAAGGTCGAATGGTTCTATTGGCAAGATTGGTATCCAGATACTCCCGCAATTACCTTTTTTCCAGCTCGGAAAGGATAAACATTCTTCCAAATGGTATCACTGCAGAGTCTTCTGTGTCAATAGCGCAATCTTCTGGTCGATGTGGTGGTAGTGATTGAGCTATAGCTGTGGAGAACACGTCAGAGTAGTAATGATACATTTCCGGAACCTGGGAAATATTGGAGACACAGATAGACGGTTGTTGGGGGCCCTGGGGTTCCATAGCCACGCTCTGTACCATGTTTTGGGGTAAATAGGACAGAAAGTATTCAGACCCTAGAAACAAGGAACCTGCCGCCCAATAGATATACGGGTTTTGTTTTTGTAGCCAGGGCATTCCCAGAACCAAGGGGTAATGTGCTGCCTTGATGATGTCAAAACAAAGCATCTCCTGATGATTGTTTTTTTTTTTTTGCAGTTGACACGAATTTGAAATTTATTGTATACAAAAAGGGCGAATTAGTGTACTTACAATTTGCCACAATGATAAAAATGTGACTTTATGCAACAATGCAAGTTCAAGGAGTCCCGAATCATAATGTTACTTTCAAAGAGTTCCTAAAAAACTCCATGGTTTTATGTTCCAAAGCACCATACAACGGTTAAAGTCCAACATCAGCAGTGCTCAGTGACAATCAAATTCTCAACTCCTTCAATATTTCGTTTCAAAGCACGAAAGTATCCCTTTCCTCTTTAACCACGCTCTCTGTATAAACTTTGCAACTGCCCAAGTCACATTTCTATCTTTTGCCGATTTACACATATTCATTGCATCACGTATGTTATACATGTTATTTGTCCTTAACAAAGATTAAGTATGTTGCTGGGAGGGGTGAATATATTGGGCAGAAGAGGAAATGTTCTAAAGATTCCTTAATACCATAGCAGCCAGGGCAGGCAAGTATGTAAAATAAACCAGAGGAAGGGTGCCCATGTGAAATCTCATACAATGAGCTGGCCATTGGCAGGGCGATGTAATGCTCCCCAAAACTAAAACCATAATTATTTACTGAGTATGCTTGGCCTAGGGAAGGTTGGTAACATTTGGTTTTAAAGCGTGCTTGTGTTAGGCTGTCGCATGATCTCTTCATCAACTGCTTTGCCCCAGTGCTAATAACGTGGCGTGTCTGCCATAGCTGCGTCAAGTCTAGGGAAGCTAACACGGATTTAATATATACAAGCCAAGGGAATTTGAATCCTCTGTCCTTAGCCGGTATATCTAGCAGTGCCCCCTTATACTTTGCTAGAAACCCTCAAGCAAAACTAGTCAAAAACTTATTTGAATGCCATCTCCTCTCCGATGTTTTTTTTTTTATAACACGTTTTATTGCATTTTGTGCGATAATACAAAAACATACAAAACATAACCATATAACTTTGCATACAAAAGGCAGAGTAGCACAATCTGATATGATCTGGATATAAGCAGACGTGGAGACACAGTTGTTGTGAGAAATAGGTGCAAACAAGTCAGCAAATGGCCGTTTACGTATTAGTCTTTCTCAAGCAGCCTCTAAAGGTGATGTCATCGTTCGTGGCCTTGGCAGAATTGCGCAACAAAGCTCGTTGTTCATTCTATATCTGAGTTATAATGTCTGTTCCCATTTACCCCAGATTCTATCTGCTTTGCCCAGACAGCCTCTAGCTTGATAGACTCGGCGTTCCATTAGGATGATGGCGTCCACATCTGACAACCATTGGTCATATTTCGGGGTAACTTCTGAGCCCCACAATTGCGCAATGTTCCTTTTGGCAATTCCGGTTAGTGACGAGCGAAGAAGCTTTTCAAAGCGAGACATGTCTACTGCATCTTCAATACCCAAAAGGAGGAGTTTAGGGTCTGTTGGGATCGGACGGCACATTACTTTAGTGAGTCTTTCGCTACACTTATGCCAGAAGTGCTGTATACGTGTACATTGCCAGAGGATATGATAGAAGGTCCCTTCTTCCTGTTTGCAACGTAGGCATTTGGGGTCGGTCGTTTTGCCCTAGTTATACAAAGCCACTCGGGGATAATATATCCTATGAAGAATCTTCAATTGAACGAGTCTGATTCTTGCGGAGATGGCAGAGTCTCTAGGATACATCAGAGTCGAGATCCAGTCTTCAGGTAATATTGGGCCCGCATCGCATTCCCATTTCATCTTCAGGTTCAGCAGCTCTTTTGTGGCAAATGAGGAGATAGCGTTGTACATAGTAGACGTGACCTTGTTGTTCACACTGTCTATGACTATATTCCTTTCCATAGGCGTACATTCCGGCATGTCCGCCATTTGGGCCCTATGTATGGTGAGGGCATGTTGTAATTGTCCACAGTGGAAGTGTTCAGTGTCCGGGAGACCGTATGTGTCCACAAGCTCAGGGAACTGTATCAACTGATCGTTCACGAATACCTGCTGAATGGTCAGTATGCCGGCTGTTACACAGTTTGGCTATTTCGGGAGATTGCTGAGGCTCGAGAGGTGAGCATTGTTCCAGATGGGTTGGACTGGGGTATTTTGTTGCCCCATCCTAAGTGTTTGTGTACTTCCTTCCACACCACGCCACTATCGTGCATTCAGGAGGGCGAGTCTGTTATAGTAGAGGCTTTCAATCGGGGACATGCCGTGTCGTGCAGCTAATTCAGCTTTTATATGGGGAATGGACGAGTCTCCGTGCAATATATCATTGACTGTCGCCATCTGTGTCGCCCAGTAGTAGATCTGGATGTTTGTAAGTCCTATTCCTCCTCCCAGATTGAGCATAGGAGAGTTTTGAGGGCAATCCTCGGGTGTTTCCCACCCCAAAGGCGTTTACGTGTTGTTCCATCTATTCTACGTAACTCTTCGGTGGGGACATGGAGAGGGGCGTTTTGAAGGATGTATAAGAACCGGGGTAGGGCCAGCATCTTAAATAGCGCCGCCCTGCCTAGCAGTGGCAGTGCTTGCCAGTGGGCTGCATCTTGCTCGTATCTCTTAACTAGTGGATGCAAGTTTTGTCTTACATAGCTATCCAGCCTATTGGTGATTAGAATGCCCAGGTAGCGGAACTGAGTGGTTTCTACTTGATATGGGAAGCCCCATGCTGGTATGCAGTCTACCCCTTTTACCGGAAACAGCACATATTTGAACCAGTTTACTCTGAGTCCACTGAAGATTCCATAGTTAGTCAGTAGTTGCGTGACCACGGGGCAGGAGGTCGCTGGGTCGCCCAGACATACTAAGAGGTCATCAGCATAGAGGGATATCCTATTTTCCCAGTTCGGCCCCCATCTGAAGCCAGTCCACGTAGTGGTGTCCCGCAGAAGGACTGCCAGTGGTTCCATTATCAGCAAAAACACCATTGCCGAGAGCGGGCAACCTTGTCTGGTTCCTTTCCCTAATTGGATATTACGTGAGGGCCACCCATTTACTTTGACCTCCGCCGTTGGATTGTTGTAGAGGAGTTGCACCCATTTTATGAACGGTTCCCCAAATTGCATCTTGCGCATTATTGCCCATAAGGCCTCCCAGTAAACTGAATCGAATGCTTATTCGAAATCTATGGCCAACAATGCAAGTGATTGTTGCAAAGCAGGTGCTCTCTCCAGCGCCAGGTGCAGCCTGTGAATGTTCATTCTCGTGGACCTTTGAGGCATGAAACTGCATTGGTCAGGGTGGATCAGTGACTTAATGACCAATTGTAGCCTGTTGGCTAGTATTTTGGCTTCACTGTTGATTAGGGATATGGGTCGGTAGGAGGTGCATTCCTCCGGGGGTTTGCCCTTTTTGGGGATCACTACGATGGTGGCTTTATGGAGGTCTGGTGGGAGTTCGCCCTTGGCCAGGGAGTGTTCGAACATGTTGAGCAAGTGCGTGGGTATATCTAGATGGTTCAGCTTTTTCCAGATGTCAAGTGGGAACCCATTGGGGCCTGGAGCCTTGCCTGTTTGGAGTTGGGCAATGGCTGTTGATATTTCGTCAGCCGTAATTTTGTGGTCTAGAGTGGTAGCTTGTTCTGTGGTAAGTGTTGGGAGGTCAATGTCGTTCAGTATGGTGCTGACTGCAGCGTTGGTGGGGGGTTTGTAAAGGTCCTCGTAGAATTCTGCAAAGCACTCTGCAATCTCGGCATCGGAGTAGACAAGATCTGTATTCAAGGTTCTGATGCACTTCACCTTCTGTTGTCCTTCGTTGCGCTTTTCCAGTCACGCGAGCATTTTGCCTGCTTTTTCTCCCGTCTCGTACAGCCGTGCTTTCATAGCAATGTGTGCCTTTTTGGCACAGTTGTGGAGCTTCTGCTGTGCCATTATAAGGGCTCCGTTCGTCTCCGTGGTGTCTCTGGCAATGTGATCTAATTCCTTGGACATGACTTCGCTTTCGGCTTCGGTGATTCTCTAGCGTTGTACCTTCTTTTTTGCCGAGGTGCATGAGATGATTTCACCGCGTAAGACTGTTTTGTACACTTCCCATAGTGTATTGGGATCGTCAACCGAGCCTGCATTCAACTCAAAATAGTTGGAAGTAGCTGCCTCCGTCTTTTCCTGAAGGTCCGGGAACCCCAAGTAGTAGGTGTTCAGCCTCCACATGGGGGGCGGTCGTGGTCTTGCTGTTTCCAGTTCGAGTACTAGTGGGGAGTGGTCGGAGATCCCCCGCGGGAGGAAGAATGCGCCGGATACTTTATTTCTTCTTACCATGCCAAAATATTCATAATCTATTCTGGACATAGAGGCGTGTGCCCCAGAATGAAAAGAGTACTGTCGAACCTCAGCGTGCAGGTCTCTCCACGCGTCACACAGGCCCAGCGCTGACACGAAGGAAGCCAATTTGGTGGTGGTGGCAGGATTCCTGGCTCTCAAGTGCATACGATCGAGGGTATTGTTCATGACTTCATTGAAGTCCCCTCCTAAAACCCATGTGTCTGCAGGGTTTGCTGCCAGGATGGGGGTCATTTGGGTTAGCAGGTCATTAAGGAGAAGTGGCGGGGAGTATACTGCCATGAGTGCCAGGGTTTGGCTCCATAGCATTGCTTTGATGTGTACATAGCGGCCTCCTCTATCTTGTAACATGTGCGTGATCACAAGTGGAAGTCTTTTATGGATCAGTATGAGTACCCCTCTCGCACCCATGGAGAAACCAGCGTGCACTGCTGTGCGGTAGTTTGATCTTTGGAAGAATTTACACACATTTCCTGCAAGGTGTGTTTCGGACAGAAAGACTATATCCGGGGAGTGTCTATTTAGGTGTTGCAGTACCAGTCTTCTTTTAATGCTGGATCCCAGCCCATTCACTTTCCATGATAGGAGTTTGAGCCTGCTCTGGGCTGAATTAGTCGCAGCTGCCATTGGCTGTTTGGGGTGTAGATTTGCGCATGTGTTTCCTCGACTGTGTACGCGGCAGTTGTACTGCGTTTGATCTGTACAGCGTACTCATCTTGCCCTTGAATGCTAAACATTGAAAACAGAAGTCATCCTCAACTCCCCCCACCCCATACTCCACCCCCAACTGAAGCATCTGTCGACCCAATATAAACATTCAACCAATTAAATCTTTAACTTTTGATTAGTTGCCTTAATCGGGGGGCGGCTGTTCGGTCGGCCGCCAGCCTAGATATGCCTGACGGTTCGGTTTCCATTATGGAGCGCGAGCTCCGTTGCGTTACTTGTGCGATGTTTCAGGCATCTTCACTGGCCGTTATAACTCCTTATGCGTTTTCTTGGTGCGGATTCTCAATTTGTTGTTGCTGTTGCAGATCCATTCCGGGTGGGTGCTCAGGATGTTGTCTATTTCGTTCTCTTCCCCCCCCCCCTCCACCAGGGCCCCAGTCTCCATCTATGTGCCTCTCGGCCCAACTCCACGCTTCCTTGGGATCTGTAAAATGCACCGATGTCCCCTTATGGTAAATCTTGAGCTGGGCTGGAAAGATTAGTCTGTATTTGACACCCAGTGAGTGGAGGCACCTCTTGAGCGGATTGAATGATTGGCGTGCCTTTTGCACCTCCTTGGTAAAGTCAGGGAAGAAGGCGATTTTTGATCCATTATATGCGATTGTCCCTTTCGATCTCGCCAACTGCAGCACCGTATCTCTATCTCTATAGTTTAGAAATCTTGTGATAACTGTGCACGGCTGTGCTCCCGGGGTGACCCTGCCAGTTGGACTGCGATGGGCCCGTTCGATGGAGAAAACTTTCGAGAAGGATTGCGCGTCATATGTGTCCACAAGCCATTCCTCGAGGAATAGTTCCATGCAATCCCCCTCCGCCTTCTCGGGAAGGCCAAGTATGCGAACATTGTTTCGCCTGGATCTGCCTTCGCTATCATCCACTCTAGCCTCCAGGAGTTTGATGCGTGCCATCATGCCGGACACGTTGCGGTTTATCCCTCGTAGGGTGTCCATTGAAGTTCTGGAGCTGGCAATGGCACTCATATCTCTGAGGGAGATATCCTCTTCCACGAAGTCTGACTCAGATATTTGCGACCTCTCCGGGGAGCGAGTCACTGTCATGGTAGCGTATTGTTCAATTCTGCTCTGCGTAGAAGTCTTCCTGGGTTTATCCTTCCCCATTGCCAGGTATCTGGTCCGACACCAGCCTGGGTTTGTCCCGGGCGGACCGAGAGGGGACAGCAGCGGGGCAAGAGGCTGGTAGTGCTGCTGGGCCAGGAGTATTGCGTTGAGTCCAGGCATCGCGCGGGCGGAACACCCAGGGAACTGCGCCAGTTGTGATGTTGTTGGCCCATAGACACTTTGTGATCAGTGCACCCACCAGTCACTGGGACCCACCCGGGTCTGTTGTGTCATGGTTCCTTTCAATGGGTGGGGTAGGGGCGGGGCAAGGACGTTAGTCAGGCAGTGGGTTCTTCCAGTCCCGGGCCCCTGTTCGCTTCGTAGATCCAGGGTGAACACCAGGGCTTCAGCAGGGCCGTTCCAGCGAGGGGGGTTGACAGTGTCTTGAAGCTCAAGCCCCCGCCCGATGCCGCCCCCCTCTCCTTACAGCACAGTTGTCCTCCGGAACGGAGCAGCAGGTGTCAGTGGCTGCAGGGCAAAGATGACTCCGCAGGTGCTCTACGCGATGCGAAGCGCCCGCGCCGTTGCAGGCAGTGTATCAGATAGTGGCCGACCCAATGAGCAGGCCTAGACGCGTCTCAGTATGGGTAAGCAGCGCACAAACGTGTCCCCTCTGTCGCAGAAGTCGAATCAGCACCGTATCACCCCTCGCAGAGCAGCCAGGGCACAGTTGATCGTGCAGTGTCGCCTCGGGCGGGAGCGCTGGTACCACAACATGAGCGCCGGTTTGCACAGGGGCCCCATCCCTCCTGTTTACAGGCACCAGGAGGATTGGTGTCTCGCTGCCACGGGCGGTCCCCAGACACCAGGGCAGGCTTGTGTACACCTCACTGTAGCTCGCCTTCCGCTGCCGTGTCTTGATCTCTCCGTCCACTGCTTACATCGGTCTCATGGCGGCCATCTTGGGAGCGCTGCCCGGCGCGGGGGCCGCGGCCACAAAACTACAATTCTACAGGATCTTACAGCACCTCCACTCCGGTTTTCGCCAGAGGTCAATGCAGCATATAGTCACACAGCTGTAGGATAATTTTAAGCCATCTGGGGTGGATAGATGTGCAGGATGGATGCAGGATTCGGCTGGCAGCACAGGAGCAATGGAGGTTTAAGTCTCCATCGTTCGGCAGTTAGCCACGCCCCTCCCTCCTGATGATTGTTGATAGAGAGTAACAATTCCGTGGTTTGCTGAGTTATGGGTCCCGACGATAGTGGTTTTCCATCAATTCCTTCGACTGCCTGAATTGTCTCCTTAGCTTCCCGGGGAATGCTGTGTTTCAAGGCCCATTCATGGTCCAAGAAGATTCCCATTGCGCCACAGTCTACTAGAGCCATAACGGAATGGGTCTCCTTATTGGTGGTAGATAAGGATGCTTGCAGGACCACCAAGGTGTTCAATCAAGGGTAATGCAAGGAAAAAGCAGAGGCGGAACAGACACCATTCTCCCGAAGCTGGGCTCCGCTCAAGATCGGGAACTGGCGTTTCACAAACGCCGGGGTGGAGCAATAGGGTAATTCCGTACAAGATGTTTATCCGAGGCACAATACATACAGAGCCCCATAATGATCCTACGCATCCTTTCTTGGGTGGTTATTGGACCCCGTATGGAGCTCAGTTGCATTGGCTCAGGATCCGGAGAGAGTGATGTGGTTGCTTCCTTGGAACTAGGATATTCCATGGAATAGGATATTCTATGGGAATCTTGGGAGAAACTGTTTTGGTCGTTTTCTTTTCTGCTCTTCTTTCCTGGATTCGAAAGTCTATTTGGAGAGACAAGTCAATCAGGGCCTGGAAGGAACTTGGACGGGCCACTCTAGCAAGTTCGTCCTTGATTTCGTCGTTTAATCCCCTGCAGAACAAGGTAAAGCTTGCTTCCTGGGACCAATCTGCCTCCTTAGCCAACTGCTTAAAGCAGGTTACATAAGAAAGCACGTCTTGACTCCCTTGTTGGAATTCTAGGAGCACTGTATACCTGTTCAGGATGATCGAACATGGTTTTGAAGGCCTCCACAAACCCGTCATAATTATCCAGGAGAGGATCCGCAGAATTGACTAAAGGAGTTGCCCAGGCTAGGGCATTGCCTGAGAGATGAGCAATTATAAACCCCACTTTAGCTCGGGGTGCAGAAAAATAGTAGGGTTTAAATGTGAAATGCACAAACAAGGATCAAGGAAGGACCGCAGTGTTTTGCTGGAACCATCATATGTGTCCACTATGCCCCCGACTAGAGCACTTTCCTGTAGCGCGGAATCCCGGGAAAGCACCAGTTGTTTTAAGGCTGTATTTTCAGCTTTGAGGTTCTGGACCTCTGTTGTTAATTCCTGCATTCTTCTCATTAGGTCCTGGACAGCAGCCTCCATATTGAACACTGTATCAAGTTTTGGGTGTCTCAAACTGTCACACTCAACACCCGATCCTACCTGTTTGTCCTGCACCAATTTCTTCTCTGTGGGTTGCTCTGATTCCCGGGATGTCCTGGACTTTAACAGGTACGGACGGTGATCCTCTATATCCAGCGTGAAACGTGATAAGAGACGGAGGAAAAGTTCAGAATTCGAGGAAGCAAGGGTTGACAAGGTCCAGGAATAAGCACGGAACCAGGAACGGAGTTGCTGCTCACAGGCTAACACGCGGGCGTGGGCACAGAGCAAGATAGGGAACCAGGAAGGAAGAGCTGGCGGTCAGGAAGACGAGTAACCGCTCCAAGGTCCAGGAATGAAGGGGGAAAAGGGTAGTGGTATCCGAACAGCGATACGAGGAAGAAACGCTTGACAGTCTAGCTGCGAACTCATACAGGAGCGTTGAGATGCAGAGCGCCGCGGGGCGTGCCCTTTTTGTAAGAATCCATTGTTCCGGCTAAACGCTGGAGCGCAGCATGACTGATGCAGCGGCCATGTTGAGAGGAACACTGCCCCGGTGGTACGATGCATCATGGACCAGGAAGTCCAGAAGGGGCGCAAGTGGCGGTTCATGACACAGACCCACTGATGAGGGGAAAGAACCCTTTTTTACCCTCTGCTCATTCTGTTGCTATCTTGAAGAAGCAAGAGAGACCCTCTTGTGTCTCCTATTCCAGAACTTTTCTTGGAAACTCTGCAGCCTGAATATGAGCTTGCTCTGTCCTTCTGGTGAGACAACAAGGAAAGTTGTTTGTGAGCAGGCTTTGGCAGCTGCAGTGTCTACATGCACTGCTGCAATACCAGACAGAAAAGTGTCCCTCTTTATCGTCTCAGATCAGCTGAAAACGTGTAGATGTCCCTCTATGGATGAAGGTTACAAGCAGCAAGTTTAACATCTGTGCTTCACTGATGCAGCAGCAAAACATACTTTTTTACTAAAGGCATCCAGAGGTTTGTCTTCCCTCTCTAAAGAAATTAATGCTGCAAAATAGATCAAATTACTGTTAACATATTTCAGCGCCACAGTCGACAGCTGACTGGACTGGCAGATGTGACCCCCAACACAGCTTTCTATTTGGCAACAGCCAGAAATTTGTTTTACATTTCTTACTGGTAGAGGATATTGTGAGGGTGTCAGAAACGAAAGCGGGACACAATGTTGTCATGTTTTTGGTTAAATACTTTTATTAACATAAACGGATTGGGAAAATGCCTCTCTGACCCTGCTCTAAGAGGATCTTTCCTACCTATAACCAAAAATGAAAGGTCTGTCTTTGTCAGGATGCCAGAAACCAAAAGCTGTCCTTGTGTCCAAACGTTCTATCCTGACCCTCAAACTATAAAGAAAATAATAAAGTGATATGGGAAATGTCTTTAACCTGGTATTAGTCAAAAGTGTTGATCAATGAAAATGTAATGGCTCCAACAAAAATGTTCTCCAAGGTAACAGAACCTTGGCTCCAGAGGGTGGTTCCCTTCCCCTGGATACTTCAAATGGGATGACAATGTCTCTGGTTCTTACAGTTCTTTGGGTCTCTACTTGGCCAGCAATAATCCGATTAGATACAACACTGTTCAACTTGTGGTTTCCTTTTAAGTTCCTTCTTTGCTCAATCACACGCTTCCCTTTCTTGGGACTTCCCTGTAGGTTTACAGTTTGCCTGGTATACTCCCCTGCCAGGACCTAATAAGCACTTCCAATTGCCTGGTATACTTCCTTGCCAGGACTTCTAGTTTCCATCTAAGCTTAACAGTCTCTCTTTACGTTCTCAATTGAGTACCTTTTCCTTGGGTCAGTTTTTCAAATGCTTTCAATGTTCACTTTTGGTTTTCCCCATACAAGCATCTAATGCACTCATATATTCTCAGGGATTGCACTGGTATTGTGCCCATTCAAAATTATCTTATTTTTCCTGGTTACAAAGTTCAAATTGTTTTTGGCGCGGTTGCCGAAATGCCCCGGGGCCGCCACTTCACTTGGGCTGACTCGCTGGTTCTTCCTGGAGTCTTTGGTCCCAATCCCGCTTACGCAGCAGAGCTCTGCCGCTTGCCTTCCACTCTGGTCTGCCTTGACATCTCTCCGCCTTCTCCTGTGGCTCCCCCTTTTGCATGCCTACTTGCCTTCAGCTCTCTGTAAGGGTAACGCTGCTTCCTCTTCGCTGCCAAAAGCCCAGCAATTGTATTGTGGTTCCTGGCATTTGTGGCCCTGCTTGCTCTCACAACATTTCTTGCTCTCTTCGCAGTACAGCAGCTTTTGGATTACACAGAAAATGCAGCAGCAGACTTGTCCTCCGGCTGGGTTTCAACTAACAGCTTTTTCTTGCTTCAGCTTCGACTTCAGGCTCTGGCCAAATTGGTGAGCGAGAAGTCCTCTGTCATACACATAGGTTACCATTCACTCAGCCTGCGCCAGGCTCAGTCAACCAGTCACACCGAAGGGCATTCATGCAGGCAATAAGGCTCACAGGCATTCATGCATTCAGGCCATTCACTCCACCCAATCCACATTCTTTGTTATGGATGTTTGGGTGAAGTACCCAGCCTTTCAGTACACTACACTGCATTCATGTCAGTTTGTCAGGGCGGTCCCAGTCATTGTACCATACACAGAAACTAGACACCCACAACACAGAATGTGAGTTCACTTCAGACTCCATTCATATAGGTCCCACCCCTAGGATGTGCCCACAACACACAGCCCCTGGGAAGGCTCCAGTCAGTCTGACAGGAGGCAGCCCCAGAGCCATATATGGTATTTCCACCCAACAACCAGTCAGGAGAAAGGGACAGAGTCAGGGCTTGCCACGACTTTGGGAAACAAGGTAAAACGCAATAGAATCCTTGCTTTCCTACAGGAATCCTATTGATTCATATGGCAGAGTCTTGGTGTCCCATAAAAGGAGGACACTCAGAAGCACTGCCAGGTCAGCATGTAGCTGCCACCACACCATACCCTGCTCTGTGGGCAATGCACAGGTACCCAACACATACACACAAGGGGCACAAGAGTATACCTCGCCCCATGGGTGCCATAAGTGTATCCCATGGGCGTAAGTAATTTATCAGCAGTTGGAGCCGCACTGAAGCAGGTGTCCAGCAACGGCAGAAAGTTAGATCTCCCACATATTCCCCCAACAAAAGGTCTGGGCAGGCCCAAACAGGGAAAGTCTGCAACTCAATGACAAATGTTCCACAATTTGAAGCATAACAGCCCCAACAACAAAAGAAAAAATCTAGCAACATTGGAGCTTGGAGGTGGCGCTAGAGAGCTCGGCCAAGATGGCGGGCTCTCTTTGAGCGCTGTGTGAGGCTCCAACAATCCTGCTAAAATGGCCGCTCCTGAGGCAGCCCAATCTCCAACACGGTGTGATGAGGTGCAGCTAGAGACCCCCTTCTGCACCTTGCAATCCGGTGACAGACGCCTGGGAGGAGGGTCAGGAGGCAACGCGGCTTGGCCTGGGCGGCTGTTAGCAAGCAGTGCATTTGGGATACAAGGCCGGCCCGGGAGCTAAGGCAATCCGGAGATGGCCCCCGAGGCCGGCAACAAGAACCAGGGCTGCCTGATAGCCAGGGTGGTGAAGGTGAGCGGGGGGGGGCGTTGCCGGGCAGCACAGGGGATCATCCTCATCCCCCAACCCAGAGAAGCACCAATCGGCACCACCCGGGGAGCAACGAGACATGGCCCGAGGGAAGACGCAGTAGGGAGCCTGCCCCTTGGCCAGACAACCATCTTTGATCTCCAGACAGGCTGCTGGAAGGACCCAATACAGTGGATGCGCGGGGGGGGAGGTTTCACCTTGCGAGTCGCAGGACACAACATTGGTGGTGCAGCTGGAGGACAAACGTACCTCGCCTCACGAGATGACAGCACTTCGATACCCACAATTTGTACAGCTAAGGAGCAGAGGAAGCTGGAAAAAGCTTTCACCGGGCAACAGGTTGCCACAGAGCTGGAAAGGGGCCCCGGAGGTGGGGGCTCTAGAACCAGGGACACCTCACTGTGCCTGGACAGCACACTGAGTGGTGCTGGCACGGAGGGCAGCTGGGAGCCGACCAGGTGTTGGGGCTGGTGAACAGGGCAGACCTGAGTAGACTGGAGCACAGGTGAGCCCAGAGTGACGCTGCACAAGCGGCAAGAGGACTCGTGGGTGGACTCGGAAAGATTGAAGGACCCTCCCAGATACTGAGTTTCTAATAGTGGGACCCCTGCAATATACGCAGCCTCACGGCGCTGCGTGTTGCCCCCCTCTCCTGGAACAGGGTGGTGGCCGGCTGTTCCCCTTCCCAGGCCGCCCGGGGCAGTGCTGCGGTCTCAGCAGGGGACTCTTGGGCCCTGTGAGCCCCATCGAAAGGACCTTACTCTAGCCTTGGTGGAGCGTATTACACAGAGAGCTGAGTGGGCGTAGTGGCAGGCAATCTGGACTTCACCACCTGCGGCGCCAAGCCCAAGAAAGGTCCACAGCTACACCAAATCCGGGTCCATTAGCGGAGCATTTCCCAGCGACTCTCCCGGGTTTGAGGTGGCCCTCCTGCAACTTGGGTGAGATATAAAAACACTGCAGAAACTCACCTTCGAGGGAGGGGGGGGCCTCCTCCAAGGCATCAGATCACAGCACCCGGCAGAGACACCACAGCCTGCAGAAAAGAGGGCAGGGGAGCCGCCATGATGCCAGAAGCGGACATCAGAGAAATACTGCTCGACCTCAAGGCGGGCATTGGGGGGGGCTTGACTCCAAACTGGACTCGCTCTCCTCCAATGTTGACCTACTTGTATTTGTATTTTATTGATTTATAAAGCGCCTTACGCCAAAGCGCTGTACATGGAACAACAGAATACATAAAACATGAACAATAAAACTGTTGAAGCATTACAATGTGAATCAATCAAACAACAAAACAGTGAAAATAGCAATTAACTGAAGGGGAGGGAGGAAAGGGAGATGGAACAGGTTGGGGGGAGTGAAGGAGGAGGGCAGGAGGAGGAAAGGGAGGGAAGAAGAGGGGGTTAGGGGAGGGAAAGGGAGAGAGTCAGGGAAAAGAGTGAAGAAGGGGGAAGTAGAAGTGGGTAGGGGTTTCAAGGTGGAGGATGGAGAAGGGGAGATTTAAGGGAAGTGCGGAATGAAGTGAAGGTGGGGGAAGAACGGATAGCAAGTGGAAGGGAGTTCCAGTGTAGAGGAGCTAAGAGCTGGAAGGAGCAAAAACGGGAGGAGGCACAGGGGGGTGGTGGTGAAGTGAGAAGGAAATGGTCAGCGGACCGAAGGGAATGGGAGGGGGAGTAGAAGGAGAGAAGGGAGAAGAGATAAGGAGGGGGCAAGACCATGGAGAGATTTGAAGACAAGGCAGAGAAATTGAAATTTAAGTTGGGAGTGAAAAGGAAGCCAGCCAAGGTAGGAGAGAGAGGAAGAGATGGAATCACGGGAGGTAAGGAGACAGAGGGTGCGAACAGCAGAGTGGTAAATGGATTTAAGAGGGGCAAGGTGAGAAGTAGGAAGTCCAAAGAGTAAGGAAGAGCAGTAGAAGAGGCGGGAGAAGATGAGGGAGGGTATTAAGAGTTTAGTAGCGTGGAAAGTGAGAGGGGCGGATTTTGCGAATGTTGAAGAGGTGGAAGCGGCAGGAGCGAGAACTGAGGGAGATGTGTTGGGAGAAGGAGAGAGAGGAGTCGAAAAGAACGCCTAAGTTACGAGCCTGAGGAGAGATGGGGAGATTGGAGGGAGGAAAGTGAATGAAAGGGGGAGGAGAGGGATGGAAAGAGTTAGAGGGAAAGAATATGACTTCTGTCTTGTCGGTGTTGAGAGAGAGAAATCGGGAAGACATCCAGTTCTTGATGGCAGTAAGGTAGGAAGAGAGTTGTAGGTAGAGGTCAGTTGAGAAGGAGAGGAAGGACTGAGTGTCGTCAGCATAGAAGTGGTGGGAGAAGCCAAACGAGGAGATAACAGGAGCAATGAGGGAGGTGTATAGAGAGAAGAGGAAAGGGCCTAGCACAGAGCCTTGGGGTATGCCATATTCAAGAGGATAGCTAGGAGAGGACCGGCCACCCCAGGAGACTGTAAAAGAGCGGGAAGGGAGGTAAGAGGATAACCAGTTGAGTACAGAGCCCTTGAAGCCAAAGGAGGAGAGAGTGTGAAGGAGGAGGGGGTGATCGACAATGTCAAAGGCAGCAGAGAGATCGAGGAGAATAAGGATAGAGGATTGTTTGGCATGGCGGGCAGTAAGAAGGGAGTTCAGAATAGAGGTGAGAGCAGTTTTAGGGGAGTGTTTAGGACGAAAGCCTGATTGGAAGGGTGGTAGGAGAGAGGAATTAGTGACAAAGGATGAAGGTTGGGAGTAGGCAAGGCGTTTGAGAAGCTTGGAGAGCAAAGGGAGAAGAGAGATAGGTCTGAAACTCGAGGTGAGACGTGGGTCAGCAGAAGGTTTCTTAAGTATGGGGATGATCGTGGCATGTTTAAAGGCAGAAGGAAAGGTAGCTGAGGAGAGACAGATGAAGAAGGAGGTGAGGTAGGGGACAAGAAAAGGGTACATTTTAGGGATGAGAAGGGAAGGGAGAGGGTCAGAAGGGGCAGACGTGGGGTGGGCTTTGGATAGGAGGGTGGAGACTTCCGAAGGGGAGACGGGTGAGAAGAAGGACATGCAGGAGGGAGGAGAGGTGGGGGAGAAGAAGGGAAATCAGAGGTGGGGGGGTGTGAATTTTTTGCCGAATGGAAACAATCTTAGAAGAGAAGACGTTAGCGAAGTCTTAAGGAGAGAGAGAAGAATTGGAGGAGGGATCAGGAGTGGGGGAGAGAGGAGTCGAGAGAGAGTTTGGAAGATACGGCGGGGTGAGTCGCTTGAGATTGGAGTAGGTTAGAGAAGTAAGAAGAGTTAGCTGAGGTCAGACAAGAGTCGTAGATGGAGTGATAAGAGAAGTACGAGGTTTGGTTAGATAGCGAGGGTGTTTTGAGCCAGTCTCTCGAGACGTCTGAGAAGGCGTCTCATAGAGAGGAGATGAGGAGTGAGCCAACGCCGAGAGGGTTTCCGGGTTGGACGGAAGGAAGAAAGAGGGTAGAGATGATCAAGGGAGGATTGAATAGCAGAGGAAAGGGAGGAAAGAGCATCATTCGCCGATAATAAGGAGTAGTCATGGAGAGATGGGTGAAGAGAAGTGCAAGTGCCGGTGAAGACGGAGGGGTCAAAGTTGCGGAAGTCACGCCGCGAGTAGACTGGAGGGGAAGAGTAAGGAGAGGAGGAGAGAGGGAGAGGAGAAAGAGAAAAAGAGAGTGATGCATGGTCAGAGAGGTAGACAGGAAGGGTAGAGACAGGTGAAGGAGGGTAGGAAGAGTTGAAGATGAGGTCAAGGGTGGAGCCAGAGGAGTGTGTAGGAGAGGAGGGGAGAGGGGAAAGGAGGTAGGAATCAAGGATAGAGAGGAGGGGAGAGGATTGAGGGGGAGAAGGGAGATGAAGATTAAAATCGCCAAGTACTGACAGAGCAGAGGGAGAGGGAGAGATAAGCGAGAGGAGGTGATCCAGGTCTTCATAGAAGGAAGAAAGAGGGCCAGGGGGTCGATAGATAATCAGGAGAGAGATAGGGTGGGGAGAGGAGAAGGATTTGTAAAGGAATTCAAAAGAAGGGAAAGAAGGGAGAGCTGAAGAGGAGGGGGAGGAGATGAACTTGGGGTGGTAGAGGAGGCCAACACCTCCGCCACGGCCAGTAGAGCGAGAGGTACAAGAGAAAAGGAGGAGGAGGTGGTTAAGGAAGCAGGGACAGAAGTGTTATGGGGGGATCCAGGTTTCAGTTAAGCATAGAAAATGGAGGTTGAAGCGAAAGAATAAATCAAGAATTGCTGCAGTTTTGTTGTTACTTCAACATCGGAAGAGGTAGAGCAAAGATTATCTGGACTGGAAGATGGGTCAGCCTCGCTTGTCGCCAGAGTGTCATCCCTCGAAGTGCAGGTCACAAGTCAAAGTGGTAACGACTAAAAATGAAGATTTGGAAGGAAGGGCCCATAGAAATAATATTTGCCTGGTGGAGGTCCGAGAAAGGCACAGCCAATTCAAAATGGAGGAATTTGTTGAAGCCATATGCAGAGAGCTCTGCAGAGGTTCCAAGCTGTCCCCCATGCTCGTGGTGCAAAGGGCCCAGCGTATACCAGCGGCTCAACCAGTGCCCAAAGCAGCCCCCCTCCTCATCATCGCTCGCCTCCTCAATTACAGGGAACGGGACACAATCCTGCGTCTGGCTAGAACGAAAGGAGATCTGCAAACGACGGGGATAAAATCCAGATATATCCAGACTTCTCAGCAGCGGTGCAGGCCTCACGGCGATCCTTCACAGGGGTCAAGAGACGACAGAGATCACAGCATTGTTTACTCTATGCTGTTCCCGGCAAAACACAAAATCTAGCATGGGGTGAGAACACAATTCTTCACATATCGCCAGAGGCAGCAAGCTTGTTTTGAGATCGGCAGACACACCCCCCGCAACAACCCAAGACCCTGAGACGACGATCGAGAACGGGGCCAGGGTGACGGAGAGATCCGGAATGAGACTCAGATTGCATGGCAGAGTGGGGGATGTGTGAATAGTAGCGTGATGACTGTCAGCAACGTAATCTTTAGCTAGTCTGCCTCAGTTTGTTCATGTACCGCCAATTGGTGGTGGAGCCTCGCAGGCTTGGCCGGGCACTACTGCCCCGTGCACTGCAAAGTCTTGGTTGATGTTTTGGGGGACACAGCAGTATCAACTGGACGGATTGGGGGTTTCCTGTGGTGCAGGGAGATCTGGGAGGGTGACGTTATGGGGTGTGTGGGGGGTACCAGGGTGGGAGGGAATTGGAAGACCAATAGGAGGGGGGAATGGGTTTGTTCAGGTTGTTGGGAGTCTGATTCGCGCCAGAGTGTTCCACCACTATATCCTATGGTGCAGTCAGATTCCGTTCAGAATAAGGGAAAAGAGGGCAGGGCTAGCACCCCCGCAATCCCCCAAAATGGTTAGACACCCTGGGTATCACTGGGATTCCGGGTAGCAACATGGAATATTAGGGGGGGCAGCCCTTCCAAGATCCAGAAGGTTGGCCAGTCCCTTAGAAGGCACCAGATTCATGTGGCCTTCATCTAAGAAGCCCACCTTACCCCCTCCTCTGAGAACAAGTGGGACGCCAACTGGGGATGTCACAAATACTTCTCCTACTCCTCCTCTTATCCACGAGGGGTCACCATCCTGATCGGCAGGGACGTCAAGTTTCACCTAGTCTCGACAGCAAGAGATGTCGATGGGCGGGCTCTTCTGGTGTACGGGGTCCTTGAGGGTGCATCAGTGGCCCTGGTGAACTCCTATGGTCCCAACGTGGACAGTCCGAATGCATCCAACGTGGACAGTCCGAATGCATTTTACTGGGTCATAGTACACTTAGCTGGATGTCCGGATACCACCGTAGTGTGGGTGGTGGGGGGACCTGAATACTGTTGGACCCCCTCCAGGATCGGACCGGGGTGGGACAGGGCAGCGTGCCTAAAGCAAGCCTACAAGTACAAGAAATAGGTAAAACATATAATCTTGTCGACGCTTGGAGACAGCAACACCGAGGGGATCAGGACTATACATACAACTCCTGGGTCCAGAGATCCAGCTCCAGGCTCAATTATTTGTTGGGGTCCCATGAGGGAAGGTGGGGGGCGGTTCAATGTAGTGACTGTCAAATACTCCTGCAGACTCTTTCCGGCCATGCTCCGGTATTTTTGGAATGTGGGCTGGGCAGACCCAGGGAAAGGGGGGCACTCCTGGTGATTTAAAGCTGCCGAGTTGCAAGATGCAGTGTTCCTGAATCAGTTGTGAAATTCTTGACGCCATCATTGACAGAATAACCTTCTACGACTGGTAGTCAGGGCTCTGCTGGTTGGTGTCACTCTGTTCCTCACTGTACAGTATTGCAGAATTGGGAGGTGGTGTGTGCAGCAGAACATGGTGTTGCCAGCTGATGACTTGCATGTAAAATCGCCCGCTACATTGCTACAGACAAATACTACACCTATTTGAAAGTAAATGGCATGCAAGTGTGGCCATATTTGATCCTGGCACTGCCAGACTGTGTTCCAGGGCAGCAGCAGTCATAATATATTCAACGCTTTTGTGAATGGTGTTTCACACCGAATAGATATCTGGAGATTTCCTGTAGAGCCTCTTCTGACTGAGCGGCCAGAAAAATGTATCAATGAATGAAATAATTGAGGCCTGTGTCTTTTCTCTCAGCAAGACTTAAAGGTAAAGGGTCTCCTCAGTTACTTGCAGAACTCTGGGAAAAATTTCTGGACACAGAATAAGGAACAAGTTACTTACCTGTAACTGTTGTTCTCCAGCATGGGTCTGGCATGGATTCACATGCTCATGAATATTCCCAGTCGTCAGGCCGGGAATCCTCGGTATAGAAAAAAATCAGTATCAGTTTCGTTTCTGATCGGTCTTTCTTAGTAGAAATCAATCACTGGTCTCTGGGTCATACTGCCCCCAGCCAATGACTGCCCTCTCCCTAAGCCCCGCCTCTGGCAGCCATCCTCAGATTTGGTAGCACGTAAAGTGGCAGTATGACCAAGTGAAGAGCCGCAGAGGGGTAGGCGGGAGGGTTCACATGTGAATCCATGCCAGACCCATGCTGGAGAACAACAGTTACAGGTAAGTAACTTGTTCCTTCTCCAGCATGGGGTCTGGCATGGATTCACATGCTCATGAATAAGAGAATACATAGCAGTACACACATGCACAACCACGGGAGGTGGCAACAGGCTCAACATTAAGCAATACAACAACTTAACATTAAGCATATCTTACCTCCTCACCAGACTCACCTTAAGCGAACAGGTTGCGCAGCACTGCTTGGCCGACCCTGGACTCCTCCCTGGAGTCCCAATCGGCGCAGTAGAATCTTGTGAAGGTGTGCGTCGACCTCCACGTCGCAGCCCTGCAGATGTCCAGCAGGGGCACACCAGACAGGAACACCGTGGTAGCAGCGATCGCTCTGGTCGAATGGGCTCTCGGACGGCCGGGCAGCGGTCGGTTTGCCAACCGGTGACAGTGCATGATGCAGCCGGAGAGCCATCTGGAAATGGAAGTCTTCGAGAGAGCCTTCCCTTTATTCACAGTCCCAAAGTTCACAAACAGCTGTGATGTCTTCCGAAAACTCTTCGCGCGGTCCACGTAGAACTTCAGTGCTCTAGTTACGTCCAGCGAGTACAGAGTCCTTTCAGCCGGCGACGAAGGAGACGGGAAGAAAACTGGTAACACCAAGGGTTCGTTGAGGTGGAAGTCCGACGGCACCTTGGGCATGAAGGAGGGGTGCGTCCTCAGCACCACCCTCGTGTTGTGAAACGTCAAGTATGGCGGCTTGCAAGATAGGGCCTGGATCTCTCCCACTCATCGTGCGGAGGTGATGGCCACGAGAAACGCTGTCTTGCACGACAAACTTAAACAGTGCCGAATGCATAGGCTCAAATGGGGGCTCCATGAGCCTGGTCAGCACCACGTTGAGCTCCCACGCCGGGGCAGGGGCCTTCACCGGCGGGAAAGATCGGAACAATCCTTTCATAAATTCCTTCACCAGTCGATGAGACCACAAGGACGCCCGTCCCGTAGTTCTGGCGTATCTTGAGATGGCGGCCAGATGTATCTTAATGGAAACAGGAACTAGTCCAGCCTTGGCCAATGACAGTAGGTAAGGCAATACTTGAGGGGCCGTAATCCGCAGAGGGTTAATCTTCTGTGCACGGCACCAGACAGAGAACCTCTTCCATTTATGTCTGTAGCACTTGAGAGTTGAGGATGCCCTGGCCTTTGCAAGAACCGCTCTGCAGTCGGCCGGGATGCCGTACCCTCCAAACTCTAGTGCTGCAGGAGCCAGGCCTGCAAGTTCAGCGACTCCGTGTTGTGGTGAAGAATGGCGCCTCTTTCTCTGGAGAGAAGATCTGCGTCCGTCGGCAGCTTGACTGGTGTGGACGTTGACAAGTGCAGAAGGTCCGGGAACCAGATCTGTCTTGGCCATGCCGGTGCGACGAGGATCATCCTGCACCGGGACCTCTTGAGCTGGTTGATGAGCCGGAGCAGCAATGGCAGCGGAGGCAACGCATAAAGAAATAGGCCGTCCCATGGGAACGAGAAAGCATCGCCCATGCTCCTCGGCTGGGGGAACCTGCTGGCGAACCTCCGGCACTTGGAATTCGTCGCCGTCACGAAGAGATCGATTTGGGGTTCGCCCCATCGTCGGAAGAGTCGATCCACTTGATCCTGGCGTAGTTCCCACTCGTGGCACGAGCGCAGCTCTCTGCTGAGTGAGTCGGTAATCGTGTTTTTTATTCCTGCCAGATGAAGAGGCACCAGAAACATCCCTTGGGTGACGGCCCAATGCCACAGATCCTGGGGTTCCTTGGATAGGGCAGGGGATCTGGTTCTGCCCTGCTTCCGGATGTAGAACATCGTGGTGGTGTTGTCGGTGAAGATCCTCACCACCTTGCCCTTGAGGGACAGAAGAAAAGACCTGAGCGACCAGAACACTGCGCGGAGCACCAAGATGTTGATGTGGAGTGACTTCTCCTCCGGGAGCCAAAGGCCTCTCGCGTGAAGATCTTCCGGAGTGCGCTCCCCAACCTTCCAGGGAGGCGTCCGTCGTCACCGTCACCTGGTGAGCTGGGGTATGAAAGGCCGTGCCCACCGACAGATGAGAGCGGGTACCCCACAACCGGATCGCCTGACGGAACGTCTCGTTGAGGGATCCTGTCCTCGAAGCTGCCCGTCGACTGGACTCAGCTGGCGTCGAGGAACTCTTGTAAGGGGCGCATCCGAAGCCTGCAAAGGCTCACCAGATAAATGCAGGAGGACATCATCCCGAGGAGAGACTTGATAGATCTTACCCTGGCCATGTCCGTGGCCAGCAGACGCTGCACCTTCCCCACAATGGTTCTGGTCCTTTCCTCCGACGGCAAGGCCAGCCGCGCCACTGTGTCGCGCTTGGCTCCCAGAAACAGGGCGACTTGCGACGGAACCAGGTGGGATTTTCAAAATTTGATGGAGAATCCCAGGTCCGTGAGCAACTGGACGGTCTTCGCAGTGTGCTCCACGGCAAGCTCCCTTGTCCTTGCCTGGATGAGCCAGTCGTCCAGGTAGGGGTAGACGTGGATCCCTTGTAGGCGCAGCCACGCCGCCACCGGTGCAAGGCACTTGGTGAACACCCTGGGTGCCGACTTCAATCCGAACGGGAGGGCCTTGAACTGGTAGTGCCGCCCTTGGACCACGAACCTGAGGAACTTTCGGTGTCTTTTTAGAATGGGGATGTGGAAGTACGCATCCTCCAAGTTCAACGATGACGAGAAATCGCCCTCCTCCAGCTGTCCCTGCACGTGCTGGAGGGTGACCATCCGGAACTTCTGTGCCTTGATGTACTTGTTCAGTCGTCGCAGGTCCAGGATGGGGCGCCATCCTCCTGTCTTTTTTTTTTTTACGAGGAAGTACCTTAAGTAAACTCCGGAGCCCCGAAGCCTCTTTGGGACGAGCTCTATGGCACCCTTCTTGAGCATCACCCTTACTTCCAACAGTAGTTGAGGGGTGTGATTTTCCTTCCTGGCCACGGGTGGAACGCGAGGGCACTTCTTCTGAAACTCGAGGGGGTGCCCTTGGGCCAGGGCGTCCAGCACCCAACGGTCAGTGGAGATGTACTCCCACACGCTGACGAACCTCGCCAGCCGGCCTCCCACCGGGGTGCTTCGGCGGGGGCCCGACCCCACGGTCGGTTCAATCTTGTTTGGAGGACGCCTTTCCTCCTTGACCTCCCTGTTGACGACGACGGGCACCACCTGACTTGCCGCGTCCCCTGTAGGCTTCCTGGGACGAAGATCTTGCCGCTTGGCGGTACGTGGAGGAGCCACTGCCGGATCCCTTGGAGGCACTTTGTCTTCCTCCGGAGCTCCGAAAGGACGGCCGTCGTTGTTGGAGCACTCCCAGTGCCCGGACAGTCTCCGTGTCTGTCTTGATGGCCTGAAGGGACTCATCAACCGCCTTCCCAAACAGGTTGTTCCTGTCGAAGGGCATGTCCAAAACCTTGGTTTGTACGTCCTGGCCGAAATCCGTCGCCTTGAGCCATCCTCGTCGTCTCAGGCAAACGCCATTGTCCAACTGACGGAAACCGGTGTCGGCGATGTCAGTTGCCACCTTGATGGCCTGGTCCAAAGCAATCTCACCTTCCTGTAGGATTTCAAGGGCCTCAGCCCTTTTGGTATCCGGAAGGAAGTCCAACAGAGGGGCGATTTTGAACCACAACTCCCTGTCGAAGCGGGCTACGATAGCCAGGGCGTTGGCCGCCTTGATAGTAGTCGCTGCGGATGAGATGACCCGTCATCCCATCGTGTCCAGCTTCCTGCCCTCGCCGTCCGGCGGGGAAGGATGTCGAGGCCGATGCCCCCCCCCCCCAGCTTTCTTCTTTGCCGCCGCCGAGACAACCGAATCCAGGGTAGGTTGCGCCCGAAGGCACAAGGAGGCAGCGTCGGGGACCCGGTACTTCTTCTTGTACCGGTCCCTCTTTGCCGGCGCCGTGGCAGGGTTCTTGAGGAGGGCGAGCCCCTCATACCAGATGTCATCAAGAAGTGGTACGGCGAGGACCGGCTTCCTTTTAGCCTCGCGCCGTTGGTAAAGGAACCCTTCCTTCTTCTCTTCTGGGCAGAGCTGGAAGAGCTCGGTTGCCTTGGGAATCATGGCATGAAAGGATCCAATCTCGTCGGGCGGGGACGCCCGAGCAGGGGGCGACGGGGGGACACGTCCCGTCGTCGCCTCCGTGGTCATCTGTACCTGTCGTAGCCGTGTCCGTGCCTGTATCATCCCCGTGGGTAGTATACCGGGGGGAAGGCAGAGCAGGCCGCAGAGGTGGGAGAGGTGGCGTAGGATGCTGCGTCCTCTTATGCGGTGGACTTTCCGAAGGTCCTGGCTCCGGTTCCCCCGTCGGGTCTGGCTCAGGTACCTCCGTCGGGGGAGGGACAACCTTGTCCTTATCTCCGAGCATAAGGACTGAATCGCTGACAAAATGGCTGCCGAAGTGTCCTGCGTCGCCAGAAAACGACGGGTGCGAGGGCTCTTGAGGAACCTCGTCGGTGACACCGTCGCTCTCGTCGCCGCCCTTGTCGGGATCCCTCCCGATGGGCTGGGCCTCTTCCACGACTTCGATGAGCTCTTCTTCAGAGGTCGTGTCCGTATCCACGATGGCCACCTGCCCCACCTTTTCCAACGAGGACTTCGTGGGGGTCTTCTCAATGGGCCTGAAAGACTACTCCTTCCGCGGTGGCAGGGAGACTCTGGGTCCTGAGGTCGCCTCCAGTGGCGTAGCCTCCACAGGCTGAGCCAGGGCCGCTGCGACATCCTCAATCGAGGTCTTAGCAGGGTGAATTAAGGCCATCGTCACCTTCTGTACGCCTGGGGCCTTCACCTTGGGGGGAGGGTCCGAGCCTTGCTCCCCCTCTGCCGAATCTTCAAGATCGACCGGGCCCTCTCCAGAAGCTTCGCCTGGTTTTCGGACTTCCTCTTACCCGAGCCAGAGCGTTGGCTCGTGGTTGATGGCGCTGGGGAGGATGCGCCCTGCCTGGCAGCCAAGGAGCCCGACCGTTCGGCGCACCCGGTGCCCGCAGACTCGCGGTGCTTGGCCTTTTGTTGGGCCCCCGTTTTCTTCTTCTCGCCCGACGGGCTCTTCCCTTCCAGCCAGTTGGCGAGACGGAGGTGACAATCCTTCATGGTCCGCTCCGACATGTTCCCACAAAACGCAGTGTCCTTCTCCGTGTGTGTCTTGTCCTCATGGAGACAATAGAGGCATAACGAATGCTCGTCCTCCTTGAAAACATTCTGAAGCTGGCATCCAGGGCAGGTCCTGAACAGCTTCCTGGGCGTCGAGCTTCCTTTCTCCTGGGCCATATCCGGGGTAGGCCTCGGAACTTCTGGAATCCTCCAAAAGCATAACTCGACGAAATCTTCACCCTTGAGGGGCGTAGAAAACTTCGAAACGGATCCCCGTTGATTGGATGTAGAAACGGTGGAGCTTGAGGCTCTATTTAACCGAAAAATGAGAAAAATCTCCTGAAAAAGCATGAAAACGCAGCAAAAGCTCGAGAGCTACAGCACGAGGACTCCCAACACTTGAACGTGCGGTAAAAATCTGAGGATGGCTGCCAGAGGCGGGGCTTAGGGAGAGGGCAGTCATTGGCTGGGGGCAGTATGACCCAGAGACCAGTGATTGGTTACTACTAAGAAAGACAGATCAGAAACCAAACTGATACTGATTTTTTTCTATACCGAGGATTCCCAGCCTGACGACGGGAAATATTCATGAGCATGTGAATCCGTGCCAGACCCCATGCTGGAGAACACATTGAATTGAAGATCTGATGTTGGGAAGCTTTGCTAGAACCTGCAACCTTCCCGGGCCCCTTGTGATGGCAAAGCCCTACCAGTGACAGCAGTATCGGACTTCCTTAAATCTGGTTGAGGTCAAATATAATGCTCATTCCTCTTGACTGTCAGGACCACCCTGTGACGAATCGACAGTATTCGTCCCTTCTCATCAAGGGGGAGCCAGTCCCTTTCAAGCAATGGAGGTGAGCCTGCTCCACAAGACTCTACCTAGGGGTCTGGGAAAGTGGGACCTCATTGGGAGCGACTCGCCCTTTGGGGAGAAGGACTTCCATTCCCAAAATGAACTCCTCAAGACAAAAGGCAAAAGGCAAAGGGGAGGCCACCAGGAGAGGGAAATTCATTTGGTTCAGGTTAGATATTATTTATTAGTGGTAGGGTCAGTTAGATATAGGTTTGGACTGAGGACTTTTTTTTTTTTTACTTCTTGATGAATGAGCACCTTTAGTTTAATTTAGTTAGGTAGGGAATTCCCCTGTTGCGAGAGGGTGAGATAGGCCTTTTCTTCATTACATAAATAAAAGAAGCTCAAAATGTACACATTGTGTCCGACTCCTTCTTCCGACCCACCACAACTCTTACTACAAGTCTCAAATCTTCTGCCTTAAAGAAGCTTTGTATGCCTGCTCCTTGAACCCAAACCAACCATAACCCTGTTGTTGACCCTACCCTGCATGTTTAGTGTTAGGCAAGATTCGGAGCAGTACCCTTTGGGTGCACTACAACAACCTTGACCTCCTGGCAATAGGAACCCAACCTTTGGTATAAGTCTTTACTACACAGGTTGGTAGTGTGGTTGAGCAGCCAGGCTTATCTCAAGAGGTGTCAATGTGAGCAGTAGGGGAGTTGCACAGAGATTCACAGTGACAAGTATCCAAATAAACACTTACACTTAAGGTTTCTTGATTAAACAACTATTAATTTATTTAACAGTCAGTTTGAATAAGCCTTCTTCAGTAGGGGCAATATAATAGTAACACACAAATACACTCCAAAATACACACTCTTAGTTACTCTAAATCAGCAAATACCCATTTGGGATGGAACACAGACACTTCCTACACCCTCAGGTGACTTAAATAGCTAGGACACTGTGGACATTAATATATCACTGGTACATGTAGAGCAACACTGAGATGAGTGTTAAAGTAAAGAGATTTCAGAATAAAACAAGAGGTCACACAAATATTCTGAAGCAGGCAAGTACTTTTGAACCTCCCAATGCAAAGTAAATCAACTCTTTCCTGGAGGGAAGATAAGACACAAGCAGAGGAGAGAAGGGTCATTCAGGGAGCTAGGCCAGCCGATGTCAATTGGGCAAAAGTCACGGTGAGCTGAAGCAATTCATGCAGGTAAGTTAAAGTATTGCACAATGTTTTAGAAGTCTCTGCAGAAAAAGTAGGCTCAAAGTAGGGCCACAAGCTGGGAGGCGTGAGAGGTAGAAGATGCAAGAAACTCTAAAGAAGCAACCAAGACAAGCCTCAACTGAGATCAAGTAAGACTACAACAACAAGAGGTAAATTCTCTTGACTGTACAGTACCTTTGGTTAGAAGGAATGGTTCCAGCTGGCTTCTATTCCTTTGTGGTTCTGCATATCCTTTTGTTCCTGTGCCTCAGTCGTTGGGACAGGGAGGACTTCTGGGGACTCCTGCAACACAACGGGATGGTCTGCGACAGAAAAGGACAAACTTCTATTCAGCTTCAGTTCGCGGTTCCAGCTCCTCGTGTCTCAGCAAATAGCACCACTGCGTTCTCACCGATACCACCCTGGACTTTCCTCACATCTGGGGTCCAGCACACTGTTGCGGTGGCTCAGGCTTGGTCAGTCCTGTTTTTTGGGAGTCCGGGGGATCTTCCAGCAGCTCGCGTCCGTCTTAAAAGTGATGCACTCCGTTTGGTGTTCTCAGCTCCGAGAAGATGTCTAAACGAGTTCATTTTGGAGTTGATTGGTCCCACCAACTCAAGAGGAGAAGTCATCTTTGCAGGGCTTCTCTAGTCGAAATGAATTCATAGCTTCAGCACACCAGCAGGGCTTCACCGGGCAAACCAACGGTCCAGTAGTTGCAACAGGCATCTCTTCCAAGTTCTCCTTCAGATTCCTTCCTCCAGTGGTCGACTGCCTTCCAAGCCAAAAAGCCTTACCTTTTATGTAGGTTTCTCCCATCAATCACACAGCAGGGTGGCTGTCCTTGCCGGACGGCCAGCCGGCAATCACCTTTGGGTGCAGTTCTGTAACTAAGGGGATTAAGCACAGGGAGTTTCGGGCAACTCCCTCACTTCCTGCCCCTGCCAGACATACTCGAGTCAGCGGCGGCCTTCACTCGTGAATCCCGCCAAAGGCAAAGCGAACAAAGGGACCAAAGCTGGTTTGGAGCGCAGAGTAAATCTCAAAAAGCACCTTTCCAGCAAGAAATGGTGAAAAAAGAAGACCAGGGCCATTTTGAGTAAACAGGCACCCATGGATATTTTACTGCGGCTGTGAACGCAGCCTGCGGTAAAAACTCCCAATGGTAGTTAAGAGTAAACCAATGCCATCAGCCATTCATTGTAGAAAGGGTAACATAAAATTGTTATATGAGAAACCAAACAAAAAGATACTAAGTAACCCCTCCACCCTATTGTAAGATAGTGTGTGCTGGGTCTAGAAAGTTACAATTGTAAGTAAAGTCAATTTCACTTCACTGCTCTTGGAAACAGTAGTTTCACCAAGAGAAGGTAAACCTTTGAGAAATCTAAGAGACTTCCCTGTGCCACTGCACTGAAGGTGCTGTATGTCGCAATGAAAAGATGATGCCTATAGAGTTTGTCAGACTCCAAAACCAAAAGAAACAGAGTTGAAATCACAGTAAAATACATAAGATAGTGGGAAAAAGGTCTCACTCTCTCCAGGTTTATAATTAAAAAGTCCTAGAGTTAAGCAAAAGTGCTGGGGGTCTCTAAGGTTACGAGAATTCTCCCTAACATTTAATAACGTGTGAACACTTCCATCAAAGGGATGTAGAATGAACGGTCTACATTTCACCTTGTCTTTAACAGTTTGTAAGCATTTACCGACCTCAAAACAAGATCTAAAGATTCGATGGACCACTGTCTGTACACTTTCCTTTATTCAAACTATGTATAATTGCCCACAACACAGCTGAGAACTATGCAATGATTACTCAATCATTGCTTACCAGGCACTTGCCTATACCATTAGACTACTTGTTTCCCTACACCTCGACTACGAGGAAAGAGGTGTAAGAATGTGACTAGTACAAATGTGCTGGGCTACTGCTCGGGTTTCTCATGCAGATGTTAAATTGTATGGCTCACTGAAACAAGCCGACTGTCCGGAAACCATTGCCCCGATGCCTAACAGCATCTGCAGCAGTGTCCCAGAATATTTGCATCATTCAATAAGTCAACTTACCTGGAGTGCGCTTGCTGGATTGGGGTTGCGACAATGCCGATAAAGGGTGAGAGGGCATTGGGGAGACTAGTATTGAATCACATTATTCCTCAACGGTTTCCATGGCTCCTACATTCTTCCCATGTACAACTGGCACCACACTCCGCAGATGCTAAAGCGTAAGCACCAGTGCTCAGCCACTTCAACAAGAGCATCTTGCTGCCTGACTGCTATACTTAAAGTCTAGACTGAACTCCTGTCCCTGAAGCACTCTCGTTTTTGTGGACTCCTGGATAGTGGGTTTCCTTTTGCTCTGGAGATTAGTTCTTTCCAAAGACTTGGCCTTGGAAATCGCATGGACCTTGCAATTAATGTGCTCCAACCATAGACTGTGCAGACTTCATGCCAGTGTCGACGACGAAATCCCAAAATGGAGGAGGCACCCCGATAACCCGGGCGGTGTCCTCCTCCTATCCTCCCCCTCCCCCGGGATGAGGGGGAGGTGCCCGCAGGAAGCGCGGCAAGACGAAGCGAAAGCCCGCGAAAGGAAACAGCGCGGCAAATCGGAGGAAAAGCCCGCAAAGGGCAACAATGGCGGGGGGTGGGGCTACCCTCCTTTATAACAAGCGGGCTTCCCTCTGCAGGCAGTATCTAGCCTTGGCATTGGGACGCCCACCTACCAGCAGAGGACTTCGTTTCCAGCAGAGGACTTTGTTTTCGCTTGTAGGAGAAGGATGCCGTTCGAGTTCGTTCGGGGTTTCCAGTGGAAGACTGTTTCGGTGAAGGGGTTCCAGTGAGGAAGGAGCAGGGCTACGGTGTAAAAGGAGCGTCGCGCACAAGCGAAGGTACGTGCAGGGGAGGGGCAAGGAACAGGAATGGTTCCTTAGTGGGGCGAGCCCAGATGGTCCTGGGTTACACCCACCCTCCCTATGCGACCTCGCCTTGGGGTGTGGTACACTCTCTGGCTGCTGCGCAGCGGAGGTGTCAATGCTGGTGTGGGCGGCCTCGCGGCAGAGGCATTAGAAGGCGGGAGCACTAGTCAGTCTCTGTGGCACAGTCAGTAAGTGTTGTGACTTGTACCTGAGAGGTTGGGGGTTCGAGCCAAACCTCCAACTTCAAAATTCTGAAAGTGTTGTGAAAAATAATTACGGTTTGGGCCAAACTCAGGCTTTCCTCCTTCCGAGGCCGATGAATGAGCACCACACACCGTGGGTAATAGCAGCGCTCAGATGCAGTAGGGTTCGTAGCGCTGTATAAAATACAAATTATTATGGGACATGAATTTCTTTCAGCCAGCCGTTCAAGTGGCGCAGCGAGTAGAGCGCTTGCTTGACATCCGTGCAGATCCTGCTAAGTAGAGCGCTCGCTTGACATCCGTGCAGATCCTGCTAAGTGCTTTGTCGTGGGATGCTGGGGACCTGAGTTCTAATCCCATGTCTGGAACCTCCGGGGCATTTAATAAGAAAGAATTTTAGACACCGGAGCGTTCACAGCGCGATTTAAGTACCGAATTATGGTGCATGATGGTAAGGGAGTACAGGGGCTTCTCATTTTTTGCACCGGTTCTGGGTCGGCCGTCGTTGCCTTTCAATGTTGCGGTATATATCGGCTCTTACTATGAGCACATGGAGTGTTTAGGTCTTGGTGATCGGAAATGGGTGTGCGTATATCCGGTTCGGGGTGCACTAAGGGGATTCTTTGCTAAAGGGACTTTTAGGTGATGGCAAACGCTGTGAACAGGGTAGCAGAATCAAATGATGAGAGGTTTGATTAAGCACGTGCTTTGGAGTAAACGTTCTTTACGTACGGGTGGGTGTGAGCATTTTGTTCGCAGTTAAAAATTGTGTGCACTTCCTGGGAGATGATAAAACCAGTATTATTGAAGGATATTATGTGGGGAGTTCGTATCCTGGGGGAAATAAGCGTTTTTTCCCTAGTATGGTGCCATGTCGGTGCAGTCGCACGTGCGCAGGAATACGCCTTGTGTGTCGGTGGGTGAGGAGGTGCCTAGGACCTCAACATGGGAAGAGGGAATGGAGCGGCACCTATAGAAACCGAGGCTGCATAGAGAGTGAAACGATGTGTTTTGCTAAGGTGAGGCGAACAGGCCGGGCACGGAATACCAAATCAAGGGAAAGAGTTACTCAGTTAATCTAAGGTGAAGTTATGGTCCTGTATGTTACTAATACGCCACTCGCGATTGATCTAGGGGTGTAATCAGGTTTGTGGTGTAATACCAACGCTACTCCCCACTGCAGCACATTTCAGCATGCAAGGAATTGGTTCCTGGGCTGCTCATAGGAGGGGGAAACACGCGGGTCGATAGGCGGCAGCTTGAGTGCCCGGGGATTTAGTGCGGTGGCAGGGGCTTAGGAGGAATTTATGGTGGCCTTTGGTGTTTTCGGGTAAAATTTCCCCGGTATGGCTCTGACAAAGGGATATCACCCAAGGCGGACTGGTCTTCACAGGGTGTGGGGAAATTAGTTGCGCGGTCGCATATTGCTCCTGTGAGTTTCGGGAGTTCATGGGGAAGGTATTGGAAATAGGGTCAGAAGTGGTAAAGTGGCTTACTATGTGGTCACTCGGTATCGGTTTAAATGCGACGAGGGGTTCATCATTACATGCAATGGCGGGCAACCATGCCTGAGAGGCCATGGAAATGAAGGGTTGGTTGATATGGGGGGTTAGCCAAGGGGGTTGCAATTCCGTACCGCTGGCGTATGGTGCGGCGAACTAAGGAAAGGCGAGGAGCACAGCTCAGGTTAGGACTCTTGAGTTGCACCGACGGTTGCGGGCTAAGGGTGGCAGTACGACATCAGGGAGCTAAAACAAGCAGTCGGGGGCTCCGTGGATCCGGTTTTGAGGTTCAGTCAGCTCAGCTATGGTTCACCATTGTTGGGGTTGGAGGCGACTGGAGGTTTGTAATAGGACGCGATAGGCTAGGCAGCCAGGCCGAAGGGGAAGCTGGTATGACTTGGGGTATGAGATACAAGTCACAGGTTCAAAGCCCAATAAGGCCTACTCAGCTTTCACCCTTCCAAGGACAGTAGACAATTACCAATAGCGGTTGGGTTGATAGTAAGTGAAGATGGGGGCTGTATAGAGCGTCGGATTAAAAGCACTAGAGAAACAACGCGTCAACAGCATTATAGAAGTTTGCCCGGTTCCGGGTCGCTAGTCAACGGTAGCAGTCTGCATGCAGAGAAAAGCTAAAGTATGGACAGCACAGCAGCGCGGACATTAGCATAGCTCGTGGCCTCGTTCCAGACTTGCTGCCGGCGCCATTAAAAGGTGCCTGCGGTGGCGAATGGCTAGCCGTCCTTCTGGTTGAATGCGAAGGAAAGGGGCTCAAGGCTAAGAAAGGGGAGTTGGTTACGCTAGGAAGATTGTGCATCTAGGAATTCTCCTTACACGGGGTGGCCTCAGGCGATTCTCCGATCAAGCAACTACTTGGCTGGTGGTAACATAGGTTTTGGAATGGGCAGGAAAGGGCAGGGATCGTTCAACAAGCGGCGGATTGTAAAGTAAGGTGGAGCAGGTTCCCGACTCCTTGGGTCCGGGTCGGACATGGAACCGCGGGATGGTGACTATGGGTTAAAAAAGGTTAGCAGCGTGGTAAGCCTCAAACCGCGGGGGTGTGGGGGTAACTCAAGCACCTACGCAGTAACAGGCGATATTTTATTCCAAAGAGGGACGCCTTACCAGGGGGAGAAGTATCCTGGTACGGTGTGACAGGGAGAGTGCCGGTAGGGGGCTGAGGACGCCAGCGGCATTGGGGTCCCACAAGTTGGGGAACTACCGTCATAGGGTACGGGGGAGCAGTGCAGGGTTTTGGCAGGCGCCCGTAAAGGATTAATTCATGTGTACAGCCAGGTTCAAGGTGTGTTAGGGCCACGTTTAGATGGGCCGGCGGGACATCCCACCAGCAGCGAACTGATTGTGTGCGGCCATGGGAAAGGCAGAACGCGGCAGCCACTGGTCACCTTGCTTAGTCCACCGGCGGAGATTATACTAGATGGCGTCAGATGAAACCACAGCGCTTTCCCGTGGAATTGCTCATTAAAGGGTTAATTATTTCAAGGGGGCCATGGGCTGCCGAGGCTGAGCGTTCCATAGGGATCATAATTGGTGCTCTGTGCAGGGCAGCTACTACGGGCTGCACAGGTTGGCTGAAGTGCCGCTGTTGCTAGAGGCAACTCTGGTCGGAGGATGGCATTTTTACTGCATGGGCAGGTGAAGCTCGCTTTTAAATGGGGCAGGTCAAAGGGAGACTGGTGGGCTGAGCTAGCACGAACTTCCCTCCCTCTCGCTCGGACGGGGCCACATAACCCAAGAGGTGTCTGGTAGGTGGGGTAACTCTTTAGGACACCCCTGGGTGTCAGGGTGGTGGCATACGACACGTATTGAGGGTAAACCAATACCTCGGGGGGTGAAGGTTCTGGGGTCGGTTTGGGTACCCACAAGCTGGGGTAAACCGGGACTTCGGGGGCCTGGAAAGGGTGAGCTTGACTGGAGGGGCCCAGTGGGGTACACAGCTGTTCAATTTGCGGCCAGGTCACGTCCTAATAATTAAAGTGGGGGTGCTCATCAACAAACAATGCGAGTTGGCACCCTCGGTAATTAACAGGTCAAGGTCTCATAGTGTTTAGGACACTGGAAGGGGGCATTCTAACTCGTATTGCACTTCTCGGGCCGGCACCTCTGGGGAGCCTAACGGCAGGGGCGGCTGGTGGGAACAACAAGGGACCAGCTTCGCCCAAAAATGAAACGGCGCTCTCCCCGCCTACGGACACTTGCAAGGGCAGGGTAGGCTCAAGCACAAAAGAGTGGGAGAGTTGGGCCCACCAAGGACTTGGTGCAAAAGAATAAGGGGAAACAAGTAACTCCTGCAAGGGCAGGCAGGGGTGTCCCGGAGCTGGCCCGCCCTGGGTAAGGCGGAGGTTAAGGCGGAGCAGGAGGGGAACGGTCTTTTGCACGCCGCTGACCGGCGCCTCTTGGGAGCCTAACGGCAGGGGCGGCTGGTGGTAGCAACAAGGGACCAGCTTCGCCCAAAAATGAAACGGCGCTCTCCCCGCCTACGGACACCTGCAAGGGCAGGGGGGCTCAAGCACAAAAGATGGGGAGAGTTGGGCCTACTACGGACTTGGTGCAAAGGAGTAAGGGGAAACAAGTAACTCCTGCAGGGCAGGCAGGGGTGTCCCGGAACAGGCCCGCCCTGGGTAAGGCGGAGCGGGATGGAAAGGGGACAGAGGAAACAGGGTGCTCTTTGCAGGAGATACCTGCACAGTTGGGTGACTGAGTGAGCGCATGGTCTGAGGTGATGCCCAGGGCAGAATGGAAGTGATTCCCAGGGCAGACTTGAATGGCACGGGGTGCCAGGGATCCAAGGGGTACAACTGCAGGGGCATGGGCGCAGTTTGCTAAGGAAACGGCAAAGCCGGACATATGGGTCATAGACGGGGGAGGTAACGACCGGAGAAGCCTGGGAAGGGGGGCTCTGGGGCAGGGGATGATGGTTTCCCTACAGCAATTGGCCAGTCGAGTGGGTGAAACAGAAATCATTGGGTCAGAGATAATCCCGAGGCCGGAATGGTCAATGGCAAATTCTGCAGGGGCTGTGGCCGGATCAGGCCCGGCTTGATTAAGTTAAAGTACCCGGGTTTTTCAGAAGGAGGGGGTGCATTTGTCACCAGGGCACAATTGTCATCACTGGGGTTGGAGCTAGTTTACGGGATCCTTTGTGAAAAAACCCTAGAAAAGTGAGGAAGGCAGCAAGGGGGAGCCACGGTGGGCGGAAACCCACCCGTGGCGTGGCGGTGTTTGGGCAACCAAACACAAGAGACAGACTCCGGAGGAGCCAGGAGAAAGCCGGAAGGGTCTTCGCCCTTCTCGGACCAGCGCCCCTTGGGAGCCTGAACGGCAGGGGCGTCTGGGGGGAACAACAAGGGCTCAGCTTCCCCCAAGGAAACGGCACTCTCCCCGCCCAGGAATACCTGCATGGGCAGGTGAAGCTCAGGCGCAAAGGGTTGGGAGAGTTGGGCCTATAATGGACTTTGGGAAAGAAAGGGGGAAGCAGGTCATTGGACACCTAAACATAGGATTACATCCAGATTTCTCCTATATTCAACATTACGAAGGACTCTCGACTTTCTGGGTATGGCCGATTGGAAGTTCCAAGGTGGGCAAGTCCTGGGAGCACCTACAGTGTATTTGTTTCACGCTCTACCTAAGTTGAGGTAGTCTAACACTAGCACTTATCACAAAGAGAAACAAAATAAGGAGGACCTTAGCAGGTGTGCAGGTTATATGCCTATATGTAAGTTGGTATGCGAAACAATCAACTTATCGGGCATGTGGATACTTGGCAAACACCCTTACAGAGCATGTGAACGTGGCAATATTTGTGCACTGGATATGAGTAAAGTGGCAAAACCAGCTACTAGCCATGTGCTACTGGAAATATCTGTAAGCAGACATTCGGAGACTATCATATCAGTTACTGGGCATGTGAAAAAGGTTACCCTTTTGCGACTGCGATTGCACAGCCTCTATCAGACTTACACCTCCAGCCCCCACCATACTAAAAATGTGTGTTTTTGGGAAAGTAATTGTTAAGACCTATCACGCGAGATCTCGCCCGGCCGAGATCTCGCAAGAGGCTGAGAAACAGTAAGAAAAAATTGGGAGCAGAGAAAACAGGGTGTCGGGGAGGTGGGGGGGGGGGGGGTTAGAAAGACACAAGAGAAGACAAATGTGGGAGAGATTCTGCAGAGACTTAAAAACTAAACCGTGGAAATTGAATTTAAACGAGAATAGAAAGTAAGCCAAGGCAAAGAGGAAAGAGTGGAAGCAAGAGTCGCGAGAGGACAGCGAGATAGCACGTGAATAGACGAGTACGAGTTCTAGATTGCTTTAAGGGTACTTGGGTGCGAGACAGGAACACCAAAGAGAAGAGCAATAGAAGAGGCGAGACGATTAGTGAGTCTAGTAGTAGTTTAGATGCATGAAAAGAAAGGGATGCGCCTACAAATATTAACGAGAGATGTGAGCGATAGGAGCGAGATATAGAATGATACGCGCAAAGGCGTGTGAAGCCTCCAAAGATTACGAGCCATAGGGGTACATAGCAAAGTCATACATATATCCTGTGCCGTTTGCTTGTTAAACGGCAGTGATCAGTGGAGACGCACATAAATAGTTACTTTTTAACACCCCACTTTACAGTCGTCTTAGGCAAATCTGCATGTCATCACAAAAACATGCATAACATTGAGCCACTGCCCTTTTCAAAACTTTTTTAAATGCTTTAGGCGTTTGCATTTATTTGTTGTATTCCTCACAATCACCACAAGAGGGCATTCCAACTCTAGACAACCAACTACCGGCAGTGGCCACGTGCGCAAACCCAAAACAAAATGTATATCAGTAAATCGTTAGATCCGGCCCTCTGTTCGGTACACCCCGTTTCGGCGCAGGCCGATTTGCCGCGACCAGTTCGGCGCGGCCAGTTCGGCGACGGGACGTTTTGGCGCGGCAGCACATGCCTTCCCACGAGTTACTGTGTTCAGCTGCACCTTTCCATTGTAAAACTTTAAACCATACGTAATGAATCAATTTTACTGTAAACATGTGCAGCCAGGGTTTTCCAGCTCATCATTTTGAAATGGGCATCTGTGCATTTCAGCCGGCTCTGCAATTATTTCCCAATATGTCCAACCCCCACCCCAAAGGGACGAGGTGACATAGTTTGAAGCAGGCTGCCATTACCTAAGGCACCTTTGAACCCGTCGCTCCACACCGCCCCTTAGAGCATGGCGAGCATTATTTAGTCTACACTGAGCACTTTCCACGCCCCCTCGTTAGAGACCCACCTTGATTGCTCATGCCACTGAAAGTACTGTTTACATCACCACCCCTTGTGCTATATTTATTGGATGCGGAATAGGATGCCAAGGTTAACGATAAGACTAAAGGAGTTAAACCTATCCATCCTCTTCGCAGTCCGTTTGACCAGATTGTGCAAGTTCCAAGTGTAAAATGTAATGCGTTTGCTGGTTGTGCCAAGAAGGAAGGAAAGACATGCAGATGGGCGGAAGGGCAGTATTACCCAGCTTCGAATCCTTTAATTTCAATGCAGCCAGTTCGGCGCGGGCAGCCGCGCCGAACCGTCTCCTGCACCGAACTGGCTGCGGCAAATCGGCCCACGCCGAACCCGCCGCGCCAAAATGTCCTGCTCCGCCCTCTGTTTTCGTTTGCTCTTCTGCATTGCCCACCTGGGCTACACCAGCTGGTGTGACCTTCCCAGTTCAGTGCAGCTTTTGACTTTCTTGGAGCTCGGCTGCTAACCTTAAAACTGGTCTCAACATTCATGCTTTAGGTAGTGGACAGGGATTATCTGAGAGCTTTTCTCTTAACTGGATGAAGTTTCAGTTGAGAAGGGGTGCCAACCATGCCGATCCACATGTAGAAGAGTGAGTCACTTTCACCCCGGAGAAAAACAGATGATGTGTTTTTGTGCAGCATTGTTTAGAGATCTGCAACCTGCCTCTCTGTTGACGTTTTGGGCTTCATCGACCATGATCTTTCACCATTGGCTATGCTCGTGAGTCCTGACGGGAGTTGTGGTCTATATATATATATATTTTTTTTTTATTGTGTTAGGGGCTTATGCAGCAAGTAAATTGTGTTTTAAAGCAGCCACACGGCAACAGGAAGGGAGCATGGGGTTGAAAAACAAAACCCTGACGGATAAAGAAAGACCTACTAGGCCTTGTGAGCATTCAGATCGTGTAAGTGCAGAGAGAGGAGAGGGGTGGGCAAGAGGGAGTGAGGGGGTAAGTGCTAGGAGTGCCCATGAGTGAGCAGCAGATATAAGTGCCCAGTGGAGGAAGTGCTAGGGAGAGGTCAGATGCCAATAAATAGGTAAGTGCAGGCCTACAGTGGCATATGCCAGTGGGTGCCAAAGCAAGTGCTGGGAGTAGGAGGAGGCTGAAGGTGATTGGGTGTGGGAGGCCAGAGCCCAGAAGGACACATGGACCGTGGTCACCAATCTCAGCAACTCTGGGATTAGCAGAGGAGGGAAGATGGGAAGGAGGAGTAGAAAAGGAAAGTCTTGAGGAGCTTTTGAAATTTGAGGAGATCTGGCTCAAGACGAAGAGGAAAGGGGAGGCTGTCCCATAAGAGGGAGCAAGCTTATGAAGGATCGGCCACCAGCCCTCTGTTTAGCGAAGCGCTTGACACAAAGTTGGTCCCGGAAGAACAAAGATCTTGAGGGAAAGTATTTAGTAAGAGCAAGTTGTAGATAGCGTGGTCCCCGGCCGCAGACAGCCATATGGATGATGCAGAGGGATTTTAATTTGATCCTTGCAGCAACCAGGAGCCAGTGGAGAGTTTTTAGGGCAAGGGATGCAGTCCCAGGGCTTGAGGCCAAGGATATGTCTTGCTGCCCTATTCTGGATTAGCTGGAGGGGTCCTACAGAGGAAGAGGGTAGATTCAGGTAAAGGCTATGGCAGTAGTCTAGCCTGGAGAGAACCAGTGCTCTGGAGACATTGATCTTCTGAAGGAAAGGGAGAAAAGGAGAATTCCATTCAGAAGGAAGAGTTGAAAATGGGCTTTCTTGACAAGGTCCTGAATGTGAGGGAGGAAGGAGCGAGAGGAATCGAAAATGGCTCCAAGGTTTCTGGCGTCAGATGAAGGGGTGTAGGGAGGAGCCCATCGAGGATGGCCAGAGTGAAGGGAAGAAAGAGGGAGCAGGAGTCCCAATCAGAAGGATCTCAGTCTTGCTGACATTAAGGCAGAGATCGTTGGAAGGGCACCAGGACTGGATGGCAGATAGGCCGTCCGGAATGATGGAAGAAGTAAGAAGAGGGTCAGAGGGAAGTTTGAATAAGAGTTGCGTCATCTGTGTAACACTGGTAGTTTTGGGAAGAAGGTGGAAATTAGGTATGTCAGTGGAGCAAGGTAAGTGTTGAAGAACCAGGGAGAGAGGTTGAAGCCCCCGGGGACACTACATGTGGAGCAAGAGGTAGGGAAGGAGAAAGTGCCCAGAATAACCTGCGATGGATGGTCAATGAGGAAGGTCAGCCAGTCCAGTGCCCCCTCCAAGAAACCCAGGGTATCGTGGTGCTGTTTTACGAGGATGGAAAGGTTGACTGTGTCAAAAGAAGAGGACAGCTGGAGAGTTGGAGTCCAGAGATGCAAGCAGCTCTTCACAGGTGTGTTCAGAAGAGCAGTTTCCGCGCCTCTGGGTGCATGGAATCCAGATTGATGGCCGTGGAGACAAGCAACAAGTTCAGTGTGTGAGGTAAGTTGGGGGAAGACCAGCTTCTCCAGGAGTTTCCCAAGGAAGGGGGTGATAGATATGGGTGGTAGTTGGCTGGACAAGTGGGGTCTGCTGAAGGTTTTTTCATGAGGGAGCGCACAAGGGAGTGCTTGAAGGAAGAGGGGAAGATCAATTGGCAAAACAGTGGTTGCAGAAATCAGCGAGTGCAGGGGCAAGAGAGCCAAAATTGTTCTTAATGGTTCTGGAGGAGCAGGGGAAAACTTGTTTGGAGGAGACCTTCATGGAGAGGACAACTCTGGTGACCACATCAGGTGTGACAGGGGAGGAGGAACGGGACAGAGGGAGGAAAAGAGGCCATAGGAGGCAAAGGTGAGGGTGAAGGAGAGGGGGAAAGTGAAGCAAGGGTGCTCATGATGTCCTGAGTTTTAGCAGTGAAGTATGCAGCCAATGCATTGCAGAGGGTTTAGGAGGGGAGGGGTGAGGAGGAGACTGCGGAAGGGTTGGCTAGTTCCCTGCAGATTTTAAAGGGTTCAGCTGGGTTGTTGGATGCATTAGAGACGCGTGCCTGGATGTTTGCCCTTTTCTTGGCGCAGATGGAAAGTCTGTAATGTCTTTGGAACAGGCGACAGGCCAGTTTGTCAGAGGTTGAACCAGCGGTCTGCCAATTCAGTTTTGCAGCTATGCACTTGTGTTTCAGGGATGCAAGTTCAGAGTCGTACCAGGTGTTACACTTCGAGACAGATTTCCGGCGGATCCTCATGACTGGGGCAATAATCTCAAGAGTGTTAGTAATGGCCAGATGCAGGTTGCTGAGAGCAGAGTCAGAAGCAAAGTCTGTGGTTCGGGAGAGAGGGGATGAAGGTGGATGCGAAGGCAACAGCTGACACTCATTTCATCAGACGGATGTTATGAACGAGGTTGGCAGGTGGTGGGCCCGAGAGGACCCAGGTGAGAGTAGAGGAGTGGTCTGACCAGGAGGGAGGGGTGATCAGTGGGGAGGAGTGTGAAAGATCAGAGTGGATGAGGGCATCACAGTGTGTGTCCATCTGAGTGGGTTGGACCAGAAGGGAGAATGGAGAGGGAGAGCGAGGTGCAAAGTTCATGGAAGAGAGTGGATGCCGTGATAGAGGAGTCCAGATGGATGCTGAAATCGCCCATGAAAAGGAGTTTAGAGGTGGTTATGAGGTGAGAGGAGCAGAAATCAGCCTAGTAGGAGAGGAACAAGGTGATAGAGCCAGGTGACCTGTAGATAGTGGCAATGGTCAGAGAGGAGGAGGGAGAGGTGACCAGCTTGCAAACCAGGGTCTCAAAGGAGGAGTAAGGCTGGGTGGGTATGAGGGAAGAAGGGACCCACTCAGGGAGAATCAGGGCAGCCCCACCGCCAGCACGGTTGGGGCGAGGCTTGGAGATGATCTTGTAGCTCTCAGGGAAATGGGAGTCAAAAGCAGTGACTGAGCTGGCATTGAACCACGTCTTGGTGAAAGTGAGGATGTCAGGGTCAATGTCTTCAAGAAGGAGGCAGATGTCGACTTGAGTGTTGGATGGCTGAACGAGCGTTAAGTGTTGTTAGATGAGGGAGGCCTCCACCTTTGAAGGTTTTCCGAGGAGGGGTACAGGGGCACGGTACACCAGTCAGAGGAGGAGGCATAGAGAGTGAAGAGGGGGTAGCAGATGTGAGAAGGAAGTTAATGGGGGACGGCAGTCGCCGGTCACAGAGAAGGAGGTTGGGCTGAGGATCCTGAACCAAGACAGTGCGAGTGTGATAGCCATTAATGATACACATGGATGATGTGAAGCCCGCCAAGTGGACTTCCCACTTGGTGCCACCATTAATGGGAAAGGATGTAAAACGAGGGGGGAGAGTAGAGTCCATAGATCTGGGGAGAGGACAGAGAAGAGGATATGACTGAAGACACGTCTGGAAGTTGCACTGACATAGGTATCTGCGATGGGAGGCCAGGCTTAGTGGCCAGGATGTCTTTTTTATGCTTTTTTTCTTCTAGACTTCGTGAGAGAGGGAGGGTAGTTGATATTGTAGCAGTTAGAGAAGATAGGGGAGATGTTCAGTGCCATAGGTGTGGCAAGGGATAGTTAAAGGAAAGAGGAGTGGCTGCACAGCACATTCCTAGCTCAAGCTTACCAGGCGGCCTAGTAGTCGGTCTAGTAGTTACAAAAGGACACAAAGGACACACAATGCAATGCAAAGCACACACCTATATACACATTTCAAAAAAGGTACAGAAAAAGCAATGCAAAATGAGGTGCAAAGATGTTAAAAAGCACACAGCTAGATTTTAATTTCAAAAGAGACACAAAATGCAATGAACGGAGAAGTCGATTAGGTGATGCAAGGAAGGTAGAGTGAGATAGGCACAGATTTGGGTCAAAGTTGTCAGTGGCAGAGACAGTTGAAAAGTTTAGCCATCACTCACTGATAGATCTGTAGGGAGCGTGGAGGTGCAGGGGCCCAAGTTTGTGGGGCAGCAGGCTGTACATCAGGAGGCTGCTTCATAGTAAGAAGAGGGGGGTAAAAGGCTGGGGGCCCTCTGAGCCGTCCTCGACCCACACAGGCGCAGGCAGGAGCCTTAGTATTGGGCCTTGGAGGCAGGCCAGCTTTCGCCTGCCGGCACACGGCAGCATAGAACGCTGCAACACGTCTTAAAAATGATTTCATATTATAGATGGATCTGTGATAAATGGAAGTGCGCCCAGTGTGCAGCTACTTTGTAGTGTGCAAAGGCCCCACAATAGCCCAACAGGGCTTGCCTTTCGTGTGGGAGGTGGGCCGTCTTCCAAACCTTGTAGTGGGGAGAGGGGCCTGTGCTGGTCCAGATGGCTTCCCAGGCTAATGGATGCTTATGAGGAGCATTCAGGTTCCACACTTGAAAGCGTACAGGGCCGGTAATGGCCCGCCAACCGAACTTATGATATGCCCAAGCAAAGCAAAGGCTCAGGGCTGTAATCTGCCCAGAATGCCCACAAACACAGAGGGGAAATTGCTATTTGCATCGCAGGGCTAACTCTGGGGGGCAAATACAAAGTGTTTTTATGTTTTACTTGAAATGGGCCGCTTGCGTATTCCGCATAGACAATTTTCCATAAAATAAAGAGCAAGATGTCTGCTGCCATGGGTGGGGGCTTAGAATGAGCAAGGAGGTGAGTGCGAAGGGCTGAGAGGGTGAGCAGTAAAAAGAAAATGAACAAACCCAAGTGAAAGACGCCAAAGCCGGGAGAATGTGGGCATGGATTGTGGATTCATGTTCGTTTCCGGCCTACTGATGGCCTGGTGCCTTTTCCCTAGGTTCAAATAAAAGATCTGTAAAGCCAAATCTGGCAGGGAAGGCACTGAGAGGTTAGCCAAACCCGGCAGCAAAGCGGCAAGGCTTAGTCTCAGAAAGAGTGTGAGAGTGGTCTACGGCTACAATGAGTCTACACAGAGGAACCCCAGTAATTCCAATTAGACAAGGAAAGTATATACAAATACAATTACTCACAAGGCCTTCAGATTAGACACTAAGCAGATGAAAAGGCCAGGCAAATATTGTCACACAAAACCCAGATATATACATTGACCGTTGGGGGAGAGAGAGAGAAGCATTTGATACAATGACCAGTGCAATACAGTGAGATTATGAATAGAAACACTTTCTCACTACGCTGGCATGGTAATATTCATTCAACACACATGAATCATCAGGGTAGCACAGCCAACACATGTTTCAACCCTCTGGGTCTTTATCTAGGCAAAGTGAACCTAAACTAATTTAATCACCAAAAACCGGCAATTAAACAATAACCTCATCAGTCCAGATTGTAAACATTAACTGGTACAGTGGCTGTTTCCAAAAATGGTAGCCATTAGTTTCATCAAAGTCCAAGAATGTAAACTCTAGTATTTCATGAGCCCCGTTGAGCAGGAAAGTACATTGATACCAATGATACAGAAGTTTCCGGTTCGCTGTTTGGGCAAGGAGATGCAATACAAGTAAATAGTTCAGATACATAAAGATAGAAAGAACTCTTAGAAGCAACAGAAAACCACTTCCCTAATTCTTATGAAGTCCAATCCTAAAATGGGTTGGTGCCTTGTGCCCAAAAGTCACCAGTTCCAAAGTATACACTTCTTCAGTTAGGTTTCTATAGAGATTTGCAGTGTCACTGGTTATGGTTAATAAAGAGTCAAAGTTTTAAGTAAAATTCAGATTAGGACTCGGCTCAATCCAACACACTAGTTTAGTCCTAAGGAGTGATCCTTAACCCAGGTTCCACCACCAACGGTCAGGTAAGCGTGAGTTAGGGCCATGACTTTACACCTCAGAAACAGGTATGACATGCATTACTTACCGTAAAAGCATTTCTGATGATTGTATCTGCTTAGATTCACATGCTGTGCATATGGTCCGACATCCAGTGGTAACCGCGGAGTATTGCATCTGGTCTTTCGGGGGACCCAAAGGGGACGTCGGCATAGGCGTGTCTGAAACACTATCCCTATCGTGACGTGTGTAGTACCCAAACTCCCTCACGCGCCGAGGTCCCTCCGATTGTATTTTTTCTGCCATGAGGGTGCCCAAGGCTATAGTGAGTGAGTACATGAAGAGAGAAAGTAGTAAGAAGTCTATGTTCCTTCCACCCCGAGCGGGGAGGCAGGGAGGGCGCATGTGAATCTAAGCAGATACAATCATCAGAAATGCTTTTACGGTAAGTAATGCATGTCTTCTGATGCTTGTTAATCTGCTTAGAATCACATGCTGTGCATAGACTAGCGAGCAGTACCAGGAGTTGGAGGTGGGTTGTGAGAAGGAACAGTAGAAAAAAGATGTCTTAGTACTGCTTGTCCCACCTGAGAATCAGACCTAGAATGAGTGTCTAGGCAATAGTGTTGTGTAAAGGTGTGTACAGAACTCCAGGTTGCCGCTTTGCAAATGGACTCTAGGGGAACATTTGCAATGAATGCTATGGATGCCCCAGTGCCTCGAGTAGAATGTGCTCTAGGCTTGAAGGGCAGTTATCTCTTTGCAAGAGTGTAACATAGTGTGATGCATTTGACAATCCACCTTGATATTGCTGATTTAGAGACAGGGTCCCTTCTCTACCAGCTGCCACTGAAACAAAAAATTGTTTAGTTTTCCTCAGTGGTTTAGTTCTATCCATGTAGAACATGACTGCCCTGCGCACATCTAGTGTGTGAAGGCTTCTTTCGGCCATGTTAGTAGGTCTCTGGAAGAACGTGGGTAGTTCGATTGACTGGTTCACATGGAACTTCGAAATAAATTTCAGCGCAAATCTTGGATGAGTGCGCATAACTACTTTATCTTTGTGGACTGTAACAAAGGGGTCCAAGACCAAGAGTGCCTGTAGTTCGCTAACTCTTCTGATAGAAGTGACAGCTACTAGAAAGGCTGTCTTGTAAGTCAGGTCTTTCAGACTAGCTTTATGCATAGGCTCAAAAGGGGGTCCCATGAGCCTAGTTAAAACCACATTTAGATCCCACCCAGGGGCTGGGCGAGTGATGGGGGGATACATTCTTTTAACCCCTTCCATAAAGGCTTTAATCACATGTATTTTCCACGACACCTTCTGCTGTGACGTGGTGTAGGCTGACAACGCTGCTAGGTGAACCTTTAAGGAATTGAAGACTAACCCAGAGTCCAACAGATGGGTTACATATAACACAATGTGTGAAGGCGAACAATCGGTGGGATTGACGCCTTTGGAACTGCACCAAATGACAAAAAGTTTCCATTTGCTGGCATAGCAATAACGTGTGCTAGGTTTTCTTTCCTCCCTCAGTATGTCCATGCATCTTTGAGGGAGTTACAGATGTACAAACTCTATGACTTCAGGAGCCAGGCTGCTAAATTCAGAGTTCGTGGGCATGGGTGCAGAGTCACCCCCCTGTCCTGAGACATGTTGTACGGGCAGGGCAGCTTGACTGGTGGGGAGAGGGACATTTCCTTCAGGTGCGCAAACCAGCATTGGCGGGCCCACAAGGGAGCCACCAGAATCATGGTGACTGGTTCCTGGTGCATCTTGTGCACCGTCTTGTTCAGAAGGGGAGTCGGGGGAAAAGCGTAAACAAATTTAGCCCTGGAAAGTGAGTGCCCCCCTGCTTGTTCAGATAATACATTGCTGTTGTGCTGTCGGTTAGGACCAGAACTGTCTTCCCTTGCAGTTGCTCCTGAAAGGCCTTCAATGCTTTGAACACTGCTAGTAGCTCCAGTAGGTTTATATGGTTGGACGCTACCTGAGGGGACCACACTCCGTGCGCTGTCTGTTGAAGCAGGTGAGCCCCCCCCACCCTGTGAGAGATGAGTCTGTCGTGAGAGTGGCTTCCACTGCAGGGATGGTGAAGGTTTTCCCCTTCAAGAGGTTCTCCCTCGACCACCACTGCAGAGAGAACGAGGGCTGGCGAGACAACTAACAGATCTTCCCATTGTCCGCTGGCCTGACACCACTGGCTGTTGAGCCACTCCTGCATGGCAAGCATGCGCAGCCGCGCGTGGGGGACCAAGTATATGCATGACGCCATCATCCCTAGCAAACGCATAGCTTTGCGTACCGTCAGCTTCCGACTGGCTACATACTGAGGAACTTGAGAGAGCATGTTCTGAACCCTCTCGCTGGAAGGGAAGACTAGACCGTCTTCCGTGCGCATTAGAGCCCCCAGGAACTGTTTTACTTGGCTGGGGACTAAGCTGGATTTCTTTTCATTGATAGAAAATCCTAGGCTGAACAGTAGGTCTACTGTCTTTTGGGTGTTCGAAAAACAAACGTCGAACGAGTCCCCCGTGATGAGCCAATCGTCGAGGTAAGGGTAAACTGGAACTGAAAGTCTGCGCAGGTGTGCTGCTGCCACTGCCAGGACCTTGGTAAACAACCGTGGCGCCGAGGCTATGCAGAAGGGGAGTACCTTGAACTGGTAGTGTTTGTCCTGAATCACAAACCTTAGGAATTTTCTGTGCGCTGGCAGCATTGAAATATGAAAGTATGCATCTTTCATATCCAATGTTGTCATGAAGTCCCCTTGTTTTAGCAATGGGATCACCTCTTGAAGTGTTACCATGAGAAACTTCTGGGGCTTTATGAACTTGTTCGCTGGGCGCAGGTCTAGAACAGGACGCATGGTGAGATCCTTTTTGGGTACAAGGAAGTATATTGAATAAACACCCTTGTTTACCTGAAGAATCAGGACGGCTTCTATGGCGTCCTTTCCCAGCAGCGCCTCCACCCCTTGGACCAGGATCTGCAGATGTTCCGGTGAAAGCGTCAATGTTTTGGCCGTCTGAACTGTGGGGGGTCGGACGAATTCCACGCAATAACCGTGGGCGACCGTCTTTAATACCCACTGGTCTGAAGTTATCCCCTCCCATGCCTTGAGGAAAGATGTTAATCGCCCCCCGACCGGGGAGACATGGGAGGGGACCTGAACTTGGTGGTCATTTCTGACCCGATGTTGACGCACCTCTGGAATTGGAGCCTCTGCCTCTATTCTTTCCGCGCTTCTGACCCCTCTGGGGGTAGTAAGTGGGGCTTGCAGCCGGTTTATTTGCGTTGAAGTTGCCCGTCCCGAAATTATTTTGAGAATTGCTGCCCCTCTGTGAGGAGGGTTTTTGGGAAATTTGGTGCAGCGACTTAATAGTCTCATGCTCCTTCTTGGCTGTCTCCAAAGCATCGTCTACCGCCTTCCCGAAGAGGTTGGCCTCTTCTATGGGTTTATTGATGATGGATGCCCGGGTCTCAGGCCTGAAACCTGACGTACGCAGCCACGCGTGTCTCTTTAGGAGAGTACCCTGTGCGAGAGACCTGCCTGCTGTCTCTGCGGAGTCCAGGGTATTCTTTACAACATTTTGATTGGCAAGTTTACCCTCAGAGACAATGGCGAGAAGCTTGGCTCTGGTTGGTTCCGGAACCTCTTGGAGGCCTTCCTGGAGTAGGTTCAATTGGGCGTCGACGTAGCTTGCCAATAACGTTGTGTTATTGGCAATCCGGACAGTATAAGCAGCCACCAACGTGACCCTTTTGCCTAAGGCATACAACCTTTTGGACTCCTTGTCCGGGGGTGACTCTCCCGTGGCAAGGGGAACCCCGGCTCTCTTGCGAGTGTTGGTCACCACCAGCGAGTCTGGGATTGCGTGCCCTTTGATGTAAAGCGGGTCGGTGGGGGAGGGCCGGAAGAGTTTTTCGACCCTTGGGTTCACAGCCCTCGTCTGAGCGGGTGTGAGTAAAGAGGCAAGCCGTCTCTTTACAGAGCTCAGGAGAGGGATAGACTGGCTAGCCGGAGGCTTGTCATTAATAATGTTTTCCGCGAAATCCTGTTCAGGCAATGCCTTAATCGTGGCAATTTTAAAGAATTCAGCTGCTTTTTTGAACGTGTTGTTGGAAGCCATTTGATCATCCACCGGGCGAGCCTGCCTAACCAGTGTGGATGGGGGGGAGTCGAGGCAAACAATATCAGAATTGTGATTGTCCTGCTGGGTGTCCTCCCAGTTGTCCGTTGCGCCTTGATCTTCCCCATAATTGTCCAGAAAAGAAGTCTCCTCTTCTTCTGTATAGATGTCTCTATCCGTGTCCTTCTGGACATCTTCTTGATAATCAGCATAGTGTTGAACATCTAGGTGTTGGGCAACTTGTGTATGAGGGTTATGGTCTACCCAAGCTGTTTTCGGCGGAGGTTGATCAGAAGCACCGAAAACCTGTTGCAGCCGATCCATATACCCCTCAAATTGCTCCGCGGTCCACTTGGATGACCCAAATGGACCCAGCTGAGCAGGAACCGGGTCCTCCGCCCTAAGGCGTTCAGAGGATCTCCTCAGGGTGCTTGAGAGGGGTATCTGGCTCTCTTCGTAAGAGTCCTCAGGATTGTCTTCCAAAACCGTGGAAAACCTTTCGGCGGATTGGCCCATAACTGTGGGCGAAACCGGTACTAGGCCCACCGCTGTAGAAATCCTGTTGATGTTCTTACTGATAGTTACCGAATCTTCGGGGGACAAAGCCTTCAATGATGGCTTCCCGGGTAGGGGCCTAGTTAGAGGCCTACTCGTAGTTTTCGGGCCTGCACGGGCCTTGGAAACCTTGTAAGTCGAAGTTTCTTGTTCAGAAACTTCGGCGTGTGTAGTTTGGGGGGTAGCGTCTTTGTTAAGTTTATTAAGCCCAGTCGTCATGCGCTGCTGCGGATGTGGGGAAGGCTTCGGTTCAGATCGATCCAATGGCGCTTGCGCCTTCTTCGACGTCGTCGAGGAGTGCGCTTGGGTTGTGTGTTGTGTGGTGCGATTGTACGCCCCTGTCACCGAGTGTGGTCCCTGTAGCAAGACCGGAGTCGAGCCTGGAAGGGTCGGGAACGGGCGTGGCGGCTCTAGAATTGTCCGCCTCAAGGTCTACAACGTCCGCGTTGGACGTTGGGTCATCCAATGTACCCCCGTCACTCTCGGCTGGTGTCGCGGCAGGGGAGGGAGGCTCCACGCGTGACATACCGTACGTGGCCCACCGCTTCAACCGGCGCTCCTTAAGGGATTAGGTTTAGGAGTTTATACGCCGAACACCGCTTAGTGCTCTAGGGGGAGACAAGCGTACACGAAGTATGCTCGTCTTTCCACAGATATCTGACCCTTCACAGAGGGCAGAATCTAATTGGAGTCCTTTCCATAGCAGAAGGGAAGGGTGACCAGACCAAAAAGGAAAGAAGTGGAAAAGAGGAAAGACATCATAGCAGTATGGCAAACCCCGAGCCCACTCTCCCTACTGTGTAGGCCGGCCAGAAGGCCCGACCACGTGGAGGTCCGAACGCCGGATCTTAGGTGCCGGAATCCGCAGCTGTAGACGGTTCCCCCGTAGTCTTCGTCAAAGATGTTCTTTATAGACGAAGTGACTTAACAGGGAATAAACCGACAATTCGGTAAGATAAACAATGTCTCATGAAGAGCTCTGCTATAGGGCGACCAGTTATCTGGGCGGAAAAAAACAATCTGAGGGACCTCGGCGCGTGAGGGATTTTGGGTACTACACACGTCACGATAGGGATAGTGTTTCAGAAATGCCTATGCCGACGTCCCCTTTCGGCCCCCCGAAAGACAAGTTGAAATACTCTGCGGTTACCACTGGATGTCGGACCATATGCACAGCATGTGATTCTAAGCAGATTAACAAGCATCAGAAATTAACTTACCCCCTGACTCATTCTTCCAGAGACGACGGGGGGTGTTGCTGAATCTGTTGGGGACGCAATCTTCTGTTCTTGGTCCGATCGAGGAAAGCCCAGGGGTTGCAAGTGCAGAGGTCACTTTCTGTGATGGGATTTAGTTTTGGTCGGTCACAGTGCACAGAAATCAGGTGCAGACAGCTTCCATTAGAAGATGCAAACGAGGAATGTTGAAGACTGCACCTCACAGAATTGAAGGAGTGTTGCAATGGGAGTCACCATGGTCAGGAGGCGACAAGCGATCATCAGGCAGAGAACACAGGAGCGGGTTCAGCACAGTTTTACTTGGTGTGGGACCGCTGAAAATGAAGGAGCAAGCAACTTGTGGCACAAGCTGAAGATCTGCAAAGTTCCAAGGCTGAGCTTAGACGGTGACAGCTTCAGCAAGGTAGCCCAGGAGAGAGCTGGTCAGTCCACCAGTTGGTCCATGGATACGTCTGAAGGCACATCGCAGGCACAGATCCTCGAGCAGGGGTCAGGACTGGTTGTTCCCACTGGCCCATCGGTTGAAGCACCAATGAAGGATTCTTGAGATCAGGACAGAGGAGCAGGGATTAACCGGGACAACACTCAAGACGATGCTGGTCAGCTGCAGGGTTGCCTCCAGGTCTGCAGCGGGCTACTCTTCTTCCTAGTAGTCTTGGCTCCAACAGTGATCTGATTAACAGTTGTAGGAGCCTTCCTTTTACCAAAGATTCAGGCTGGCAGCAAGCCCAGGGCCACCAATGGTATGGATCTTCACCATTCAAACAGCCAGTGGCTATCCACTCATGGATAGCCACTGGTCACCACTTCTGCCCAGAAACAGACTTTCAGGCACCACAGATGTTGATTGGGAATAGGCAGTCCCAGTCCTCTTCTTTGGCACACACAGACACACAACGCCACTTAGCCTGCGAAAGCCACAGCTTTCCCTGGGAAATGGATTTCTGTGTGAGGCTTTTAATGACCTGAGAAGGCAGGAAGAAGGCTAAAGAACAATATGGCCAAAGAACAAGCGAAAAAACTTGTGGCACTGCTGTCTTCGGAGACTAGCCACCTTTTATCGCTATTTGCGTTCAATGCAAAAGTGCACAAGTAAAATAAATAACCCAAAAACAGTAAAAACATCACAGCTGCTACCAGCTTGTCTTGGGCACATTGTAAAAGTAACTAAAAAGCCATTATTTTAAAAGATATAAGGCTACACAGTATCCCAACTGAACTTCACTGTATGGTACTATGAGCAATTGTAACAATACAAGAATATATAAGGAGGCTTATAGTCTCTCAGTACAAATAGTCTTAGGGACTAGTCAGTTTCCCCATAAGAATAAGCAAAACAGGCAAGGGAACTATAGCAGAAGCCTTTACTTACCTCCAAAAAGTCGGGACAGGGTTCAAAATGAGCAAAAAGAAGGGAGTCATTTAGAAATCTATGGAGGTAAAGTTGCAAAAAGAAAATCTTTCCTAACAATTGGCACGAAAACATTGACTTCATCCTAAGTTAGTAAAGGTAATGCAGATGTGTACTCTTGCTCTTTGTAACTAGGGAGATGCGCACCACAGCCGCATCAAACCAGGCAAAAATGTGTCCCTGGGGTTGGAGATGGTACTCTTGTTGTGAGAAAAAATTACTTGCCATTTTGGTGCTGGACTGACTTGTGGTCCGGGCCAGGGGGATATGTAAATTAATATTTCTCTTATATGAACAGGAGTTTAAAAATTATTGGAGCCCCTCCTTAGTGGCCAACATCCCATAGAACAGGCTATTTGGCCTTGTTTGCTTTCGCCAGAGGGCCTTCACACTTTGCTAAATTCAATTACCTTTATGATTTTGATTAACTGACACCATTAGAAACATGCAATGCCTTTTACTGTCTTGGGGCTCTGAAAACATACCTTGGATCATGGCACTCCCGGATCGGTGATGGATCCTTGTTACTCAACGGCAGAAAATTGAAGAACTCCCGGAGGTTCAGCAAGGCGTCAATGTCGTTCTCAAAGGCTCGATGAGCCACACCTGCAAAAAGATGGCGAGAGGGGCATTGAGTTTCCAGGTACATGCCAGATTCAGGTGCTTGACAATGAGGTCAGATGATCCAAACAATTCCATGATTTTCAAAATCCTGATTACAACCTCGCCTTCCGAGCCCTTGAAGGAATGCAGAGCAACATTCATGGCTTGGTAATAGCGTTGTACATTTGCAAGAGAGCCAATGTTGTCCTTGATGGTTCTGGAGGAGCAAGGGGAAACCTGTTTGGAAGAGAAAGAACCTGTTTGGAAGAGACCTCCATGGAGCAGACAACTCTGGTGACTTCTTCAGGTGTGGCAGGGGAGAAGGAGGAGAGAGGGGAAGAAGGAGGATCAGAAGCCGTGGGAGGCAAGGAAGGAAAGTAGGGGTTGGGCGCGAGGGCAGCAAAGGTGCTCAGGATGTCCAGAGTTTTAGTGGTGAAGTGCGTGGCCAGGGACAAAGAGGGGAGGAGGAGACTGCCGAAGGGCTGGCAAGTTCCTTGCAGATTTCAAAGAGTTCAGCCATGTTGTTGGATGCACCTGATACCCTAGCGTGGATTTGGGCCCTTTTCTTGGCACGGATGGAGAGTCTGTATTACCTATGGAGCAGGCGGCAGGTCAGTTTGTCAGAGGGTGAGCCTGAGGTTTGCCATTTCCGTTCCACAGCTCTGCACTTGCATTTCAGGGCTGCAAGTTCAGAGTCGTACCAGGTGTTACATTTGGAGGCGGGTTTCAGGCGGATCCTCATGACTGGGGCAAGAATGTCAAGGGTGTTGGTAATGGCCATTGGAGGTTGCTGAGAGCAGAGTCAGTTGTGAGACCGGGGTGGGGAAGGGGGGGCAGGGTGAACGTTCTGTTGAACTGAACATAACTTCATGGAATCTGAACTATTCCAAGTGTATTCATGAATTGATTTAGGGGAACAGAGTCCAACCCTGGTCACAAGAAGTACTTTCTGAGTTTGAATTTTTACACTATTTACCAAACTGAAGTCAGTCAAATATTCCTTGTATATTTTTGCTGTTTGTATTAGCGTGAGGGTCAGAGACTTTTTGGACACCAAGTCACCCTTCTTTAGTTTGCTAGGTAGGGACATCGTTGTTAGGATAAGGAAAGATAGGTGTTTATCTCACCCTTTTTCATTTAATAAAATGGCAAACCTTAAGAAAACTATACTTTTGCGTCAGTCTCGCATTTCTGACCCCTCAAACCACTATATTACTAACATTATTTATAATGCACAGTTTCCTCCCAATACCTCTTCCCCTCTCCCAACATTACCAATTACCAACGCCGTCCATCTCGTCTCTTCATCTGTTAAAGACATAAAACAAGAAATGGAGTACCTTTCGTCATTCTTTGGGAAAAACCTAACAATTGTGATGTGTAAGGGGCTCTTGGATACACAGAAAGTAGAGGAAGTTGATTTGCCTGGTTGTTCTACAGTGCATGAAGGCTGCAGGACTGTGGGGAATTGTGAGAAGGGAGAGGCTTGGGCCACAAGTAGGTTTTAAATTTGGGTTTGGGTCATTAGCACACAAAGGCTATTTGAATCAGTATAACCAAACATAGGCTTAGAGATTTGTATAGGTGGCTGAAGTTGGATGCAGACATGGAGGAAATGGCAAGAACACTGCGCATTCAGGTAGCAATACATCGGGAAGTGAAGGTGAAGCCACGTTTACCTGTCGAAGTGCCAGCCAGGGTGTGAGAGAAGGTGGCATGAAACACTGTCAGTGTAGAGAAGTTGAAAGAAGGGGGAGAATACTTGTGTGTGTGTAGATTATTTCTCTATGTGGTTTGAGGCAGTGTGTTGGGGTGGTTACCATTTTTAAAGGTAATGAGTTAGAGGATAAATATATTTTTCAATAGGAAGGCGTAATCAAGGAATGGGTCACATACAACTGGGTTCAATTTGTATTGAGGGAGATGTGTGTGTTTTTATATGAAAGGTCTGTTGAGCATCATCACATTTTGCTTTACAATCCCAAGGCCAATGGGTGGGTGGAGAATTATTTTATTTGTCAAGGAGGTAATTAAACTGTGTGCAGTTAATCATTTGGATCAGGAGGACACACTGAAATAACCCATGAATGCCTAAAGGTTCAAATACATTTGGTCACAAAATATGCACCATTGTTATGATGAGGGTAGAACAGCAGATAATGTTGTGTCCACCCTGTTTAGCTAAGTGAAGCATAATAATAAAGTGGACCTGTATAGCACTTTTCTGCCATTTTTGTTGGCTATGCTGCACATGTCTCTGTAAGAGGTGAAGGACTGGGGGAGTTAGTGGGATAGTGGAAAAACATGAGGAGAAGATGGAGGTAGGCTGGAATCTCCTGGGCCCTGTGTGTTGGTATGCTCAAATGGGATTGGCAGAGTCATGTTGGGAGTATGTTATCCAGATGCGAGGGCCCAAGCTCTGGAAAGAATAAGGGGTGATTGGGGCAGTTAATGCCAGTTACTGAGGGGGGATAGTGGTAGAGGCCACAGAGAAGAACACTGGTTACATTTCAGTAGTGTTTCTGTGGTGTTGGTTAGGCCTGTGATGCAGTCTGTGGGCCAAGCCAGAGTGTGGTGCAATGATGAGGGTTTACAGGGCGGATGGCTAGTTCGAGGTGTAGGCAGCTGAAAGGGTAATGGCCCTCCAGAGCCAAGATAGTACACAACTGCCAGATGAATGGAATAAGGTGGCTTAATTGATGTGATCAGTGGTCGTTGCGGGGTTCCCTTTTGATGGCATGGAATCTGGTCCAGGTAGATTTTACTTTGATATGTTGGTTTGTGGTGTGTAAAGTGGCGTTCTTGGGGTCCTGGTGGTTTCTTTAATTTTCAAAGTGCTTACAATGGGAGGATATGGAGACGAGTAGGTCTATGGTTCGGAGGGTTCCGATAGGGATTTCATTGGAGTTATATGAACAGCCAGGTTTTGGCTGTTTTCTGAAGGTTATGTGGTCTTCATATGTACACAGGCATACCTGCGTTTAATTGCTAGGATGGAGAAAGTGGTGCCTTCATGTCGCCTCCAGTTGAGATTTGACACGGTTACTAGCGAGTTATCGCTGCACCGACGAATTCTCAATAGTATGTTGGGTGAGAATTTCCTTCTGGTGGATTCCAAACCCCTGCCCTCGTAGGAGCAGTGAGCAAGGCATATGGTTTTGGAGAGGGTCCACTTTTTGATTGCTAATCAGTGCAGTGTGCAAAGGGCTGACGTGATGTGTTTGTGTCTCAAGTCTAAGTAATCTGCCTGCGGGGTTTTGAACTTTTTCTAATTTGTTAAGTAGATACGCCGATAGACCAAAGTAAAGGCTGTTGGCATAGTCAAGTTCTAATAGTACAGAGAGAGAACTTCCATAGTCCTATGTGAAGGTCAGGCAGCTCATGATGTGATTTAGGATGTGCAGTTCGGACAAACAGTCTCTTATGACGGCGTTATCCTGTGGTTCTCATTATAGTTAGCTGTCCATTTTGATTCACAGATTTCTCAGCGTAAGGACTTTGCACAGTCCCATTACTTCGGCAATGCGATTGTTGTAGTCTTTGATGTTGGTGCAACGCAGATCAGTAATTCCGTTTTTGATGGGTTGTGCTGAAATCAGTTAAGTCTTCCAGGAGTCCACATTTGTGAGGCAGGTGTTGAGGTAGATTCAGTTTTTAGTAGAGACGCTTTTTTGCGTGATCTCTGCATAGTTGAAGCAGGAGGTGACTGCATTGCTGATGATCTCCAGGTGGGAGGTCACATATAGGTTTGTAAAAGGAGAAGCAAGAAGCTGGTGCCTTGGGGGACTCCCCATGTCAGGTTGCGATTGGGTGTTCTGAAAGGCGCCATGAGTGTTTCTGTTCACACGGTTAGGAAAGATGCATTCCAGAGAAGAGCAATTCCCTTTTTCTCAATATCCTCTAGTCTCTTTAATTATAATTGTTCATTTACAATGCCCTTAATACGCGAGATTGGTTTATAAGTGCAGGTCCTGGATTTAAACCTGTGTTGCACTGCGTTGTCTTGCTTCCAAGACAAAAGTGTTGCCCCAGAGCTACCCCCTTCAGCCCCCCACTTTAAAAGCATCTTGTGACTGTGTCGAATAAGAACAAGCTATACAGTATGGGGAGGGTACTAGTTGTTTAGTTCATAAGCATGTCCAAATTTGAGCCCAGTGGGGCGGCATCTATACCTCTTATTGACCTTAATCAGTGTTGAGATTCAAGGAGGAGCTTGCTGGTTTCAATGTATTCCTGAAGTTTCTGGCTAAACATTTTGAGGATTGTGCCGATGGAAGGTGTGTGGAGAATGGGAAGTATTTTGCTGGGTTACTTGGGTGTGCAGTGGGTGTTTAAAAGGAGAGGTTTAATGGCGGCAGGTTCGAAGCCAAGCGGGACAGTGCCTTGCTGGATGGAGCTGTTGAGAAGGCACAGCAAAGTGGGTGACAGACCTGGTTGTTTGGTTATCTTTGTAGATGTTGAGAGGGGGGGCAGAAGATGGACACAGACTCTGGTTTGTTGTATTCATTGGCTTTATTAAAATAAAAATGCAAAACTCCTACTTTCCCTCTAAGGGTATTCCCTATTGTAGGGGAGGCATGGTATCACAAGTATGACACTGACACAAAAGGTACAATTTGTAAAAACCTTTATAAAAATGTTCAATGGGGCTGGAGAAACTCCTATTTTGCCCTATAGCTAAGATGGGAGTAGTCTCGACCATCAAATAATAAATAAAACAGTCCTAGTTGTGTCTGTCAAATCAAAATGGCCCATACTAACAAAAACCTAGTGCCTGCCCTATAGCTTGCACAAAAAGAGTGAAAATGAGAATATGTATGCAAAGGAAACTCAGTGTTCAAATATAAAGAATAAATGTGGCTGAGTCAGCTCTCCTTCCCACATTGGACAACACAGAGTAATGCGGCCCCTGTAGGCAAGGTGACACTCTGGCTCAGGATCTTAACACAAACAGTTCAAAAGGTGGATCGAGGCCCGCCTGGCCTTCCACGTTAAAGTCTCTGTTTCCAATTTCCAAAAACGCAGTTCACATCGGTCCCTCTCTGTCGGGCTCAGACCTTTCACAGCAAAACAAAACACTTGCAGGGGATCCCTTCCGCAAGCTTATTACACCTTCTTTAGGGGTGCCCTTCCCCCACCATATTACACCTTCGGTCTTCCTCAGTCGGCTCAGACCGTTTCCTGATTTCGAAGGCTTTCAAATGTGTGTGGCTTTTTTCAACAGACCTCCGCAGGACCACTTTGAATTTCCAGCTTTCAATTCACACTCCTATGTTATCTGCCCCAGTGCTTCCTGTTCTGGGTGGTTCACTGTATTATGCACCAAAGTTCAACAATCACCATTTTACTCTCCCCTTTTCTCTGGGTTCCTTTCAATCACCTAGCTTTTATAGTTCATTCACGTAATCACTACAAATGTTTCACCTTTCACTAAGGCTTTCGAGTGGGCAACTTCCTTTGGCAGGACCCCTCCGTTACTCAGTATTGCAGACTTTACAGCTATTTTTACTTAAAGGTTCATTCTCAGGTCTGCTTTCTTCGTGTCTCATCCACACGCGTGCAGCCTTCAGTTATACAATATAACGTTGCCACTTGTAGAAGAGGTACCAAGCACGATTAGCACTCCAACCGCCCATTTTAACATACCAGGAACATTCACGCCAAAATATGTGACATATGATGAACAAATAAACAAGCAGAGAGACGCAGTTGGGCTATGCCCAGTATCTATCAGAAAATCAGCACCTGTTAAAGTACCGCCACCTAAGAAAACCTGTACAGTAAGGTACCCATTGAGAAAACCATATCGACAAATGAGACAGAATGATGATTGTCAGAATGTAGTACCCGAATATGCTAAAAAGATACTGAAGGAAGATGAATGATGATGTCATAAGAACCCAGACTGACTCACATATAGAAGATATGATGGCCTATGAATGATGAAAAGAGACGAAACACCATGAATAAGTGACATCCTGAGCCTCAAAGTGAAATAAGTGATGTCAAGATGTCAGAAATTAAGCCACATGCACGATGAAGATATTCAGTTAGTTTAAACGTGCACATATGCAAAGTAACCGCAAGAAGCACAGAAATCGTGAGGCTTGCTTATGCTTAGTCGTAAGATAGATTGCGGCAAGCACCACCTATACATATATCTACCTCATGGAGCACTTTATAGAAGTATACTTCCACTATGCACAAGAGCAGAATCAACCAAAGGTTACTAAAGGTCTCAGGAGGACAGTTTCACAGCAAACAAATCGAGAATTAACGACGGAGAGAAACTCAGACGAAGACAGTCATGTAAAGAAGCCAAGGTCATATCGGCTGAAATAGCCCAACAGTGGATACAATTAATGATAAGAACAGAGTATCCTGTTCAGAAAGGTCAAGATAAACCACATATGGCAGCTGACTGGCAGAATTAAATCAAATACATGAAATTGCAGGAAGAATAAGACGATTTCACTGTGTCGGAATCATGTGACCAGGCAAGCTGAGGGGATGAAACTTTCACACCTACGCATTGACCTTGGCCGTGCACCGACGCCTTAATTTTCCCAGGCCAAGAAGCAGACTCGAGGCCAACCACAAAGAAATAATTGACACATGACCACTGAAGTGATTATTGATTGTAGCAATAATTGGAGGGAAGCTGGGGTGCAGACGAACGCCCTGCACCTGGCCGGCTATTCTGCATGCTGCTAAGCAAGTGGAAAAGTATGAGTGGGGATGATGCCAACCCAATCGTAATGGACCATGTAATCTATGGTCCTATAGTTAGTAGAACCAATGAGACGTCATACTTTTAGTGACATCTACAGTATCCATTTTGAAGGAAGGGCTTAGTTGCCCCACCTGACATTGTTTATCCAATTCCCTCTCCCCGTTACTTTGAGAGTTACACATCAGTAGTGATGAGTTTTTGGTATAAATACTATGTTTTTTCTGGAATAAATTGGAGTTGAAGCGAGAAGGAAGATCGAGCGATTGCTGATATTCATCAACTCCCCATTTTTTGTACTTGTCATTAAACTGACTCCCTTTGCCAAACTGCTGAGTTGTCATTATTGATTTGATGCAAGAGTATTAATCTGCATCCCCATCCATCTCAAGGGTGCAGCTACTCAACTTAAAGTGCTGTTTGGGAAACCCCCCCGTCCTATGGGCCGGCTGGGGTCCCTTCTGCACACTTGGTAGCAGAGATTGATGGTTCGATTCAAATCAATTAGATAAGACACCCGTTAGCCGTCGACATAAGTAACTCCGGGTCCTCTGCAATATCACGAGTTCTTTGCCATCCGGCTAAGTAGACCGAAAGGCTCCCCGTAGATAGTGGATACTCTAAGTAAAAACCCAGCAGGTTGAGTTTTGAAGGAACCTGTGCTTTCCCCCACAAACCCCTTCCAACTTCTACAAGGAGCTGATCGGACGAACAGCAAGGAGAGGCGGTAAGGAAGGCGGTGATCCCGAGCATCCAGAGAGGAAAAATATGTGAACGGTGAGTGAAAAAGACTAAATGCTTTGGCAAAAAAGTTGCATGCCTTAGAACAAGTAAGGGAAGGTAACGTAGGGACAACAATAGCGACATAATAAGAGTGTAATAATATATATATATATATATATATATATATATATATATATATATATATATATATATATATATATAATATTGACTCGAGGGTGGCCGAGCTGGAGTCTGTCCAGTCTGTTGTATGTGTCTTATGTTTTTTTTTCTCTGACGTCACGAGGTAAGAAAAATGTTGGGGGAAATAGCATGAAAATTGTGCGATTGCATATATAAAATGTTGTATGACATTAATTGATGGTTGTTTGAAAACACAAAAATATTTTTTTGTTAAAAAACGGGATTGGAGCTTGCAACTATTGGTGCTCGCTCATATTGTTGATTTCGTTTGAGAAACAAAAAAAATAAAGTGTTATATGAGGAGAAGATGAATTGATTTAAGCATGGAAGACGTTACACCGTTAGTACACTTGTGCAAACAGTTGCCAAAACATGCACCTAAGCTGAAAAAGTACAGTGCAGAATGAGTTAAAGGAACCGCCCACAAAATGTTTATGCCATGGCCTCAAGGCGGATCGCTATCTAATGAGGACATGTTTGCAAGTCACGTATACTGGAAATAAGTTACACAAACGCCTAGCTAGTTTAGAACTGTGGAAGAAGAGGAGCCACCATTAGATTGGATACTTAATATATATACAGAGGGGGGTGAAATGCCTTTTGCGCCACCCGCCCCATCTGAAATGACAAGAGAAGCCAGTAAAGACGAAGGATTATACCCGTTGAGGTAGCTTAAAGCAGCCACGGGCTATAGTAACCCGGCATATGAGTCACCTACGCATAGTAGTGAGGAAAGCCTAGAGAAAGATAGAGATATCACCTCCAAAGTCTTGAGGGAAAAGGAGAGACGCAAAAAGGAAAAAGATCACTCACAAGCAAGTATATCTCTAGATACGAGTAGAGAGGGAAACAGATGGAAAGGAGATGAGGACAGAACTGATGAGATGGAATTCACATAGAACAAATGGATGGGAGGTCAGATTTGATTGAAACTCGATAGTAAAGGCATGGAGGATGTGAGACAAAAGGGAGAGTCAGACGATTCAAAAAGGAAAGAGAAGGAAAAGGAAAAAGGATTGAGGGAGGAAAGAATCAGGAAAAAAGATAGAGACAAGAGAAGTTGTATCGCGAAGAGCAAGAAAGAACGCAATCATAAGCAAAGAGCAGCTAATGATCAGGACAGGCAAGAACAAAAGAGAATAGAAGAACAACAAAAGATACGGGAAAAGAAAATAAAGCGATGAAGGGATGAGGAAATATGAAGGGTAAATGAACATAGAGATGCAAGGATACAGGAAGAAGATAGGGTAGGAGAGGAAGTGCAGAGAATCCGATGACATAGAACATAAGCGAAGACAGAGCACGAAATCTTGAATATCTGGAAAGGGAGGTTAAAAAACCAGATCAAGTAGTAGACTGGGAAGATATAGAAGAAACCTTTCCTGAGTACGATTCAGTAACAGGCACGTCTAGGGCAAATATGGAAGATGATTCCGACACCAGAAGCATCGGAGAGACGATCAATAGAATATATGATGAAATGGGGCTACAACAGGTACCCCAAGGGAAAGGAGAGGACGAGTGTCTGCAGAGCACTCAGTTGTACGACATTGAGGACGCCTCCTGAAGTAACAGAAATAGAGAACTGTCCCTAAATAGGTTGACACTAAACAGGACAAGGAAGATGAGAGGAGTTGCACGAGTTGGGCACAGACTATATCAGACGCAGAAAGAGGAATATGAGGAAAAAGAAGATGAGAGAAGACACGAAAAACGCTTCTCTAGAGGAAAGGGAATAAGATGGTCAGATTCTAGTGAGTCTGCACCTAAGGCATCAGAGTCAGCCATGCAATCAGACCGACACGAAGGAGTATTTTACGGTCAGAGGGGGGTGTCTCCACCACCCTATATGAGCAGACTAAGGACATTGCCAGGTGGACGGTGATGCAGGAACATTACCCCTGTAGTGGATAGAAAAATGATGAGGGAAGAAAAGGAGTGCCATGTGCTACAATTCCCATTACTCACAAAGGAGGAACGAGGCTAAAGTATATACCCTGGCCTAACATGGATCGAGAAAATCTGAAAAATAAGCTTCCAATGTTGACATCGGGAGCTGGAAAATTGATACATGAGTTAGAAAAAATGATAGGAGGGAACACATTAGCTATAGGGGATATTAAGGGTATTTTAAACGCCATACTGGGTGATAGAGCTGATGTGTGGACACGTGCAGGTTACCCTGGCATAACTACAGTTAATACTGCGCACGATGGAGCTCCGTTTAACAATTGCAGAGCCGCGGTATGGAAAGGATTACGATTGCTATACCCGGATACTTCTGACTTTGGAGATATAATGACATGTAAAATGAAGGAGTCTGAGGATCCTTTGCTTTACATCCAGAATTTCCAAGATGCATGAGTGTTGGAAACTCGTGAATCTTGGGGGAAATCCATAACCGTGTTTTACCATATATTATGCCAAGGGCTGCCCGATCAAGTACAGAAGCAGCTCAAGAAATTGGTAGGAATTGAAGCCAAACCGTGGTCTAAAATACAGTTGGACCATAGCTCAATATTGCAGGCTGCTGCTGCAAGAGAAAAATCGCAAAAAAGAGGCTGCACGAAAAGCTGAAGAGGCAAAATTAGTGCAGAAGAAATTTTCAAAATATGCCATTGAACGGGCAATGATAACTAGCACAGACGGATCGAACATACAGCAGGTCAATAATCAAAGGCAGTTGATCAAGGCAATAATGGGTTTTACCTGAAAGGGAGAGGCTTTCGAGGAAGAGGTTTCCAGAGCAATCAGGGAGGTTTTCAAAACATGCAAAAAGTCAATCAGGATATATCAAATGGGCAAATAATCAGACCACCGCCAATATGTTGGACGTGTGGGATGACGGAGCATCAAGCACTCACATGCAGAAGCCAGGGCATGGCGCAAAATGATCAAGGAACAAGAGTAGGATGGTGAATCCACCTGTGTTTTTACAGCAGGGCGGAAATGGAATTGCACAAAATCACATGTTGCAACAGCAGACTATGATGTGGACATCTTAATTTGCAGCACGACAGAGCAGATGTGCAGACACGATTCTCTTCAGCTATTGACTGTCTTGGCTGAGAAAGAATTTAAAGTTGACAAAGAAAAATTACAATACTGTCAACAAGAAGTACTGTACATAGGCCAACTGATCACACATGAGGGGAAAAGGGTTACCCCGGAAAGGGCTGAAGCAATATTGAACACAGCCAAGCCACACACAACAATACAAATGCAGAATTTTCTAGGATTATGCAATTATGTCAGGGCATGGGTCTTGGACTACAGCTCTTATACCAAGCCCTTGTTACAAGCCCTAAAGAAAGCACAGGGGATGAAAGAAAAAATTGAATGGACTGAAACCATGGAAGAAGGGTTTAACAAACTAAAAAAGACCATTTGCACTGCACCAGTTTTAGGAATTCCCAATTATGCAGAGGAATTCTGCCTGTTTTCACACACGAATGGCAGTGTTATGACAGCAGTACTCACACAGAGAACCACGTTGGGGTACAAGCCCCTGGCATATTTAAGTGGAAATTTGGACCCAGTGATGAGAGGTCACTTCCGGTGCGAACAAAGTTTAGCTGCCGCAGCGTTCGCCATAGAGAAGGCTACAACAACTGTGATGGGATGCTCAATGACATTATTCGTCAAGCATGCACCATTTGTCATTCTAGAGAAACCGAAGGCACATTGACATCTCAGAGAGCTTCTGCCTATGAAGTGATCATATCAAATCCATCGATTAAGATAATTCGATGTAAAATAGTGAACCCAGCTATGTTTATAGCAGAGCCAGTCACTAAAGGAGAGCCAATCCATGACTGCGCAAACTATGAAGAATTTTATGATGAAATTCCCAGAGTGAAAGAAAATGCATTGACAGAAGGAGAAATCATCTTCGTTGACGGTTCTTCGAGAATCTATCAAAATGATGGCCAGAGATATACAGGCACCGCTGTGATGAAGCACACAGCAAATGGAGAATTTTGAGTACTCATTAGTGCACGATTACCATCTCATTATTCAGCACAAGCTGCAGAATTATTAACAGTGCACGCAGAGCTAGCGCGCTGGAAAAGGAGGGGCTACCTCCGAGCGGACGGCAGTCCAGAGAGGCACGCAGCCTTATTGGACAGGCTCATTAAGGCACTACAACTCCCATTGGGCATAAAGGTCGTGAAATGCACCGCCCACACGAAGATGACACATTTTATCTCACAAGGAAATCAAGCAGCAGACACGAAAGCCAAACGTGTGGCGACCAAAGACGAAACTATAATGAATGTGGAAATAACTGATGTGCATGAGAGAATGATTGTTGCATGAAGTGAACCTGAAGGTTATAGTCACATGGAGAAAACACAGTTAATTGAGCTCCAACGGAAGCCACCACAGGAGGAGAAAACCCTTTGGAAGCGGGGAGGGTGTTCTTTAAACCCCTCTGATAGCTTGTGGGTGCTGCTCCGAGAAACTATGGTCAATCCCCATCTGAGTAAAACTACAGATACCAGAAGGCCTTGGATAGCCGCTAAGATAGGTCAAAGTGGTCATACAGGAGGTCAAGCAAAATCCCTGCACAGTCGAGAGACCTTGATCTACAAATTATGAAGAAAGCAAGGGAAACAAATCCCGTAACATTGAAATTGAAAGTGAAGTTGGCAAGAGTGAACCCGGAAGAGGGATGCGGACGAGAAGGGAGCAAGCCTAAAGTCCCAAGGAAAAGTGTGTTGACAAAGGTGAACCCGGCCGAAGGATGTCCACTAGAACTGTTTCAAAAGACATTAAGATTTTAAGTGAGGTCAAAAGTAAAGAGGGGTCAGTGCCCAGAAGAAGGGGACCCAGTGGTAAAGGATCCTCACCCAAAGCAAAACCAGGAAATTAACTTTCATTTTGTTGAAGGAGCTTTTGTTTTTTTATTGAATACATCAGGCCCTCGAAGGCAAGAGAATATCAAGAGAAACAAGTCTTGGCCATCGACTGTCCTGATAGCTGCAAGTGGAACTCGTGCTGGGAAAGCTTGAGTGTGTGCTCCAAGATCCCATCTTACCCCTTGCTCAAAACGTGGGGATCGGAGATCCAAGCTACTGCATTCTGACATATTATTTGTGGACACTTCCTTTTTTCTTATAAAACATCTCACACCATTTTTGTATTAGTTGTAAGGTTTGGCAATAGGTTTCTTAGTATAGGCCCTTTTTACTGGACACAATGCCACTAGGACTGCCTTATTTTCAATTGATGCTCGACACTTGCTCCCATCTTAGATTTAGGTTTAGATTAGGCGTTTTTCCAACCTGCATACATTTTAATAAACACCCTTGAGCTGTGATCACCTGTTGTCTTTACTGTTGCCACCATGAGTTCCTTACATATGGTGTCAGGAATGGGATGTGACAATTGAAACAAATTGAGGGACCCTACAATTTCAAAAACTTAGCGAGCCTCTAACCCTTCCATCGCCACCAAGGAATCAATAGGGTTTGATATCTATAGCACTAGGGAAGCTATTATACACAATGGTAAAAGAGAAATGATTCCTACAGACTTGGTCTTGATACCCCCTATGGGGTACTATATAAGATTAGCCCCAAAATCTGGCTTGGCATGGAAGTCTTAGTGGACGTTATTAACCCCGACTTCCGCAGAGATGTGAAGGGTCTCTTTCAGAAACATGGCAAAGTCCCTTTTGAGGTACACCAGGGAGACCAAATTGCGCAGGGAATTCTGGAAAGGGCTCTGTTGCCTCAATTCAAAGAATGCGAACCAGACAAAAGAAAAAGAGGTAACTTAGACTTTGGTGGGAGGCGCTAGAGAGCCCATGACCAAGATGGTGTCTGTGTGAGCTCTCGGGAACTCGGCGGCGGAGGAGGGTGATGTCTGACTCTCCAGGTGTAACGCTCACCTGGCTCCCACGGAGGCGCAGGCGTGGCTGGGACTGCTGTGACCTCTTCTGCAGAGATGCGTAAGACCCGGAAGATGGACTGCACTGGATTCCCCAACCTGGCTTTTCTGGCTCAGAGGAATATCCCACTGTGTGTGAAAAGGAAGGGTTAATAGTCTGCGGGTGATGTTCCGACCTCCCACTTCCCTTCTCTCCCTCCGTGAAACCCTTTTGGGATTCCCTGCGAAGACTCACCTTAGCGACCAAAATGACGAGCTCTCCATCCTGCTTCTGATGCAGGGGCGCGTTGTGATTCCAGTTACTTCACTGGATTGATGAGTTTAAACTAGTTTGTCCATTCCCGTCATACCGCAAATGTTTATGGCAAGTTTGGGTGTATATTCAATCATTTGTTCTTTTCTTTCGCAGGTGCTGGAGAAGATTCCGGGCTGCAGGCGATTTGGATGAAGCCAAATTCTGGTAAGAATTCCGATGAGAGATTCCTTTGCAGTTTTAAGTATCTCCTTTAATGTCCAATGTCTTTTTCCCCATAGGGGCCAGGGTACGGCAATGCCGGAGGTAAGGCGCCGACCCGAAAAGAGCTGCTGTGTCTCTCTTGCAAATGGGTAAGTCTTGAGTGAGCGTATTGCTAATGTTCTCACATGCTCTCACTAATACAATGTCTGTTTCTTTTCCCCTTAGGGGCCGGGGTGCTGAGATGCCGAAGGTATGGCACAAACCCGAAGGCGGAGAGGGAATTGAACCACAGGTAAGTTCTACTTAGATTCGTGTTTCCCTTCTCACCTCTCTTTCTCCTTCCTTCCAATAGGTGCTGGATGGCGGTGGAAGCTCCGGATGGACGTCGCAGGACTCGAAAACGCCACGTGCAGGTGAGTGAAATGCAGCATGCTGCGCGCGACGCGATGCACGTTTAAAATGTTTGCCTTCTTTGCAGGATCGTCGGCGTGCAGGAACCGGAGTACAGATGTATCAGGTAAGGTTCTTGTTTTCACCCGTTCTCTTCCCTTTTCTTCTTTAGGTGTTTCCAGGATGCTGGCAGGCGTGATGGAGGACCAAGGCAGGAGCAGGCATGGTGAGCGTCCAGCTGCTAAGTGCAGAACAACGCGAAGCGTGGTCTGCTGCTTGGGTGTGACTTAAATAGCCTTTCAAGTAGTTCCAGGTATGTATTCTTCCCCCAGAAATATGTATTCCTCCACCGGTCACACCCTAGAGATCAAGTAGTCCCTAGAAAAATAGTTCCTTCCAGTCTTGGAAGTTGCAGCATGGTGTGCACAGGTAAGTTTACACCAAGCACTACTCCCAACCTACTTCTGTATGAGCCTGGCGCCGATGGCGCCAGGACTGATGTCCCCTATGAGCCTGACGCCAACGGCGCCAGGACTGAGGCCAAAGGGCCCCCCATCTGGGGCTGCTGGGACTTCCCTTAAATGCATGGTGTCTGTCTCTGAGGGTGCCGGGCCTGGTTTGGCTCCTTGGAGGCAGGCATCATGACAGTACCTCCCCCCAAGGCCCCTCCCAAGGGTGTCCAACCTGGAGGCCTCAGTTTATTTGGGAACTTCCGGTGAAAAATCCGTATTAGTCGAGGTGCATGTACATTCTCACTTGGTTCCCAAGATCTTCCCTGAGGTCCATATCCTTTCCAATCAATCAGATAAAAGAGTTTTGACTTGGACATCTTAGAATCCAATATGTCCTTAACTTCGAATTCCAATTCCCCATCTATTGGAATTGGTTCTGGTGGTTTGCATAACCTGGTTCCGGGTGGTACTGATTTCAACAGTGATACGTGATAAACGGGATGGATTTGCATATTAGGTGGCAGATCGAGTTTGAAGGCTACCGGGTTAATGATAGCTTTGATTGGATAAGGCCCTATATATCTTGGGTTAAAAGTTCGTGGACCTTTAAGCGGTAAATGTCTAGTTGCAAGCCACACTTGGTCTCCTACTTTGTAAGGAGGTACTTTACTTCGATGTAAATCAGCATTTTCCTTGTACCTTTCTTTGGCTTGTTGTAAATGAGTCTTTGCTTCCTTGAAGGCTTGGGTTATTGTGGCATGTAAATGATCCACGGCGGGCATTTCAAGGCTTTGAGGGGATTCAAGATCCGAAGTCCTGGGATGATGGCCGAATAGGGTATAGAAAGGAGTCTGACCCGTTCCAGAATGCACAGAATTGTTGTATGCGTACTCGGCAATCCATAGAATGTCCTTCCAATTACCCTCAGATTGAGGTAACATACACCGCAGATACTGTTCCAGGGTCTGGTTTGTTCTTTCGGTTTGACCATCGGTTTGAGGATGGTGGCTGGTGGATAATCGCACATCAACTTGGGCCATTTGGCAATACCTTTTCCAGAAATGAGAAATAAATTGACTTCCCCGATCAGAAACCAATGTGGATGGGAAGCCATGCAAACTAACAACATTTTCAAGAAATTCCTTTGCTAAGGTGGGGGCTGAAGGCAACCCCTTCAATGGGATAAAATGAGCCATCTTGGAGAAGAGGTCTACAATCACCAGGATAGTATTATACCTATGACTAGGAGGCAGGTCAGTTATAAAGTCCATCGATAAGGTGTGCCACGGTGCCGGAGGGATGTCCAGGGGCCGTAAAGGACCGGCTGGTTTTTGCTTCTGACTTTTATTTTGGGCGCACACTCCGCAGGTCATCACAAAGGATTTAATATCCTTTCGCCAGGATGGCCACCAGAAATGCCGTTTGATCTTTTCCTCTGTTTTAGCGATGCCCGGGTGTCCTTCCATTAGTGTATCATGATAATGTGCTATAACAAGTTCTTGCAATTCCTTGTGAGGCAGAAATAACCGCCCTTGGAAATAGGGTAAATCATTATTAATGGAATAGTTTGAGCCTTTCTGGCTCCATTCTTGTAAAGCTGTTACGTCGAAAAGCAATTTAACTCTACCTTGAACATCCTCAATAGTTTGAGAAGAGATTACACACAAAATCCTCTGTTCGGGAATAATCGGAACTGGCTCTAGACTTGAGGCAATGTCACCCATTCCAATTCGAGATAGAGCGTCTCCCTTGCCATTCTTGCAACCCGGGCGATATGTGATTATAAAGTCAAATTCTGCAAAGAACAGAGCCCAACGGAGTTGACGAGAAGATTGAGCTTTGGCCGTTTTCAAGTATTGCAAGTTCCTGTGATCTGTAATCACTGTAACGGTGTGTCTTGCGCCGAGCAGGTAGTGACGCCAAGCTTTGAAAGCTGACTTAATAGCCAACAGTTTCTTGTCTGTGATTCTGTAGTTCACTTCAGGAGCCGAGCATTTCCTGGACCAAAAGGCTACGGGATGTAGTTGATTTGAAACTGGATCCCTTTGAGAAAGGACAGCCCCCATGGCTAAACTAGAAGCGTCGGTTTCCACAACGTAAGGGAGGTCCGGACGAGGATGTTTCAACACAGGTGCGGAGGTGAATTTGGTTTTTAGTTCCTGAAAGGCTTGTTCTGCCTCCTTAGACCACTCAAAGCATCTGTTTTTTTCATAGGAGCGCCGTGATGGGTTGAACCACTCGAGAAAATTCCGGGATAAACCTTCTGTAAAAATTGGCAAAACCTAGCATACTTTGAACTCCTTTCACAGAACTAGGAGATGGCCATTTGAGGATCGCATCCACTTTCCGTGAGTCCATTCGGACTCTTTTAGGTGTTAGGACGAATCCGAGAAACAACTTCCGTAACATGAAAAAGGCATTTTTCAAGTTTTGCAAACAGTTTGTGCTGGCGCAGTTTCTCCAAGACAGTTCTAACATGTTTTCGGTGATCGGATTCCGAGGAGGAGTACACCAGGATGTCGTCAATATATACAATGACACAAACATCGATGAGTTCTCGAAAAACGTCATTCATAAAATATTGAAAGGCAGCAGGTGCGTTGCACAACCCGAAAGGCATTACCTGGTACTCAAAGAGTCCATATTTGGTGCGGAAGGCAGTTTTCCATTTGTCCCCTTCTCTGACGCGCACCAGGTGGTAAGCTCCCCTTAAATCTAACTTAGTATAGATACAAGCATCTTTTACCTGGTCAAGGAGCTCAGGGATCAAGGGCAGAGGATAACGATTATTGACCGTTATCTGATTTAAGGTGCGGTAGTCAATGCAAGTTCTAAGGTCGCCTTCTTTTTTCGGTACGAAGAATAGAGCTGAGGAAGCAGGTGACTTTGACGGGCGAATAAAACCATTGGCAAGGTACTGATCCAAATACTGTCGCAAATTAAGGTTCTCCGGTTCAGTAAGGGAGTAGATTCTACTACAAGGCGGTTGAGCATTGGGTACCAGGTCGATCTGACAATCATTTGGCCGGTGAGGAGGTGTTACTCACCAGAATGGGGAGTACGTAAAACAGGCCGGACCTCTAGTGCTGGGGAGTTGCTTGAAGGAGCAAGGGTTGGAGCCTCCACCCAAGCCTCCTCTCTGTGAGGGAAAGAACTCTTTAAACCGATATGACCACCTGCTGAACAGTACAGACAAGGGGACCGATCGATCAAAAGAGCGGGGAGAACACACCGCCTCGAACCCAGGCTGTAAAGGAAAGGATAACAAGTTAAACTATATGTCAATTCTAAATCTGGTTTCCCCAAGACTGTAGCTCTTAATTAGTAACTGGTTTAACTCCCCTTAAGCCAAAAGAACTGGAACAACCTATAAAGCAAAGAGGCTTTAGTATATAGCTAAAAGTGTAACTCTCCAATATTGAAAACCAAGAAAACTATACTTTACCACTGGTGGAAGTAAGATTGGTGTAAAGAATCCTGGGTAACAACGAAAGTATAAAATAAAAAAAAAAGGAAGGTTAGTAAGGCAGCTATCCCCGAGTGGAACGAGGCTCGCACTGGTTTCAGGATGGTGCACCACAGCAAAGCGTTCCAAAATGCACTTTAGAAATGAAGCCAAAATCCACAGACGTGATGACAGTCTGATGAAAGAGGGATTCCAATTATAGAGTTGTTCTTACCAGAGTAATCACTATCCAAGAGTCCAGGAAGCAGGCAAGGGTTCTGGTACACGGGCGGTCAATTAACACAGCAAAATCACTATCCAAGAGTCCAGGAAGCAGGAAAGGGTTCTGGTACACGGGCGGTCAATTAACACAGCAAAATCACTATCCAAGAGTCCAGGAAGCAGGCAAGAGGTCTGGTACACGGGCGGTCAGCAAACAAATCAAAATAAGGTTTAAGAAGGAGTCCGTGTACAGGCAGGGTCGGTACACGGGAAAACAGGAACTTCCAAAATCAAGGTACAGAGAGAGCACTTCGGAAAGTATGCCGGTTGTAACTTTAAACAGAAGCAGTGTTCTGTACCGCTGCTGTGGAATAAGTAACAACAAGGAGGCGTACCGTTTGAAAATGAGGCTCCCGTATCAACGCCGGGAACTACAACCCTTGACAGGTTTTCTGGGTAATGTAGTTCGTGTAGCAATTTTCCACGGCAGCTGCCAGCGCGATAAGAAGGGCGCATGCCGGCGCCGTAACCCTTTATGAAGGGCGATCACTTTCCTGTCCCTTATTCTGGCGTTACCTGGAACTCCCCAATTGTCCTTGTGTACACGGGAGGAACGAGGAAGAACCCGGGGAACGTGGTGCGGCTGAGGGCGAAGTGTAACAGGAGGTAAGGTGTTGGCCTGTTCCTTTTGGAAGACGTCTTGAAAGTCTTGATACTCAAAAGGTAATGGTACTGTTGTGGAGGTTACTGAGGCTAGACCCATCTGTGGATTTCCTGGATAACACTTGTGCACAATCAGGGAAGGTTATGCTCTTTGCTCGCCAGTCAATTCGAGGATTATGTGCTTCTAACCAAGGGATCCCTAAGATTACCTGAAATTGTGGAGCCTTGATTACGTCAAACACTATGGTTTCCCGATGGCCATCTTGGCCAACCAGTGTCATTTCCGTGGTAGAGTGTGTTACCGGCCCGGAGGCAATTTCGGTTCCATCAACCGTGGTAATGACATCCTTGGTGGTTTTTGGACGGAGAGGGAGACCAATCCTGGAAGCCAATTCAAGGTCAACATAATTTCCAATAGCCCCACTGTCGAGGTAGGCTTTTATTCCGTGCAACCGTTGAGGCTGTTTTGGATCTATGAGGACCATAGGCATGATGAAATGCGAGGTCAAAGAGTCTGTCTTCAGGCTCGGCAAGCGGACCTCTACGCTTGTCGGGCTTGGTCGTTTCCCGAATCAGGTTCTGGAAGATTACTGTCTGTGGCTCCAACCACCTTCTTAGGTGGTTTTACCGGGCAATCCCGCAGGCAGTGTCCAGAAGCTCCACAGTAAAGACATAATTGTTTTTGTCTTCTTCTTTCTCGTTCTGAGTTAGTGGTCCTTTAACTACCCCAATTTGCATTGGCTCTGAAGCGTCGGTACCCTTGGGGCTTGTGTGGGTTTTTATCAGAACTCGGGTTTCAAATCTGGACCGATCCGCTTTTCTATTCTGGAGTCTATGATCAAGTTGGACCACTAAGACAATGTATTCTGCGCAGAGTTGAGGCGGGTTCACTATTTGAGCAAGAACGTCTTTTAGATCTCCACGCAGACCTCGGTGGAATAATGTAATTCTTTTATTCTCAGGCCACCCAGTCTCTACGACCAATCTGTTAAATGTGGCTATATAAGATAGGAGATCTTGGTTTCCTTGTCGCAAGGACAGAAGTTCGTTATCCAAGGCCTCACCTTGAGCGTGTCGAGCGAATAATCTTTCCATGCTTGCCTGGAAGCCTTGAAGGTCCTGAAGGATTGGGTCGTCTTGATTTACCAACGGAATCGACCAATCGGCAGCACTGCCGTTGATAAGATAGCACAAAAGCCACCTTGGTTTGGTCATTAGGGAAGGCCCCAGGTCTGCATATGAAATGTAAACGACATTGATTCATGAAAACGGCGTATTTCTTGGGATCCCCAGTAAAACGCTCAGGGGGGGGACAGAGGCATATTTCCTGGCAGGTTAATTTGCACCGGGTTGGTTGAAATCATTGGAGTGGAATTCATCCCGGAGCCGGGAAAAGGCGTTTGTCCTGCCTGACTGTGCAAAAGCTGTTTAGCCAAATCATCAGTTCGTTCTTTGGATAAGATTAGTTCCCTTCTAAGGGCGTTAGTTTCCTGGCGGGCGGCATGCACTTCTGCCCGTAATTCCCCCATTAATTGGGCCAGTTGGTCTGTCTCGGAAGTCTCCATGGCGCCTGGGTGGGAAATTATGGTTTGGCTTCGCGTTCTGTAACGCTCACCTGGCTCCCACGGAGGCGTGGGCGTGGCTGGGACTGCTGTGACCTCTTCTGCAGAGATGCGTAAGACCCGGAAGATGGACTGGACTGGATTCCCCAACCTGGCTTTTCTGGCTCGGAGGAATATCCCACTGTGTGTGAAAAGGAAGGGTTAATAGTCTGCAGGTGATGTTCCGACCTCCCACTTCCCTTCTCTCCCTCCGTGAAACCCTTTTGGGATTCCCTGCGAAGACTCACCTTAGGGACCAAAATGACGAGCTCTCCATCCTGCTTCTGATTCAGGGGCGCGTTGTGATTCGAGTTACTTCACTGGATTGATGAGTTTAAACTAGTTTGTCCATTCCCTTCGTACCGCAAATGTTTATGGCAAGTTTGGGTTTATATTCACTCATTTGTTATTTTCTTTCGCAGGTGATGGAGAAGATTCCGGGCTGCCGGCGATTTGGATGAAGCCAAATTCTGGTAAGAATTCCGATGAGAGATTCCTTTGCAGTTTTAAGTATCTCCTTTAATGTCCAATGTCTTTTTCCCCATAGGGGCCGGGGTACGGCAATGCCGGAGGTAAGGCGCCGACCCGAAAAGAGCTGCTGTGTCTCTCTTGCAAATGGGCAAGTCTTGAGTGAGCGTATTGCTAATGTTCTCACATGCTCTCACTAAAACAATGTCTGTTTCTTTTCCCCTTAGGGGCCGGGGTACTGAGATGCCGAAGGTATGGCACAAACCCGAAGGCGGAGAGGGAATTGAACCACAGGTAAGTTCTACTTAGATTCGTGTTTCCCTTCTCACCTCTCTTTCTCCTTCCTTCCAATAGGTGCTGGATGGCGGTGGAAGCTCCGGATGGACGTCGCAGGACTCGAAAACGCCACGTGCAGGTGAGTGAAATGCAGTGTGCTGCGCGCGACGCGATGCACGTTTAAAATGTTTGCCTTCTTTGCAGGATCGTCGGCGTGCAGGATCTGGAGTGCAGATGTATCAGGTAAGGTTCTTGTTTTCTCCTGTTCTCTTCCCTTATCTTCTTTAGGTGTTTCCAGGATGCTGGCAGGCGTGATGGAGGACCAAGGCAGGAGCAGGCACGGTGAGCGTCCAGCTGCTAAGTGCAGAACAACGCGAAGCGTGGTCTGCTGCTTAGGTGTGGCTTAAATAGCCTTTCAAGTAGTTCCAGGTATGTATTCTTCCCCCAGAAATATGTATTCCTCCACTGGTCACACCCTAGAGATCAAGTATTCCCTAGAAAAATAGTTCCTTCCAGTCTTGGAAGTTGCAGCATGGTGTGCACAGGTAAGTTTACACCAAGCACTACTCCCAACCTACTTCTGTATGAGCCTGGCGGCGATGGCGCCAGGACTGATGTCCCCTATGAGGGTTACCAGACATTTGGTCGAAAAAAATTGGTCGACCAGACAAATGGTCGAACCAATTTGGTCGAAAACCAAATGGTCGAATTTTTTTTAAATTATTTTCACCCTTTTTTTGGGGGGGGGGGGGTCTAAAAACCCATTTTTGTAAAAAACGAAAACCCGAAAAATAAATATATAATTAAAAAAAATGTTTTAGGCCATTTGGTTTTCGACCAAATTGCGTCGACCAAATGTCATTCGACCAGTTTTAGGTCGACCAAATGTCTGGACACCCCCTACGAGCCTGATGCCAACGGCGCCAGGACTGAGTCCAAAGGGCCCCCATCTGGGGCTGCTGGGACTTCCCTTGAATGCATGGTGTCTGGCTCTGAGGGTGCCGGACCTGGTTTGGCTCCTTGGAGGCAGGCATCATGACACCAGGACCTACAACTGCAGTGGACTGAGGTGGAAATATTAGGGGGACACATGGCCGTGTTTGGAGACGCTTGAGCGCCTGGTTGAGCAGCCTTGGCGCATCTGGTGCAGTGGACTGTGGGAGTGAGGAGGCGGCCGTGAAGTGGTGGTTGGACGGTGAATCCAGGCTGGGCGGCGCAGCGGAGCCCCGGCGGAGTGCTCAGACGGCGACTGACCGGTGCTGCCAGGAACATTGGGAAGGCGCGGCCGCGGTCGGTGGCCAAGTGGAGTGGATCTGCAGGCTGGCAGGGGAGCCTCGCTGAGTCGACGAGGTTGGGGTGTACCCCCTTCTGCAGTCATCTTCCGGGGGGATCTCGGTGAGGGCCGGCGGCCTGAATCCTGGAGCCGGAGTGGTAATCAGGGAAGATACTGTGGCGGCGGCTGGGTGGCAGGGGCCCGGCCAGCGGGGAAATCCCTCGGCACGGCTCGGCCTCCATCTGGCTTGAGAGCCTGTGCGCCTCTGACCTGGCAGGATAAGCAGAGTGGTGCGGCTGCCGAGAGGAGGAGGAGGAGGAGGAGGAGGTGAGCAGCGGACAGGCTTGGGAGCCCAGTAGGGTGCAGAAGGGTGAGCGGAGGCCCGCGCGCGTCCTGCACTGGGGGTGTTCCTCCCCTCCACCAGACTTTTTGGGCCCTGGAACGGCCGATCGCGGCCTAGGAGGTGTGAGGAGGAGGAGAGCCTTGAGTCGGGGGATGGGACCGGCACTGTAGTAGCTCGAGGTCCTCAGTTGACAGGGTGGAGGTTCGACATCCTGCCTGTGCTCCAACGGCTCCTCGGAGGAGCAGATACGTTACTGGAGCCAGCTGTGGTAGGGCAAAGGAGTGGTGTGAGAGCCTGGCCCTGCTAAAGGATTGGGACTTGGAGGCCTTGGTGGACTGAGTGGGGGGCAGGGGCTTGGTCTCGGTCGGGCTGAGGAGCTGGACCCTGAGTGATTAACTGCGTGAATACCGAGGCGGCTTGGTAGGGGAGGGGACCGTGCTTCTGGACCTACCGCATAGTGGGGCGGCGGGCAGTGGCCTCAGGATACAGGGGGTTGCATGGAGACCGGCAGATGGGAGGACGGCGCTGGTGATGGGCGGCAGGAAGCAAACCCGCTTACCATTCTCGCATAGAGATAGTTCCCGGAGGGACCGGGAGACGCCTGAGGTAGAGGCTGATCCGGCCAATATGGCGCAGGCAGGGCACTCAGCGGCATTGTCGAAGGGCTCAAGTGAAGAACCCCCCTCTTCGGAGTTGAACGTGATCTTGGCTGAAGTGAGATCTGGGTTTGCTGCCAGTAATTCCAAGCTGGATGGTCTCACCTATAAGGTGGACAGGATGCAAGAGAGGATTGATAAGGAAAGCAGCAGAACCTCGGAGGTGGAGACCAGAGTGGGGGCTCTAGAGGACTCTGCTGGTGCGACTGCGCAGGTGGTGCAAGAACTGAGAAGGGAAGTGCAAACCCACGGGTTAAAAACGAGGCTCTTGAAGCGAAGTCACGCAGAAATAATATTAGGGTGGTTGGAATCCCGGAAACTGTCCCCCAGAGGAACTTGGAAGAATTTATGGAGAAGTTCATTAAGGATGTTCTGCAGGGGCCGGCATTATCCTCACAATTTTTAGTTGAGAGGGCGCATAGAATAACGCAGGTGGTACAGAGACTGGGGCAGAGTCCGAGGCCGGTCATTGCTGAAGTACTTAATTACCGCGACCAAGATGCTATACTGAGACGGGCCAGGTAGCTCGGGGACATCATGTATGAGAATGGTAGGGTATCCTTTTATCCCGACTTCACCCCGGTGGTTCAGAAAGCCCTCATGTCGTTTGCAGCTGTGAAAAGGAGGCTGCGTGAGCGGGGCATGCAGTACTCCATGTAATACCCATCCAAACTGAGGGTACAACATAACGGGAGAGCATATTTCTTCACAGATGTGCCTGCTGCGCATGAATTTATTGAGAACTTGCCGCGTCGAGACAATAAGGGACCGGGAGAAGGTCCGTCTGGGTCTGCGTGAGGAGTTGTGCGGGCAGGCGTACTTACGTCAAGGAAGCAAGGTTGGGAGACAAAGGATATTTGGGACTCCCACCCTGGAGGGTCAAGCTGGACCATAGCTAACTATGTACCTAGTCAGTCCATGCGTTTCTTTCTCTGCGCATTTGGCTGTTTGACCCTCCTCTGCTGCCAGAGAGACAACCGCCACTTGGGAGAGTGGTGTCCGGTCACCCGGTGGCCCAGGTTATTGGTTAAAGGGTACTGTTGGGGGGAGGGATGTTCACTGTGTGTTGGGGTGGGGCAGTGTGGGAGGGGGTGAGGAAGTGGGGCTTGGTTGCTTGTAAACTGCCCGGTTGCCAGGGGGGAGGGGTTGTTGGAAAAGGTTCACATTGCATCAGTCACACCGTGGTATTTTATTGGGCAGGGCCTCATGAGCATGGTAGGGTGGCGCATTGAGCTGCATTGGCTTGAGTCATGGGGTATAAGGTGCTGAGCTGGAATGTGCGGGGACTGAATGACCCGCGCAAAGCTAGAAAGGTGGTGCAGTATTGTGAGAGACATGGTGCCAAAATCATAAACACACCTTAGGGAAAGGGTAACGAAGGGGTTGCCCGCGGGTGGGGTAAATCTAAGTTCTTTACCACTTATTCCTCGTATTCGGCGGGGGTAAGGACCCTGATTCATAAATCATTGGGGTTTAGGGTCAGCGGGACCTAGGTTGATCCAGCCGGTAGATATCTAATTGTTTCGGGGTGCCTGGGGCAGACACTGCTGATGCTGGTCAATGTATATGGCCCTATGTGGACGATCCGAGTTTCTGAGTGCCTTCTTGAAAAATGTTTAAAATACTGTGATACTTATGTTTGGTGGGCCAGGGATTTGAATGTCATTTTAGATCCGGAGTTGGACTCCACGGGGGGGGGGGGGGGGGGGGAGAGGGAGGAAGCGACGCACGAGGGCTGTAGAAGCAGTGCTGGGGGCTATGGATGTTCTTGCACTGGGGGATGTTTGGAGGGTGCTACATCCGGGCCTGGCGGGATATTCACACCATTCTACGGTATACAACACGTCAACCAGGATAGATTATATACTGGGTTGTTCCCATGTTATCCGATGCACGGTGGGTTGTGAGATGCTGCCTAGGACATTGTCCGACCACTCGCCTGTTCTGTGGTCCTTGGACTTGGGAGACCAGCTGCCTAAGCCCAGATGGAGGTTTAAGCCTGCTGTACTGCTAGACATCGCCTTTAAGAGTGCTATCCACAGCTTGATTAAGCAACATTTTCAAGAAAACATTGATTCGGTGCAGAGCAAAGGAGTGCTTTGGGAAGCGTTCAAGGTGGTGTTGAGAGGGGGGTGCCTGTCTGTGGAGCTAGGTGTGTTGAAGACAATACGGAGGGACCTTAATGCAGTGGAAGTGGAGATAAAGCAATGGGAGGAGGCGGCGAGCACGGGTTCAAAGTAGTCGCTGTCCAAGCTGCAGGAAGGGCGGGATAGGTTTAAGGTGTTGGCGGATAGAGAAATGCAGCACTTTGCGAGGCCTGCTAGAGCTTTTATATATGGCGAGGAGGGGAGGCCGGGTAAATATTTGGTGGACCTGATGAGGGCAGCGGGGTGTTGGTGATATAACGACAGTGAGGTCCAGAACTGGAGGGGTCCTGGTGAAGCCATGTGAGATTGCAGGGGAGTTCCGTTCATTCTATGAATCTTTGTATGCCGCGAGGGGTAGGCCCTCGGGTACAGTTCTGCGGGATTATATTAAGGGTGCAGCGCTTCCCAGGTTTGATGCGGTGGCGGCGGAGTCTCTTGTTAGGCCGATAACAGTGGAGGATGTGTTGGGCGCGATAAAGGCGCTTCCTACTGCGAAGGCACCCAGCACTGATGGAATTACGGCCGAGTTCTATAAAGAATGGGATCCGGAGGTGGCCAGTCATATACTGGGAGTGTGGGAGATGGGGATGGACGGGGGTCTGCTTCCCCCGACGCTTTGGGAAGCTGCCATCACATTGATCCCAAAGCCGGGCAAAGATCCTCTTGATTGTGCGTCGTACACGCCAATATCTTTGCTAAATTTGGATACAAAGATATTTGCAAAAGTCCTGGCGGACCGTCTTCTGCCGTATGTTTCACAAATAGTGCATAGGGACCAATCCGGATTTATTCCGAGGCGGTCGACGTCGCTAAACCTTAGGCGCTTGTTTGCGATTCTAGCGCAAATAGACCCCGGGACACAGGCGGTGGCGGCGTTGCTGGATATGGTGAAAGCATTTGAATCCGTGGAATGTGAATATTTATTTGAGGTGTTGGCATTGGTGGGTACCCCTCCATATTTTGTGAAGGCTGTGAAACTACTGTATTCGGGATGCAGTGCTCAGATAAGTGTGAGCGGGATGTGGTCAGAGCGATTTCAGCTTGGGAGAGGGACGAGGCAGGGGTGCGCGCTTTCCCCTTTGCTTTTTGCTCTGGCCATAGAGGTATTAGCGGGCAGGCTTCATAGGCTGCATGGGCATAGGGTGCTGGGCATGGGTGGACCAAGGGATTATACGCAGATGATGCCATCATTTTTATACAGAATCCCGAGGTCAATCTAAAGCCCATTGCGCAGGAAGTGGCAGAGTTTGGCCATTTCTCTGGTCTCTGTTTGAACAGAGCCAAGTCTTCCCTTTTCCCTTGAATGAGGTAACGACCCCTCCGTCGTGCACTGAGGGGTTCGGTTGGGAACAGGATTCAGTTTCATATCTGGGAGTGGTAGTTAGTAATGCGCTATCCTTGCTTGAAATGCATCATAAGGAATACTTGGTCATTGAGAGTGAAAATAGATAGGTGGTGTACGTTTCCTCTCTCGCTGATGGTGGCTATTGCTAAAATGGTGGTTGTCCCCAAGCTTTTGTATATGTTTGCGAATATACCAGTCTGGCCGGGGAGGGAGTATTTTCGAGAGGTGAGGTCCCAACTGATTTGTCTGTCTTGGTATCCCAACGCCCCGAAAATAAACTGGGAAACATTAACACTGCCATGGGAGATGGGTGGCATTGGAGCCCTGGATATTGAGGCATACTTCTTGGCGGCACAGCTGTCCTATGCTAGGTACTGGGTGTGGGAAGGGCGGTGGCCGCCGCACGTACATATAGAGAGAGGTTCAGTACACCCGTATTCCTTGCAAGGTCTCCTGGTTACTGGGAGAGTGGCTGACAAATGTAGGTTTGACCCACTGGCGTGCACGGTGCATGCGTGGAGGCGGGTGTTGAAGAGGGTAGGGGTGGAACGCCTGTTTAATCCGGGCATTCGATAATGGCAGATTGAAGATTTGCCACCAACATACGACAAATCCATAATAGAAGTTGGAGAGGGGTGGGGATTGAAACGTTGGGGGATATGTACCCTGAGGGGAGGTTCCTGTCCTTGGAGACATTGGGGGGTGTGGCGGGTGGTGGTCCTCTGCTTAATTTGCAGCATTATAGGATGAGGGCAGCCTTTAAGGCGTGGTCACCGGTTTTTCCAGAGATCCCTCGATCGACGCCCCTGCTATATTACATACTTAACTCCCAGGGATGTAGGGGGGTGGTATCGACACTATATAAAATGATACTAGCAGATACGCACAGAGATCACCCCGCAAGTAAGGGGCAATGGGAGTGAGACAGAGGGGTTACTCTTGGGGATCAGCAGTGGGGGAAGATATGTGCAATTACGCATACCGGAGCGTTTAGCTCTAGGCTGCAGTTGATACAATTCAAGACACTCCACAGGGTGTATGTTTCACCGGCGCGGGTGCATAAGTTTGATGCAAAGAAATCTGCTGCCTGTCCGAGGTGCAGGGAGGAGCAAGCGGATATAATCCATATGCTATGGGAGTGTGCTGTTCTTGATCCTTTCTGGAAGGGGGTGTTCCAGGTTGTCACGGATATAGTGTGGGTGAATGTCCCACGTACGATGTTATGTGGCATGTTGGGATGGTCCCCGGGTATACCCTTAAAGTGTAGTAAACTTTTGGCATCCTGCATGATTGTAGCTAGAAGATGTATCCTTATGAAATGGACACATTTCCCCCCTCCCCGGAGGTGAAAGTGTGGCTGAAGGACCTACTCAGGCTGTCTGACACTGATAAAGACTATGCTGCCTTGTGTGGACTGCAGAATAAGCCCAAGGATATATGGGGCCCATTGACAGCATATCTGTTGACGGGAGGAGAGGACACGTATGATGGGGGGTTGGAAGGGACCACCTCAGTGGCTGGTGTCCAAAGCAGTGGGGTGTGATGGATAATGTGTGAGGCGCCAAAAGGATTCTAATGACTGAAGAGGTAACTGCTGTTATTTTATTTAATGTGTGTGTAACTTATGGTCATGACGTTACTGGGGTGTGGGATGTTAATGTGAACCAATTAATAAAGGTTAATAAAGAGATGTTTAAAAAAAATAAAACGTAGGCTTTGATGGAGGCGATAAATCTAAGATCAAAGATAAGGAACAAGAAGAACCCACCTTCCATCCCGATGTAGCCTTTGCCCAGCAGCGAATGATCCAGCCCACGCTGAAGCTTTCTTACAAGCAATTTCAGAAGAGGAAGGCATAGAGAAGGGAAGTACCCTTTTCGTCTTATAACTTGGGTTACTTTATCGAAGAGAAACCTTCCTAAAGGTTTTATAAAAACCCAACTGTTAATACCGAAAAGTAACCAAAAGGTTGTGCTAGAGATCACACATTCCCATCTCACAGAAGGGCATTTGGGACACATTAAGGCCCAGGTGCATATTAGTGGATACTTTTCCTGGCCAGGTATCCACACCGATATGATAACTTTCATACAAACATGTGAAATATGTCGAAAGACCAGCCCCCACATCCCAGTGCCTGTCGCCCCTTTGAACCCACTGCCCATCATATTTTCTAGAATTGGTATGAATATAATAGGATCTCTAGAAACATCCAAATTGGGCAACAAGTATGTCCTAGTGATCGTAGATTATGCAACCCGATATCCCGAGGCATTCCCAATGCGAAATAATGGCACTCAGCAGATCCCAAAACATCTTCTATCGTATTTCTCTAGGGTCGGTTTTCCCAAAGAAATACTAACTGACGAAGCTTCAAATTTTATGAGTAACCTTATGGCGGAAGTCAAAGGGCTACTCCACATTACCACCTTGCGAACATCTGTGAACCATCCTCAAACCGATGGTATAGTATAAAGATTCAATAAGACCTTAAAACTAATTCTATGGAAGCTGGTAGAAAAGGACGGGAAAGACTGGGATAGAATGATCCCATAGGTACTATTTGCAGTGAGGAAACCCCCACCCGAAACTTCCACGGGTTGCTCTCCCTTTGAACTGAGATATGTCTTGGACATGCTCCGTGAAACTTGGGAAGAATGAGAAGGCTCCCATTCCAATATCACAAACCGCCACTAGAATGAGAGAACACATGAAGTTGGTTCGAGACTTAGTTTGTACTCATATGGAAAAGGCCCAGAGCCAACAAAAGGCCTATTATGATCAAAAATGTAAATTTAAGATCTTTTTCTATTGGACAGAAAGTACTAGTCCCTTTACCCACCTAAGAGAACAAACTTATTTCCAAGTGCCACAGACCTTACGAGGTAATAAATGAACGGGAACGTGCACATATAAAATAGCCCAACCAGACTGAAAACAGAAAGTCCACTTATATCACATCAACCTCTTAGAAGAGTGGAAGGAGAACCTGTCAGCCACCCATGCCACAATACTAGCCTGCCTGGTTCCCATAGATATAGATAACTTTGATTTAATTCCTTCCGAGATATTTTTCCAATAATGAGAAGATCTAAAAGATGTAGTGGTCTCATTCCCGGATGTATTCTCAAAAAGACGAGGAGGAGTAAAAGGTAAAGACCATTTTAGTCGAACTCCTAAAGGCAAAGTAGATCATTTAAAACCCTATCGTCTACTCGAGGCACAAAAACAGACAGTGATCAAGGAAGCCAACAAGATGTTGAAGGCTAATATCAATGAGCCCTCCTCAAGTTCATGGTGCTGTCCTATCGTGTTGGTCATGAAACCTTGACAGTTCCTCGAGACTCTGCAAAGACTTCCGTCAAGCTATGTTCCAATGCCTTATGGATAAGGAGCTGCATCCCTATTCTGATTCCTGTGCAGCTTACATTGATGATATTGTCGGTTATAGTAAAACCTGAGAGGACCATCTCTTCCATCTTTAGAACATCATGAAAGCCCTCAGGAATGCTGGCCTAACTGCTAATCCAAATAAATGCAGATTGGCCCAATCAACCATGAAATACCTTGGCTTTTTCAGAGAGAATGGAAATGTACAAGCCCAACATGAAAAGGTAAAGGCTGTCTTGGATACTCCAACTCGCAAGACCAAAAGAGATCTTAGGGCTTTCCTTGGTCTAATAGGATATTACCGTAGGCTTAATCCCCAACTATTCGGATAAAACAACCCAGCTAACAGATGAACTAAAAATGTTGAATGCCAGAAACTCCATTGGAACAATGACGACATATGCAATAACATCTTAAAGCAGACATTATGCCAAAACCCAATCCTAAAGTTAGTCGACTACTCGAAAGTGTTTGTGCTTCAGACAGATTCCTCTCGTACAGAGTTATGAGCCGTCCTATCCCAAATTTGCGTTGGACTAAAACGTCCCATACTATACACCAGTCGCAAGATATTCCCACATGAAAAAAAGCTACTCTGTGGTAGAACTTGAGGCGCTAGCCATCAAGTGGGCCATTATCCATCTTAGATATTACCGATGGGACAAACGTTTCCACTGGTTACTGACCACTCACGGTTAGTTTGGATTAGCCAACGTAAAGAGTCCAACCCTCGGGTCACGCAATGGTCTCTAGACCTACAACCCTATTGTTTCATAGTGGAACACCTAAGGGAAAAGACCAGGGAAACTTGGATTTTCTTTCTCAGTTCCCCTGTGAAGCAAATGTGGCTACATCGCATGGAGGAAGGGCATCTGAGAAACCTGAAGATGTCTCCCTGGCTAGTCCCTGGGGATCCATCATGCAGGTGGCCAGGACACAGCCATCACTATTGGATCGGGTTCCTAGGGGTGGACCAGTGAGGGAGGATCGCCTGGATGGGGGGGTCCTGGGGAGTGGGAGACCGACGGGTGAGATGCGGTATCCCCCTTCTTGCAACACCTTTTCCCCATCCTACCATATAGGACATTCAAAACCACTCCCCCTCCCCCTTTCCGACATGAACACTTTTGTGCGACACACCAGAGAACAGACTAACACCACAGCCTTTTACCTGACATGTCCAAATACAAGGGTCAGGCAAAGTCAGGCAATTTATCAGAATCACACACACCCGATGGCCCTTTCCCTTCCCCACATGCATAAAAGGTGGAGCAAGAGAGCACAGTACGAGCAAGGCAGATGGCACAATGAGACAGCTATCCAAACCCGGCAGTTCATGAGGAGGAGAAAGGCAGCAAATATCGAGAGGCTGACGAGGAGAGACACAGCCTTGCCATTTTTACAAAACCCTGCAAACCCTCCGTTGAAAAAAACGTGAGACCAAGGTCAATAACCGAAATGTGCTGCAGCACATATCAACGGTACATGGAGCTTATCGACATAGATAAACCGGAGCGAGGCAGACTTCTGCTTCCATGGTACCGGCCTTGACTCCAGTAAAGAGGAAAGCCAAGTGGTTCAACACAGCCGGTGAAATAAAAGAGCTGATAAAAACTAGACTGTGGTGAATGAGAGTCGCAAAGGGGCAAAGTGAGAAAACTTTAAACTGTAAAATTGTAAAAGGGAGACCAGCTGCAGAAGGGGACCGGCACCACGTGGGAGCTGCTCCGAGAAACTCTGGTCGATCCCCCAACTGAGTAAAACTACAGATATCAGAAGGCCGTAGGCGAGCCGCCAAGATAGGTCAAAGTGGTTGTTAGGGAGAATTCTCTGTTAAGGCCAATTTCCCAAACCTAGTGATTCCCCCTAGCGGCTTTGCTGGATTTTTGGGGTTTATTTTTTTTCTCCTGCTAAGAGTGAGACTCTTTTTCTCCCACTCTTAGGCATGATTTGAGAATGTCCTTTGACTGTGAATGTGTTTTATGGGCTATGGGGTCTTTTACTCTATAGGGCTTCATGTGTTTTTGGTATATGTGTTACACAGCACCCTCAGTGCAGTAACACAGAGTGTCATAGTGACCCCCAAACAGACTCCATAACCTGGGACTGACTACTGTCTCCCAGGGCATGTAAAGTCACCATTGGCTTTACTAGTCTCAAATTGTGAACAGAACCAGTACAAACCATCATATTGTGGAAGTACTGGTAGGGGCAATTCGATTGCCCCTCGGTCTGTTTTCCAAGGGGGCAATGTCAAGTCCCCCATTGTCGAGTTTCTGGCTGGTGGCAGTGGATACCACGCGAAATATTGCACTGGAATATTTCCTATGGGATTTTCCCATTGATTTTAAACGCACCACTTTTTGGTGCAATGTTAAAGATACCGCCAGGTTATTTATTTAATCTTTATTCCTCGGTTGGGTCTTTTTGCCAGGACTCTGTTTTAAAATGGTGTTTGTGTTCGCCTCTGAAACTCTAACCCAAGTCGAGCCCTTTGTTCCACTTTTTGGCGGGCTTCTGCACAGAAGCCCTCCAAATGGTGCCACTCTGTCTGGGGTCTACAGGATGTGTGGGAGGGGGATTAGGCACCCTGGACTGAGTTGCCTTGGCAACTCAAGTCGCACTCTTGTGTGATTGGCCTAGTGGTGAGCCGCCCGGCTCACCACTTAGCATGTTTGAGTGACAGCTAGGCTGTTGAATGGGGGGGTTTTCTGCATAAAAGCAGGGCTTTGGAGACTGGAACTTCAGAAGTCGCCACAGGACCTAAAGAATCCGATGAGGGGAGAAGCTGAGCCATCTACGACGACACCACCGGTGGAGCCCTGCTGTACGAACTCACCACTTCCCCCGACGACAGAGGAGATCTTCTTCCAGGAGAGTCTTCTTCCCTTTGAGCTGGTGGGACCAACCAGTTCGCCTTTTTCGCCTTCCTGGACGTCTCGTGGTTGAATCGTCCGTGCCAAGCACCCCGGCAGCCGGATAGCCACGCTTCACCACTACCGCGAATAAAAGGGTCGTACCTTTTAATCGGGAACTCTGCGGCTGGTTTCTTCCCTGGCAGTGCACCGACCTCCAGCTTTCTTCCTTGTCGAGATCATCTCTTCCTCTGGTCGAAGCCATGACTTGCACCCGCTGCCAGGAACAACTGCCTCCGCTGCAGCTTTCTCACCATTTCAGGTACTGTGTCCCGTCTGGACTCCCTTGCAACAGATTGTTCAAGGTGTCCCTTAAATCCTTGACTTTCTAACTGGGTTGACCTCAGACCTGCTAACTTTGCCTTTCTGAACTGATCCAACCTCTTTTTGACTTTTCTGCAAAGACTGAGTGCATTTCCACTGTGTGATCTTGGGCACATTCCGCTTTGCTCTCTCCAAGAGTGGGCCTGGCCTATGAACTTTTGGCTCTACAGTAGACCCTGCCTTTCTTGACTTGCTGTGGTTTCTTCAAAGTGTTGGTACTGTGTTATTTCCATACTCTGCCTTTTCTCTCCCTTTTTAAACAAACTATTGGAGTGACATCTACGGTTACGCGCTCACCTCTGTTTTGCTAATAAGTGGTGTCTTAACCTAGACTTGTCGAATAATTAACTAGGGAGGTGTATATACCTATAGTGACTGTTTGAACTTGCTTGATATATTACTGCCAGTGTATTTTCGAGTGTGTTTTTTAAATAAATAATTATATACTTTTATACCAAAGCTCTGGTCAGTGTTTACTTGTTCTACTGTATTTTTAGCCCCATTGGGTATACTCTATATACTGCCTAACTCTTCTTGAGAGAAGTCTGACTGCTCAGCCACAGCTACCAGGTAAATCCAGGTGGTGCAGACTGCTACCAATTGGGTTTCCTGCTTACTCCTGTTGTCTTAAACTTTTTCCAGTGGTCCCTAAGGGAACTGCACAGGTTTCGGCCCAACAGTGGTCATACAGGTCAAGCAAAATCCCTGTACAGTCTAAAGCCTTTGATCTACAAATTATGAAGAAAGCAATGGAAATGAATCTCGCCACATGAGAAAGCAAGGGAAACAAATCATGTAAACATTGAAATTGAATGTGAAGTTGGTAAGAGTGAACCGGGAAGAGGGTTTGTGACGAGAAGGGGACAAGTCTAAAGTCCCAAGAAACAGTGTTTACAAAGGTGAATCCGGCTGAGGTATGTCCACTAGAACTGTTTCAAAAGACATTAAGATTTATAAGTGAGGCTAAATGTAAAGAGGGGTCAGTGCCTGGAACAAGGGAACCCAGGGGTGAAGAATCCTCACCCAAAGCAAAACCAGGAAACAAACTTTCATTTTGATGAAGGACTTTTGCTTTGTTGTAGAATATGTCAGGCCCTTGCAGGCAACAGACTTTCAAGAGAAACGACTTGGCCATCAACGGTCCTGATAGCTGCAAGTGGAACTGCAGACTTGTGTTGGGAAAGCTAGAGCGTGTGCTCTGCTCCAAGATCCCATCTTACCCAGTGCTCAAACGTGGGGAAGAGAGATCCAAGCTACTGCATCCTGACATATTATTTGTGGACACTTCTTTCTTTTCTTAAAAACGATCCCTTATTGTTTTTGGGTAGAGGTTTGGCAATAGGTTTCTTAGTAAAGGCCCCTTTTTATTTGCCACAACGCCTCTAGGACTGCCTTATTTTCCATTTAATGGTCAACGCTTGCTCCCATCTTAGATTTAGTTTTGGATTAGGTGTTTTTCCAACCTGCATTTAGTTTAATAAACACCTTTGAACTGTGATCACTTGTGTCTGTCTTTACTGTTGCCACCACGAGTTCCTCATACAGTGCAGGGAAGAGCCCATAACACTCCTATAACTCTTGGTCCGCAAGGGATAGAAGGGTGATCAGGTGAAATTACCATACTTCCTCCAAAAAGGGCTGTACTTGGGTCAGTTGATTTTAGTGAATGTCAAAAGAATCATCCCCGATCGGGCCGTCTGTGTGCGCAACCCCACAGCCCAAAACGGTGAAGGAAACGCAAACATTTTGGGACTGTGCAATTATTGCAGGGCGTGCATACTTGACTATGCAGCATACATCAGGCCCCTGTTATAGGCCCACAAGGAAGCGCAAAAGGGGGGACAACAAAATAGCACGGATGGAGGACATGGTCGCAAATCTCAATTACCTCAAAGAGATCATATCGACAGCACCAGTGCTAGCAACCCCAGACTACATGCAAGAGTTCTATTTATTTTCCCACTCAACAGGCAGCTCATGACTGCAGTGCTCACACAGAAGAGCACCATGGGCCACAAGCCATTGGCCTATTACAGCGGTGTACTAGATTTGAACAAGCACTTGTTGCTGCAACATTTGCCATTGAGAAGAGTTCTACTATCGTAATGGGATTCTCCGTAACGTAAGTCGAGTATGCAGTTTTTTGCAATTTTCAAATGCTCAAAATCCACACTGACCACGCAGCGTGCATCTGCATTTGAGATTTTATCAAGCTCAAACAATCACATTGTGTGATGTAAAACAAACCTGCTACCTTTCTGACAGAAATGTCCTCTGACAAAGACTTAGCAAACCACAACCGTGTAACATTTGAGGAAGATGACGTTCCAAAAGCACATAACAGACTGCTCAGAGGGGCTTCTCTTCGTTGATGGGTCTGCAAAAATTTACCAGGACCCAGGCTTGCGGCACACTGGTGCAGCAGTGGTCCGCTTGGTGGATGGGCAATGTAGGCTGCGTAACCATCTACTCATACTTAGCATATGTCACCACCACAGTACATGCAGGCCTCACACGATGGAAGAGGGTTCAGGAGAGCTGATGGGTCTCCCATTCAACATGCTGCGTTATTGGATAAACTTATTCACGCACCTACCCAACCAAGTCGTGGCAGTCATAAAATGCACCGCCCACACTAATAACACAGACAAGGTCTCACTCGGTAACGCTGCCGCGGATGCAGAAGCAAAAATGCAGCATACCTTCCAGTGCCACAGGTCTCAGAGTATCCTGTATTGGCACACAACACCGAACAGATGCCAACACAGTGCAATGCATTACCAATTGCACAGATAATTGAGGTATAGGGATGCACGCCACAAGAGGTAATGGAACTTTGGGTGAAAAGAGGGTGTAAACAGTCCTCGACCGATCTGTTATGGAGGCAAGAGATATCTAGGAAAGCGGTTATTACTGGTCGCATATGACCAGTTACATCTTCCATCACACGTTTCTAAACAGCACATTGCATCAGAAATACAGAAGTACTGGTTTGTCCCCAACCTATTGGAGAACTTGACCAACATGGCCATACTTTGCACCACGCGTCAACATTAAAATATAGGGCTCACATTAAGAAGTATCCGTAGCACCTTGCCCCACCCTACTGGGGCCTTCGGCAAATTGCATATTGATTATGCGGACATGGGGGAAAGGTGCAATGGATCTCGTTACATCATTGTGGCTGTGTGTCCCTTCTCACGATGCGTGGCGGTGGGACCTTGTGCACATCCAGACACTTTCTGCGCCACATAATGTTGAGTGGAAGAGGTATTGCTTAAATGAGGCATGTGCGATGTATTAAAGTCAGACAACGGCGTGCATTTTTTCAATGAACTGTTCAAAGAAATGTCAGCATTACTGGGCATCAAGCATTGGATGTGCACCATTTACCACCCCCAGGCTCCAGGCTAACGGCGTCGTGGCACGGATCAACAACCTGTTGAAAAGCAAGCTGTTGAAATTGTGCACCACGTTAAAGAAAAATTGGGTGCACTGTTTGACACTAGCATTATTCAGTTTGCACACACAGCCCTGCAAAGGCCACCATTTATCACCACACGAGTCGGTAACTGGGAGCTGTATGCATATGCCACTATCCCGTTAGGCGAGTATTCGACGCTCACAGGGCAGCATCCATACTGGGGGAGGAATTTAGTAGTTATTTGTCCTCCCTACTAAAGGCCATGAAAATGTGATACCGCCACCCCGGACACAAGAAGCAATCGGTGCTGCAACCGACACACCAGCAACGTCACCCCCTCTGCAATTGTTCCCAGGAGACTGTATATACATTAAAAACTTCATACGCTGTTGGTCAGAACCCAGATAGAATGGCCCCTTCCAAGTGGTGTACGGTTATGGTGAAGGAATTGTGTTACTGGGAACACCTCTCTAAAGTCTGCAAAGCACCCCGGCAGTAATGGACTACTACTGGGTGTGTGGAGAGCATGCATTCTTGCAACTCCCGCCATCATGGAGGGGCTACTGCTCACTAGCCACTTTGCACTCAGTGCTTTTCTTGACCCCTGAAGATCACCTCACAGTGGGATCTAAGAACTTGCTTGCCTCAACACCAAGTCCAACCATAGGGGAACCCACCAGAAGCCCAGCGCAGTCCCCCATTTTTCATATCTTACCAGAAAAATAAAAGAACCAAACCCGGCGCAGAAGAAGGTTGAATTACCTGTCGCAAGACTCCTCTGAACTTCTCAAAGAAATGCCCAATGATTATAGACTGTTCAGTAAAGAAGAAACCTTTTTTGCATCTCTCCTGCTGCCTGGGATCCAGAAAGAGGCAAATGCCAAATGGCTCCAAATCGTGAGGGGCGGTCATACAGCTGGTGAAAAAACAGAACAAAGCCTTACCGCAATCAAAGTCGAGATGTGTGCCATAAGATTGATGACGCTCCAGAAAAAGATATGTGCTTGACCTACTCACGGCTATGGAATGAGGCGGTTGCCGAAAAATCAGCAATCCTTGCTGCACATTTGTGCCTCCAAACGACACAGAACAGTGTCACAATTTGCTCTGCTCGCTTGTCTAGTGCCCATGTCACCCGTCCGCATCCTTCTCGAAGGGTGCTTTTTCCCCGTTGCGTCCCTCTTATGACATCTCCTTTTTTTCCAGCGTTGGAAGTTGTTGGGGAAATGTTGCATGCTTGCGGGTCATTCATGCCCCTATACTAACGCTGTGTTCCTTTACGGCATACATCTCCTCCCATCACGGTCATGTGACTGATGGCTCCGCCCCGCGGTACGGCTCACGCCTTTCACAGCAGCATAAAACACTTCCGCCTCCATTAGCCCAGTGCTTCTGATTAAAGTCTTCACTTGCGCCTATGGTGTGTATTGTTCCTGAACTTCTGACCTTGCCTTACAGACGGTCTTTGCCTTGTGTTTTTGCTGTGTACTTGCTCGCACATCGATCGGACCTTCTGCCTGCATTAAGGAACGCCTCTGTCCTAAGATTTTGCTCTGGAACTGCACGTATGGCAAAATGAACCCTTTGCTTGCTTAAGGACTGCCTCTGTCTTGCTGTTCACCGGTCATCCATCACGGAAACAGTTTCTTACTGATAACTCCAAAAGACCATTTCCTGCACCATAAACTATTTGGGCCTGCCAATCCTTTCTATGCACTAACATTGGATGCCCTTCTGTTAACCCACATGCACCATCCCGCTACTAGCGCAACCCTCGTGCCTGATTTTCTCCTTGGCTTGTGTTGTTTTCACCAAGTAGAGGGGTGTATCATTGGAAAGAACTCCCTCAAGTGAGAATACCTGGGGCCAGGGTCGGTCCAGGTTACCCGACGCTGCAGGTTTTCCTTCTTCACCCCCTATTCCGCCATAGGGTGAGTACTGACAACGGCTCCTTGATGCAAATAATAGGAGCACTGCACAACCTCGGCTTGCATATTCAGACTGAAGCTTGTATACAAAAGCATGACTGGTTTGATTGGGCAACATCCTGGATGGGGCAATCGTGAAAATACTGGTGCCCGTCATTGTGTGCGTCCTTTTCTGCACCTGCCATTGGGACTCTGATGTTGTGCCAAAGCCGTACCTAACAGTGCCATGATGATGGTCCAAATTGGAGTTTCTAATGCACCTCGTGGTACAAAAGACAGTGCTGTCCAAACGGATGACCCAAATAGACAATGCATGGTGGTCCTAGAGCAGCGCCTACATCCTACCGGCACTATTACCACACCCCCCTACCTGAGCATTATACAGAACACTGGGTGGATTTAGCAGGTGGTGGGAGCTGAATATACATGACCTGTACCCCTTAGGAGTATGCGCAATCTGGCCAGAGTTTGCGTCACGCATGCAGAGCATGGCTTCCAAAGGAGGGATCACCACCTTACCTAATGGCTGAGAGGTTGGCTGAGGAACGCTACCGGGGACAAATAAGCATGGGCTTATTGGAAAGGTTGTTAATGTAGAATTAACAAAAGGGGGGGAATGTTAGGAAGGGGACACTCTTCCCACACCCCAAGCACTCTAGAATAAGGCAAAGGCTGTGGAAGGTAATGTAAGAGACCATGGGGCATGGGGTGCCCTTAAATACTCCTACATGATCCTATTATTTTTTTTTATAAAGTATTTTATTGTTATTAACATAGTACAATGGTCATAATAACAAAGCAACAAGCAAACAAAAACAACTTCAGACTGTCATAGTCGTTCACAATCAGAAAAGGTACCCTGAGCATCAACAGTTGAGCGATCATCTCATCACATGCAATAATGTATAGTATGGTACAAGCACAAAACAAAACCCCCAGTGCACATTCCCCCGCCTGTACATGGGACACTCAGGCCACACCTTCCTCCCACCTGTCCCATATTTTCGACGCTTTGTTGGGACAGCCTCGCGCCGAGTAAATCCTACGCTCCATCATAGCGCATATGTCCATATCCAATTTCCATTGTTCCAGCGTTGGGGAGTCAGGGGCACCCCATTTCTGCGCGATATTGCGCTTAACCAGCCCCATCGCCGTGTGTAGGAGCAATCTTTCCCACTTATTAGCTTCTATCTCATCGGGCACGCCCAGAAGCAAAGCCCTTGGGTCCAGTGGTATGGTGCGAGTCAGAACTCGGGAGAGTTCCCTACAGCATGCGTTCCAAAAAGTTTGTATCTGGGGACACAGCCACAAAATGTGAATAAAGGTCCCCTCCCCATCCCCACACCGCAAACAGTTTGGGTCAGAAGCCCGTTTCCAGCCATATAGACGTGTCCTAGGGTAATAAACCCGGTGTAGTATTTTCAACTGCACTAATCGAAGCCTAGAGGAAATGGCGATTTCCCGGGGATGCATAAGGACTTGTATCCAATCCTCAGGATCTATCACCCCCACATCTACTTCCCATTTTGCCTTTAGTTCATTCAATTCGGGGGTAGCAAAGGAGGATATAGCATTGTAAAGGATGGAAGTGCATTTGGTAGGGATATGCGCCGGAAGGATGTTACGCTCTATGGGGGTATAGTCCGGTAACTGCGTATCTGCTGTCAGGTAGGGTCTCAAAGCATGGGCGAGGCGAATGTAGTGGTAATGTTCCGTATTCGGAATCTGGAATCGCAATTGTAGGTCATCAAATGAGGCCAAACACCCCTGTGTAAGCATGTCCCCAATCCTGGCAATCCCCGCATTCACCCACCTAGGCCACGGCTCCAACTTCTGGGTCTCAGCTAGGTTGTTGTTCCGCCAGAGGGGTTGTGCTCTAGTAGCTTTATTTTCCCACCCAATGAATCGGTGTGCCTGTCTCCACACTGTGATCATATGCGTAGTGGTTGTGGGCGGAGAGGTTCTCGAAAGGGGCTGATAGAGGAGAAGCAGCGGGTCAGTGTTGCGCATAGTGGCTATCTCAGCCCGTATATGGGGCAGGTCTCGGTCCCCGTGGAGAAGGTCATTAACCACCACCAGTTGTGATGCCCAGTAATACGTTTGAAGGCGGGGAACTCCTATTCCTCCCTCCCAAATAGATCTTTGAAGTGTAGTTAACGCAATTCGTGACTGGCCTCCCCCCCATATGAGGTCTCTGAGAAGTGTCTCCACCTGGTGGAACTCCGAGTCGGGGACTTTAAGTGGGGCATTTTGAAGGACATAGAGGAATCTAGGAAGGGTCATCATTTTAAAAAGTGCCGCTCTTCCCATAAGTGTCAGGGGGAGGAGTTTCCAGTGCCGGACATCAACAATAAAGCGGTCTGTGATTGGTCGGAGATTGTTCCTTATATAGCTTGTTAAATCCCCGGATATCCATATTCCCAGGTAACGAAACCCCTGTCGTTCCACCCGGTACGGGCAGTCCTGGGGGATTGCCTGTTCCCCACCCTTCACCGGAAAGAGGACTGATTTCCCCCAGTTGATTCTGAGTCCGCTGAGTTCCCCAAAGCGGACTAACATTTGCGTTACAATGGCAGAGGATGTTAGTGGGTCACCCAGGTACACCAGGAGGTCATCCGCATACAGGGATGTACGATCCTCGTGTCCCTCCGGCCATCTGAATCCTCTCCAGGCGGTGTTTTGGCGAAGCCAAAGAGCTAATGGCTCGATAGCAAGGGCGAACAAAAGAGGGGACAAAGGGCATCCCTGTCGCGTACCACGGCCCAGGGGGAAGGACCCAGAGGACCAGCCATTCACTCTCACTTCCGCCTTGATGTTAACATAAAGTAGCTGCACCCAGCCTAAATAGGCCTCTCCGAACCCCATGCGGCGCATTATTTCCCAAAGGTAGTCCCATCGAATGGAGTCGAACGCCTTTATTGCCAACAAGGCCAAGGGTTCGTTTATAATCGGGGATCTCTCCAATGCTAAATGGAGGCGGCGCAGATTCATCCGAGTCGATTTGGCAGGCATAAAACCACACTGATCCGGATGGATCAAGGAGGATGTGACTAACTGCAACCGATTCGCTAATAGCTTAGCAAGGACCTTAGCTTCCCCGTTAATCAGCGATATAGGTCTATAAGAAGCACAATCATGTGGAGGTTTGCCAGGCTTGGGAATGACCACAATGGTGGCCTTGCAAAGATCTGGTGGGAGGGTACCCTGTTCCCGGGCAGCAAGAAACATCCTATGTAGAGGACCGGCCATTTTGTCTACTCCTAGCTTCTGCCAAGTTTCAACTGGGAATCCGTTCGGGCCCGGTGCCTTTCCCGACTGGAGCTGAGACAGTGCCTCTGCAATCTCAGCCTCTGATAAAGCAGAGTCCAGCTGGTCCCTCTGTTGCCCCGAAAGGATCGGCAGCGTCACCTCATCTAGGAGGCAGGGGTTTAGCGGTGAGGTCGGAGCCCGATACAAATCTGCGTAAAACTCTGTGAAGGCCTCGGCAATCCCAGAGTCCGAATGTTGGGTGTCGCCCTGTGCCGTGACAATTTCCCGGACATGGCGCTGCCCCTCGTCTCTCCTCTGCAACCAAGCGAGCAGTTTACCCGACTTATCCCCAAGTTCATACACCCTCGCCCTAGCCTGCCAATGGGCCTGCTTGGCGTCATCCATCGTTCTGTTACGGAGGCACTCCTGGGCGCGCTGGAGGGATCGGTGGGTCTCAGGCGTAGGATCGGATATATGCTCAATCTCCCTGTCTCTCACTTCCTCTTCGGCCTTTAATATTTCCCGGAACCGGATGTTTCTTTTATGTGTCGTCCAAGAAAGGATTTCACCCCTTAGCACTGTTTTATAGGCCTCCCATAATATCACGGGGCTGTCCACCGACTTCTCGTTAATTTCGAAATATTCACCAGAAACTTCCTCGAGGCGATCTATCAGTTCCGGGGACCCCAGATAATAATTGTTAAGTCTCCACGTTCTAGGGGGAAGGGGACCCTGCATACGCAATTCAACTAAGAGGGGGGAGTGGTCCGAAATGCCCCGGGGGAGTAAATCTGCGGACATTGCCCTATGGAGGTCGGTATGTGGCAAGAAGAAGTAGTCCAGTCTGGACATGGAGCCGTGAGCGCCGGAATGGAAGGAGTACTCCCTATCAGTCGGGTGTAACTCTCTCCATACATCTCGGAGCCCAAGGGCCGATGCAAAACTGGCCAATCTAGTCGAGGTGTCAGGGTTGCGATTTCGGAGATGGGAACGGTCAAAGTTATCATTCATGGTATCATTAAAATCACCCCCCAGAATGAACGTATCAGGATGGTGTTTCCCTATAAGGGTAGTAAGATCGTCCAGTAATTCCTGTCCCAACCCGGGTGGGGAATAAATTGCGGCAATGGCCATCGTCTGACCCCAGATGGTCCCCATGACGAACACGTATCGACCCCTTGGGTCGCGCTCAACCAATTGCTGAGTAAATGGAATGCGCTTGTGTATCAGGATGAGGGTGCCCCTGGAGCCCATTGTGTACCCCGCCTGAAGGGCAAGGTGGTAATTAGTCCTCTGAAAAAAGGCACAGTGTGATCCGGCCAGGTGGGTTTCTGTCAAAAGGGCCACATCAGGGGAGTGTCTATTTAGAAATTGCCTAAGCAGGCGCCGTTTAATCCCGGACCCCATCCCATTCACGTTCCAGGTGAGGAACTTCAGGGATTTGGTGTGGCGCATGGGTGTCCCGTGAGTCTGTGCACAGGATATCTATCACACATGATGGGGGTCTGTACGATTGTAGCAATCAGTGAGAGATGGTGAAGTGGTAACTTCGACCAAAGACAGTGGTTCGTGTCCGTTATAAACATATGACAGTCTTGAAGTAACAAACAAACTTCCAAACATTCCCAACTTACCCCCACCCTATACTCCACCCCAACACGAAGTACCTGTCGCCCAAACATAGCTGGACCTTCAACTTAAGGTAGCAGCTCAAAAACCCAGACCCTAGAGCCGGGTCTAGATAAACAAGAAAGAGGGGGGGGGGAAAAGGGAGAAGGAGAAGGAGAAGGAAAGGAGGAAGTTCGGCTAGGGGGGGGGGGTTTTCAGAGGCTCCTCCAGAGTCCCCTCCCATGCGCCAGTGTCAACATCTTCCATGGTGGACTACTCATGCGTCCGGCTTAAGAATACAAACAAAGAAAGAATACTTCAAAGCGCCATTACTAGGCCAGAGGGGCGACAGTCCGGTCAATGTCCTCGCTGATCTGCATCGGGGTCCAGGACCCCCTGTTCATTCCTCTCCGGGTTTCCTCTCGGGGAGGCGTGCCTGGGCCTCGGTCTTCCTCTCGGCCTCCTCGGTCTCGCAGTCCAATCACCTTCTATATGGGCCTCCGCCCATTTCCATGCCTCCTGCGGGTCGCTGAAATGAACCGTGGTTCCACCATGATATATCTTCAGTTGGGCCGGGAAGAGCAGGCCATATTTCACATTTAGTTGGGCCAGCTGTCTCTTGAGTGGCTCAAACGATTGTCGTGCCCGCTGCACTTCTCGGGTGTAGTCCGGGAAAAAGGCGATTCGGGAGCCGTTATGGGTAATCGAGCCTTGTGCCCGCGACAGTTGCAGGAGGGCATCCCTATCTCGGTAGTTGAGTAAGCGGGTGATGATAGTACGTGGCGGGGCACCCGGGGGTGGTCTACCCGCCGGCATTCTGTGAGCCCTCTCCACTGAGAAGAACTTTGAAAAGGATGTGGCCTCGAAGATGTCTACAAGCCACTGCTCCAAGAACAGCTCCATACACTGTCCCTCCTCCCCTTCTGGCAGACCCAGGATACGGACATTATTGCGACGGGATCGCCCCTCTCCATCCTCCACTCTTGATTCAAGGGTCTTAAGGCGGTTTAAGGCCTGGGACAGTTGGCGGTTAATCCCGCCTATATTGTCTTCCACTTCAGAAATACGTTGTTCCGCCTCTCCCGTTCTGGAGGTTAGTTTCTGTAGATCGTGGCGTAGGAAGGAGACGTCTGCCGCCATGCTATCTATTTTGGTCTCCATGGAGGATCGGGAATTAGCAATGGCCGCCATTACATCATGGAGAGAAAGAGGGCCCTCCCCATTGGGGGAGTTCGGTCGCGTTGCTGGGGCCGCCGGGGCCGGGGTGGTGGCGACGGCAAATTGGTCCATGCTGCTCTGTGTGGAGGGTTTCTTCTGCCTTTCTTTCCCCATAGTTCCGGGGAGGCGTGGGGCGTCCGGCACGGCAGGTCGAACAGTGCTAATTACGCCCTTATGGATCTACTCCGGTGTACCGTGTCGCAGCCCCGCAACAGGCCAGGTGGAAGGCCTCGGGGTCCTCCAAACACCTTCCAACACGCAGGTTCCACGAATCCACCGTCTGTATGGAGCAGGGGGGGGGGGGAGAGTTAATCCCACCTACCTCTAGCTCTGTCGGGCCAGGCCGCTGCCGTCCTCCACCACTCGGGGCTGGGTCGAAACAGCCCAAGAGCAGGAGCCGTTTGTCCGGGCGACCTCCGGTTGTAAGAAAAGTCAGTGTCCACTGCGTGTGCCGCACCACACCAGGCCGCTTCAAGCCCCAATCAGACAGGAGGTGGTCTGCCCTCAAGCTCCGGCGGCCATCTTGGTTTCGCAGTTCGGGGCCCCCGGCCTTCAGTAAATTGCAGATTATGGCCCTCCAAACGGGCAGACCACAGCCCGGATTTCCGCCGGTCGTAGCCCCCAGCTTCACGGGCACAATCGTGGCGTTGATGTCGCTCGATGTCCCCAGGAATCAGGATAAAGGTACAGGATTGTGTCGGCGCTTACGGGAGCTCACTCAGCTCACGTCCGCATCGCTCGCGCGCTAGCCACGCCCCCCTACATGATCCTATTATTGAATGTTTTATAGATCTAGTGCACATGCAGGAACAAACATAGCAGCCATATTGAAACGCAATGCCTAAACGCAGCACAGCAGCCAGCATCCCAGGTGTAGGCCGCGAACATGAGGAGAGTAATAGGTTGTATTCCGGGCACTGATGAGAAAGGCCAGACCTACAGAGATCCATAAATCCTTAATTGTCCCAAAATGTTGCCAACCTTTGTGCTCTGTGAAGAATGTGCCCTGTAAGGCCACGAGAAGAGGTCTGAGTGTCTTTGTACGATACAATCCCACGAGAGGGAGGGCACAGGCCTCTGACCCCCACCAGGCCAAATTCCAAGCTATAACACCTATATGCCCCAGCTTTAAGACCTCTGAATTCCAAGGTATCAGCCAGACCACTGACCATAAACCTGTTAGACACCCAATCGATCAAAAGATCAGAAAGCAGCGCTTTCCTGCCTTCACTTCTAGGTCAATTGATTTGTGCTGCGAGGTGCAGGGAGGGATGAAATTATAGCCCAGAACCAGGGTGGAAAACCCTGGAGAGGTTACGGCCTGTCAGGGAGCAAGTGAAGTGTGTGAGTTAGTACGACCTCGGCTTTGCCTTCTGCCCCCTGTCTGCGAGTACCAGGTGCACTGTTACATAGACAGAGATGTGTTGTTTAGTTTGCTTATATTTTGCCAATTAGCCGCCTGATGACGCAATGACGAATGCATCACCACCCACGTGGAAGAAGATGGACGGACAGGGCAGGGACCAATGGCCTGGCATCCCCTATGGAGCAGGTTGACCATGTGTAGGGTCTCACCAACCAGCTGCACAGGTTCCTACTATTTGTAATGATGTCACTGATAACGCTATGCACCCTTATAATGTGCTGCTCTTGCAGATTTTGGCAGAACATTTTGCAGCAGCAGACTTCTTTTTTGGCACTTTTCATTTTTGTGTTGAAATAAACTGGTTATCCTTGCAAGTGGTGTATTGGGCCTTTTTCCCTAGCACATCTAAGGGGCTTTCCTACACCATCAGCAGAATATATCTGAAAACAGCTAAGGTATAAGTTGTATTAAAATTATTTAACAACGTAAATATATCATTTTTTTAAAAAATAATTCAAATGCAAGTCAGCGCATGGCAAACCGTTTTGATTATACTTTAGAGCTCTAAAGAAGAAATCTTGACAAAACAATCCAATTATTTGCACATCATAATAAGGAATGGTACTCATATACTTTATAGGAAAGTCTATGCCCACATTACTCTTCAATCTTGGAGGGTTAAGAGGAGATCGCACAAACAAGGCAACAAAAATATGATAACTTCAATTGCAGAATATCTCAAGCAACAGATTTTGGTGAGTCCGCTTAATCTCAATATCATCCACAGGATGGGATGCTAATAAGGCAATAAGCCCCTCGCCGGCGAGCCATTACAGTGCAAGAGAATGCCCTTAAAGAAGGCTCTGGGGGCATTACCAAATGCGGGAATGGCCCGGTAGCAAGGGGCTTATTGCCATAAGTACCACAGCCCATTAGACCGGGGTACTATTGGTATTTCTTTCCGATTGCGAGATGCGTTGCATTTCGCAGCCCAAAAAAAAAATAACAAAAAATAAGGAAATACATCCGCGGACTTGGAAACGTAGTCCGTTCTCCCTTTCCGTGGTGGCCATAGTAAAGAAAGAAAATGGCCACCAGCGAAGGGAAAAAAGGACTACACATAGTCCCTTCTCCCTTTCCATCACAGCCATTCAAGTAAGGAACAAGTTACTTACCTGTAACTGTTGTTCTCCAGCATGGGTCTGGCATGGATTCACATGCTCATGAATATTCCCCGTCGTCAGGCTGGGAATCCTCGGTAAAGAAAAAACCAGTATCAGTTTCGTTTCTGATCTGTCTTTCGTAGTAATAACCAATCACTGGTCTCTGCGTCATACTGACCACAGCCAATGACTGCCCTCTACCTAAGCACCGCCTCTGGCAGCCATCTTCAGATTTGGAAGCACGTGAAGTGGCAGTATGACCAAGTGAAGAGCCGCAGAGGGGTAGGCGGGAGGGTTCGCATGTGAATCCATGCCAGACCCATGCTGGAGAACAACAGTTACAGGTAAGTAACTTGTTCCTTCTCCAGCATGGGGTCTGGCATGGATTCACATGCTCATGAATAAAGAATACATAGCAGTACACACATGCACAACCACGGGAGGTGGCAAAGGCTCAACATTAAGCATTACATCAAACTCAACATTAAGCATCTTACCTCCTCAGCAGGCTCACCTCAGGCGAACAGGTTGCGCAGCACTGCTTGGCCGACCCTGGACTCCTCCCTGGAATCCCGATCGACGCAGTAGAACTTTGTGAAGGTGTGCGTCGACCTCCACGTAGCAGCCCTGCATATGTCCAGCAGGGGCACACCAGAAAGGAACGCCGTGGTAGCTGCGATCGCTCTGGTGGAATGGGCTCTCGGACGGCCGGGCAGCGGTCGGTTTGCCAACCGATGACAGTACATGATACAGCCGGAGAGCCATCTGGAAATGGAAGCCTTCGAGAGAACCTTCCCCTGATTGACAGGTCCAAAGTTCACAAAGAGTTGTGACGTCTTCCGAAAACACTTTGTGCGGTCCACGTAGAACTTCAGCGCTCTAGCCACATCCAGCGAGTGCAAAGTCCTCTCAGCCGGCGACGAAGGGGACGGGAAGAACACAGGCAACACCAAGGGTTCGTTGAGATGGAAGTCCGACGGTACCTTGGGCATGAAGGAGGGGTGCGTCCTGAGCACTACCCTCGTGTCGTGAAAAGTCAAGTACGGGGCCTTGCAGGAAAGGCCCTGGATCTCTCCCACCCGTCGTGCGGAGGTGATGGCCACAAGAAACGCTGTTTTCCACGACAGAAACTTCAATGGGGCCGAGTGCAGAGGCTCGAACGGAGGTCCCATGAGCTTGGTCAGCACCACGTTGAGCTCCCACGCCGGGGCCGGAGCCTTCACCGGCGGGAACGATCTGAACAGTCCCTTCATGAACTCTTTCACCAGACGATGAGACCACAAGGACGTCCGTCCCGTGGTTCTGGTGTATCGGGAGATCGCAGCAAGATGAATCTTGATGGACGCGTGTGCCAGTCCAGCTTTGGCCAGCGTCAGCAGGTACGGCAGAACTTGGGGAGCCGTAATCCGTAGAGGGTTAATCTTCTGTGCGTGGCACCAGACAGAGAACCTCTTCCATTTGTGTCCATAGCATTTAAGAGTCGAGGACGCCCTGGCCTTTGCAAGAACCTCTCTGCAGTCGGCCGGTATGTCGTATCCTCCAAACTCTAGCGCTGCAGGAGCCAGGCCTGCAAGTTCAGCGATTTCGGGTCGTGGTGGAGGATGGCGCCTCCTTCCCTGGAGAGCAGATCCGCGTCCACCGGCAGCTTGATTGGCGGGGACGCTGACAAGTCCAGAAGGTCCGGGAACCATATCTGCCTCGGCCACGCAGGTGCGACGAGGATCATCCTGCACCCTGACCTCTTGAGCTGGTTGACGAGCCGGATTAGCAGTGGCAAAGGAGGGAACGCGTAGAGGAAAAGGCCCTCCCAGGGGAACGAGAAAGCATCGCCCATGCTCCTCGCCTGGGGGAACCTGCTGGCGAACCTCCGGCACTTGGAGTTCGTCGCCGTCACGAACAGGTCGATCTGGGGTGTGCCCCACCGTCGGAAGAGGCGATCCACCAGATCCTGCCGTAGTTCCCACTCATGGCACGAGCGCAGCTCCCTGCTGAGTGAGTCGGCGATGGTGTTTTTTATCCCTGCCAGATGAAACGGCACCAGAAACATCCCTTGGGCGACTGCCCAATGCCACAGGTCCTGCGCCTCCTTGGACAGTGCTGGGGACCTGGTTCCGCCCTGTTTTCTGATGTAAAACATGGTGGTGGTGTTGTCGGTGAAGATCCTCACCACCTTGCCTTTGAGGGATGGAAGGAAGGACCTGAGGGCCCAAAACACTGCACGGAGCTCCAGGACGTTGATATGTAAGGATTTCTCCGTGTGGGAGCCAAAGGCCCCTTGCGTGCAGATTTTCGGTGTGCGCTCCCCACCCTTCCAGGGAGGCATCCGTGGTCACTGTCTCCTGGTGGGCTGGGGTCTGGAAGGCCATGCCCGCCGTCAGATGCGCGCGGGTGCCCCACCACCGGATCGCTCGTCGGAAACTCTCGTCGAGTGTGATCCTTTCCTTGAAGTTGCCTGTCGTTTGGATCCAGCGCGCCTCCAGGAACTCCTGCAACGGGCGCATCCGGAGCCTGCACATGGGAATGAGGTAGATGCAGGAAGACATCATTCCGAGGAGGGACTTGATGGACCACACCTTGGCCGCGTCGGCCACCAACATCCGCTGCACCTTGCCCAGGATGGTCCTGGTCCTCTCCTCCGACGGGGAGGCCCGAAGGGACACTGTGTTGAGCCTCGCTCCCAGAAACAGAGTGTCTTGCGCGGGTACCAGGTGGGATTTGGCGTAGTTCACGGAGAATCCCAGGTCCGTGAGAAGTTGGACGGTCCTTGCCGTGTGGACCACGGCGAGCTCCCTTGTCTTGGCTCGGATGAGCCAGTCGTCCAGGTAGGGGTAGACGTGGATCCCTTCGCGGCGCAGCTGAGCCGCCACCGGTGCGAGGCACTTGGTGAACACCCTGGGTGCCGACCGTAGACCGAAGGGGAGGGCTTTGAACTGGTAATGCCGCCCTTGGACCACAAATCTGAGGAATTTTCGGTGCCCCTTCAAGATGGGAATATGGAAGTAGGCATCCTCCAAATCCAACGACGACAGGAAGTCTCCTTCCTCCAGCTGACCCAGGACGTGCTGGAGGGTGACCATCCGGAACTTTTGCGCCTTGATGAACTTGTTCAGACGTCGCAGGTCCAGGATGGGGCGCCATCCCCCCGTCTTCTTCTTCGCGAGGAAGTATCTCGAGTAGACTCCGGAGCCCCGCAGCCTCTTTGGGACGAGTTCGATGGCGCCCTTCTTGAGCATCGCCTTCACCTCCAGGAGGAGTTGAGGGACGTGAAGTTCTTTCCTGGCCACGGGGGGGGACGCGCGGACACTTTCTTTGAAACTCGAGCGCGTGGCCCCGGGCCAAGGCGTCCAGCACCCAACGGTCGGTGGAGATGGACTCCCACACGCTGACGAAGCTCGCCAGCCGGGCTCCCACCGGGGTGCTTCGGTGGGGGCCCGACCCCCCGGCCGGTTCAATCCTGCTTCGACGAGGCTTTAGCGCCTTGTCCTTGGCAACGACGGCGGGGTCCGCCAGGCTTGCCTCGTCCTCTGTAGGCCTCCTGAGATGACGAGCAGGCCGCTTGACGGTAGGAGGAGAAACCGCCGCCGGAACCTTTGGAGGCGCCCTTGCCTCCGCTGCTCCGAAAGGGCGTCCGTCGTTGTTGCAGAACTCCAAGGGCCCGGGCCGTCTCGGTGTCCGCTTTAATGGCCTGAAGGGAATCGTCCACCGTTTTCCCAAACAGGTTGTTCCCATCGAAGGGCATGTCCAGGACTCTGGTCTGAACGTCTTGACGGAAGTCCGTAGCCTTGAGCCATCCACGCCGCCTAAGGCAAACGCCGTTGCCTAACTGGCGGAACCCAGTGTCGGCGATATCCGTCGCAACGGTAATGGCGTGGTCCGAAGCCACCTCACCTTCCTGCAGGATCTCCAGGGCCTCCGCCCTCTTGTCGTCCGGCAAGAAGTCCAGCAGGGGAGCCAGTTTGTACCAGAGCTCCCTGTCGTATCGGGCCACGATAGCCAAGGCGTTGGCAGCTTTAATCGTCGTCGCTGCAGACGAGATGACTCTGCGTCCCATAGCGTCCAATTTCTTTCCCTCGCCGTCCGGTGGGGAAGTCGAAGTGGAGGCCGCACCCCCCCCCCGCTTTTTTCCTGGCCGCCGCGGAGACGACGGAGTCCGGGGTAGGCTGCGCCCAGAGGCACAGGGGGGCCGTGTCCGGGACCCGGTACTTTTTCTCGTACTGGTCTCTTCTAGCTGGCGTCGTGGACGGGTTCTTGAGGAGGGTGAGGCCCTCATCCCAAATGTCGTCCAATAGAGGCACCGCGAGGACCGTCTTCCTCTTGGCCTCGCGCCGCTGATAAAGGAAACCTTCCTTCTTCTTCTCCTCAGGGCAGAGTTGGAAAAGCTCGGATGCCCTGGCGATCATTGAGTGGAACGATCCAATCTCGTCGGGCGGAGAAGCCCTGGTGGGAGGCGACGACGGTACATCCTCGTCGTATACCTCGTCGTCCGTACCCGTCGCTGCCGTGTCAGTCCCCGTATCATCCCCTCGGGTGGACGGGGAGGAAGGCTGGAAGGGGCGCGACGGCTGAAAAGGAGGTGGAGGGTGGATCCTTCTTTTCTTGGTAGGGGGAACACCAGAAGGTCCCGGTTCTGGGTCCCCCGACGGGAGAGGTTCCGTCGGCAACGGTAGTCTCGTCCTTATCTCAGAGCATAAGGACTGTATAGCCAACAAAATGGCCGCCGAGTTGTCTCGCGGCGCTGGCAGAGGGGAATCCGACAGGCGATCAGGGGCCCCGTCGGTACCCTCGACGATGTCGTCGTCACCTGCGTCGGGATCCATCCCGACGGGCCGGTCTTCTTCCACGCCGAAGCCGTGGCTTAAGACCTCGACCAGCTCCTCCTCCGAGGTTGAGGCCGAATCTACGACGACGCCCTTCCCCCCCCTTTTTCTTCCCCACGGGGGATTTCACGGGGGTCCTATCGATGGGCACAAAAGAGGACGCCCTCCGAGGTGGCAGGGAGACTCTGAGCCCCGAGGTCGCCACCACTGGTGTAGCCTCCACAGTCTGAGCTAGGGCTGCCGCGACAAGTTCGATAGAGGGCTTGGCCGGATGGATTAAGGCCTTCACCACCTTAGGTGCGCTCACCGCCTTATCCTTGAGGGGGGGGACACTGCCTCGCTCCCCCTCCGCCTTCGAGCTCGAGCGGGGCCTCTCCAGGAGTTTCGCCGGGTGCTCGGCCTTCCTCTTACCCGACCCAGAGCGTTGGCTCGTGGTTGATGGTGCCGGGGAGGGTGCGCCCTGCCTGGCGCCCGTAGAGCCCGACCGTTCGGCGCTCCCGGTGCCAGCGGACTCGCGGTGCTTGGCCTTATGTTGGACCCCCGTCGCCGGGGCGTCCTCAAAGGTCTTAGAAGACCGCTCGGATTTCTTCCTCTTCTTCTCGCCGGACGGGCTCTTCCCTTCTAGCCAGTTGGCGAGACGTTGATGGCGGTCCTTCATGGTCCGCTCCGACATGTTGCCGCAAAACGCACAGTTCTTCTCCACATGCGTCTTGTCCTCATGTAGGCAGTAAAGACAAAAAGAGTGTTCGTCCTCCTTGAAGACGTTCTGCAGCTGGCATCCAGGGCAGACCCTGAACAGCTTTCCGGGCGTCGAGCCTCCCTTCTCCTGGGCCATGGCCGGGCCTGAGAAACTTCTGGAGTCCTCCAAAAGCGTAGCTCGACGAAATCTTCACCCTTGAGGGGCGCAGACGAATCCGAAACGGGTCCCCGTTGATCGGATGGAGAGTCGGTGGAGCTTGAGGCTCTTTTGACCGAAAAAACGAAGTTTTTGAGAAAAAACGTGAAAAAAAATAGCACTAACGCTCGAGAGCAAAAGCACGAGGATCCCAACACATGAACGTGCGGTAAAAATCTGAAGATGGCTGCCAGAGGCGGTGCTTAGGTAGAGGGCAGTCATTGGCTGTGGTCAGTATGACGCAGAGACCAGTGATTGGTTATTACTACGAAAGACAGATCAGAAACGAAACTGATACTAGTTTTTTCTTTACCGAGGATTCCCAGCCTGACGACGGGGAATATTCATGAGCATGTGAATCCATGCCAGACCCCATGCTGGAGAAATAAAAAAGTAAACCAAAAAAAAAACGGCCGCCATGGAATAGGGAGAAGGGACCACATATCGCTCCTTCTCCCTTTCCATGGAAGCCACTCTGGGAAGTAACCCAGGGCCGCGGCCGAGAAACAGAGATTTCAGAGCCTTCTCCTCGAGGTAAGGCCAAGGGCGAGGGCCAATGAGCTTGCTTGTAAAAAGCTCATTGCCCCTCGCCAGGTACTATTGGTAACTAACATACATTACTTACGAACAAAAAGGAGGGATGTAGGGACACACAATGATTACTAAAACTCAGATCGGTTGACACCTTGCATAGGTGTGGTAAAGTAATTTTCCTTTTTGTTATCCATGGTACACTTTGATTAGTTATTCTTTTCCTTTCTTAAGCTTTATTTAATTCAATTTTTGTTTCCCGGATTTTGGGTGCTTCAACTTCACTATGTTTAATTGGTTAATGTTAGGTATGGTTTACAGATATAATATGGAAGATGTATTTGCAGAATATGGATATGATATGTGCTATCTTGCCTCCCAATTTTCTATATATGTCTTGTTTATACCCGTTTTCTCCGTCTTCCAACTTTGGCCTTGGTATGTATATACAAATCATAGTACTGTTATTGTTGTGACTATACAAGATTCAGCCTTGAAAAACACTATGGGTCGAAACATGTGTCGGCTGTGGCTATGAAAATTAAACCTAACTTTTGATAATCACCATTTGTGTCTGACTATTGCTAGACTACTAGATCTTAGAGGAAAGAGGATTTCTATACATATTACACATTCTTAATGATTTCTGGATTACTGATGACAAACGATGCACTTTAAATATCTCTAACTTCACGTTGAGCACACAATACTGGCTCATCCTATACCTTTCCATAGCTTCACATAGTGGTCGGGCCAGATAGGGCAGATGGAAGGACTTTACAAAGATGAACCTTAGTTTCTTAGTTGGGAAGGGTATTCCCTCTAGTGATAGGGACAGTGAGGCCTTTTCATATTAGTTTTATTAAAAAGAACCTGAATCATGTCTTCTGTGTGACCGACTCCTTCTTCCGACCCTCCACAGTATCTAGCAAGACAGAATCATGGTGTTGGTGATCACAGGATCGTTATTGCTCATAAGCTGGCCCCTTGCCTCGATTCAAACCTGCATGCTATGCAGCTGTATTGACTCATTTTCCTCCATTTGTGTCTTTATCATGCCTCAGTTGAGGGTTGCAGCTCTGGGTCTCACAGGACTAACAATTCGGCCAAAGGCCGTAGGACCCCTGTAGTGTCACCCAAGCTCCTAACACTTGCTTAGCAGGGATAAGCTCATATGTGGATCCCAGGACCCTGATGGTTTCTAGACTCATAGGGGTGGGCTTTCTTAATTTCAACAGCACCAGACAAGACATCTTGCCGTACCCTCCCACCACAAAGCACCCTTCCACCAGGGCCACATCACTTGCTTCTCCCCTCCTCCACTGCCATTTCTCACAACACAGCCCTGCAAATTCAGCTGCTTTCAATCAAAGCTCACTACACACTATCAGGACAGGGTTTCTTTCTTCTCCCTTTGGCAGGGTGGTCTCCAACAGCCCCATGATACAGACAGGGCCACGTAGTGGGGGAACTTCACTGAAAGCCTACAGGAGATGAAGATATTCAAACATGCATATTGCAGATGGCAGGGAATCGTGGGCATGGACCAGGGGTCGTATGAACAGTGATCAAATGGGGTATGGTAGCATGAGAGCCATCACTAAATCTTCCTCCTGCACACTTTAACGAAACACCCCCAAACACTGAAAGTGTGAGTGTCCATCACCTCCACAATATTAAAACCACATCTACCACAGCTCCAGCCCCATATTCTCCAGAAGTACTTGATGGGATTTCTTGCCACCAAACACCAGCCCGTTATTTGTCAATGCAATCCTGGTAATAGCTAGCAAACTTTCTAGGAGTCTCAGTCTACGTGGTAGCCCCTGGTGGGTGCTATTAAATGAAATGGCCATAGACATGAGGTTAGGGAAGTTGCCCATATACTCCACTAGGAAAGTGGGGAAAAGCGTACCTTGGCCCACTCCTCATGGTGCTATACCAGACATGCTGGTATTTTGGGATAATATGGGACGAGGAGGAAGGGGGAAGGGGGACAAAGGGTGGGCATAGGACTGGGAATCTTAACAAGGACTACTCAAAACAAGAAAAAAAAACAGAAAATGTCAATATCTGTTTCTGGGAGGGAAATGGACTTATCTATGTATGAGCATTTAGAGTCAAACCGCAGCTTTGGTGGGACATGAGCAATCTGGCTGTGCATGTTGATGGAATACAGAGAATAGCATTAACATTTACTGAAACTTGTTTGGGGATGCTTGTGGTCTCTTGCAGAATGGATATGACCAAGGAGTACAGGCAAGACTGCCCCTTTTTGGGTGGGACCTAGCCTTATTTGCATATAGGTTTTCCCCTTTCTGGAATGGGGTTACCTCTTGTTTTGCTTTATTCACATTTACTGTTAGAAAATGTTAAAGGTATTTATATAGCGCACCATCACCAACGGAATTGGTCCCCAGGCACTCTGGCGGATCTGTAAACGGGAGAAGGGCAGGTAAGGTTAGTCAGGGGGAGGAAAGAGGTGGTGTGCTGTTGGCAGCTTCAGCTTAGTATCCACCGAGTGCTGGGCTTTGGGGCAATAGATTGTTTAGTACTCATGTACACATTTGCAACTTTACCCGCAGAATGAAGAGAATCCGCAACCACTCTGAAAAGTTATGGGTGTTACTGCCCCAATAAGGGTGGGGGGGGAGGGGCCTGCGTGTCTGTCGGTCTGCCTGCGTGTCTCTCTGCCTGCGTGTCTGTCTGTCTGCCTGCGTGTCTGTCTGCCTGCGTGTCTGTCTGCCTGCGTGTCTGTCTGCCTGCGTGTCTGTCTGCCTGCCTGTCTGTCTGCCTGCGTGTCTGTCTGTCTGTCTGCCTGCCTGTCTGTCTGCCTGCGTGTCTGTCTGTCTGCCTGCCTGTCTGTCTGCCTGCCTGTCTGTCTGCCTGCCTGTCTGTCTGCCTGCCTGTCTGTCTGCCTGCCTGTCTGTCTGCCTGCCTGCCTGTCTGTCTGCCTGCCTGTCTGTCTGTCTGCCTGCCTGTCTGTCTGCCTGCCTGTCTGTCTGCCTGCCTGTCTGTCTGCCTGCGTGTCTGTCTGCCTGCGTGTCTGTCTGCCTGCGTGTCTGTCTGCCTGCGTGTCTGTCTGCCTGCGTGTCTGCCTGTCTGTCTGCCTGCGTGTCTGCCTGCGTGTCTGCCTGTCTCTCTGCGTGTCTGTCTGTCTCTCTGCGTGTCTGTCTGTCTCTCTGCGTGTCTGTCTGTCTCTCTGCGTGTCTGTCTGTCTCTCTGCGTGTCTGTCTGTCTCTCTGCGTGTCTGTCTGTCTCTCTGCGTGTCTGTCTGTCTCTCTGCCTGCCTGCCTGCCTGTCTATCTGTGTCTGTCTCTCTGCCTGCCTGTCTATCTGTGTCTGTCTCTCTGCGTGTCTGTCTGTCTCTCTGCCTGTCTCTCTGCGTGTCTGTCTGTCTCTCTGCCTGTCTCTCTGCATGTCTGCCTGCCTCTCTGCCTGTCTGTCTGTCTGTCTGTGTCTATCTGTCTGTCTCTCTGCCTGCCTGCCTGCGTGCCTGCCTGCCTGCGTGCCTGCCTGCCTGCCTGCGCGTCTGCCTGTCTCTCTGCCTGCGTGTGCGTCTGCCTGTCTCTCTGCCTGCGTGTGCGTCTGCCTGTCTCTCTGCCTGCGTGTGCGTCTGTCTGTCTCTCTGCCTGCGTGTGCATCGGTCTCTCTCTGCGTCTCCCCCTCTGCGTCCCTCTCCCCCTCTGCGTCCCTCTCCCCCTCTGCGTCCCTCTCCCCCTCTGCGTCCCTCTCCCCCTCTGCGTCCCTCTCCCCCTCTGCGTCCCTCTCCCCCTCTGCGTCTCTCTCCCTCTCTGCGTCTCTCTCCCTCTCTGCGTCTCTCTCTCTCTCTGTGTCTGTCTGCGCGTTTTGTTTTCTAGAAATGTCCTGATGCAAAACCCAAACTGTTTAAATCTAATACAGATGTGCTCAGTGGAACTGGCCCTGAGTGTGTTAACAATTTCCTAAGTATTTTCTGAAGATGCTACAGTGGCGAGACCCCCTGAAATGTGGTATTTAAATCCTTTCATGTTTCATTCATGCTAATGGCCCAATACGTATAAACATGTTTCTACACCACCAAAATAGTTTTAAAGCGGCAGCATACTTCTTGGAAACCTTGTGCTTATTAAAACAAAGTATTTAATTTTTGGGGCAGTGGGGTTCAGGCACTGGTCAGTGGGCAAACAAACTTAACATTTTGGCCCCATCTTATACCAGTTTCAGCGTACACCTCTTCTATGCTACCAAGTGATCAGTTCCTTCGTCATCCAACCTCTGGTTTCTATATGCAAGTCACTCATTAACTTGCTATGAATAGTAAAGGAGAACAAGTTACTTTCTTACCTGGTAACGTTCTTTCGATGGGATGGTCCGACGACGTATTCCATATCTATGACAGGTAATCACCACAACTGTGCTGCTTCGGAAACTTTTCCGGCGTCTGTGTCCTGCGTCGATGCGCCGACGTCGAGGACCTCCTCCGACGTCCGACGTCATCCGATGTGATAAGTAGGACGCACGACGCCTGTAGCCTCAGTTGTAGTTTTTTCCCCCAGAACGTGTGACATAAGTCAACTGCCAGTCAGACACAAAGCCTTGCGGAACGTAAGCTGCAATCGCAAAAGAAATTCTGCAGCGGGGAAGGCAGGGCGGGAGCGATATGGAATACGTCGTCGGACCATCCCATCGAAAGAACGTTACCAGGTAAGAAAGTAACTTGTTCTTCGAGGGGATTGGGTCCTCCGACGTATTCCATATCTATGACAGACTCCCAAAGCAGTACCAGAGCAAGGAGGAGGGAAAGAATTTATAAACAAAATTTATAATAGCCAATCAAATAGCAGAGCAAAGGACCGCCTTGCCAAAGACCAGATCCTGCCCACTGATGGAATCGAGGGAATAATGCCGTACAAATGTATGTACTGAAGCCCAGGTGGCTGCATCACAGATGTTGCGAATAGGAACACCCCTCTGCAGGGCAGTAGACGCAGCCATACCCCTGGTAGAATAGGCCCGCAAGCCAGCCGGTGGGTCCTTACCCGCCAAGCGGTAACACTCCGAGATGGCCAAAATAATCCAGCGGGACAAAGTCTGTTTCGTCACAGCTTGCCCCAAACGCTTATCAGCGTAACCAATAAAGAGTTGATCGTCCACTCTGACCCGGGACATGCGTGAAACATAAAAGCTTAAAGCTCTCCTAGGATCAAGCCTATGGAGCCTCTCCTCTTCCTTACCAGGATGCAGAGGAGGATAGAATGCCGGAAGAACAACCTTCTGGGCCAAATGAAATTCCGTCACTACCTTCGGAAGAAAAGAAGGACGAACACGAAGGACAACCCTGTCCTTGTGGAAAACAGTGAAGGGTGGCTTAACTGAAAGTGCCTGTAACTCACTCACTCTGTGAGCGGAAGTAACCGCAACTAAAAACACAGTTTTCAGAGTTAACAGCCTCAAAGGGCAAGAATGTAAAGGCTCAAACGGAGCACCCATAAGAAACCTAAGAACAAGGTTTAAATCCCAACCAGGCACCAGGAAAGGTGACGGAGGGAACACATTAGTGAGCCCTTTCAGAAACTGTGAAATTAAAGGGATCTTAAAGTAAGAACACTCTTCAGACGAGCGCTTAAAGATGGACAGCGCCGCCAGGTAACCTTTAATGGTACCCACTTGCAAGCCCCTGTGGGTCAAAGAAAGCAAAAAGGACAGAACCATGGGGATGTCACATGCAAAAGGATCCACATTCCGAACTCTGCACCAGTCGCAGAACTTACGCCAACGGTACAGAGACTTAGTTGCTGGCCTTCGGGCCGAAAGCAACACCTCCATCACGTCCTCAGGGAGGTCCCAATCCCTATACCTCAACCTTTCAGAAGCCAAGCGTGAAGGTTGAGGGATCTGACCTCTGGATGGAGAACCAGACCCCCCCTCCCGTGAGAGCAGATCGTCTCGGTAGGGAAGACGACGTGGAGGGCAGATGGACAAGTCGAGAAGGTCCGGGTACCACGTCCTCCGAGCCCACGCCGGAGCAATGAGGATCATCCGGGAACCGAACTTCCGTAACCTCCGCAGCACTTGCGGGATGACGGGGACTGGAGGAAACGCGTACAGCAGCGGGAACGACCAATCCACCACGAACGCGTCTCCTAAGGCTCCTTTTGGAGGAAATTCCCGCGAGCAGAACCTCTCGCACTTCCGGTTGACACTGGAGGCGAAGAGATCCACTTGAGGGGTCCCCCAAAGGGCGAAGATCTCCAGGAGAATCTCCTGAGCCAACTCCCACTCGTGAGAGATTGCGCTCTGCCTGCTCAGAGCGTCCGCCGTCACGTTTTCGACTCCGGCCAGATGAACTGCCGAGACCGAAACTTCCTGCTGGATGGCCCAGAACTCGAGCTGCATCGCCTCCCTGCACAGAGGAAGTGACCCTGCCCCCCCTTTTTTGTTGAGGTAGTGCATGGCCACCGTGTTGTCCGTCAGGATCAGGACATTCCTCCCTCGCACAGTCGGCAGAAAAGCCTTCAGGGCTAGCCTGACGGCCCTCAGCTCCAACAGATTGATATGGAGTCTGGACTCCGACGGAGACCAACGACCGCTGACTGTCAGCCCGCTGGCATGAGCTCCCCATCCCGTGAGGGATGCATCCGTCACGATCGTCACCTCCGGCCAGGGAAGCCAAAACGGAGCCCCCTTCATCAAGTTGCCTTCGACGGCCCACCACAGAAGGTCCTGGGCGACCGAGGGCGGCACCTGAATAGGGTCCGACATCCTGCCGGAGGACTGCGACCATTGCATCTTGAGTGCCCACTGCAAAGATCTCATGCGCAGGCGAGCCTCTGGCACCAGAAGAATGCAGGATGCCATGAGACCGAGCAACCTCAAGAACTCGAACGCTGGGAGCGTCTGGGCATGCTGAAACTTGTGCACCATCTGCTGAATGTGAAGAGCCCTCACCTGGGGAGGAAAACACTGCCCCAGGGAAGTGTTGAGCACTGCTCCGATGTACTGGAGCCTCTGCGTTGGCGTCAAATGGGACTTCTTTAAATTGAGTGAGATGCCCAGCTTGTGAAGGGAGTGGCAGTTGATGGACAGATGATCCAGGACTTGCTCGGGAGAGCTCCCCCTGATCAACCAATCGTCCAGGTAGGGGTAGACGTGAATCCCCCCTTGCCTGAGATGCGCTGCAACCACCACCATGAGCTTGGTGAAAACCCTCGGGGCGGAGGTCAATCCGAACGGCAGGACCCGAAACTGAAAGTGCGAGTCGCCAACCGCGAACCTCAGGTACTTCTTGTGCTTGGGATGGATCGGCACATGGAAGTAAGCATCCTTGAGGTCGAGTGACACCAACCAGTCCTGAAGCTGAAGGGCCTGGAGGACTTGAGAGAGAGTAACCATCTTGAACTTGTCCTTCCTGAGGAGTTTGTTCAAACCGCGCAAGTCCATGATGGGTCTCAATCCCCCGTCTTTCTTGGAAATCAAAAAATAAGGGGAATACCATCCCTTGTTCCTCTCCGCTACAGGCACCAGTTCTATAGCGCCTTTCACCAGCAGGGCTTGAATTTCCTGCGCAAGGAGCGGATCCGGACACTTCAAAGAGAGGTTCCCCGGTGGATTGTCGCGAGGCCTGTGCCGAAAGGGAAGACAGTAGCCGTGGGCTATGATCTCCAGAACCCACACATCTGAAGTAATGGCTTGCCACTCTACAAGATGCTGCGCCAGCCTTCCCCCAACCGGCGAACCATGGGACATGGCCTCATGACTGAGTAGGAGCGGCTGCGGCGTTACCTGAGGGCAAAGAGGCAACTGCCCGAGCGGCCTTGGCACCACGGGTACCCTGTCGTCCACCTCTGGTACCCCTGCGCTGGCCTCTTTGACTGCCAGCCCCTCTCGCTTTACTGAAGGACGAGTAATAGCGAAAGGAACCACCCCTCCACTGCTGTCCCCTAGGACGAAAAGGCGGAGGTTGGCGAACTGCAGCGCCCAACGACTTCGCAGCAGCTTTTGAGGTCTGCAACCTCTCAAGGCTCTCGTCAGCCTTGCTGCCAAAAAGGTGTTCACCGTCAAAGGGCATGTTGAGGAGCCGGGATTGCACATCAGGAGCAAACCCCGACTTCCGCAACCACGCAAACCTGCGTATCACGGTGCTCGCCGCCATGGACCTACTGACGCAATCAGCCAAGTCCAGACCCGACTGAACGGACTCACACATGGCATCCTTACCATCCTGGACCATAGCAAGGAAACCATCCCATTCAACCCCTTCGGGAATATGTTCAGCCGCCAACGCAACACAGTTCCACAGAGTGTGCGCGAAACGTGACAAGGCACAAATGGAGTTGGCCGCCATTCTTCGCCCAGCCATCAAAACGCTTGTCGTCCCTATCAGGAGGGATGGTAGGGTACGACGCCTGCTTTGCCGGGGCCGTGGCCGCCTGCACCACCAAACTTTCAGGAGTGGGGTGCCTGGTCAAGTAGCAGGGGTCGCTACTGGCTGGACGGTATTTACGCGACAAGGACTTGCCCACCGCCGGGAGACTCTCCGGAGCAGTCCAAGCCGCCGCCACCCTTCTCTGTAAAGCCATATGGAACGGCAGTACCGGGTCAGTTGGGGGACCAACATCAAGGATGTCAGTCAGGTCATCCTGCACAAACTCCCCTGGGGGAGCAGACCATCCCAGATACTCAGAAACCCTAGCCATAAGGCGCCGGTAAGAGGAATCGGCATGGGAGCCAGGCTCAGGCCGACAAAATTCCACCTCCAGAGAGGTGTCCAGTCCACTGGCATCATGCAGAGACTGCCTCAAATCGTCAAACTGACTATGGCCCGAGACAATGTCATCTGGCACCTGACGAGGAACCAGGCCATCAGAATCCTCATCCGCCTCTGAAATATATTCCAGGTGGCGAAAAGAAGGCACCCGAGAGTGCTTGCTCTTAGCCAGAGCCTTCCTAGGGGGTACACCCGAGACACGGGGCATCTCCGACACAAAAGGCGTCGAGCGAATCGGCGCCGCCGTCGAGAAAACCGGCAACGGCGCCGAGAGGATCGGCGTCGACGTCAAGGAAATCGGCGTCGACGTCAGATGCAGCGCCTCCAGTATCGGTGGCGTCGACACAGCCCTCGAAGCCGGAGCCCCGAGCGTGTCCCTCGACGACCTGAACGTCGACGGCTTCGACGACTTCCTCGGAGCCGGAGCCTCGAGAAAGCCTGTCGACGCCCTCGACGCCACAGGCGTCGATGTCTTCCTCGAAGACATCACAGGTGCACACGGTCTCGATCGCGTCGAGGACCGGGACCTGGAACGGGTACGGCGAGAACGAGCCTCCTTGTCCGAACGGGACCTCTCCCGTGACTCGCGCCGACCACTCTTGCGAGCGGTGGCTCTCGACCTCACACGGCCGACCCCACTCGGGGGCGCGGACGGTTGAGTACCCTGCGACTCAAGAATCGCCAACATCTTCTTCCCGAAGTAAGCCCATTCCTCCGGCGTCGCACGGCTAGAGGGGTAACCGACGGGCCGGGCAGAGTCCTCCGAAGAGGACCTGGAAGGCGACCGGTGTCGGCGCTTCCGAGAATGCCTCGAAGAGGCGGAGGAGTGGCGAGACCGACTCCTAGAAGAAGACCGACGAGACTTCCAACGATGACGCGGAGAGTCACCCCTCGAATCATCCGTCGAAACCCCCGCCGACTTAGACTTCCGGGGCTTGGACACCCGACCTACCGACAATTTCTTCTTACGCTCGCGCAAGGCCTTGGACGTGAGCGACAGGCAGTCGATACAGTCATCCGTGTCATGGGCCTCCCCGAGGCACCAGAGGCAGGCGTCGTGCGAGTCAGTCACCGACATCTTGGACCCGCACTCCCCGCACTTCTTAAAGCCCGGACGCGGGGTTGACGACGCAGTGGAAGACATCGTCGAAGAAATACACAAACGAACAGGTTCGAAGAACCAGAAAGAACAGAACTCCAAAGAGTCGAGGCTTAGAACCGAGAAACACGA